>NC_088688.1:25428646-26057218 GCF_028017835.1 Emys orbicularis | reverse complement strand
ATGTTGGATAAATCTCATTTTCTAGGGTTTTTTATTGTCTTTTCTGTTAAACTTTCTACAAAAAATTGTATAAACCGTTAAGTAGAGAATCTCTATCTACAAAATGCTTTCTTTCATGTGGATTACATTACTTGATGTACATTTAATATAATAGACTGACATTTATAAGCACATAAAAATCATTTTACGTAATACGCTGCGAAATACGTTGACTCCTCCTCCGCCTCACCCCTGAAGTGCCTCCTCCTCTATCCTCCCCATCACTTTCATCGTCCTCTGTCTCAGCTGCATTGTTTTTAGGGCTGCCTCCTCCAAGCAGCGAGGTAATTGCTTTGTTTCGAGCATTTGTGCTAGCTGAAACCTCCCCATCTTCTTCCTCTTCATCAGGATCTAAGTGTTCCATAAGGAGCTTGAACTACAAAAAGATACATTAAACCAGATATTATTCTAAAAATTTACAAGTGTCTTATTACATTTTTTAAAAATAGAAAGGAAAGGGAAGAAAGCAGGGGAAGAGAGATTGCATACAAACTTCACAATTAGTTGGTGTATTTTGTGGGGGGTTCTTGAATACAGAAGTAGTTACTTTTAAATACTATTTTTTACTAAATGTAGAAAGTTTTCTTCCTGTTTTTATATTTAGTTAAAGTGATTATTTAAAAAAACTCAAGTAAACGTTACAAATTAAATAGGTTTGGACTGTCCAGTGTTCCTCAGATGGAAGTGGACTGGGGAAAAGTGGTGAATATTCATAATGCTACGAATAAAAGAAGACATCAGGAAATCAGAAGGAATAAGATGTTTCATAAAGTCTGAAAATCTACGATCTACATTCCTCAACATTAAATTTATTTTAAGTGTTTTTTTATTTGCTATACAGATTTTGGTACAGAGCTTAGTAAAGGCCTAATATTTCAAGGTACTAAACACTGTCAACACCCATTTAAATCAATGAGAATTGTCGGCACTCAGTACTTCACAAATCATCAGTATTTCAGAATTTATATACATTATAAATTCAAAACCACCTTCCAAATGCTCAAAGTTAAAAAATTTTCAAAATACAAGTTAAAACTATGCTGTATAATCTAGCTGAAGAAGGTTAAAATTGTTTTCTAGTACAACTCTACTTACATCCAAGTATTGTTTTACTATACTCCTCTTCACATCTTCAGTGATCTTGGAATTAGCCATATCACTTCGTAGAAAATCTAGCGTCTGTTTCGGATGGAAATGCACTCCTGTCTTCCTATTTATTGCTTTATCATATACTTTTGCAGATTCGGATGGAGAATATTTCTGAATTTTACTATTAAAGAAAACAAAACCCAGACATTTAGGAGAAAATGTTTTTTGGCTTTAAAATTAACAATTCTGTTCTTCTTATTCTGTATTAATTAGGCATCAGTCAATGTAAGCAAGGAAACTATTGCTATCCTGTATATATGTCATTAATGCAGTAAATTTAACTAGATATATTTTTTCATGAGATCTGCATGTTATAAAACCCATTGCTTAAAAAGTTAATAACCATGCACTTGAATAGAACTCACTAATCTAAAAGACGAGGAGCAGTCTGCCATTAAGTATGATTCTTACCTATCAGAGAATCCACAAAGATTCTTTAAATGCTGTTTTAGCATCAAAAGCAACAATATGCCTTGGGAGACATTTGCAAATTCAATTAAAGGAGCTGAATTGTCTGGCAAACATTTCATCACAGCATTTATATCATTTTCTTCACCAGAATCTGAATCAGAGTCTACACGTTTACGTAACTTCCGAGGCTTGATAACTTCTTCTTCACTTTCACTTTCACTCTCACTCTCACTATTACTGTCACTTTCACTCTCCTCATCAGATGAAGGTTTCCTCTCTTTTCTTTTGTCCTTTACCATAGACTGGAAGACAGAGAAGATGACAAATATTTAAGAATTATGATAGCATTCAAAAAGATCCTTCCATAATCAGTGGCGGATTAATAATTTTGCCACCCCTAGGCCGGGAAATAATTGCTGCTCTGGCCCCGCTCCGACTCCGCCCTTTTCCTGCCCCCATTCCAACCCCCTCCCCAAAGTCCCCGCCCCAACTCCGCCCCCTCCCTTCCCCTATTGGATCCCTTCCCCAAATCCCCGGCCCTGCCTCTTCCCCCAGCGTGTGGCGTTCCCCCTCCTCCCCCCTCCCTCCCTGCCCCGCGAAACAGCTGTTTCGCGGTGCAAGCGCTGGGAGGGGAGAGAAACAGGACGCCGCGGTGTGCTTGCAGAGGAGGCAGAGGTGAGCTGGAGCAGGGGGGCGGGGCGCAGAGGGGAGCTTCCGCCCCTGAAAATTTGTCAGCCTAGGCAATAATACGGCGCTGTCCATAATCACAATTCTCTTAAGTGTGCGAATTGCCTTTTTTTAAAATGTTTTTAGTTCACAGATTATTTGAAATCCACAGACTAAAATGTACTTAACTGTAGTTCAATGACTAAAACATGTTAAAAGTATAAACCTCTTGTTCCGAAACAAAAATTTCATATATGTCCAAAACTTGAGTGCTGATCACAACACTGAGATTGGATGTTGAGAAACCATGCCACCCTTACTTCTGCGCTGCTGCTGGCAGTGGTGCTGTCTTCATAGCTGGGCGCCCAGCCATCAGCCACTGCTCTCTGGCCACCCAGCTCTAAAGGCAGTGCCGCTCCCAGAAGCAGTACAGAAGTAAGGGTGGCAATACCATACCTTTGAAGACAGACCACCTTTTACAAGTGACCACTTCTTCTAACTGCAATGAGTGGTCACTCTTGGCAGGTTTTGCTGTTGTCCATTTTTATGATTAATAGGAATATGAACAAGTGTCTTAAAATATCATTTGGTTTGCCTTTCTAGATAGAGTTCAAATATTCAAACAGTTTTATTCTTAAAATCTGACAGAGGTTTTCATATGCTCTCAGGAGCCATGACATACATGCAAAGCTTCTCTCCAAGGAAACATTTATGTTGATAATGTGGATAAGGTAAAGGAAATTCTATCACCACATTTGCTATTATATAGCCATAATATGTTTCAGGAAATACAGAATGTATAAATGCATACAAAGTATTATAATTAGTTCAAGCCTACTCGAATGAGACAGGCAGAACGAAACTGAGAGACTTACAACTAGTAATATTTTTAAAATCAATAAATCAAAAAACATTTTAGAAATGGCACTTATTTACCTATATTTATAAGCAGGATTGACTGCTCTATTTAATCTCAGGAAAAGAAAAATTAGCTATCAAAATATTGTTAACAAAACACAAAAAGGGATCTTTACAAAATTTTGGTTAAGCAGTGTAATAAAACAATGTTTATGTGCATGTTAAGGAGACAGGAAAATTTACATGTGTGTAACTGGGCTTCTTTGAAGGTATCATTTAACTCAATTCCTTCTCTTGGTCTTGTGCTTCTGGTATGACAGAGCTAGGGATTTCGCTATATCTGAATGTTTTTTGATCTTCTGAAACTAAAGTAAACGCACATCATAGGCAGATGAAAATGCCAATGCCAAAATGCCACTTAAATATTCATTTCTTTCTTGATGAGCAGGAAAGAAATAATTTCGCGGTAAATTTCCCTGGACTATAAGGTGGATAGAAAGCTGGCTAGATCGTCGGGATAAACGGGTAGTGATCAACGGCTCCATATCTAGTTGGCAGCCGGTTTCAAGTGGAATGCCCCAAGGGTCGGTCCTGGGCCCGGTTTTGTTCAATATCTTCATTAATGATCTGGAGGATGGCGTGGACTGCACTCTCAGCAAGTTTGCAGATGACACTAAACTGGGAGAAGTGGTAGATACGCTGGAGGGTAGGGATAGGATACAGAGGGACCTAGACAAATTAGAGGATTGGGCCAAAAGAAACCTGATGAGGTTCAACAAGGACAAGTGCAGAGTCCTGCACTTAGGACGGAAGAATCCCATGCACTGTTACAGACTAGGGACCGAATGGCTAGGAAGCAGTTCTGCAGAAAAGGACGAGAAGCTGGATATGAGTCAACAGAGTGCCCTTGTTGCCAAGAAGGCTAACGGCATTTTGGGCTGTATAAGTAGGGGCATTGCCAGCAGATCGAGGGATGTGATCATTCCCCTCTATTCGATATTGGTGAGGCCTCATCTGGAGTACTATGTCCAGTTTTGGGCCCCACACTACAAGAAGGATGTGGAAAAATTGGAAAGAGTCCAACGGAGGGCAACAAAAATGATTAGGGGGCTGGAGCACATTACTTATGAGGAGCGGCTGAGGGAACTGGGATTGTTTAGTCTGCAGAAGAGAAGAATGAGGGGGGATTTGATAGCTGCTTTCAACTACCTGAAAGGGGGTTCCAAAGAGGATGGATCTAGACTGTTCTCGGTGGTACCTGATGACAGAACAAGGATTAATGGTCTCAAGTTGCAGCGGGGGAGGTTTAGGTTGGATATTAGGAAAAACTTTTTCACTAGGAGGGTGGTGAAGCACTGGAATGGGTTACCTAGGGAGGTGGTAGAATCTCCTTCCTTAGAGGTTTTTAAGGTCAGGCTTGACAAAGCCCTGGCTGGGATGATTTAGTTGGGAATTGGTCCTGCTTTGGGCAGGGGGTTGGACTAGATGACCTCCTGAGGTCCCTTCCAACCCTGATATTCTATGAAGTACAATTTGTGACTGAAATAAATATCTGTATGGTAGAATACTCAAGAAGTCAGTCATTAAAAAAAAGACAGTTATCTTTTCCATGACTGGCATTCTTCGAGATGTGTTGCTCATGTCCATTCCATATTAGGTGTGTGTGCTCACCACACGCATCGGTGCAGGAAGTTTTTCCCCCAGCAGAATCCATAGGGCACCGGCTCTGGTGCCTTCTGGAGTGGTGCCTGCATGGCACGGTACAAGAGGCGCCACCAGCTCCCCCCACCCTCAGTTCCTACTTGCTGGAAACTCCAACAGTGGGGAAGGAGGGAGGGTTATGGAATGGACATGGGCAACACATCTCTAAGAACACCAGTTATGGAAAAGGTAACTGTCCGTTCTTCTTCGAGTGCTTGCTCATGTCCATTCTGTATTAGGTGAGTCTAAAGCAGTACTCCTGGAGGTGGGTAGGAGTTCATGGATGTGTAGATTGCAACACAGCTCTGCCGAACTCAGTGTCATCTCTGGCCTGCTGAGTGATGGCAAAATGAGTGGTAAATGTGTGAACAGAGAACCACGTTTCAGATCTACAGATGTCCTGGATAGGGATGTGCTCCAGGAAGGCCGCTGAAGACGCCTGAGCTCTCGTTGAGTGGGCTCTGACAAGCGGCGGCAGCAGAACCCCAGCCAGGTCGTAACACGTCCTTATGCATGAGGTGATCTAATTGGAAATCCTCTGCGAGGACACCGGGTGACCCTTCATCCTATCCGCTGTAGCGATCAAGAGTTGAGTCGATTTTCGGAAAAGCTTGATACATTCTAAGTAGAAAGCCAAGGCCCTCCGGAAGTCCAGGGCGTGAAGACACCTCTCCTCACTGGTCTTGTTCAGTTTGGGAGTGGTTAATGAGGAAGGAAGGAGAAAAGGAGGAAGATGTCCTTCCGGGAGAAAGATGTCCTGGTTCACATGGAAAGTGGAGACCACCTTTGGCAGGAAGGCTGGGCGGGGCCACAACTGAACCTTATCTTTATAGAAGACTGTGTACGGAGGTTCTGAGGTCAAGGTTTTAATTTCAGAGACCCGTCTTGCCAATGTCACTGACACAAGGAACGTGACCTTCCAGGACAGGTGGGAAAGGGAGCAGGAACCCAGCGGCTCAAAGGGCAGGCCGGTCAGCCTAGAGAGAACCAAGATAAGATCCCACTGCACCACAGGAGTCCGTACCTGCGGGAAGAGTCTCTCGAGACCTCTCAAGAATCTGACCGTCATGTCATGGGAAAACACTGTCTGTCCATGGCCGGCGGGTGAAAAGCGGAGATGGCTGCTAGATGCACTCTAATGGAAGAGTGCGCCTGGCCCTGGTTCCTCAAATGGATCAGGTAGTCCAGGACAGCCAGTATGGAAGAATGCGAAGGAGTGATGCCATGCTTGGACACCCAGCAGGAAAACCTCGTCCACTTGGCCAAGTAAGTCAGTCTGGTTGAGGGCTTCCTACTCCCCAGGAGGACCTGTTGGGACTCCTTCTGAACAGTCCGTTCCTCAAGGTTGGGGTGTAGGAGCTGGCCATGGTCCTGTGGCAGCAGGTCCGGGCGGTTGGGCAGGGGCCAGGTTGGGGCTGCTGACAAGCTCATGGGTGTGCTGAATCAATGTTGGCGAGGCCATGCTGGGACAATCACGACAACCTGCACTTTGTCTCTCTTGATCTTTGCCAGGACCCTGCCGATGAGTGGAATCAGAGGGAATGCGAACATCAGGCTCCCTGACCACGACAGGAGAAAGGCATTGGAGAGGAAGCCCTTGCTCAGACCTTGCCAAGAACAAAACCGGTGGCATTTCCTGTTCTGTCTGGTAGCGAACGGGTCCACTTAGGGAGTTCCCCACCTTTGGAAGATCACGTAGGCTCCCTCTGGATGGAATGACCACTCATGGTGAGAGGAGAAGTCCCTGCTGAGCTGGTCCGCCAGAGCATAATTGACACCGGGAAGGTGACAAGCTTCCAGGTGGCTTTCATGGCTGATGCAGAAGTCCCCATTGATGGAGTGCCTCTTGACAGAGAGCTGACGAGCACGCTCCCCCGTGCCTGTTGATGTAGAACATCGAGGTTGTGTTGTCCGTTAGGACTCATACCACCTTGCCCGGCAGATGGGGCAGGAAGACTGCCAGCCGGACTGCTCGGAGCTTCTTGACATTTATGTGCAACTTCACCTCCCCCATCCTTACACTACAGTCAAAAGAAGCTATAGTTCCACCTATAAAATGGCCATAAATCCATATTTAAGTACCTACGCAGTCTGAGTGTATGCTCATCAGCACCTCTGAAAGTATGGTTACTTATTTAATTGCTTAATTACTGATTTTGTTGTCCAGTTACAGGCACCCACAATTGCAAACTCATTGGCCTGCTAAACCCAGGGTTGTGAGTTCAATCCTTGAGGGGGCCACTTAGGGATCTGGGGCAAAATCAGTACTTGGTCCTGCTAGTGAAGGCAGGGGACTGGACTCTATGACCTTTCAAGGTCCCTTCCAGTTCTAGGAGATGGGATATCTCCATTAATTTTAATGAAGTCTTGAATGGATGCCTCAAGAGATCTGAGGTACTGTTACAACCAGAGTTTGGGATAATGTTTCCAATTCTCGGGGATACCCCAATACATTCATCAAATTTAGAAGAAAGAAAAGGGACATAAGACAACTTATTTGAGCAGTGTCAACACACCAGCAGAAAAGCCTTTAACCTACACTGGCATGTTGCACAAGGAGATTTGATGCAGTGAAAGCCAGGTACGCCATTTGTACATCTTTTACTGAGGAAACATCAAGGAGCCATCTAGACACATCCGAACTGTGGCAGTGCAGAAAACCCACCCTCAGTGTGGATCCTGATGACTTCAAAGGATGAAATGGTATCAAATCAAAATGGACTTAAAGAAACAGCAGTGCACCAACAAGTAATGCCAGAGCACTGGGGACCCTACAGAAAGCAGGACAGACAAAAAGTGCAAATGATATAGACTCACATTCTAAACAAAGCTGCAGGACTGAGAGGAGGCAGGCATTGGATGCACCTGTCCTGGCACCAGTGGGGAGCTCCTTTATTGAATGTAACACTGCTCTACAGCCAAAATGCTTCTGAAATAAATGTAGTCAAACTTTACTACTTCTGGGTCACTGAGAACGAAAATGATGCTTAAAATTGTTGATTGGCTCTAGTTTTCAAGATATGCTATTGGGTCAGTATATACGACCCTTGACTTGGGAATGGCGGAGGATAAGTGCGTTATAAAGGGAAGGGATCTCAATTTAAACCAGAAATGACTAAAATACATCTTTGACTGGATCTATGACTAAATCTATGACTGGGTTTGGACAGTACTTGCTTTTTAGGCAAAACAATGAATCATGCAATCTGAAGCTGGTATTGCGTCATACATGCTATGAATTGCATCATGTTATTCCTAGAAGTCATGGATGATGCAATCATAACGAAGCTTACATCACTCTGCTGAACAAATTGCCCTAGATCAGCTCTAAAAATCATACAGTGTCGTGCTCTCTTATTTGTCAGTGTTTGATTTTGCAAAGGGACACATTTCTGTTTAGCCAACGTGAGCAGAGATGCCTCGTACTTGTGTGAACAGTGCAGATAACTTCTGCTATGTTTGTGGTGAAGTGACTTTTGCATCACAAAAGCGCAGTATAACCACTATGGTTAAGAAAGACTATCACCTTTATTTTGGCTGCAAAATTGGAGATCAGGACAAGAGGTGGGCCCCACACATATGCTGCAACACTTGTGCAACAAATCTTGGCCAGTGGTTGAACAGGAAAAGGAAATCTATGCCTTTTGCAGTGCCAATGATTTGGAGAGAGCCAACAGATCATACCAGCAATTGTTACTTCTGCATGGTGCCGCCAGTTGGGAAAGGTGTGTCAAAGAAGAAAAAGTGGACTGTGCATTATCCAAACATTCCATCAGCTATACGCCCAGTACCCCACTGAGAAGGACTGCTGGTTCCTGATGCACCAGAATCATTCTCACTTGAGTCAGACGAGGAAGAGGAAGAGGATGAAACTTCTGGTCCTGAACCATCAATGTCACAGGACCCACATTTTCTCCCATCCTCCTCCTCTGAACCACACCTTATAAACACAAGGTGAACTGAATGACCTTGTCAGGGATTTGGAACTACCCAAGAGTAAGGCAGAACTGTTGGGCTCCAGACTACAGCAGTGGAATCTCCTGGCAGATGATGTTAGGGTTTCCATGTTCCGTGACCGTCAAAAGGATCTTGTCCCATTCTTCTTCATGTAAGGTGATCTTGTAGCCTGCAACAACATCGATGGTGTGATGGCAGCCCTCAACATCGTTCACGATCCAGATGAGTGGAGACTGTTCATTGATTCATCGAAGACGAGTCTTAAAGCTGTTTTACTGCATAATGGCCATGTTTTGCCATCAATTCCAGTTGGTCATGCAGTCCATATGAAGGAAACCTATGACAACATGAAACAACTTTTGAGGTGCATAAACTATGACCAACATCAGTGGCAGCTTTGTGGCGATTTGAAGGTTGTTGCTCTCTTGCTTGGTCTGCAGACTGGATACACAAAGTACTGCTGTTTTCTCTGCGAATGGGATAGTCGTGCAAGAGATTCCCACTACATCAAGAAAGATTGGTCACTCCGACAGTCATTGGAGCCTGGGAGGAAAAAAGTGTTCAGCATCCACCACTTGTTGAATCAAGGAAGATTTTGTTACCACCCTTACACATCAAGCTGGGTCTGATGAAGAACTTTGTCAAGGCCATTGACAAAACACAAGCAGCTTTCAAGTACCTCCATGGAAAATTTCCAAGGTTAAGTGAAGCTAAGATAAAGGAAGGTGTCTTTGTTGGTCCTCAGATTCATGAACTTCTTCGAGATGATGCATTTGACCATGCACTGCGTGGCAAGGAAAAGACGGCATGGAAAGCCTTCCAGTTAGTGGCAATAAATTTTCTCGGAAACAACAAGGCAGACAACTACAGGTTGTTGGTGGAAAACCTCCTCAAGGCATACAAAAGCCTTGGTTGCAACATGTCACTAAAGATACATTTTTTGCACTCTCATCTAGATTTTTTTCCACCGAACTGCGGAGCAGTGAGCGACGAGCACGGCGAGCGATTTCACCAGGACATTGCAACAATGGAGAAACGCTATCAGGGCAAATGGAGCCCATCAATGTTTGCAGACTATTGCTGGACAGTGACAAGAGATGCTCCATTTAATGAATACAAGAGACAAGCCAAGAAGCGCCGAGTAGACACTGAATAGGACTAAACTATGTACATAATAGTTTTTTGCCTTTTGTTTCATAATACATTTTATTTATATAACCCTTTTGCTGATTTTTAAAGTGTTACATAAACAGGACAGGTGAAATATTATCATGTAAAGCAACCACAAACACATGAAAAGACTTAGGTCTACAATTTATGATTAAAACTCTACTCTCTACACAATATACATAGACATAAAATGTAAAAACTTAAATATCTTAGAAACAGTAGCCAATCAGTTGTCTTAATTGTCATATTTGAATTCAGCACATCAAAATACATAATAAATAGCACATTTTATCTCTGAAGCAGCCGACTTCTCAAAAATTGTAGACCAGTGTAATCAGAACAGAATGAAAATTGTATGCTTTAAAGGGCCCCAAAGCCCTGGGGCTTTGTACACAAGACACACCTGCGGTGCATCAAAGGGTGAAAAAAGGGATGCTCCTGCCTATCTCACTCTAGGCCAAGACTCCAGAGCAGGAATCTAGTCAATATGGTATCTTTAGAGAACAAGAAAAGAAACAGTAAGTTAACAGATTTTAGTTTTAGATACTACAAGCAATTAATTGTTCATATTTTTAAAACTAGGAAAATTATCTTAACAGGAACCTTTTAAGAATTATTCAGTATATGTTAAGACCAATTAACATGAGTTTTGTACCTATTTCTCAAAAAATTGGACAAGCAAAATAACGAAACAGGCAAATCTAACATCTAACATTAATGTGAATTTTGACATTTTAGATTCACATTTACTTCATTTCTTGTTCTCTATAGGAGGACCCTTTATAAACAGTTAAATTTTTGCTGCAGTATACAATATTATTATGTATAGAAAAGCTATTTTAGGTCAGTTAGAGATTGCTAAATTATATTTTCTCTGATGACTGTATGATTGGACTCATGATAACTAAGACACCTAGTTATATATGCAGAAGGATGCAATTATTAGTACCTATTAGTAATATTAAATATTAGTAATAAAATAAGAATTCTAAAACATTTCTGAACTAGTTTGTTATAATGTGTGATATATAAGGAATACATGATAGTTTGGTATGGTATAAGGGTTTCATTGTCACTTATTCAATTTGTCCTGCATAAGTTGCTCATGACTTTGGCACTCATTAGTAAAGCAGCAATCTCAAACTCATTCATACAAACCTTTAGACAATACTACATATGCATTATATCTTAGATATAAAATATTAGATATTATTTTATTTTGTAAATATTTAACCAAAAATGTTTTACTGGCAAATTGTTCTTTAAAAAGCAACAGTTTGAAAACTGCCCAGTGGTTTTGTAATACTACAGTGGAGACCGACTAGTGGGCAGAATACAGGTGAGGAAATCAAAGGGGAATTCAATTTTTTTATCACTTGCACATTTGTTCTGCATATACATAAGTAAAGATCACAAAGTTTTGTTTTTAATTCAGTGAATTAAGCTCTTGTCTCTCAAAAGCGCTACTATGATTTAAAATACTTCCCCTCTCACAGAGGCCTAGATCAATGATGCTTAGTATAACTGAAAGAGTCAACTACTATTGCAGCTTAAAAAATTACTAGTGAAACTATTTGTAATTAAGAGGCACAAAATGTACACACTATGATGAAGAAAAGTGCAAGTGAAGAGCCATATGGGCAAAGTAAATGAATATATTTGAGCTGTATAGATAGAAACTTTGCCAACAGGCAGATCCATTCAAAACATTTTCTGAGTAGCAAGGGCAACATACCAATAAAGTTAGACTGCTTATGGCTCAGATATTCATGAAGGATTAAAAGGACCTAGACCTAAGTAACCTGGATTCTGGGATCCCCCCTCCCTGACAAACATTACATCTGGCAATGCCAGTCTTATTTTCTTCCATCTCTAATATTTTCCACTGACTTTCAAAATTAATGAAAAATCCTGAAAGTTTCTGAACACAGATCTGTCACACCTTGCCAGAACTGAGAGTGATTTATGCTATTGGTTGCAAAGTAATGTTATTTATTGTCCATGTGTGCAACATTGGAATGACTGAGTAGTACTCATTATGGTGTCAACATAACTTCATTGCAGCAAGTTATTAATAAATCATAAATGCACTTACCTCCTTAAATGACTGTAATAGGTTACTACCAGAAACTGACAGTGTAATGTCTATATGATGCATTATAAACAGTGGCTCTTCCTGTGTTTGATAAGGAAAACACGCTAGATTGTCTGCTATATACAAGAGCATATTCACCTCTGTTTTCTGCAAGTTTAAAAAAATAAACATTTTATATAAATATATATATAATACACACATACAAAAAACATTATAGTCTAGTTTTTGCACTGCTCTCAAAGGGTCTTGGGGTAAAAAGTCAACATGTACTTCATCCAAAGTAACTTTTCTGCCTTGAAAACATTATGCACATGTAAAGTTTTCTTCACACAAGAACTTGCATTATTCCTGCTCTATCCAAACTGGGCTTAAGTAGATATAAAATGGTTGAAGAAGATGTTATTTAAGTGGAAATACATTTAGTTTTGCAGCCAAATAAAAAAGACTATGGAAATAAAGTTAGCCAGGCCAAAATTCACCAAGTCTCAAAAATACATAAAGGAAGGACACCAACATTCATCATTTGAACTTGTTACGGTGTATTTTATGAAAAACTTATTCTAATTTCTTTTTAAATGAGGTACATTTATGTAATGCTTACTGCTGTGTCATCAAAGAGGTTGAGTAAAGAAATTAGAAAGGCTCGTCTGTGTTGACGGTTCCCTCTGATCATGGAGTATAGATGTGAACACAAAGCGCTGGAGGATTCATCATGCCTAAAGCCCCTTACAGGATTCTTTGGGCACGTGTTGATTGCCTGTTGTACCTGGTAAGACATCTTCATACCAGCCACTGCTTTCATCTAAAATTATAAAATATTTATTTTTGTTTAAATTGTGGCTTTCAAAACAGTCACACACACAAAAAATAATTTTGTCAAATTGAAAAATTTTCATTTGAAATTAGTCTTCCTCATCTTATTTTCATTAGCCTCAAATTAAAAACACAATTTTCAAAACCCTACCACTTCCTGCACATTTACTCTTTTCCCATGATTTGTAGTAACCCTGATATTTATTGTAAAATTGAAGCTTTTTTTTTTTTTTTTAAAAAGCCTCTAGCCATTGTGGGTGTGCAGTTAAATTTCCAAATAAACTGATGCAGCGTTGTTTTCTTGAGTTTGCAAATAGACCAAAATAGCTGTAAGAAAGGTAAAAGCAGTCCCATTCATGTCAAGGGGGTGTTGAAATTGAAGTGTAATGACTGTTTTATATTAATATTGTTGTTTCTTTATTAACTGCCCTAATAGAAGCATCCAGCTAAAATGATGATTCAGAGCAGGCAGATATTTCATACATTTAAAACGATTTTCCACAGGAATAATGTTGAAAGTTGTAAAGTTTTCCCTGAGTGTTCTACCGAATTTGATTTTTTGAACTTGCATATGTCTTAACCCTCTCGCCTCACTCTACGTGCACAGGATGACAAACACAAAATCCCAATTATCTGCATGTGCCTCAGTCTGTCAGCTGATTTTAGTTAAGCCCAGGATTTGTTCCAGTTTCAGTATCAACTGGATGCCTGACCAGCCAATGTACCCACCACTCCCTGTGCTTTGGCCTGTGCTTCTATCCCAGGGGTAGGCAACCTTTCAGAAGTGGTGTGCCGAGTCTTCATTTATTTACTTTAATTTAAGGTTTCGCGTGCCGGTAATACATTTTAACGTTTTTTAGAAGGTCTCTCTCTATAAGTCTATATATTATATAACTAAACTATTGTTGTATGTAAAGTAAACAAGGTTTTCAAAATATTTAAGAAGCTTCATTTAAAATAAAATTAAAATGCTGATCTTACGCCACCAGCCTGCTCAGCTCGCTGCCAGCCTGGCGTTCTGTTCACCCAGGCCGGCAGCGGGCTGAGTGGGGCCTGACCTCTGAAGCCCCCCACACCCCCAGAAGGGTGGGTGTGGGGGGCTTCAGAGGTCAGGGCAGAGGGCTGGGGGTGTGTGGAGGTGCAGGGCAGAAGGCTGGTGGTGTGGGGGGCTTCAGAGGTCAGGGCAGAGGGCTGGAGGGGTGTGTGGAGGTGCAGGGCAGAAGGCTGGGGGTGTGGGGGGCTTCAGAGGTCAGGGCAGAGGGCTGGGGGGGTGTGGAGGTGCAGGGCAGAGGGCTGGGGGCGTGGGGGGCTTCAGAGGTCAGGGCAGAGGGCTGGGGGGGTGCAGGGTAGAAGGCTGGGGGTGTGGGGGGCTTCAGAGGTCAGAGCAGAGGGCTGGAGGGGTGTGGGGGGGTGCAGGGCAGAAGGCTGGGGGTGGGGTGGGTCAGGGCAGAGGGCTGGGTGTTGGGGGGGAGTGCAGAGGGCTAGGGTGTGTGTGGAGGTGCAGGGCAGAAGGCCGGGTGTGTGGGGGTTCAGGGCAGAAGGCTGGGTGTGTGTGGGGGGGGTTCCTTGTGATCAAACAGATGATCACAGTTACTTGGCCTGTGATACTCAATGAGCAAGATACTACTAACAATTGTAAGTAAGGGAGTTTTAAGGTTGAATGAAACACTTAAGAGCAAATATTAAGAACTAGGAATGCTTCCCATTTCTGATATTCTAAATCTTAAACTCTGAGAAAAAACTGCTCCTTCACAACTCTATCGTTTCAGATGAAGAGGTCACAACTCAATTCCCCAACACAGGTAGAATTAATAAACAGATAAACATAACCATATTCTCCAATTCCTGCAGTTTGGACTTGTACATTTCTAGACTCTTCAGAGAGCAGAGAATCAGCATTTTGTTTAAGTTATGTAATGTTAGAATTACATACATGAATGAATCCAGCATATTTTTTGTCTATTTCCACCAGTTGCTGGTCAGCTTTGTTCCGCATAGAGGGCTCTGGATCTGTGCCCATAGCAATTAAATATGGCACACACTAGAAAAGAAATAGATGAAAATATACAAAGGCATTATACACCAAAAATGTATGTGGCTATGTGCGCTGCTGCATGCATATATTTATCTCACATTATTATTTATGTTAAATTGTTAATAGTTGAACAACTAGAATACGACACCTTATGCGACTTACAGCTTAATGGCTTCTTTTAGGCAAGAGCACAAGTTGTAAAGAGGGGAGATGATCCAAGGACACAAGCATATTAAAAAATGAAAATTTATGCCAGAACACAGGTGGTATTCCAAGTATCTCTCTTCCACTGGGCCACACTCTAGGACCCCATACTAGAAAAATGAGGTGTTTTTCACAATTTGTTGATCTATTTTAAACACCACTTAGCACCTATATTGACAAAGGCAGTAGTGTTTCAAAACATGTTAACAGTTCATGGTCAATCCTAGGATCCTTGGTCCAGGAGACTCTAGGGTTGACACAACTCGCTAACATGTTTTGAAATATCAATGTCTGTCTACACCAGTTGCTGACAACAGAGTTAAAAGTGGTGTTTAAAAATTTAGAAAACACATTTGCTGAGCACACATTCAATTTCTGAGACTAGATAGGGCCTAGTAATTTGCCTCATGGCAAGCCTGAAACTTGGAAGCTATTAATATATTTAAAATATATGGGTCTCAAGTAAATTTGTTACAGAATTTGGTCTGGGAATTATCCAGTTGAGACTTGAGATATCTCCTCAATATTTACCCAGAATTCTTCCAAAACAGAAAGGAGGATAAGAAAGAATCTGTAGGAGATTATGGATACAGGTAAGTAAATTAGTCTTCCCTTGTTAGCCACACCTCTATAGATTTTCACTGTAATAGATAAAAAACACTATCTAGCTAAGATTCACAGGTGAAGAAAATTACTTGACAATAAACTACAGATAGCCCTAACATTGGCTCGGAACTTCAATCCAATGTAGTGTTTTGTGGGGAAAGATGCTGGCAAAAGAATCTAATGAGTAGAATCTAAAGACAGACCATGGATGTAAGTATGCCTGAACACTAACTGGGGTCTGATACCATATAACAGAAACCAGTGCACACCATCATGCATTTAATAAGTGCTGCTTAAAAATTATTAAACTCAAATTTAATTTCTAAGCCAACAAAGGGTTAGTCTTTGGAATCCTGTTGGCCTTTTAATACAGAAGAATTCTAGACATCTGCTGTATGTAAAACAGCCTCTCCAAACGAAGTATCCCCGAAAGAAGCAACTAATGTAACAGATTTGGGGGGCCGGGGCGGACGACACACACATACTGGACGTTTATCTAGCAGCCATGAGAAACTGAGATTCTCTTGTGTAAAAGAAAAAAGAAATACAGCACATTAACATTACATACCTGAACTGGATGGATAAGACCCTGGTTTAATGTCAGTGCAATGACATTTAGAGCAAAGTGGCGTACGCTGGACTGTGCATGAAAGAAAGCCTCAAGAACCTGTTTGAGATAAAGTTGCATGATGGAGCTGCTCATCCCTGAGGAAATATCACCCATTTCTTTCAGATCCTCCTGTTTTGCTACTTTCTTCCCTGTAGAAAGGAACAAAAGCAACTGTTTGTGTCAAGATCTTCGGGCAACCACTAACTTATTATACTCTACATACTATTCCTCATATTCTTTATAACATATTTAAACTTCAGAGTGGTACCATAACACAGCCCTGAAGATTTCTTGTTTTAGAATGCCTGAAAATTAACAATTTCAGAGAAGAATTTAATAATAGAAAAAGCAAAGCACTCATTATTTTAACTACAAGAATTTAAGTATTGCACATTTTGGATTTTTTCCCAGCAACTTAAAACTTGAAGTTAAGAATAGAACTCTGTACTCTATACCTCTCAGTGTGACTGTGTATAAAAGATGTTCCTGAATTCTTTATCTAAGGTAATGTATGTATACATGAATAATTAGACCCCAAAAACCCTTATGAATCAGTTAAATTAAAAGGTTGTTTTCATGTAACAAAAGTTACATTTTGAATGCTTCCTTAATACAGTGCTCATCACTCACACTCTCTATCTGCCTGCTGCATACGCGTATCCTCCTCCTGTAGATAGGTTTGGAGATTTTTTAACACCTGGATTTTTAAATTTACTGAGCTGTTCTTATCAGAGAGAATGCTGTTGTACAGAGTCTTCACCTCCTGCTCAAACATTAGACTTGGGTGTTGAATAAATGCAAATCCTGAAAGAAAAAAATAAGAAAGATCCCACTTGGTTGCCTTGCAATTACTGTGCTTACATTTTTCAAGGTAACTAGTAAAATCTTCCATCATACATATATGAAATAAAATTCAAAGAATCACTCAAAAACTGGAAACACAATAGAAGAATGTTGGAGAATCAGGATTTCTTGATTCTATTCCAGGCTCTGAAGGGGAGTGTGATCTAATGCTTACACAGTCAAATACACAGCACATTAATTCTCAAAGGCAGCATGGCTAAATGAATTTTATTCCCAGCTCTGCTAGAAGTGACCTCATGCAATCAATCTCTCATTTATAACATGGGAAAATTATACATGTCCCTCCTATAATAGAGGTCTACGGTCTTGCTCAAACATACGTCAGTGGGAACACTGAGACTCGGACATATACAGACTCTAAAACCCTTTCTTAAAAACTATTATGAAGGAAAAGAACTATTTGTTTTCCTTCCCCCTGCCCAAAATGTGAAGAACTGATCTCTTTTACTCAGTTGTGTGGGGTTTTTTTGCCTTCTCCCCATCACCCTTCACCGTCCTTCCCAATTTTAATCCAGAATGATGGACATCATCTGAGATAACATAAGTGGGTTTGGAGTACTGCTGCTTTATAGCCTCACACAGCATCACAAGTGGCAGGGATGCAGCTTTCGTTTGAGAAGACTGGGAATCTGCCATGTATTAGACCATTACTTTATTTATTTGTCCAACTCTTGTTGGTCTGTGCTTTGCAGGAGTGGCAGATGTTGAATATTCCTTTACTTCTTTCTGGCCACAGGTGGTAAAGATCTTTAATGACAGAGGATGTGGAAAAAGCTAATGTAATCAACGATTTTTTTGCCTCTGTCTTCACGAACAAGGTCAGCTCCCAGACTGCTGCACTGGGCAGCACAGTATGGGGAGAAGGTGACCAGCCCTCGGTGGAGAAAGAAGTGGTTCGGGACTATTTAGAAAAACTGGACGAGCACAAGTCCATGGGGCCGGATGCGCTGCATCCGAGGGTGCTAAAGGAGTTGGCTGATGTGATTGCAGAGCCATTGGCCATTATCTTTGAAAACTCATGGCGATCGGGGAGGTCCCGGATGACTGGAAAAAGGCTAATGTAGAGCCCATCTTTAAAAAAGGGAAGGAGGAGGATCTGGGGAACTACAGGCCAGTCAGCCTCACCTCAGTCCCTGGAAAAATCATGGAGCAGGTCCTCAAGGAATCAATTCTGAAGCACTTAGAAGAGAGGAAAGTGATGAGAAACAGTCAGCATGGATTCACCAAGGGCAAGTCATGCCTGACTAACCTAATTGCCTTCTATGAGGAGATAACTGGCTCTGTGGATGAGGGGAAGGCAGTGGATGTGTTATTCCTTGACTTTAGCAAAGCTTTTGATACAGTCTCCCACAGTATTCTTGCCAGCAAGTTAAATAAGTATGGGCTGGATGAATGGACTATAAGGAGAATAGAAAGCTGGCTAGATCGTCGGGCTCAACAGGTAGTGATCAACGGCTCCATGTCTAGTTGGCAGCCGGTTTCAAGTGGAATGACCCAAGGGTCGGTCCTGGGGCCAGTTTTGTTCAATATCTTCATTAATGATCTGGAGGATGGCGTGGACTGCACTCTCAGCAAGTTTGCAGATGACACTAAACTGGGAGGAGTGGTAGATACGCTGGAGGGTAGGGATAGGATACAGAGGGACCTAGACAAATTAGAGGATTGGGCCAAAAAAAAACCTGATGAGGTTCAACAAGGACAAGTGCAGAGTCCTGCACTTAGGACGGAAGAATCCCATTCACTGTTACAGACTAGGGACCGAATGGCTAGGAAGCAGTTCTGCAGAAAAGGACCTAGGGGTTACAGTGGACGAGAAGCTGGATACGAGTCAACAGTGTGCCCTTGTTGCCAAGAAGGCTAACGGCATTTTGGGCTGTATAAGTAGGGGCATTGCCAGCAGATCGAGGGACGTGATCATTCCCCTCTATTCGATATTGGTGAGGCCTCATCTGGAGTACTATGTCCAGTTTTGGGCCCCACACTACAAGAAGGATGTGGAAAAATTGGAAAGAGTCCAACGGAGGGCAACAAAAATGATTAGGGGGCTGGAGCACATGACTTATGAGGAGAGGCTGAGGGAACTGGGATTGTTTAGTCTGCAGAAGAGAAGAATGAGGGGGGATTTGATAGCTGCTTTCAACTACCTGAAAGGGGGTTCCAAAGAGGATGGATCTAGATTGTTCTCAGTGGTACCTGATGACAGAACAAGGAGTAATGGTCTCAAGTTGCAGCGGGGGAGGTTTAGGTTGGATATTAGGAAAAACTTTTTCATTGGAGGGTGGTGAAGCACTGGAATGGGTTACCTAGGGAGGTGGTGGAATCTCCTTCCTTAGAGGTTTTTAAGGTCAGGCTTGACAAAGCCCTGGCTGGGATGATTTAGTTGGGAATTGGTCCTGCTTTGAGCAGGGGGTTGGACTAGATGACCTCCTGAGGTCCCTTCCAACCCTGATATTCTATGATTCTAATGAGTAAAAACAACAAAGTGCAAAACAAAGAAGAAAATAAAAGGAAAAGGAAACAATGGAAGAAGAAAAGAATATACACCTCTACTCCTATATAACGCGACCTGATATAACACGAATTCGGATATAACGCAGCAAAGCAGCGCTCGGGGGAGGCGGGGCTGTGCACTCCGGCAGATCAAAGCAAGTTCAATATAACGCGGTTTCACCTATAACTTAGTAAGATTTTTTGGCTCCCGAGGACAGTGTTATATCGGGGTAGAGGTATATATGGAAAAACCCAGCATGAAACAATGGAGGGGGCTGACTGGCTGAAGCCAAGGGAATCAAGATTCTATAAAGCTGGTCTCTTGCACCTAGAAAAGTTAGTGCAGGAAAAGACTTAGTTCAAGAAAGAGCTCAGTTCATCCAATGGGTGGGAAAAAAGGAAAGCGAAAGGGGTAAGGATGGTCTTTGGTAGGGATAATTATTATCTGCATGAATGTGCACTGAAGTTTTCCTGATCTTTTACCTGATCTTTTCTAAGCTAATCTGATTACTTTTTAAAAGGGATTTTAAATTTAAAGAAGTATTTTTGATATATAACTCTTTCCTCCACTCACTGATTTAAATGAGTCTACAACCCACAATTCCCTCGGAAAATTCTTCTTATCTTCCCTAATAAGTTTTCCTTTCCGCTTACTAATCCAAATGTTTCAGATGGGAGAGAGGGAAAATTTGCTATCTGACTATTTTCTTTTAAGAATTACCTCACCTTTGGTCTGCCTCCACCTGAAAATAAATTATTTGGGTGTCTTTAAGATTAACACAGCTCTATATAAAGTAGTACTCCTAAGAAGTTATGTTTGGTCTGCTAGTAAGGATTTAATATTTCCATACTTCTATGGAAGTACACATCTGGAGCAGAAAGAGTGTGGCCAAGCCTCAGACCCTTGTAGGCAAGTCAAAACTTGCAAGAAGTGGCAAACTTCTCGCTGGCCATTATCCAGAAAAGAACTGTCAGAGCCTATGTATGTTAATGCCTATTGACATTTAAGGGGACAATCCTCAGCTGTTGTAAACTGTCATAACTCCATTGACTTCAGCTGAGGATCGACCCATGATTGCATCACCTAAGACTTTCCCAGATGTTTTTGGCTTGCTAATAATCTTTTGAACCTCATGCCTTGGGGGTGTGAAACTCAAGAAGTACCAGATTATAAACTACTTTCATTTTGAAAAATGATGGTACCGTTAGTTTAGAAATCTGATACTCTTGAAGATTGTAAAGAATTATATATATACACACACATCAGGAAGGCATACACTGTCAAAATGTATTTTTCACAGGAAAGAGAAAAGAGCCCCTTTTTGACCAATTTGCTACAGACTATGTTCAAATATCTTCAGACATGCAGGGAAGTATATTATACAAAAACATTAAAATTCAGAAAGCAACCAAAATTTGCAGATAATATATTTTTCACAGGAAAGAGAAAAGAGCCCCTTTTTGACCAATTTGCTACAGACTATGTTCAAATATCTTCAGACATGCAGGGAAGTATATTATACAAAAACATTAAAATTCAGAAAGCAACCAAAATTTGCAGATAATATTAGTTAGGTACATATCCCTTAAAAAAAGATGCCAAAGCTTTTTAAATGAACCAACTTCTTGTAAAAAAACCCCAACAAACTAAACATACTATCCCCTGAGATGCATAGTTATTGATTCAATTAAAAACAAAAAACCTTGGTAATTCTTACCTAAACCAATAATGGCTTTTGTTTGTACCTCTTCATCTGAATGTTTTGTAAAATACATCAGCAGTTCAAGTACTTTATCCTTAATGTTAACCTGGCCAAATTAAAACAAAAAATATTGGTGACTTAAAAACCTAATTGCAAAGTGAAACACACATCACTGACACCAGAGCTTTCCCAAAATAAAATAAATTGTTGCAAATTACAAGTACAGTCTAGTTTCACTGTGAAGACTTTACTTCACTGTTTCAAATTACCAAACCTATTCTGTTCTATTTACAAGTTACATTTTTTAACTTTACCTTTTTAAACACAAGACACTGAGAAGGTAAACACAGTGTATTTTACCTTACTGTTGCCTTTAAAATCTTCCTGATCAAAATCAAAATGGCGACACAGTGCTCCAACAGTGAAAAGAGATCTAAGGAGTGCTGGTTTATTGGCTGTAAGTATAGTACTGTTTGGGTCTTCTTGGTGTTGACTTTTTAATTTTGAAAGTGCACCTAAAATATGAGAAAAGATTTAATCATAGCAAATACTGCACTCCTGAAATGACAAGCATAACCAAAACTTTTATAAAATTGTTTAATAATATATGCTCTGATATTTAACTTACCATAGTATCTATTAAAACAGGCCCATACAAATTTATAATTTTGAGTAACCTTGTTTACAACAGCCCCAAGACAGCTCACACAGTGCTGCACTACCTGAAAATAAGACAGAAAATATTTATAACATTTTATTTAGAAGTCAAGATAGAGATTTTTCAAAGCAGTCTAGAGATATAAAAACATATTACTCATTTAAAATTAATGGAAGATTAAAGGTCTAAATCTTCAAGACTATTTTGAAAATCTCAGACCAAGTACAAATAACTAACGTGTAATAAGAAATACACAAACTCCGGTAGATCAAGAAAGTTCACAGGGACAGCCAGTTTTTCATAATTGCCGTTCAAACATTAATAGGGAAGAAATGTTCATGCGTTCATCTTAATAATTTCTACATATTCCATATCAAACTGAACCAAAAACATTAAATTCATATAAAAAGTAGAAATTAAATCTTACCGTCATGCCATATTTGATTATAAGTTTCATGAGATCTTCCTCAATAGTGGCAAGGAACGTCTCACTTGGATGCTCCATCAATGGCACCACCAGCTCTAAGATTTTTGCAACATTGCAGATCACCATGAAATCATTTTGGGTCTGTAAGAATAACATTTACAATGATTAAACATTTTCACCATTTTCCCTATATAAAAGCTAAGTATTTCTAATTTTATTTCAGGTTTGAGAATAACTTAATAAATCTCAGTTTTTCAGTAAAAGTATATACTGATATTCAAAGATCTAACTTTTCTCTGAAGTATGTTTAAGGTATGCTGTAGCACTTCCCAGTAGAAAAAGTTTGGCTAAGGGTTTAAAGACAACAATTTAAATTTGTTACCATGTTCAAAAGCATTGCTATGCTATGATCATCAAATTTGAACTGTTGTCTTTAATTACTAACCCAATACTTTTTCACTAGGAAATAAGTGAGTCCAGGTGAAATAATTGTTCTGGTAAAGATAAAAGTTATTGATGTGAAAGGTAAGTTTTATTTTATGGTTAAAATAGTCTTAATATTGTCTTTGGTAATTATTTTGCAATTAATTATTACAAAACATTTCATGATATATCTTAAGCATAACAGGAATGCTGCCGCTTAATTTTAATTCTACACATAGGAGGAAATACAGAGTAACTAGGTTTTCTGAATTTAAATATTTGATAACATATCATGAAAAAGGTACATACCTATATACCTTAATACATAGGTATTCATAGTTTAATAAAATGTAACATTTTGATAACTGACATGGATTTAATATAGTTTCAATGGATAATATTCACCCCCAGGCACAGGGTCCATATAAATTCCTCTGTATCACTTAAGTTCTCTAGAATGGCTGCATGGGGTGGGGAGGAAGGGGCTCTGGACCCTCTTTATGTTGCAAAGAAGTTCTCCCTTCCAGCCACTTATAGGATGGTATGGGAAGAGTAAAGATCTAGGGGGACTGCAGGGGAAGTTCTCAAAGGAGAAAGAGAAAGAACAAGTGGGAGGATTTGGTTTTAAGAGAGAAGAGTAGGTGAAATAAACAATGTTATTTAAAGCTACTCAGCAAAGTATTAACTAGCTTCTTATTGTTTTCTCTGTTTAAAAAGTTCCATAGATTTTCAAAAAGTAGTCAGCAGAAACTTTAGTTAGCAGGGACTTTAAAAGGACAAACAAAGAAGCTTGCATTATATACGATGAAGGAGGAGGAACCTGAACAGGGACTCCAGGAGAAGGTAACATGGTCAGCAAGATAGGCTAGGAATGCAACCTAATTTATTTCAGCACTGAAAAAAGAAGAAATTTGGGGTTGACTGTACCAAGATACTCAAAAATGATACATCAGAACTGATGCTACTTCATCTTAAAGCTTGGGAGTATTCCACACAGGCCGAGTAGGACTTTGGATTCTGACTATTCCTTTGGAGACCTAGAATGAATCTTTGAACTCTTCTGGCTTGTCTGCCCTAGAGCAGTGGTTCTCAACCAGGTGTACCCCTGGGGGTATGCAGAGGTCTTCCAGAGGGTACATCAACTCATCTAGATATTTGCCTTGCTTTACAACAGTCTACATAAAAAGCACCGGAGACAATTACTTGTTTTATACTGCTCTATATACTACACACTGTAACGTAAGTACAATATTTATATTCCAATTGATTTATTTTATAATTATATGATAAAAATGAGAAAGTAAGCAATTTTTCAGTAATAGTGTTCTGTGACACTTTTGTATTTTTATGTCTGAATTTGTACAAGTAGTTTTTAAGTGAGGTGAAACTTGGGGGTACACAAGACAAATCAGACTCCTGAAAGGGGTACATACAGTAGTCTGGAAAGGTTGAGAGCCACTGCCCTAGTGAATGACCCATTGCTGATACCAGGTACTAGCAACAGGTGAAGATGAACTGGGGCTGAATGTGATTTAACTACAAGCATAGATAAAGACAGTGTTTAGGACATTTCAGAAACCATGATTTAAAAAACCTGATCTGAAGAAAGGTTACTAGCTAGTGGGCCTAAAAGTAGTACACATGCCATAGGTGAGGAATCTAGAGAAGAAATTCTCAAAGCAAGTATTAATTGCCAGTTTACTTCATATGCACTAAAGTCTTTTGTTAACCCTTTGACACTACAAGTTACAATTTCCCAATGTGCATCCCATTAATCACAATGGGATACGCTATAATTACCAGCTAAATGATTTTAGGATTCACCTCAAGCTGCAAAACTGAAGCTTGTGTAGTCCACTGAGTAGATGTTGCAGTATTTAAATCCCTTCCACCCCACTCAGGACAGCTTGATATACTATTCAATCAGAAGAGACTACATCTCATCGTACAACACCAAAAGTACTTCGTAGATACTGCTAGATGACAGGCTTACTATCATGATGTCCTCCATCCACAGGCAGGTGAATGGGGAAGATACCTTAATTAACGATTAAGAGGACGACAGGATTTTTCAGATCAGAAGACCAGAAGTGAAATTCTGATATCAGTGACAGAACTACCATTTACTCCAAAAGGGGCCAGGAATTCACCCTAGTAGTTTACACAAAACCTTATACAAACAGCAACATTCACAATGGGTTTCTTGCCAACTTGCTACCATAAGCAGCAATGTAAATGTAAAGCAAAGAAAGGGAATGGAGTTTACATATGAAAAACTGACAAAATTGGGATTTTTAGTTTTGAGGAAAAAAAGATGACTGAGGTGAAATGATTGAAACTAGCTAACGGTTACTATAATATTAAGCTTGATTTTGTATTTGTGGTAATTGGAAACATCAAAAGCAGGATAAAAGGTTGAAATTAACAGGATAGATACATAAAATTGAACGGTGATCCAATATAGAGCAAATGGTGAATAAGTGGATTGAACTTTACAGGGGAATACTTGCATTAAGTATTAATATGTTTATGCAAAATTGGATGACTATTTGAAATTTCATACCATAATGGCACATTGATAGTTTTCTGCTGAGGAGTGTACAAAACCAGGAAGTAAATATTATTGAAATAAAGGTTAAATACATTTAAAATATAACACTCTTCTACTTGTTTTCTTTTTTAGACCTTAGTAAGTACGTTTTTAATTTTTAACAAAACCTTTGCAGTTCATCCTTTGAGAAGAAAGTAAGAAACCTTGAAGGCAGACTTGTCTCTGCATCCAATACTTTGGAAAAAAACCACTCCTATTAGAGATTTATGGATTACAAAAGGTTCTCTCATATCTTCAGGACTGAAAACAGCCATGTAATGGAAATATTGTTGCTGTTTTTTACACTCCCACCCTCAATTTCATCATGCATTTAAGATAACCCTTGAGTTCCATAATTATTTAGATGAAAGAAGACTTTAGTTTCCTATACTTACACTACATTTAGTGGTAAGGTATGGCTGCATGGTCATGGCATGTTTGACCATTAGCTGGGGCCTGATTTTGCTGAATAAGAACAAAGTGGTTATGCAAGCTACCAAGCGACCAGAATTCACACCCTTGTTGTCAGAGTCTGCAAAAATTAGAAAATACATTAAGTATATTCAATTCAAGGACAGTTCTGTCAATAACAAAACCGGATAGTAAATAAACACAGCATATAAAAATCACTTTCACTGATAATGTATCTTTGAAAAAATGGCATATAAATTCCTCATTAGATAAGAAAACTTGGATTAGCAGACGAAAATGTAAGCACATTATCAAGAAAATATGTAAAATAATAAGTAAAGCTCCTTTGAAGTTTTCATTAATTTTTAAACCACTTATTTTTCCAGGCCACAGGCTCAGCCAATGATTCTGTAATGAATGTAAAACAGAATAATGCAAACAAAACTTGGACTCATAACAAAAACTTTCCTAATATGAAATAATTTGTTTTGTTTTTAGGTCATTGAGAAGTTTCCACAAAATATAGCTTGATTAATGAGATTAGCTAGTGAACATGAGTGTTCCTTTGAGCATTTTTGGGAAAGTTGATGATTAATTTTGGAGGTTTTTGCTACTGGATTTGAACTTCAGTAGATTGTGAGGTCCCTTGTAAACTTTCTAATTTCTGTACTTTGTAATCCCTTTGCACTATATAAATAGCTGCTTTGCTTCTAACTATGTTGAAGCAGTTCCGTCTGTCAAGTCTTAGAGAATGTGGATTGATCAGAGAGGAGGAAGGCAGGAACTACTCCCAGTTCAGCCATCTTATAGAATCATAGGACTGGAAAGGAACTCGAGAGACTGGATCTAGTCCAGTCCCCTGCACTCATGGTAGGACTAAGTATTATCTAGACCCAGCCCTGACAAGTGTTTGTCCAACCTGCTCTTAAAAATGATGGAGATTCCACAACCTCCCTAGGCAACCTCCAATGATGGAGATTCCCTAGGCAATTTATTCCAGTGCTTAACCACCTCCCTTGCTGCAATTTAAGCCCATTGCTTCTTGTCATATCCTCAGAGGTTAAGAACAACAATTTTTCTCCCTCCTCCTTGTAACAACTGTTATGTCCTTACTCAGTCTTCTCTTTTCCAGACTAAACAAACCCAATTTTTTCAATCTTCCCTCATAGATCACATTTTCTAGACCTTTAATCATTTTTGTTGCTCTTTTCTGGACTTTCTTCAGTTTGTCCACATCTTTCCTGAAATGTGGCGCCCAGAACTGGACACCATATTCCAGTTGAGGCTTAATCAGCACAGAGTAGAGTAGAAGAATTACTTCTCATGTCTTGCCTACAACACTCCTGCTAATACATCCCAGAATGATGTTTATTTTTGCAACAATGTTACACTGTTGACTCATATTTAGCTTGTGGTCCACTATGACCCCCAGATCCTTTTCCGCAGTACTCCTTCCTAGGCAGTCATTTCCCATTTTGTATGTGTGCAACTGATTGTTCCTTCCTAAGTGGAGTACTTTGCATTTGTCCTTATTGAATTTCATCTCATTTACTTCAGACGATTTCTCCAGTTTGTCCAGATCATTTTGAATTAGAATCCTATCTTCCAAAGCACTTGCAACCCCTCCCAGCTTGGTATCGTCCGCAAACTTTATAAGTATACTCTCTAAGCCTTTATCTAAATCACCGACGAAGATATTGAACAGAACCGGACCCCACTCGTTATGCCCTTCCACAATGCACCCACCTTATAGTAGCTCCATCTAGCTTGCATTTCCCTAGTATTTTTATGAGAAGGTCATGTGAGACAGTATCAAAACCTTTACTAACGTCAAGATATACCATGTCTACCGCTTCCCCCTATCCACAAGGTTTGTTACCCTTTCAAAGAAAGCTATCAGGTTGGTTTGACATGATTTGTTCTTGACAAATCCATGCTGACTGTTTCTTACTATCTTCTAGATGTTTGCATATTGATTGCTTAATTATTTGCTCCATTATCTTTCTGGGTACAGAAGTTAAGCTGATTGGTCTGTAATTCCCCAGGTTGTCCTTATTTCCCTTTTTATAGATTGGTACTATATTTGTCCTTTTCCAGTCTTTTGGACTCTCTCCTGTCTTCCATGACTTTTCAAAGATAATTGCTAATGGCTCAGATATCTCCTCAGTCAGCTCCTTGAGTATTCTAGGATGCATTTCATCAGGCCCTGGTGACGTGAAGAAATCTAACTTATCTAAGTAATTTTTAACTTGTTCTTTCCCTATTTTAGCCTCTGATCCTACCTCATTTTCGCTGGCATTTACTATGTTAGATGTCCAATCACCATCAAATCACCATCAACCTTCTTGGTGAAAACCGAAACAAAGAAGTCATTAAACACCTCTGCCATTGCCACATGTTCTGTTATTGGTTTCCCCCCCACACACACACACACCATTGATTACCCTGTCCTTGGTCTTCCTCTTGCTTCTAATATATTTGAAGAATGTTTTCTTGTTACCTTTTATGTCTCCAGCTAGTTTGATCTCGTTTTGTGCCTTGGCTTTTCTAATATTGTCCCTACATACTTGTTTTGTTTATATTCATCCTTTGTAATTTGACCTAGTTTCCACTTTTTGTAGGACTCTTTTTTGATTTTTAGATCATTGTAGATCTCCTGGTTAAGCCAGGGTGGTCTCTTGCCATACTTCCTATCTTTCCTATGCAGTGGGATAGTTTGCTCTTGTGCCCTTAATAATATCTCTTTGAAAAACTGCCAACTGTCTTAAATTGTTTTTCCCATTAACTTGCTTCTCATGGGATCTTACCTTCCAACTCCCTGAGTTTGCTAAAAACTGCCTTCTTTAAATCCATTGTCTTTATTTTGCTGTTCTCCCTCCCACCATTCCTTTGAATCATGAACTCTACCATTTCATGATCACTTTCACCCAAGCTACCTTCCACTTTCAAATTCTCAACCAGTTCCTCCCTATTTGTCAAAATCAAATCTAGAACAGCCTCTCCCCTAGTAGCTTTCTCCACCTTCTGAAATAAAAAAATGTCTCCAATATATTCCAAGAATTTGTTGGATAATCTGTGCCCTGCGGTGTTATTTTCCCAACAGATGTTTGAATAGTTAAAGTCCCCCATCACCACCAAGTCCTGTGCTTTGGATGATTTTGTTAGTTGTTTAAAAAAAACCTCATCCATCTCTTCTTCCTGGTTAGGTGGTCTGCAGTAGACCCCTATGATGACATTTATCGTTACCCAGAGACTTTCAACAAGTCTGTCTCCTGTTTCCATCTCAACCTCAGTCCAAGTGTATAAATTTTTAATATATAAGGCAACACCTCCTCCCTCCCCCCCCCCCCCGCCTATCCTTCCTGAGCAAGCTGTACCATTCTATACCAATATTCCAGTCATGCGTATTATCCCATCAAGTCTCTGTGATGCCAACTATGTCATAGTTGTGTTTATTTACTAGCATTTCAAGCTCTTCCCCAAGCTTCTCTTCAAGCTTATTCCCCATACTTCTCGAATTAGTTTACAGACATCTAAGATACTGATTTGATTTCTCCCCCAAGTTCTGTCGTGTGGAGCTATACATAAAAACTTTCATTCAAGGCTCTCAAAGCACTTTGAAAACACTATGTCTGACAGTCTACTTGTGAGGTTTACCTTTCCTCACCAAGACAGCAACATCAAGATCTTCTGTATAGGAAAAGAAGGGGGAAGGTGGGTGTGTGACAGGAAAACTGGAAAAATTTTTGTGATTTATATGACATGCGTTCTAACCTAAACTTTGACACATACTATGTGACCTTGAGCAAACAGCTTAATCTCTCTGACCCTATGTTTTCGCATCTGTTAAGTATAGATAATAAAACATACCTAATTAATAGGTTGTGACACAAAATTACTGTTTGTAATGTACAATGAGATTATTGGATCAAAGGCATTATTATAAAAGGAAAGTATTATTACATTTGTATAAATACAAAGCATCTGTCTCCCTTCCCTTCATAATCATAATAATTCCTTCATACAACATTTAGAATTATGCAAACCTTTCAGCCCTTTCCTATCTGGCTATTTACAGCTGTGAAAATCTTACCCCATACGCCTGATTCCGGTTTCCACTAAGGCTCTTTCATATTGCTTTGGCAGTGTAAGTGGCCCTTAAAGCAACCAAAGTAGTGTAAATTTCCAGAATAGTGTACAGGGGTCTCAATGCAATGAGAATCTGGCCCTATATAGCCTTTCAGAGTAGCAGCCGTGTTAGTCTGTATCCGCAAAAATACAGCCCACGAAAGCTTATGCTCTAATAAATTTGTTAGTCTCTAAGGTGCCACAAGTACTCCTGTTATTTATATAGCCTTTGTGATTATGCTATGCATACTCTGCTGTGTAAACCACAGTGGATATAGTTTACAATATCTGCAAGCTGAAAGGGGCTATGGGAAAACCAAAGCATTAATTAAATTAACATATTAACTAGCTGTGGATTTTAAAGATGTACCTTTCTTATCTGGACAGGGTTGTGGGACACAGAGGCAGAGTTAAAGTTACTTGTATAGCTTGTAGGTTGCTGTATTTCCATATTTTCAATGTCTGTGAGGAAATGCTTTTAAGAACTATAAAGTTCTACTAAGGATTTTCCCCATCCTTTTAAGCTATTGATATGTATTTACAACCTTACATCCAGTTTAACCAAGTTTCCTGACTAGGAATAATAGTACTATTACTAATAACAAATATAGCGCTTTATATAATCAAAAATCTTTAGTAACATTATTCAACACTCAGAGAGATTAAGTAACATAAAAATCCCCACTTTAGATAAAGGGAAATGAAGTACAGGGAGATTATGTAATTTGTCCAAGATCACACAGCAAGTCAAAGTTGGGAATAGAACCCAAGAGGCACTGACTCAATCCAATAGACCAGGCTACCACTTAATGAGAGATAAAACAACCTAAATGAAGTATGTGCAGCAACATCTACAGCTAGTCTGTAAATAATCCAAACATTCCCTATTACTCTAACAAAGCAAAGCTTCTTACTATTTCAAGTTGTATCAAAAGCTCGCAGTTGAACTTGAATATACATATTAGGTAATTTTGTCACAAGCTATACCCTTCATGAAAAAATATAAGAAATGAAATTTATAATTTTAAAATACTTTTAAAGATAAAGCCTAGTATTTAAAGAGTATATCTACAATATATGTCAAACAGAAATGCACACAAAAATTACTTAACCTCTCTTTCACACAAAATGTGAAACTCCAAGTTACCATTTTTCCCAAATGGGAGTTATCTACTCAAAGATTTAGGAGCTCTAAAAGGCCACAAGAGCAAAGACATTTCTTAAAAATCAGGTATTCCGCTTGGTAAAAAGATGCTAAAAATGGATTTATTATCACAACCATGTGTGGATGAAAAAATAACCTGTGGTAATTTATACTGTCCTGTACATCACAGATTCAGAATTTAAGACCAGAAGGTACCTTTAGATCATCTAGTCTGACCTCTGGTATATCACAGGTAATTAAATTTCTCCCAATTATTCCTATAATGAGCCTAATAAATTGTTTCACTAAAATATATCTTCCAGAAAGGCATCCAGTCTTGATTTGAAGACATCAGGAATTGGAGAAGCCACCTTTTCCCTTGATAGTTTGTTCAATCAGATAATCCCCCTTGCTATTAAAAAATTCTGCCTTATTTCTAATTTGAATTTATCCAGCTTAAACTTCCTGCCATGTTCTTGTTATGCCTTATAACAACATTCTATATTCACCAGTGTGATAGAACCAGAAAACAATAGCATCAGAACAATTTTAATGAAGGAACAAAAAATTTTTTCAAGCAGCATCCTTTTCAAGTGACAAGAGGAAGATTTATTGTAATAGTTAAAAGTCAATTTAATCATAACAAAAGGAAGCTTTAATTTAAATGTCTTGAGACAATCCTCATCTTATCCACTACTGTCCTTTTTTAAACAGAACTATAGATTTTTACAGAGTATGATTTCATATATTTAATAACAAAAAATACATTAATACTATTGGATTGTAAGTAATTACATTACCTGCTAGAGATTCCTCATATTTAAGAATGTGCTCAACCAGATTATCAACAAGCTGAGTACAGGCTTTCTTCACAGGTTTATACGAGGCATCTTCTTCTGACTTCAAAAGCTATTGCAGACAGAAAGACAGGAGATGATTAAGATTTAATATAAATTGCAATACACTGAATCGTTCCAATAATTTGTACTTCAATGTATGTTACATTTGTAACAATTATCATAGAAGAAGGATTTCATGATGCATATAAAGTTATCCAAGTTCTTCCTAAGAAGCCCTGAAAAGCACTTTGTGGAGGCAAAAAATAACAAAATAAATATTACATTTGAATGGGGGATATCTAGGACCAAAGCACTACAATTAAAAGAATTAAGGGGTAGGGCAGTAAGCATAGCTCATTCTCGAAGTTTAACAAGCGTAATAGTATCTACCTCAGTGATAAGACAATGTTCAAAAAGTTAACAGAGTCATGTTCCATTGTCTTTGTCTTTTCTCATTCCCAATTACTCACTATTCACTTCCTGATGCCTGAATTGGCTTTCTGTTGTCCACATGCCTTATGTGTGACTCGTAAAGGGGCTGTCCTGGTGCAATATTATAATATGTTTTGATTTGTTTCTCCTTACCCCTTTTGGTAGCATAAGAACATAATGGCCATACTGGGTCAGACCAAAGGTCCATCTAGCCCAGTATCCTGTCTTCCAACAGTGGTCAATGCCAAGTGCCTCAGAGGAAATGAACAGAACAGGTGATCAACAAGTGATCCATCCCCTGTTGCCCATTCCCAGCTTCTGGCAAAGAGAGGCTAGGGACACCATCCCTGCCCATCCTGGCTAATAGCCACTGATAGACCTATCCTCCATGAATTTATCTAGTTCTTTTTTGAACCCTGTTATAGTCTTGGCCTTCACAACATCCTCTGGCAAAGAGTTCAACAGATTGGCTGTGTGTTGTGTGAAGAAATACTTCCTTTTGTTTGTTTTAAACCTGCTGCCTATTAATTTCATTTCTTGTGTTATGAGAAGGAATAAACAACACTTCCTTAAATTTTAAGAATGAGACACTGTCTCATGGCCCTCATTAGTGATTACACCAACCACCTCCACTTGCATTCATAATCACATAACTGCTGCAGTTGCTACAGAGATGTTTTCTGTATGGAAAAAGTAATATGATGAAAGTATCAAGACCAAGATTTGGAAAAAATGGGCAGTCTAACTTTGGGCTCCAAGTTTATATTTCAGCACCTAAACAACTGGCCTGATTTTAAAAAATGTCAAATATTCAGCTCCCGTTAGTGTCACTGAAGCGGAGAGGTGCTCAGCACTTTTGAAAATCAGTTCAATTGTTCAGGCACCAAAATATGGACTTGGAGCTTAATTTTAGGCACCCATTTTTGAAAGTCTTGGTTTTAATGTATATCAAGGTGGCTTTTAATGCAGATGAAAATACAGAGGAGAATGCAAAACCATGTGACCAGCCAGGTCTCTGGGGATTTCAGATGGTCCATGTATACTGCAGTAAGACCCCATGCAGTAACAGAAGAAATGCAGTCACTAGCTATCACTCTCAACAAATACAAGAAATAAAGGGAGTAGTTACAGGCTGGGATTTTCAAAGGGCCATAAGAAGTTAGGCACCCAAATTCCACTGAAATTAAAATGGGGTCTGGGCACCTAACCTGCTTAGGTGACTTTGAAAAATCCCAGCCACTGTCTTGAAAATGGGCAAAAAAAAGATGACCTCAAGAACTAATAACTAGTCAGCTCAATATTGAGTAAATATAACAATAAATAAAGCCAGCATCTGGACAGGACAATGAAAAACGCTCTTGCTCGGGCAGTACCATCAGAAATGGACTGAACTGTTCTTCCTCTATACCCAATTCAGAGCGTCTGCTCAAGGGTGCCCTAGAGGGGAAAAAGAGGTGAAGCCTCCCTTTCGAAATGGGTGGGTTCTATAGGTGGGTATGGGGCCAGGTTCTCCAACAGGGCCAGCAGAACAGATCCAACGGGTGCTGCAGAGGGCCCCATGGTGTGGGAAACCAGTGGCTCCTCTGCTGTTGTGGAGGAGGGTAATGCCATGATGCCAGTGGTCTTTTGGGATACTCGTAGTGGCGGTAGGGAATCTGCAGCACTCATGCTCCATCCGAATCCTCTGAGGATGCCAGTTCCAATGGCATTACCATTGGAGCCGGTGGAAGCGTGTAAACCATAGGAAGATGTGTTGAAACGTCTTGACTGTGGTATGTCCTGAGTGGGAGATCTGGCCTCCCTAGATGTGGATGGTAGTGGAAGGCCACTAGAGTACACAGTTCATGTGGCTCTGGTGCTTTCTCCAATCTTCCCGATGTTAATGATACTCATTCCATAGCCAGAACCGGTGCCCGAGTGGAGACTTTCCTGAAACTGATGAATCTGGTCTTAAGGGAGGCTGACGTTGACGGTGTGTGCAGCTTGGTATGTCATACTGGCGGATCTGCTGGTTTGTGAGGTTTTTTTGTCATGCTTGTGCCTGTTGGAGCACGCTGCCTCCCCGTGGCTGGAACTCTTGGAAGGCGCATCGCCATTCTTTGGTTTGGAGGAAGACTTACTGCCATGCTTATGTGCATGCTTCCTTACCTCCCACCTAGGCCCTGGCACGGGGTCCCTAGTGGCAGTACCACCGGAGCTGGACGTGCACTCCTGGCTGTCTCAAACTGATGTTGGGGGGGTAGGATTCCCTCGGCCCATGGTCTGCCTGAGGCCTCGTGGCGACTTCCATGAGCTACTTCTTAAGGTGGAGAGCCCGGCCTTCTTGGGTACGGCTTGGGAAAGACTGGCAGATATTACATTAATGGGCAGGATATTACAGGGCAGGAGGCACAAATTTTAAATCCTGGTGTCTTTGGCACTGTCCAATTCCCATGTGTGGGTACTTGGGTGAGGAATAATAGTAAACAGATTCCCCCTAAGTCTCAGTTCTACTATAAATATTACTAAAAGTTAAAACTATGTTAAAACAGTAAAAACAGCAAACACTACAAGAAAAAAACTAACTATATACTATTCCAAACTTTTTAATGTGCATCATACACAAGAGGATACTAGTAGCTCCGACTTGGACCATGAAGCAGTAAGAAGGAACCGGAGACGCGGTTGATCCGCTCAGCCCTTTATCACCTCGGATGAAACGATGAGGCGAGGTGAGGCAAGGACGCATGCCCGGACCCAAAAGGAAAGTACTACTTTCAAATTCTCCAGCTTTGGACGCATGGCATGGATGTGTAAACCCTCAGTGGAATACAATAGGGACCATTACTCGAAGAAGAACTAGTTTTAGGTACAAAAGCAGTGGCAGAGGAAGGATACAACTGTTAATTGTAACAAAAAAGTCAAGAGAACGTTAGATTTTCAATTCAGATAACAGTGTAAAGAACTATTCTAGAAGTTTGTGGAGTTACATTTTAGCTCTAGGTTCCATGAAACATGTTAAGATTCTTTTGACATTTGTGAAATGAGTCTTTCAAAACTATTACTTACATTTTGAAGAAGTTGTTCAAACCAATCATATCCTGTATCTCTACAAGCTGCAACCTAAGAAAGAATATTTGGAATAGATTTATAAAAAGAAATCTGAAGAAAAATGTAATTGAAGTATTTCAACACAGGTTTAAATTTAAACTATGATAAGTATTTTTCCTTTACTAAAATTATTTTAAATGGTAAGATAGCAGCAACAGGAACTATGTCTTCTGTATGTGATGTTTTTTCAGATTTTAGATGCTACTACAACCTAAATTAAATAAAACTAAAGTTTTTACTTCAGTTGTAGGGTCACTGTCAGATCAAATTTGACCTAAATTTTAAGTTTTGTGAAAACTAGTTTTTGCAAAGCTTAACAGCTAATAAAATATATGACATATTTCAACTGCCCGAAAATGCATTTTTTAAACAGGCCCTATAGGATTTGCCATCATTCCAGGACTGTTAGCTCATGAGAACCTGAAGGTAAAATTGACTAGACTAAAGAAACTGTAACCAATTAGTCTCTTTTTATTGTCCAAGATCAAAGTAATGCATAAACTACTGTTTAGTATAAATGCTGAAAAGTAGATTGATCAGTTTTAAGGTGTTAATAGTAAGATAAACAAATACATTTATTTTTAATTGATCATGATTTTTAAACAGTATCCTTTAAAACAATACATTTTACATAAGGGCATCGGACTAGATGTGACCTCCTGCATCACTGAGTGCTATTGCAGGCAACCCTGTCATACAATCCCATTCATACACTGATCAAGCTCCATCTTAAAACTAGTTAGGTTGTTTGCCGCCACTACTCCTTTTGGAAAACTGTTTCAGAACCTCACTCCTTTCATGGTTAAACATCTTTTAATTTGCAGACTAAATTTATTTATAGCCAGTTTACATCCATTTGTTCTTATGAAAATATTGTACTATAGCTTAAATAGCTCTTCTCCCTCCCTGATGTTTACTCTCCTGATGTACTGATAGGGAGCAATCTTATCCATTCTCTGCTTTCATTTTGCTAGACTAAATGACCCAAACTCTTTTAGTCTCCTCTCATAAGAATGGCTCTCCTTACCCATGCTCCTCCTACTAGCACTTCTCTACACCTGTTCTAGTTTTTATTCATCATTCTTGAATATGGGTGACCAGAACTGTACACAGTATTTCAGGTGAGATCTTACCATTGCCTTGTAAAATGACATTAACACCTCCTTATCTTACTCCTGAGGGCATTCTTCGCCAAAAAATTAAAAATTCTGCAAGTTTTATTTGTCAATAAATAAATGCAGAGGCTCCGGCATGGCAGGGGGGAGCATAGGCTACTGGCTGCACAAAGGTGAGAGATCATGCTGCATCACCCCACCTCCACCCCGGGACACGGACTCAGCGGTGAGGGGGCACCCAACCCTGACATAGCACAAGGCCTGGGCCTGCTCCAGAAACACCTTGGGGTCCTACCCTTCTGCACCAGGTGTGGGGCAAGCAGGCTCAACCAAGCAGGATTCAAGTGTGAAGGGGCTTGGTGTGGGGTGAGAGGGTTCTGTGTGGGACAATCTGGATGCAGGCAGCTCAGTAGGGGGGCTAGGTGTTGGGGGATCTGGATACACAGAGGCTCGTTGGGGGGATTCCAGGTGCAGGGGCAAGGGGACTCTGCAAGGACTTCCAGGTGAAGGTGGTTGCGACTCAGCAGAGGGATCTGGGAGTGGGGGTCTCAGCGGGGGAGACTAGGTGCTGTGGGAGTGAGGCTTGGTGGGGTGGGAGTCTGGGTGCAGCAGGCTGGGGCAGGGGCGGCTCTATGGTTATTGCTGCCCCAAGCACGGAAGTCAGGCGGCTTTCTGTGGCACGCCTGCGGGCGGTCCGCTGGCCACGCGGATTCGGCGGCATGCCTGGGGGACGTCCGCCGATGCCGTGCCTTCAGCGTCCCCACCACCGAATTACCGCCAAAGCCGCGGGACTGGCGGACCTCACGCAGGCATGCCGCTGAAGGCAGCCTGACGGCCGCCCTAACAGCAACCAGCAGGCTGCCGTCCCAGGTAACCGTTTTTTCTTCTTCAAGGGCTTGCTCATGTCAATTCCATTCTAGGTGACTTACAAGCAATATCCCTAGAGGTGGGCTCAGAGTTCAGAGTCATGCAGCTTGCAATACTGCTCTACCAAAGCCAGTGTCATCTCAGGCTTGCTGGGTAAGCGCGTAGTGAGATGTGAATGTGTGAATGGATGACCAGGTGGCGGTCCTGCAAATATCTGGAATTGGCACATGGGCCAGGAAGGCCGCTGCCGAGGCTTGCGCCCTAGTTGAGTGGGCAGTTACAATCGCAGGTGGAGGCACTTTCGCCTGATCACAGCAAAACCGGATGAAGGCGGTGATCCATGATAAAATTATCTGGGTGGACACTGGATACCTTTCATCCTATCCGCCACCACAATGAATCACTGCATCAACTTACAGAACGGTTTGGTCCTTACGATATAGAAGGCTAGTGCTCTCCTGACATCCAGGGAGTGAAACACACGCTCCTCCTCAGACTTATGAGGCTTTCAGAAGAAGACTGGCAAGAATATGCCCTGGCTCATGTGAAACTGCAAAACCACGTTGGGCAGGAAAGCTGGGTGCAGCTGCAGCTGGACTTTGTCCTTGAAAAACACCGGATAGGGAGGCTCCAAGGTAAATGCCCTAATCTCAGAGACCCTTTGTGCAGACGTTACCACCACCAGGAATGACACCTTCCAGGAGACAAGAAGAAGGGAACAGGAAGCCAACTGTTCGAAGGGAGCTCTCATGAGCACTAGATTCAGGTCCCACAGAGGTCTCAGACATGGGGATAGAGTCGCTCCAGACCTTTCAAGAACCGGACCGTCATGTCATGAGTGAAGACGTACCCTGGAATGGGGGGGTGAAAGGCTGATATGGTGGCCAAGTGGATCTTAATCGATGAAAGGGAAAAGCCCTGGAGTTTGAGATGCAGAAGATAGTCCAGGATCTACAACAGTGATGCCTGTTCAGGCCTAACCCCTTGGGTCGAGGCCCAGCACCTCAGCCAGGTAGGCTGCTCTGGTGGAGGGCTTTTTACTCCCCAGTAGGACCTGCTGGACATGGGCCAAGCACTCCTGCTCATTCAACCATGCAGCAATTAAACTGTCAGGTGCAACACTGCTAGACTCAGGTTCAGGAGACTGCCATGGTTCTGGGATAGGAGATCTGGCCAAAGAGACAGTTTCAGTGGGGCCGTCACCGACAGGTCCAGCAGCATGCCGAACCAGTGTTGGCGAGGCCAAACCGGGGCTATCAGGATCACTTTGGCCCTGTCGTGCTTGATCTTCATGAGGACTTTGTGGATCAATGGCACTGGTGGGAAGGCGTACATTAGAGCCCCCGAACATGGGAGTAAGAAGGCATCTGACAAGGAGCCCCTATTGATCCCCCAAAATGAGCAGAGCATGTGGCATTTTCTGTTCTGACAAGTCGCAAAGAAGTCCACTTGTGGAGATCCCACTTTTGGAAGATCACGCTGACCACCTTGGGGTGGAGCGACCATTAGTGGCGAGATGAGAAGGTTCTGCTGAGGCAATCTGTTAATATGTTCCTGCTCCTGAGGAGGTGCGCTGTCACGAGATGAATGGCAAGCTGCACACAAGTCCCAGAGCCAGACAACTTCCTGGCAAAGGGCTGACGACCTGGCTCCGCCCTGCTGGTTGATATAGAACATTGTGGCGGTGTTGTCCATCAGGACTTGAACCACTTGCCCTTCAAGTGGGACCAAAAAAACTGACAGGCCAAGTGAACTGCTCTGAGCTCCCTGACATTTTGTGGAGGGAGCGGTCGACCCGCAACCAGTGGCCTTGTGTCCTGAGCTCGCCCAGGTGGACTCCCCAGCCCAGGTCCGAGGCGTTGGAAACCAGGGTCAGCGACGGGGACGGAACTCCCTCCAACACTGATCTGGGGTCCAAGCACCATGCCAGTGACGACCGGATGTGGTCCAGCACTTTGACTACCAGGTCTAGGTCATGCCTGTTGGGGATGTAGATCAATGCCTGCCATGCCTGCAGCGGCCGGAGCTAGAGCCAGGTATGACGGACCACGTAAGTACAGGATGCCATGTGGCCTAACAACCTTAGGCAAGTGTGGGTGGTAGTGAGCGGGTGGCCCCTTACATGGGAGATCACATCCGACATAGCTTAGAAACAAGCCTCTGGAAGGAAGACTCTGGACGGCATGGAGTCAAGGACCGCCCCTATAAACTTTGTTCATTGCACTGGTATGAGGGTCGATTTCTTTTTGTTTACTAACAGGCCCACAGGTGGAACACACCAGATCAAGACTGCTCTGCACTTGATCCCGTGACCTGCCCTTGATGAACCAATCATAGAGATAAGGACAGACCTGCACTCACCAACATTTCAGGTAAGCAGCTACCAGGGCCATGCATTTTGTAAATACCCGCGGGGCCGAGGAGAAGCCAAAGGGTAGCACCATGAATTGGAAGTGACGCTGGTCCACCATAAAATGGAGGAACCATCTGTGTCCTTGGAAGATGGAAATAAGAAAATAAGCGTCTTTCAAGTCGAGAGCAGCATACCAGTCTCCTGGATCCAGGGAGGGGATAATGGAGGTCAGAGAAACCATGCGGAACTTCAACTTCTTGAGTCACCGCAGGTCCAGAATGGGTCTCAGGCCCCCCCTTTGCCTTCAGGATTAGGAAATAGCAGGAATAGAATCCTTTCCCCCTCATTTCCCAAGGGACCTCCACTACTGCTCCCAGCTGCAGAAGGTTGTTGACCTCCTGAATGAGAAGTTGCTCATGAGAAGGGTCCCTGAAGAGGGACGGGGAATAAGGGTATGAGGGGGTTGGATTGGCCGAGAATTGCAGGGTGTAGCCCAGAGATACAATTTCTATCACCCAGCAGTCTGAGGTAACTAGCGACTAGGTTGAACGGTAGGGATGAAGATGGTTGAGGAAAGGATGAGGCGGATCCGGGGATGTGACTGGGACATCGCTCTCAAGCACACCCTCAAAATGCCCACTTCTGGACCCTGTGGTTTTTTGCCAGGCCAAGTTGTGCAGGTGAAGGGGAGGAGGAAGGGCGGTGACGACTAAAATTCGTGTCCCTATCCCTTCTCCTTGCAGACCCTTGTCGAGACTGCCAAGGCCTTGGCCGCAGCCAGAACTGTTTCCTCGCTGACTGAGGTGTATGTAACCCCAGTGAGCAGAGGGTGGCCTGAGTGTCCTTTAGTCCCTGCAGCCTCTGCAAAGAGTCCAATCCCATCAAATGGTAGATCATGGATCAAGAACTGCATCTCCTGAGGTCTTAAGCCAGGAACTGTGCCTCATGACAACCGCTGAGGAAATCACCCTGGCCGCCGAATTGGCATCATCCCATGCCATTTGGTGGGAACACTGAGCTACTTTAGTACCTTTTTCAAGAAGGGCCCTGAATTCTTGGGCCAAGTCCTGGGGCATGGAATCCTTGAACTTACAGAGGGAGTCCCATAAGTTGAAGTTATATCTCCCCAAAAGAGCCTGGGGGTTCAAAACTCTGAACTGAAGACTGGCCCTAGAATAAATGTTCCTTCCAAAAAGGTCCAGTCTCTTGGCCTGCTTATTTTTGGAGGTGGAACTAGACTGTCCTTGCTTGTCTCTCATTGGCTGCAGAAACAACCAATGATCCCGGGGATGGGTGGGTATACAAGTATTGAAACCCCGTAGCTGGGACAAAATACTTTTTATCAGCCCTCTTGGAGGTGGGTGAGATTGAGGATGGGATTTGCCAGAGGGCTTTGGCAATCTTTAGGACCCCTTTGTGCATCGGAAGTGCGACAGGTGCGGGAGTTGATGTGGAGAGCACATTACCCGAGGTGTCTGATTGCTCCGCCATCTCTAGGCCTAAGTTCATGGCCACCTTTCGGAACAGGGCTTGGTGCTCCTTAAAATCATCCAGTGAGCTAGCGCAAGAGGGCCATGCCACCACCTCATCTGGAGAGGATGAGGATGACTGGACCACCGGGAGGGGCCACAGGCATCATCCCCCATGGGGGAAGGGAGTTTTGGAGTGGGCACCTGCACTTCCACCCGGCATCCGATTGCGCTTCGCACACCGAGCCCGGTGCCGTCTGATGCTTGTCTGAAGCGGCAACCAATGATTGGTGTGAAGGGGGCATCAGCATAACTGGCATGCCCCAGGCATTCCAATAGAGCCATTGCACTGGCCATGCTGCCAGAACGGCATCATGGAGATGGACGCAATCTCAGGAGCCCAGTCACAATGGTGTTGTCTCAGCAAGGGGCTGAACTCCCTCTCAGTGCTGGAGCAATCCTCCTCCGGTGACCATGGCAGGGCTGTCGACGCCTGAGACTGGTGGTTAACCATCGCTGTGGGTGAACGGTGCCTTGAATAGGCGGATCGGTGCCAGGAGTAGGGGGAGTGGCAGCACGTTGTGGAATGTTCCCGTGGTCTAGGTGCCAGCGATTGATGTCGTGGAGAGGGTCAGTGACAGGATGACGGTGACCGGCACCTCCCTCTGGGCAAGTCTCAACGAGAGGGCGGAGACCGGGAGCACAGTGCCAGCAATTTGAAGCAGCGAACTGGTGACCTGGGCTGATGTGGAGACCAGAGGTGTGGCGACTAAGAGCTCTGCCTTGGCTCTAGAGACTGGTGGTGTTCACTCGTCTTCTGGGAGGATTTCACGGCTGGCTTGCCCTGTGGGTCCATTGCAGCAGGTGGTGCTGGCTGCTCTGGGAGAGTCATTTGCTCTCTGAGCACCGGGAGGGGCTGGGAAGGTGTTGACTCCGCAATAACTCTGGGTCCCCAACCACTTCCTGGAGTCAGTGGTGGATCCATTGGTGGTGGGAGGTCCCCTGGGGGATGTATCCCCTATGTGGCTATGGGGTGAGTGGGCGGTCCGAACAGGGTCCTTTACTTAATGCCTGTTGGTCCTTCTTGCTCGGTGCCGGGTCCCGCTTTTTTGACTTCTTCTTGGGCACCGGTGAAGGGGAATGGTGCTGGTTAGAGCCCAGTGTCAGGGGTGCACAATGCACTGAGGCCGAAGTACTGGGAGTCGAGTCCAGCCGGGATGGCTCAGAGGCCGAGCAGAGAGCAGCCTCCATGAGGAGGGCTCTCAAATGGATGTCGCACTCTTTTTGTGTCCTGGGACGAAAGTTCTTACAGATGCGACACTTTTCTTTTACATGAGATTACCCCAAGCACTTCAGACAGCTGCCATGGGGGTCACTAACCAGCATAGGCCTATTACAGTCAGTGCAGGGCTTAAAACCTGGAGACTGGGACATGTCCTGCCTGGGGCAAAGTTCCCACTGGGACTCTAAATTATTAACTACAGTGCTGAACAACTACTTACTAACTACAGTAAACAAAACTATTTACAGCTCTAATACATGAAGCAAAGAAGGAAACCGATGACCATTTGCGAGGCAAGGGAGAGAGGCACTCCAACCAACCACCACGGGCGGTAAGAAGGAACTGAGAGGGTGTAGGGTCGACAGCGCCTGATATATCGATGCATGAGCATGGCACGCCAGAGGGCGTCACAGGCGACCCTATGCATACTTCTAAGGCAAATCTCCAACAACTGTGCATGTGGGTGCGAACACTCCTAGAATGGAATCGACATGAGCAAGCACTCAAAGAAGAAATTCCTGCTATTAGTTCCTAAGTGCACGACCTTGTACTTCGTACTATTATATGTCATCCCGTTTTTATTACTCTAGTTCATCCAGTTCTTCCTGAATAATATTATGTTCCTTGTCCAGAATGGCAATGCTGTGTAATCAGCGAGTCTCATTAGCACACTTCCACTTTTTTTTGGCCAAGATCACTAATAAAAACATTAAATAAGATTGGTCTCAAAATAGATCCTTGAGGAACTCAGTGAATTGCCTCTCTCCAGCCGGATTGTTCTCCCTTCAGCACAACCCATTATCATCTCTCCTTTAGCCAGTTCCTTACCCACCTTACAATTCATGCACTGATTCCCATCTTCTCCATTTTAACAAATAATTTCACATCTGGTACAGTATCAAATACTTTACTGAAGTCCAAATAGATTAAATCTAATGCATTTCCCTTGTTTAAAAAAATCACTTATTTCATCAAAGATATAAGGTTAGTCTAGCAAGATTTTTCTTTGATAAACCCATGTTGCATTCTACCCCATTAACCTGCATGTCTTTAATTGTTCTTTCCTTCAAAATTTGTTCTAAAGCCTTGCATAATATTAAGGTCAGACTTACGGGTCTGCAGTTACCTGGATCACTAGTTCCTCTTACTTAAATAGGTACTATGTTTCCTATTCTCCAGTCTGATGGATTTTTTAAAACATCTTTTGCTTCTGGACTTGCAATTTCATGTGCCAGTTCTTTCAGTATTCCGGGATGGAGATTATCAGGTCCTCCCAATTTGAACACATTATGCTCTTTAAGCTTTGCTTCCACCCTGGATGTGGTCATTTCCATTTTTATATGCTCGTTCCCATTAGCCATCTTGTTTTTGTCCCCATATTTTATATTATCATTCTTACTGAAGACTGAAGCAAAGTATTCATTTAGTTTTTGGGCCGTACCTAGACTATCTTTAATCTTTACCCCATCCATGCTGAATAATGGACACATTTCTTTTCTTGTTCTCTTTTTATTTATATGGCTAACGAACCATTTACTATTTGTTTTAATTTCCTTTGCAAGGTCTAACACAGTTTGACTTTTGGCAATTCTCACTTTATCCCTATACTTTCTGATTTCCGAGACATACATTTTTTTGCTGATCAATGCTTTCTTCCATTTCTTGTAGGTTCCTTGCTTACACCTAATATCTTTTTTGAGGTGGTTATTCATCCAGTTAGGTCTGCCAAGTTTTTTCACTTTACTTGGGATGCAAATTCCAGATTATTTTTGCATATTGACTCAAAGAAATTCCAAGTCTACTCCACATTTATGTCCCTAAATTCTTCAATCCAGTTTGTCTTCACTAACTAGCTCCCTTAATTTCTCAAAAATCTGCCCTTTTGATATAAGAAACCTTAGTTACTGACCTGTTTTTAATTATCTTTCCATTTAATTTAAACTGCACTGACTTGTGATCACTCAATCCAAGTTTATTTTCTACGACCAGCTTGTCTATAATGTCCTCAGTACTTACCAAAACCAAGCCTAAAATAGCATCACCTCTTGTTGGTTCAATAATTATTTTGGTTATACATACAAACTTTTCATTTGACACGTAAAGATTCTAAGAATTTGGGTTCAATCTGTTGCTGATATAAAGTGGGTACAACCAAATTGGCATTCAATAGAGCTGTATGCGCTTATGCCAGCAGGTATTCTGGCCCTATATTTTTTACTGACCTACTGAAATTAACCTTTCAAATGGATTTTATGTATCACATATGGGATACTTTCTTCAAATGAAGTAAAATTTCTTTAGTGGCCTCCAGGCAGCACTGATGGCTACACATAAGCTCTATTAGGGAATTTTATTGTATGTAATAGGAGGCCATTTGGTATAATTATAATTTTACTGCACCAGAACAGAATGTAGTACCATTTATCATCACCAATAGGCTGATGAGTATTTATATTAAAAGTTTCCTACAAGATACTCTTGTTTCTTCCCAACTGTCAGATGAATAAACCCATCACATCTTAAGGGATATAGCAAAAGAGCAGTACATATGATATTTATAAAACTGTCTGGTGATTCAATTACTTGTTTATTTTTATATATTATAAGAAGGCTCAACAATAAAAATTATTTCAAGACATGTTAAAAAAACACCTAAATCAAATCCCGCATGTGACTCTTAGTTCAAATTTGTAAGGCATACCACATCAGTGATGTTTAATATTTTCCTTGTCATTGCTTCTTTGTCATTGTGGGGAGTTGGAGTAAACCAGAGTTTCTGGAATGTCTCATTCACCAGTTTCTAGAGGAAAAAAATATATTGTCAGAGATATGTAACTTTATCTTGACATAAAGGTTTCCATATTATTCCCCAATAGACTTATTGATGGTGTGTCATTTTACACAGATTTTCTGGAACTAACCAAGGCCTTCTAGAAAGAGAAGGTTCCCTGAGCAAGACCTGTATCTCTATCTTAGAAGTTTAGATTCCCAGACCAGGCCTGGGGCTTCCAAGCTGTATCTGAGGTCACCATTGCCTGGAAGGACACCTGGATAATTATTGACCAATGGAAATCCATGCTGCAGAAAATCCACACTACAGCAATATTTGTGGAAAATGCCATTTTCACAGAGAGATTTTGTCAGACTGGGAAGAACTGTTACAAGTTTCAGTAGACCATTACTGCACTTCCCTGGTGATTCATTATCATTAGATATACACCGCTACCTCGATATAACGCGACCTGATCTAACATGAATTCGGATATAACGCAGTAAAGCAGTGCTCCGGGGGGGCGGGGCTGCACAGTCCGGTGGATCAAAGCAAGTTCAATATAATGCGGTTTCACCTATAACGCGGTAAGATTTTTTGGCTCCCGAGGACAGTGTTATATCGAGGTAGAGGTGTATATCACTAGATACAGTAAAAGCTTCACTCAGCCAAACAGAACTGTTAACATCTGTATAGAAAAGAAGAGAACTGGATTCGTCAGCTAAATTTTGATTGAAGATTCCTGTCTGTATATGCTTGTGAAATTCTTACTATCCAGTGTCTATATTATAAGAGGAGTTGGTCACAACCTTTGTGTTTAAGTTGCTTACTATTGTCCTTTATAAAGGATTCTTGCACTCTTTCAATTGAAAACTCTCATACCTCCACTATTTGCAGCAGGCCATTGATACATGGCAGGGGGCAAGCACTTCAGACGAAAGAAATGCCTTTTCTTTGTCCTGTGAAATTCCATTCAGCTTTTGCTGAGATATAAACTGTAAAAAAGTCATCCTCTCTCATCTGTGGCTTGCCAGCCTCAGGAAAATTTGGGCAGCATGCCAAAATAATAACTGAACACAGAAACATTCTATGGCCAGGCTGCCACTGCCACAAAAGCAGTAATAACATACACTGTACTGGGAATACCCAGGAGCTGCAGAAGCAGCTGTAATAGGGTGGGGGGAGAAGAGAGCTAGGCTAGGTTCCTACCTTGGACCCAGCACATGTCCCCAAGTGGCCCATGCCTCTTTGGGTGCCCTGTTAGGTAGGAATCCCTCAACTCTAAGTTGGGGGCCTGGGGAGGGAGAAAAGAGAAAGCAAAGCCAGGTTCCCCCAACTGCAGTTATGTCCCCAGCAGCCCATCGGGGCACCACATGTGGCATGATCATCCCCAACTTTTGGGAGGTGGAGAAGGAGGAGAAAGCCAGGCCAGACTCCCCCGCTATCCCAGAACATAGATCCAGCTGTTCATTCCCCCTCTTTAATTACATAATCATATATGGGGTTTTTTCCCATAGGACCCCTACTTCATTCAGTGTACAGAAAGGACAGAATTAAGGTAACACAGGCACATGTAAATCTAGCATTTCATACCTTTTCAGTGCTTGACCTGGAAACCAAAATAATGTGCTTTTAATCTAGGTTTTTCCTCGTTTTTTTAAATGCAATCATAGAAGTGTAGGACTGGAAAGGACCTCAATAGGTCATCTAGTCCAGTCCCCTGCACTCAAGGCAGGACTACATAATAACTAGACCATTCCTGACAGATGTTTGTCTAACCTGTTCTTAAAAACCTCCAGTGACGGAGATTCCACAACCTTCCTACAATTTGTTCTAGTGTGTAACTACCCTGATAGTTAGGATGTTTTTCCTAATGTCCAACCTAAACCTTCCTTGCTGCAATTTAAGCCCACTGCTTCATGTCCTATCCTCAGAGGTTAACAAGAACAATTTTTCATCCTCTTTCTTGTAACAAATTTGTATGTCCTTGAAAACTGTTATGTCCCCCCTCGGTCTTCTCTTCTCCAGATTAAACAAACCCAATTTTTTCACTCTTTCCTCATAGACATAGGTCATGTTTTTTTAGACTTTTAATCATTTTTGTTGCTCTCCTCTGGACTTTCTCCAATTTGTCCACATCTTTCTTGAAATATGGCACCCAGAACGGGACACAATACTTCAGCTGAGATCTTATCAGCACAGAGTAGGGTGGAAGAATTACTTCTCGTGTCTTGCCTATAACACTCCTACTAACGCATCCCAGAATGATGGGGGGGGGGGCGCTTTGGTTGGTTTTTTTTGTGCAACAGTGTTACACTCTTGACTTATATTTAGCTTGTGAACCACTATAGATCCCAGATCCTTTTCCACAATACTCCTTCCTAGGGAGTCATTTCCCATTTTGTATTTGTGCAATTGACTGTTCCTTTCTAAGTGGAGTAATTTGCATTTGTCCTTACTGAATTTCATTCTGTTTACTTCAGACAATTTCTTCAAATCATTTTGAATTTTAATCCTATCGTCCAAAGCACTTGCAGCCCCTCCCAAGTTGGGAGGGTTTATTTATGTCAATAATCAGATAGACACAGAGTGGAGATAATCGATATTTGCAAGTGGAAAAGAAGAAATAAAGCTAAATATTTTTTTTATTTTATTTTTGAGCTCCCTTATTTTTTAAACAAAAATGGAGTAAACAACAAAACAACATGTCTGTCAGGAACCTATCAATAAGATTGTGAATAAAAAAAAAAAGACATTTATTTTAAAAAGTTAAAAACGAATAAAAATCATACATATACTAAAGAAAACTCTGAAATGCTTTTAAGGAAAAATCTAAGACTTGTTATTTATTTCTCAAAATAAAAAGAAAACTAAAATAAACTGTAATTAAAAACTTAAAAGAAATATTCTACCATACCTTAATGCCCTCTTCATCATTGACTCTGCGAATCATTTTCACGCACATCTCTGTAATTTTAGGAAATGTTGGCTGTTCAATGCAGATATCTCTAAGAATCTTTATAACTCTCTTTCTGACACTGATACCAGTATCCTGATGGGAGAAAGCAAAATACTCTTGAAAAAAAAAATCAGAAGTGAGAATGAATTTAAGTATTGTGTGCATTAATATCAATTAAAAGTTATCAAGCTTAACTTGCAAAACATGTGAAAACAATAACTAAGAAATTCTAAATGCACCTATCTGAAAGACAGCATTACTGTTTGGTAACACTATTTCATTCCAGGGATCCTGAAGGTCCTGGAAGTCAAGTCCTGTGAATACTGCATTATTACCCCATTCTACATTCTCTCCCTCAAGAGCTCCGCATTTGTTCTGGTATTAAGGAATGGTCTAAAATCTATGAGAGCCTGATAACTCCGCATATTAACTGGACAGAGATTACACTTCCTTCCTTTCTAGGAGACTGGCTTGGGAAGCAACAAACTGACAATTAAAATGCAGATGTTCTGCATGAGAGAGACAAAATGGGTGAGGTAATATCTTTTATTGGACCAACTTCTGTTGGTGAATGAGAGAAGCTTTTGAGCCACACAGAGCTCTTTCTTCAGGTCCAAGCGTCACAGCTAAATGCAACATGGAACAGATTATTTTAGTATAAGTAGTTAGCACATATTCTAAGAGACTATTCAAGGTAGCATTGACCTGTTAACACCTCTGCAGTCATAGGACAGAATGGGGTGTTAGTAGGTTACAAATTGTTGTAATAAGCCATAAATCCAGTGAGTCTGTTCATTCCATGATTTTTAGTGTCTAGCAGAGTTATGAAGTTAAACTCCCTGGCTCATCTTTTGAAAGCATTCTACGGGTTTCCTTTGAGGTTGAGGACTGACAAGTCAGACAGAGAGTGATCGCTTTGTGAAAAGTGTTCACTCACAGGTGATGGGTGTTTTTGTATTTTATCATTTTCCTGTGAGAGTTCATTCAATAGCATAGTGATTGTCTGGTTTCGCTCACATAGTTGTTATTGGGGAATTTAGTGCACTGGATGAGGTATACCACATGTTGTGATAGGCATGTATTTAGGAGTACAACTACTAGGCCACTGGGCTATTTCACTGTAAATTACATTTTCGATTATTGCCTGGATACATTACAACACATGTTTAATGTCTTAAATTATAGCAATAAATGATGCCAATCACTAAATCCTCATCTGACAGTTTCATATTTTAAATTATCAGGTTTGTACTCTTCTGTCCCAAGTGGGCTACAGCAGGCTCTCTTTTTTGTTAGCCCTCATATAACATGCACATGAGGCAATCTAATGGTGATAGTGAGATGATGAGGGCTTCTATATGTAGATCACTCCAAGTTCTAAATCTCTATGTTATCAGATTCAAACTGCAACTCTCCCAATGTTTAGAAGAGAAATCAGCTTGTGCTCTAGCTTGCTGAAACTCTCAGATAAGATAAAGATATTATTGATTGGAAATAAATGCAGAAATATATCTGACTCTAACTGAGGGAGTTTTCCCATCTTTTGTTACTCAGATTTGCAATTTGGAGAATCTTAGTGGATTCTTCCATCCTTCTTAATATCCAAAGAGCAGAAACAGCAAGAGTACTTTCCCTCCCTCCAAATCTGCACTCGTTCAGAAGGTGGCAACTATTTTTTGTCCAGCTGTGGTCACTGCCAGTGTTATCCGTCTTTTTGTGACCTTGAGATTGATTTTCTGCAATATTCTCTAACATAAATTGGACTATACCTGAAGATCATTCAAAACTTCAGCTATCGCAGTGTAACATAATGGTGTTTTTCATAGGTAGCATATTGCACTTGAACTCCAGAGACTGCACTAGCTTCCAACAAATTCATGTTTAGGTGCATTTAACAAAAAAAATTGCAGTGGTTAGGCTCCTGGTGTGTTAAGACCACTGCCTATCATGCTGACCAATTCTGTCTCATTGTTTTCTTGTACTCCCCAATTAGTCTGTCTGAATCCATCTATTGTCTCTTTCCTTGTACTTAGATTGCATGTCTTTGGGGGTAAAGATTATTTTTTCTGTTCAGTGTTTATACAGTGCTTGACACAATGGGATCATGGTCCATAAGTAGGACTCCTACGCACTACAATGATACCAATAACAGCCACCTTTAATATTTGGGTCTTGTATGTCTTAGAGATTCTCTCTTCTCCTGTTTTACCCCTATGGTTCAGACCAGTCCCCACAATGTTCTGAGAGCAGAGCTCTCTCACTATCAGACTATTGGCTCTGGAACTTAATCTTTTACACCACTCTTGGTTTAACAGACATAAAAATGATAGATCTTAGATGTACTTCCTAGCTTATCTATTTTCTCAGGCTTAATCTACAGAGATGGAAATATAGGAATGAGAAGTTTAGGCTTTTAGATTTAAAATGTTACAAGTTCTTTAAACAATGACACAGGGTCACACTGAATATTTCTATATGTATTTACAAGTGTTTGATACATACATGCTCCTAAAGCCTTCCACATGCATGTTTTAATCAAAATAAATAACTTGACATGCAAAATACTAATTCTTTCTCACTGTTAATTTAACATGTTCACGTGATCTATCTGAATATCATAAACAAATATACAAAATAATCACTCTTTGGCATCAGAAAATGTTTTTACACTGCCAAAAATTAGAATAGAAAAATGTATAGGTTTAGGTTCTGACCCACCAGTTCCTCATCAAAAGCAATTGTTTCAATTCACAAGGTTAGTCTGGTGGGCAGAATTTTTAGTTTTGATTCCCCAAAAAAATCTATACAAGTTCATTTACTCTAGGAACTGGGATACTATTCAATATAATTAAGAATATAAGCCCAGTTAAAAATGTGTTTACAAACATCAAAGTGATTTCAAAAGTGACCATACCAGTATTCGCTCAATGAGCATGTCATAATACTGCTCAGCAAGCTGAGGTCGACAGAGCACAAACCGACCAAGCAACTCCACAGCTGCTTCTCGTACACTAGTGGAGTTATCCATTAACCGTCCGTGAACACCTCGTTGCATATCCAACTAAAAAAATAAAGGGAAACACGAATGCAAAGTATGGAAAAACAGAATTTCTTTTAAATGTGAATAGAAGAATGTATGTACATTACAGATAGTTTCCTTTTTTACCCTGGCTAGAATGCTGGGGTCTACAGCAACAACCTCAGACAAACACTTCATGGCTTTTGTTCGAACTGCAATCGCATTTTCACCAAGCACACGCAGAATCTAATAAGAAAACAAAAAAGTGACATTTTAATCGCTTTTGGAAAGTAGCAAGCAGTGTTCAATGCAAGCAAAAATACAATGGAATAACATGCAATAAGTCAAACTAAAATGAGAAAAATCAACTACCAAAAATCGAACAAACTTTTAGAAAGTGAGGGGATACATGTGAGTGATGACTTTCCTGCACTGATATTGGAGCCTGGATTCTCCCTCACTATGATAAGCCATAACCCAAATGTTGATCCATAGGGTCCATCCGTTTATTTTAGCTCTGTTTTTCCTATCCACATGTCGCTTTATTATCCTCCAAACAGGATTTGTGCACCCCAACTTTGAGATAGCTCTGTTAAGTGGATCAAAGAAAGTAATGTGACCCAAAGCATTACCTGGAGCTCAAATGTATCACCATGTCAACATGTTAGTGCTCCTCTCCCAGTCAGAAAGAAGGAACACTAAGGTCACTTGGTCAAACCATGACCATCGGCATGACAGCACCATTCATTGCAGGCAAATGATTGAGCTGGTTTGCATGTCCAATTTAAAATTTATACAGTTATATGAATGATCTATGAAGACATGTTTTATGAGGTCATATTCCCAATCAGGCATGCATTTTAGATAGACAAAATCTGTGAAAAGGTTTCAACATTTTGTAGTTATCTTTTTATTGTGCCCATCTAGTTGATGGATCTCTATATATGCACAAATAAAACAATATATGTACAGTATGGTATGTGTAATATACATGCAGGAAAAAAGAAAAATAAGCACATATGCTATCAATACATAACATGAAAACATGTGGTGTTATCATGACCTATTAAATACCTGTGCTCAACAATGAACAGACATTGCACACTACCCCATAAGTGTTTGGAACCAGGAAACCAACTGTATTTCACAGCATTAAGACTTCTGGCACAGTTTACCTGTGTCAAATAAATATCGAAGCTCTGGGCAAACGGCCTCATAGAGGCCAAGTAGCGAACAATCAAGCAAGCATCTTCATAGTCCACAGTATCAGAATTCATCCTGCAACAAAATTAACACAATACTTGATAGTTATTTATTAAAAAACAAAGAAAAATGCTTATAACTCAAATGAGCAGGTAACAAACTAAACCCACAATTACTGAAACTTACTTCAATGTACTGAACTGAGAGGGTGCAGTTTTAATGATACTGCGAAGAAATTTTTTGCGACCTTCTGCTCTGTGCATGATTTGTCCTGTTGTCTCAATTTCTTTTGCATGGTGAGTTCCTTCAGATGAATCCTCATCCTTCTGAGATTTCATTGCTTTCTCCGTCTCCATAGTTGTGTCACGGAACCATTGAGCTATATAAAATTTCCGAGAAAACTGGAGAAATGCAACAAGATGGGCAGAAAAAACAAAGAGCGATTATTAATAGTTCCTTTTCAAGTTGTGAAGAAATTAAATTGGGTCCAGGCAGGTATTAGCCCTCAGTTCAATGCTATTCAACATTTTTGTTTGAGACTTGACAGACAGAGTGGAGAATATGTTAGTCTAATACAAACAATACCACTGACAAGAACCAAAGGATTATAGTAGATAAATAGTATATGTGGATGTCTACAGTGTCGAGTATGGCATTTATGAAAGAGTCAGTCTGAATGCATCAAATACCAAGTAAACAATGTGCTCCGAAGAGAATTTAAGCATTGGCGGGCAAGGACCATTATAAACATTATGACTGACATTCAATAGAATGGGTCTACTAAGATTTCAATTACTTTAGAGAGATGCATGCTATGAACAGTTTTGGGATTAGAACGAGGGTGTAACCAAGGCACAAGTATGTCTGTCCCAGAGCCTTGGGGAATAAACCATGCCTTTGATGAAGTTATATTTATATAGACCTAATACATCCACAAAATTGAAATTTACCAGTAATGAGGCATCAGTCTCTGTGTTTACATCCAAATAATCTAGCAATGCCTTTTGCAGCTGCTGGATTTCATCTTCTCCTCCTGAAACCTGTAATATGTAGCAAGATACATTCATAAGATATAATATCTCACAGTTGCAAATATGATCAAGAAATCATTATACACACATGCATATAAATTAATGTAATGTAAAAGCACACAATTAATTATGTTGACAATAATTCCAAACTATTTAGATACTTTTTATAAATAAATTATCAATAAAACTGCAACACGCAAACCAGATTATACATGAGGGACATTGTCCGGCTATGCCGGAAGAAGGACAGGAGACATTGGATGCAGTTTAATTAGGCCACAGCTATTCTTAAATGTCAGAATACCTGGCAGATAAAAGTGTACAGTGTAGGTAATTCCATAATCATTTACATATATCTGGGAGTGGGGACTGTTGTCAGCCCTAACCCTTTACCTATCCTAGTCCCCAGTCAACCCGATGCTGGGACCTCACCCCCCATCTCCCTCAAACAAGAGTTATGGGGGACTATAAAGGAGGAGGAGTTGGCTCCCTGCCATACTAATCATAGGAGCACTGAACTCCCTCCACTCCCCGTTTCCACTTCTTTAAAGAATATCTCCTTTAAAACCTTCACCAAACCATTTTATCTGATCACCATATCCCTTCCCTACAGAGTACCTACACTGGACATCCACCCCATGCTTACATAATGAGTTGCAACATCAAAGCCTAACCTCCGTTTCATGTCCACCACCACAAAGCCCCTGTGAAGAAGGCAAGAAACCCCTACCTTGCCTTAGCCAATCTGGCAGAGAGGGGAAAAAATTCCTTCCCAGCCTCCTGCCCCCGGCCCTCAAAACAAATGAGTAGCACAATGCCCTCAGTGGATTATGACAAAACCTGGTATTTAACCTATTTCCATGGGTGAGAGGGTAGGGGCTGTTCCACCTGGTCCAGGTAAAAGAGGGTTTTTCCTGTACCAGTGTGAACCTAAATAGTCTCCCTTCTCTTCTGAGCATTGGTCTGAAGTTGCTGCAGAAAATCACTTCACACACCTTTTCCGACAAGCCAGACAATGGCCACTATCGCTTAACAGAAACAACTGTAGAGCAGAATGTGATAGATAAAAATAAACTGCCTTCCAAAAATCTTACTGTGTTAATATTCAGTCTGTGATGTTGTTATGGCCCCTGTTATTGGGGAAAAAATGCCAAAGGATTTAAATCCCACAGAACAGTCTGACACATAGACAAATCAAGAAACATTGTTTGTTGTGTTACAATATTAGACACAGGAATGGCAGGTTGCTTAGGTCACTAGGGCAAAAAGGCAGGAAAAAGAAGGGAGAAGTTGAGAGAAATAGTCTCATTAATTTTGACAAAGCAAGGTTATCTGTTAGTAACTGTTGTCCAAGGATGTAACATCTACACAAGCACCACTGATTTCATGTGCTCAGATATATCTAAAAAAAGCAGAGCTCATTGGGGCTGCACAAGAGTCCCTTCAATGATCTGAACATTGGCAGTGAACTTATAAAAGGAACTAAGAGAGGATACTCTGAACAGTGGAGAGTTGGGTAGGAAAGTGACTCTGCATAGGCATTTATAATAAAAGAATGGTTACTGTAAGAAACCTTTTTTCACCTTTTAGAACTATTTCTGTAGATCCACATTCTTAGAAGATTAGCATGATTTCAATTTAATTAATATTAGTCAAGATTTAGATTGAAAGCTCTTTGTGGCAGGACTCTTGTCTTTTTATTTGTTCTGTGAAATGCCTAATAAAATTTGAGTGCTTAAAAGAATGAAAAAAACAAAGCACTAACTGCCCAAGAGGACAGTTGAAGAGATTGCAGAACTACTTGCCCAAAATGAGCATCAAATTGAAATGCTAAATCAAGAGAGCAGTGCTTTGTAAAAATAGGAATGAGCTTCAGGAGGCAAATGTACAAATGATTGGGATAAGAATGCCATTTGCAAAATGGAGATAATATTATATAAATCCTTTGTAAAGTGCTTTAAGATCTATGGATGAGAAGCATTACATAACAGCCAGAGTGTAGCCCACAATTTATCAGGTACGTTACTAATTTATAACAGCTTTAAATGTAAATCTAATCTATTTAGAATGTCAGAACAGAATCCATTCTCTACTAGATCTAATTCTAAAAGCTATAAATAACCTACCTCTATTACTTTCTAAAGAGTTCTGTCTTAAGTAATAATGCAACACTATATGTAACATTGATATGTAGAGGGAGTTTCCCTCGTAGCATGTGTGTTTTAGAGGGGAAATGGAATATCAATGGTCTGATTCAAGTCAGTCAAACTAGTTTTGGTAAAAATTTTGGATAAGGACATAAAAATAACTTTTTCTTGTGAAATATTAAAAAATGAGGATTGCTGTCCTTGTCGATGTTATCGCAGCCAAAAGAGGCAGTTTTCAGAAATAAATGAGAGATGTAACACTCTCTCAAGGGTTCACAATGTGTCTACATAAGGAGAGGTTATTTACCTTGTACAGTAAATGGAGTTCTTCGAGGTGTCTCCCCCTATGGGTGCTCCACTTCAGGATGCATGTACGCCCATGCACTCTTGATCTGAGATTTTCATCAGCAGTGTCCACAGGTCCACATCTGTGCCACAGATATCCTCATGTTTCAGTGTGAGGTTACGTGGGGGCTGTGGACCTGCCACTACTCCAGTTTCTTCTCAACCATGAAAGTCTAGTGAGAAGACTCCGAGGCAGAGGGGAAGGCGGTCAGATAATGGAATACCCAGCGGGGGACACATCTTGAAGAACTCCTGTTCCTGCAGAAGGTTAAGTAACTTCTCCATCTTTTCAAGGAGTGTCCCATTGGGTGCTCTGCTTAAGGAGATGCTCAAGCAGGACCTCAATTACAGAGGAGGATGGCAAGGAGGCATATTCAGTATGGACCATAGAACAGCGTTACCGAAAGCTACGTCAGCTCTGGAAGCAGGCACCAGAGTGTACGGGTCAGAAAACACATGCATCAAAGACCAGACAGCACTAGCTCAAGCCTGTCAATGCAGGCTGGGAGGCTCACTCTTGTGGGCTGCCCTGTAAGGGTATCTGTACACAGCCTGCAGCAGTGAGCCTCCCAGCCTGTGTTGACAAACTTGGACTAGTGCTCTAAAATAGCTGTGTAGAGAGCACTTTAAAGTCGTGGCGTGGGCTAGAACTCAGACTCTGAAGCTAAGGGGAGGGCCACAGTAAGATGCATCCTGCAACCCATTTGGACGGTCTTTGGGTGGAGTCCTTTAATACATTCCACAACAGAGATGAAAAATCTATGGGAAGCCCTGAAGGGCTTAGTCCTGTTGAAGTAAAAGGCAAGAACTCTTCTTACGCCCAACACGTATAGGCTCAGTTTTTCTTTCAAGGAGTGAGCCTTGGGGTAAAACACTGGTACGTGAATCTCCTCATTAATATGGAACTCTGAAGAAACTTTTGGTGGGAAGTGAGGGTAATACAATGTAGTATTACCTTGTTGCAATAGATCAATGCATACAATGGGTCAACCAGCAGGGCTCCCTAGTTCCCCATCTCTCTTGGTCAAGGTCACGGCTATGAAGAGTAGGAGGAATGAAGTCATGAGAGGAAAATGAAGGAGGGAACAGCTTCCCAAGCGCATGAAGGACTAAACTGAGCTCCCATTGTGGAGTGGGGTCTTTGACAGGAGGAAAAAGGTTGAATAGACCCTTAATAAATCTTGTAGTGGTCAGGTGTGTAAAGACTGAACACCCCTCAATAGGGGTTGAAAAGCTGAGAGGGTAGCCACATAAACTGAGCACTAATCCTAAATTTAGTAGCTAATGAAGAATGTACATCAGATGAGACTCAAGAGGAGGTATAGATTGGTGACTGCACCAAAACTGAAAACTTTTCCACTTCTGTAGGAAGGTTTTCTTTATTGTAGGTTTTCCGCTATTGGGCAGTACTGTTTGTACCTCTGGAGAGCAATCTTATTCTATAGCAGAGAGCCATATAGCAGCTACATGCCTTGAGGTGAAGCACAAAGACGTTCCAGTGGGTTATGTATCCTGACTCTAGGGTGAGGAGATTCACTGTCAAGAAAAATTCAAGAGGCTGAGACAGGTGAACCAGCTCTCTGAACCATACCTGTCTCGGCCATGATGCTGCTATGAGAATGGCTACGAATTTCTTCCTGTTTCAATTTATTCAGGACTTTGAGTAATAATGGCGTAAGCACATAGCAACCTGAAGTGCCAAGGAATGACATGGGCATCTCCCATTGAGTTGTGGCTGTGCCTTCCCCTCAAACAAAATTGTCTGCACTTTGCATTGGATGGTGTCACAAAGAGATCTATTTCTGGATGACCCCAGGTAAGAGACATCCTTTGGAACCTGCATTGTTCAGTTCCCACACATGATTGATGGAGTATGCAACTGTGTTCTGTAGTCCTGGAAGATAAATCGCTGAGATCTGTATGTGGTGTGATACGTACCAGTTGCACAGTTTTACTGACTTGGCACATAAGAAGCAGGGTCCTGCTCCTCTTTGCCAATTGATATAATAAACAGATACAGTGTTGTCCAGCATTATTCTGATTGGGTTGCCTGTAATGTAGGGGAAGTAAGTCCTAGCAAGAGTAACAAACCTCTCTGAATTCGAATATGTTGATGTGGAGGTTTGCCTCTCGTGGGATCCATTTGCTTTGAGTCCTAAAACAGTGCACCTCAGCCTAGCAGGGAGGTTTCTATGATGATTCTTGTGAGAGGAGCCTGTGAGACTGGCACTCCCACACACACGTTTTTATGGATCTTTCCATCAATTTAGAGAATTAAGGACCCTATGAGGTATGGACACCCACTTGGATAGATTGTGCTTGGGGGTATAAGCAGTTCTCAGCCAAGCTTGAACCTGGGAGTATAATCTTGCTAAGGGTGTCAAAAATGTACAATTTGGCATGTGGCCCAGGAGTTGCAGGAAAGCCCTTGCTGTGATTTGTGGGAGCAAAACAGCGATAAGATGGGATGAGATGGTGGGAGAATGCAAAATATCCTCATCTGGAGAGGAGGAAGATTTATGGGAAGGTGGTATTTATTCGTCCACAGCTGGCTCTGGCTCCTCTGTAAGATCCACCTGTGGAGCAGGACCAGAGGATGCTTTGGTATCGGAGGGGGTGGTACCTGTGTAAGGATGTGATGTCTCCTGAGAACCGGACTGAGAGGGTGACTTTCTCCTTCTCTTATCCCATTTTTTGAGGGTCTGGATTATTTTAAAGGGTCCTCAGGAACTTTGCTTACCGTCGTGCTCTCTGAGCAACCAAATCCAATGAGCAGGGGGTGACTTGGACCCACGCATCCAGCAGAAGGCTCCATCAACAGAAGCTTTAGTCTGTCTCGCCTCACTTTTTTAGATTTGCCTTTAAATCCTGAGCAGACCTTACAATTGGAGGTGATGAGACTCTCTCTCAGGCAGTGGACACAGCTTGAATGCCCATTGCTGTGGGGAAAATGACCTGTGGCAGTTCTGGCAGGGTATGAAGCCCAGGGTCTTGGGGATAACCCATTACACGAGGCCCGAGGTCAAGACCCGAGAGAAAAAAACAAAGGCCCAGATCAGGCAAATGTAAGAGGGGAAGGAGGAAACTCCCTAAGTTTTGTGCCCTCCTAAGCACAAAACTATGCTAAATTAATGGAAAAATGGAAAAAATATAAAAAGAAAAGAATTACTAAGAAAAAAAGAAAAAAATAAACTGCCAGAAGATACAAACAGCAAGCTGCGTCGTTAGCTATAGCAGACACTGCAATGCTACATCTCAAGTCGCAGACAGCTGAGAAGGAACTGGAGCAGCAGAGAGTCTGCGTCCCCTTCTCCTCCTCCACATACACACTCACACCAGAGCATGAGGACATCTACGACTCAGGCCCAGACCTGCAGACACTGCTGATGAAAATATCTTATCAAGAGTGGACAGGCATGCATACATTCTGAAGTGGAATACCCATAGGGACAGCACGCAAAGAACTGAGTAGGTACTCAACTTAAGTTTCAAGGTATACACTTAATGAGATCCTTTCAAATAATTTTTTGTTCTTAGAATGACCAAAGCCTGATGAACCTCAAAATGGTATGGAGGTTATGTCAAAATAGATGCCTGATGGACCTTGAGGTCTAGACCTTTTCAAATAAATAAATACATATATACACACACATCCAAAAAATTGTGGAACTCATATAGATGTGGGTGACAGCCTTATTCAATATTCCTTAAAGAAGTAGTTTCCATTTCCAGGAATAACATTTTTTTGCTTTAAGTTTCCTGGCTGTAAGAGATTTCCCTTCTTAAGCACTCAATGTAGTTTACTAGGGTGCAACAATGCTATCTGCCATGTGAAAAGATTGGATCTGGATTCAGAACCCAGTGATGAAGCCAAGATAGAAGCCCAAACACCAGGAGTAGGAGGAAAAGTAGCTCCAATTACAAGCCCACGAGATCTGAGTAACAAGGATGTTGAGTCCAAATAAGAGCTACTACAGTTACGCACACGATCTAGTCCCTAAGGAAATTCCTTGATAATGTCTGGAAGCAGAGGCAGGAAGGAATAAATATACAGTTTTGCCCCAGTTCAACAACAGAGAATCTAGCAGAGAACCCAAATCTGCTCTTGAGCAGGAAAGTGGTCACTTCACACCGTTTCTTGTAGCAAAGAGGTCTCCATCTTGTGAGAAGAGACTGAACCACCCATGTTGCTCTTGATGCCTGCAATATACCAGCATATCATTCTTTTTTCCTGCAAGATAAAGAGCAGTGTAGTGATTCTAGAGAAATACAACATTTCCAGAGAATTATCACTTGGCATAAATGTCTTAAGTAAGATGACCCTTGTTTACATAGTACACAGCTGTGGTATTGTCCATAATATGCTTTCTTGAAGAAATGCTTTTAGAGCCCAACATATTGCCCAGTGCAGTTTCATTTCCCATGAATTCCAATGACCAGGCAGAGGTGCACTAAGAGGAAAGAGAGGAGCACTGTGCCAAAGCGCAGATATCTACCTCTACCACTTCCTATGGAGATTGGGGAACTGAAAGAGACCCCTTTTAGAACAGTCTTCTGTACTACCCAGTGCAGCATCCTTAGAATCTTTGCAGGTATTGAGACAAGTTAACAAGTTCATCCTTCCTGGAAGAATAATTTGAGCTGAACCAGTGATGTAAAAGTATGATTTGATGTTTTGCACAGGGTGTGACGTAAACTGACAGTCATGAAACCCATAATCTCAAAACAGACTGAACACACTTTGGTCATTTAGTTGATAAATATTCTGAATCTCCATAAGTTTCTCGTCTAGTAGAAATACAGCTGCCACCGAAGAATCTGAAGTGATTCCTATGAAAGTCATTCTCTGGTGGAGTTACAGCTAATTTCAGACTACTAATCCTTAAGATTGGGAGTGAAACTGGGATCAAATAAATTTGAAATGACCACTGAACTCCAGTTCTGACCATGCCTGACCCAGCCAGTGACCAGGAAAAAACAGACATAAATCCTTAGGCATTTTAAATAGACAGCCTAAAACTAGGTATTGTGGAACACTCATGGCATAGTGGAGAGCCAAAAAAGGAACACCTTGTACTGAAAACTGTTGCCTCCCTCACAGAAATGGAAGCAATTCTGATGAGTAGCACTGACAGAACCTTGGGAGTACATGTCCTCTAAACAGAGCTCCAAACCCGTCCTGATGGCACAAATAAGTGTGACTGATGCCAGATTCATCATTTGGAAATTGAACCCACAGCTATACTAGTTTAGTTTTATCAAATGCGTATGAAAGTAGCTCTAACTAAACAAACAGATTTGCTCCTTTTGTGTGTTCAGACACATCTGCTGACTAATGGCTAAAATGATTTTTACTCCTCTTTAGAGAGAGCAGTGAGTTGGATTCTATTCCTTCATGTGGATCACCATCACACAGTGGAACAGAACTGTTCAGTAGTTTTAACCCAGTGAAGATAAGGGGTTGGCACAATAGCAACTGAGGCCCTAATATGACCTGCAGAATCCTTACTATTGAAAATCATGTGTGAGGTTGAAAGAATCCAGTCTTGATTCTCAAAATCCAGGATGAGTTTATAGGGCTGGTAGCTAGAAAACACATTTTTATTTATAATCTGAGTACATCTGATGAACTCTTAAAGAGTTAATAAAGATGGACTCCCCAAATGGCACTTTTACATAATGACTTTTCAGAGCAGAATAGCACTTCAGACATTTTTAATGTCTCCATCTGTATTGTTATCTAGGCACCAAATCATATGGATCTTATATATACCTGTTTTAAAATTCGAGCTATGGATCCTTGATCCATTTTGCTAGTGACTGCATCTTTCCTCAGTCTTGCAGCTACAGTTCCAAGATAATCAAGTGATGCCACTCTCAAAGCCATCTCTGTAGACTTGTTACTGAATTGATGAACCTAACAAAAGCAGGATAAAATGTTATCTACTCATTACTGTACCTGCAATGTTTTTCATAATATACTATTTGATCTTACTCAGAAATTCATCAACTAATAAACTGAATACATTACATAATTTACAATGGCCACATATTTGTTTGAAGTGTTGCTGTAGATGTGTTAGTCCCAGGATAAGAGAGAGACAAGATAGTTGAGGTAATATATTTTATTGGACCAACTTCTGTTGATGGAAGATAAACGCTTTCAAGCTTCACAGGGCTCTTCTTTGGGAAAGAAAATCAGTGTGTCTGAGCTAAATACAAGTTGGGATAGATTATTAAGCATAAGGGGTTAACACATGTTGTGGCAGACAATTTAAAATGAAGTGGGCAACTGAGGATTAGCAAGCAGTTACAAATTGTTGTAATGAGCCATAGACCCAGTGTCTCGGCTGAGTCCATGCTTTTAAGTATCTAGCAGAGTTATGAATTTAAGTTACTAAAGATATAATAATAAATAATATTACCTTACTACCTTGTCTCTCTAATAACCACATATATAATATTTTAACATTAATATCAAATTCATTTCCGTCACCTGAGATTTTTTTTTTAAAAATGGTCCTTCTAATCAAACTAACTAGAGAGGATGCATCTTGTACAGTGAATTTGATTAGAAGGACCATTTAAAAAAAAAAAAAATCTCAGGAGTATTTTTTGCAGGGAGGGGCCCAGTGGCGAAGGAAATGAATTTTTATTTTTATATATATATATATATATATATATATATATATATATATATATATATATATATATATATATATATATATATATATATATATATATATATATATATATATATATGAATGAATGAATGAATGAAATGTGTGCATGTTAATATCATACTTATGTAATCTACCTGCCATATGTACACCAGTGAACTGCAAGCTACTATCTTTCTGGCTTAATCACGGCCATGATTATAAATTATTTGTGCTATTGCCCAGAAACAGGCCAGTACTACTTATCACAGTGACTTATGAATTTCAGACATTCTATATCAGCTAAAATGTTTAATTTATTTGAATCATAGCATTTTCTATGTTAATGTGCTATACTTGCAAGGTGACTAAACTACTGAATAATATTTTTGTGCTATATGAGCAGCCTAGAGAAGCTATCATATATGAATATCTGCAGATGTTGGTGGGTTTTACCCAATATGAGTCTATGCAGCTATTGGGTGCTATGGACTGGAATTTTAATGTGAAAAATATCCCCCATAGAAGGAAACAAGTGACCGCCACTGAGCAACATAGTCCATGGTGTCACTTTTTTTCAAATTACCTTTCAAATACAATAATTTTCCAAACTAAACTTCACTATCTGTATACTATTCAGTATATTATATAATATACTGATATACATCAGCAGAAAGTTCTTAAATGAAGCATGAACATTATATATTACAAACAAACATTTAAATATTAATAAAAGATGTCAAAATAAACAAGTTTTCATTATGATGAAAAGGAATCATCATCGTGGCAAATCCCAAAGGGACATAGCTGGCTTGTAGACTGAGCAGCGCCCATATCAATATCAATCTCCAGCGAGGTCCTTCCGCTGTCTGGCTGGCTGATCAGTCTCTGTCCATCATTGCCACTCTTATTATGGCAAAGCCAGAAAACTCATGTGGCATTAGATCTGATCATTCTACTATCACCAGATCTTTACCTCGGGACAGCTTTTTGAGAAGATGGCTACATTTAATAAGAATGTGCAGCACTTTATATCACTATGATAAACTGGAAATACTGTGGTCTCTTACCAACAACCTTCCTAATAAGCTAAGTAACAGCTCAGCAGCAGGCCATTCTGGCTTGTTGACCGTGGAAAGAAGATCTTGAACAAAGTTCTCAAACAGTGGCCTATAATCCTCTTCTCCTTGTTTACTACCACATCTGTTTAAAGGAAAACAATGAAAATGTTATATAATAATGTCCTAAAAAGGGTCAACTTTTTGTTTGTTATTTGTTCCAAAGTACAAAAACATGTGTATTTCTAAAACTAGATAGGCCTGAAATGTCAACAGAAAGAATCATCCTAATTTAGCTATGTTTTTCAGCAATACATCCTATAAAGAACAGAGAGTAAAAGTAGCTAAAATTTCATATTAAAAAGTAGGACAAATGAGGGTAGCCCTTTCAATACTCCACATTACAATGAAAGAGACCTAGGATTCATTCCCTGGTCCAGTCTATTATTTCTTTACCTAGCACTGGTTTCAACTACTGGAGACACAGGTTTTTTAGTACTTTATGGGGGTATTATAACAATTTTACAGACTTTTCAGATATTGACTATAAATTCTACATGTGTGCTGACTCATCTCCCCTCCAAGGGTAAGAAAAAAGGCCTCAGTCTATTTTGGCGAATTTGGTACTCTGGCATCTAAAGTGAATGTATGTTGAATGGTTGAGATAAGCCTGAAGATCTTGCTTGTATCTGCAGGGTGAATACATTAGATATAATAGGGTTTCAATTCTGCATACAGAGAATAAATTAGGTTCCCTAGTTCATAGTGGAATAGTGCATTTAGTAGGTCTCAACTCAGTCTCTGGCCTTAATATAAATGGTGATATGAAGTCTTGGTATCGCTGGTCCATAAACAGCAGGTGCAGTAGAGAAAGATCAAATCAGAGCCTGGCATGTGATGATTTGGTAGTGTTTCAGAGGTATGTAGTTTAATAAAAAAAATTAAGTTAATTTCTTTAAAACTAATTCTGTTTAGTTGTTATGGCAGTACAGTATACCTTAAAAACAATCTGTAAATCATGTTTTTCTTTCATATTATTGGTGACTAATGCAACACCCTTGGTGAAAGCTGAAATTTTCCTCTTCGTATTATGTGATATAAGCTATTGCGTGTAGATTCTCACATGTGTAAACAGCTCCCTGCAGAATTTCTGTTGTATAAAAAGTTCTGTGCATAGAGCTACCTATCATGGAATTTTAAACTACTTGCAAGTTTCTTTAACTGGAGCTATCTGTCATATGAAAGTAACTAATTTTTCCAGATTTTCTACAAAATTTATAAGCTTGAACTACACTTCAGATGCTTGCAATTTTGCAATTGCAGGATGCAGACTTCACACATTTTACAAGATTTGTGAAGAAACCTCAGTGACTATCAAAACTTGCTGAACCTCTAAGGAGTTCAAAATTCATAGCTCCAGGCAATAGTTCTCAGCGGGTCTTAATGAATAAAACAAATGTGACTTTTCTTTTTAAGACAGAACTTCACAAAAAAGTATTCGTAAAATGAAAAATCTCTTTTTACAATGTCCTACATTTAAAAATACCATGTCCAACTCAAACTTCAATTTTCGCCACAAAAATTTCTATTGATTAAAATTTCAGAACTTTAAGGAGTGCCAAATTTGAGTCTATAACGGAGTTAAAATTGTAATTATGAACCACAAACATCAAAACACAACTAAAGAGTGTGATAACACTTACTTCTTAAGGAAAATGGAAAGGAAGTTTTGTGCTGTTCTCATGGCTGTTTCATATGAGTTAGTAATAAGGACATCTTGATCCACCTAAAAATAATAGCAAATTTCATTTGTTGAATGTACAATATGTGAAAACATGACCCTCCAACCCAGCATTTTCAGTACATCATGTTATTATGCACGACACACACATTAACACTGCTCCATGGGCTGGACCAGTGTCACAGAACAAGTACATATGCACACTCCTGCATGAAATAGTTTCATCTCTCTTTAAAGGGTCTTACTTTTTTGTTTGACTCCTCTTCTGAATTAGAATCCTTCTCCACTGATGGCAGGTGCACAACACACTGAATAAGCTGTAGAACCAGTGCAGTTACCATCTGAATATACATAGGCTCTCCATCAGTATCACTACTGTTTAACCTGTTGGAGAAAACAAACAGTATATCATTATAGTTAAGAGGGACAATACAAAGGACTTTTAACCCTTACTCCTACCTACCTACATTATTAAAACCTGATAAGACAAGTTCTCTGGGTTCTAAATGAGTACCTACAGCGTTACCAACTATTCCACTGTAAAGGGAAAAAACAAAATACAATAAGCACCATTCTTGTGAGATCCATATAAAATTAATGTTATCCTATATAGATTATTGTACAACCCTCATCTCAGTAGTATGTGAGTTGCTTCCAATAGCGCATTAAGCATCTATTATGTGTTTGTACTCAAAATGTTTTGTACTCATTATGCTGACTCCAAAGCAACAGCCTAAATTATTCTCAGATCTATGACATTATTAGATAATGAAGGTACATAAGTCATTTTGGCATGATAAAAAATGATTTCCTACCTCTCATAACGGTTGTTCTTCAAGATGTGTTGCTCATGTCCATTCCAAATAGGTGTGCGCATGCCGTGTGCACAGTCATCGGAAGGATTTCCCCCTAGTGGTACTCGTTGGGTCGACTGTGGAGCCCCATGGAGTCACGCTTTCATGGGGGTGTACATAGGTCCCTGCCAACCCGCTATCTCTTCAGTTCCTTCTTGCCGGATACTCCGGCAGAAGGGAGGCAGGTCTTGGAAAGAACATGAGCAACACATCTCAAAAAACAACAGTTACGAGAGGTAGGTAACCGTTTTTCTTCTTCGAGTGCTTGCTCATGTCGATTCCAGGTAGGTGACTCCCAAGCCTTACCTAGGTGTAGGGTCAGAGCTCATGGAATCGCTGATTGTAGCACTGTTCTGCCAAAAGCTGTACCCATTTTGGACTGCTGTGTAATGGCGTAGTGCAATGAAAAGGTGTGGATCGACAACCACGTCGCTGCCCTGCAGATGTCTTGGATAGGAACTTGTGCCAGGAATGCTGCTGAGGTTGCTTGCGCTCGAGTGTGCCGTCAGCAGTGGGGCAGGTATCTTTGCCAAGTCATAGCACACCTGGATACAAGACATGATCCAAGAAGAGATCCTTTGGAATGAGACTGGAAGTCCCTTCAGACGCTCCACAATTGCAATGAATAGTTGTGTTGATTTTCGAAATGGCTTCGTTCTTTCAATGTAGAAGGCAAATGCTCGTTTGGCATGCAGGGAGTGGAGCATTCATTTCCTGTTGCTAGCATGTGGCTTAGGAAAGAACACAGGAAGAAAAATGTCCTGATTTGCGTGGAATTGAGAAACTACCTTTGGAAGATAAACCTTTGGAAGCTGGGTGCAGTCACAACTGTACCTTGTCCTTATAGAAGACCGTGTACAGGAGCTCTGAGTTTAAGGCCTTAAGCTCTGAAACCCTCCTAACGGAAGGTATAGCTACCAAGAACGCTACTTTCCAGGAAAGGTAGAGGAGGGAGCACTCCTGCACACACCGCTTGTGGGTCGAGCCACCATCTGAAGAACTCGATAACTTCGGGGTGAGTGTGATTAATTTGTCTAGGCGGTCTCGATTCAGCCTGTACACAGAGGCTAGCCGAGCCTGAAATGCAGTACTACACACGTACAAGCGGCCATATGGTTGAGCAGCTTCAGGCAATTTCGTGCCATAGTGGTGGGGAATCACCTGAGTTCCTCTATGATGGCACCCATGGTGAGAAAGCAAGTTTCTGGAAGGAATGCCCGGCTTGACTCCACGGAGTCCAAGAGGGCTCCAATTAACTCTATTCTCTGAGTCAGCGTTAGGGTTGACTTTGCTACATTCAGTATGAGGCCAAGTCTGTGGAATGTCATACGAACTAGGCTTACCTGGACTTCCACTTGGGCTGTAGAGGAGTCTTTGATTGGCCAGTCGTCGAGGTACGGGAATACTTGCACCTGCCATTTCTGCAGGAAGGCTGCTACAACAAATATGCAATTGGTGAACACCCAACGGGCTGCTGAGAGGCCGAAGGGGAGAATCGTAAACTGATAGAGAGTGTTGTTGACCAAAAAGTGGAGGAACCATCTTTGGGACAGGATTATGGACACATGAAAATACGCATCCTTCAGATCGAGGGCGGTGTACCAGTCCCCCGGATCCAGGGAGGGGATAACGGAAGACAGGGAAACCATGCAGAACTTTATCTTCTTTATTAATTTGTTGAGGTTTTGCAGGTCTAGAATAGGTCTGAGCCCACCCTTGGTCTTTCGGAATAGGAAATACCACACATAGAATCCCCTGCCCTTCAATTCTAAAGGGACCTCCTCTACCGCCCCGAGTTGTAGGAGAGTTTGCACCTCCTGCATAAGAAGTTGCTCGTGAGAACAGTCCCTGAAGAGGGATGGGGAAGGAGGATGGGAAGACGGGAGGGAACAGAATTGGAGAGAATATCCCAATTCTACCGTGCTCAAGACCCATTGGTCTGAGGTGATTTGTGCCCAGGCATGGTAGAAATGGGATAGAGGATTTCACAAAGGGAGGGAAAGGATCTGGGATCTGACCTGGTGCATCGCTCCTGTGTTCTTCAAAAGTTTGGCTTGGAGGCTGGAGACTGCTTTGCTGAGCCCTGGCTCTGGATTAGAGGATGAGAACAGTCTGTTACTCCTGCCCAGTTTCCTGTTATAGGAGGAGCTGGGTAGAATCGAGGAGCAGGCTTAAAATGCTTTCTTCAGGGGGCTGGTGTATGAAGCCCCAGGGACTTCAGAGTTGCCCTTGAGTCCTTTAGGCTGTGGGGCTTAGTGTCTGTTTGCTCCAAAAAGAGCTCTATGAAATCAAATGGCAAGTCCTGAATGGTCTGCTGGACCTCGGACAGGAGTCCCGACACCTGAAACCATGAGCTCCTTCTCATGGCTATGGTTGTTGCCATGGTATGGGTTGCCAAGTCTGCCGAATCTCAGGAGGCCTGTAAGGAGGTCCTTGCAACGACCTTGCCTTCCTCGAGGACCGCAGCAAACTCCAAGCGGGAGTCCATAGGCGCCGACTCCATGAGGAGTAATTTCAGCCTAAAGTCCCTCTCTTTCTTAGTCCTTGGGTGGAAGCTTCTACAGATTTTGCACTTCTCAGTCTGATGGGCTTCCCCCAAACACTTTAAACAGGAGTCGTGTGGGTCTCCCTTTGGGATAGGCTTCAGACAGGATCTGCATGGCTTAAACCCTTGAGACCGAGGCATGCCCCAGTACTCACGTGGGGAAACCCCCAACTGAAACTTATCTTACTAACTAAGAACTATTTGAAATACTACTAAGTTTTAAACTATTTACAGATACAACTAGAAAAAATCCATTAGGGGATTGTTTGCCATAGCAAGAAAAGAGCTGCTCCAACGACCGTCACTGGCGGTAAGAGGGAACTGAAGAGGCAGCAGGTCGGCAGGAACCTATATACACCACCATGAAGACACGACTCCAGGGGGCTCCACAGCCATCCAGACAGGTACTGCTAGGGGGAAAACCTTTTGACAACTGTGCATGCAGCGCATGCACACCTACTTGGAATTGACATGAGCAAGCACTCGAAGGAGAATAATAATTTTCGTTTTACAGTGTCTTTCTTTTAACCCTCTTAAAGCACTTGATATGTAATAGTATGTAAGGAGTACTACTGTAAGAAAACTAAGCCAATCGTTATATGCCAATGTTCCTTTAAAGAGGAATTTTCACCATCAGGAAAAACTGAAACTATTGTATCTTAATTAAAACTTAAACTCACTTGAAGTAGCAAGGAAAATTACCAGATAATGCTTACTGTTTAATCAAAGATTATTCCCTCTACTCTTCCCTCTGTTTATATGATACAGCATTTAAATTATAATGCTGAATATGTGACGTTAGCATTTCCTATGACAGAGGTCAAACGCAGGATTATGACTTCAGGAGCAATTAGACATATTGGGTGAAAGAGAAAGCTCTTGTATAACACACAGCTGAATTGGCACAGCCACACAAGGGTAATTTAAACCTCTCTAAGATTTAGTGTTGTCTACATGGGGTAGTTTTTGCAGAACATATTTTTGCATATAATCTTAGGTGGAATAACTCTCACAAAATAGTGCACCCATGCAACCAGCTTTAACCTACTTCGGTTTGAATCAGTATGTCCACATGGCACTGAGTTTTTTCAAAATAAGCCCATGGTGCATTGTCCTGCTTCTGGGCTCTGTGCATTCTGGGATTATTGTCATGGTATATTGTGGGATACCTACCAGAAGCCACTGCAATTCTGAGACTTGGGGGTGAAACTAGCAAATTCCCATGATTCATCTGTCTTTTGCAATTTAGTGAAATTCTCAAATTACTGTCATGTGGGGAATACTGCTGTGAATGGTGATCTTGAGTCATAAATATGAAGAGGCTAATGCACTTGCATTTGTGGTCATGCAGCCAGATGACTTTTGAAGTCAGCTGCCAGACTGATTTGGATAGAAGAAAAAGATGAAATTGAGCAGCTACTAGAGGACTGACTTTTCCTGGAGCAGCTTCACCTGGTGGAGTACCATTTCTGGGCCAGGGAAACTAGCACTAACTGGTTGGAAAGGATAATACTCCAAACCTAGGATGACAGCAGAATTTCTGGATGACAAAGGCTACTTTTAGTGATCTGTTCAGAGCTCATGCCAGAGTTCCAGCAGCAGCACACCACTGACACGTCTCTTCAGCATGGAGAAACATTTGACCATTGCCATTGGACGTTAGCAGTCAGGAGTGGCAATCAGTCAGTGGCTAATCAGTTTGGTGCTGATAGATCAACCATCCGGACTGTTGTCATGGAAGCATGCTCTGCAATAAAGCTTGGCAATGCACAATTTATTGATAGATTTGCAGGGCTGGGGTTCCTAATTTGTACTGGGGCTATTGATGGGACCTCACATACCTATTCTTCCCCCCCCCTCCAGGACTCAGAGTTCATCAACAGAAAGGAATATTTCTCTATGGTGCTCCATGGCCTGTCTGGTCACTGTGGAAGGTTCACCAATATCAATGTAGGGTGGCCTGGAAAGGTCAGTGGTGGCTTGGGCTAGCTTCCCAAGTCCAAGCCCACCCAGTCCCCCAGGTCTGAGTTCGAGTGACTAGACCAAGTTGCTATCCATATCATAATATCCACATTGCTTTTTTAGTGAGCTAACTTGAACAGAGCCAGTGCAAGTCTCTCTACCCATGCTGGGAATCACACCTCCCAGCTGCAGTGGAGACATATGCTTACTGGACACTGGATAACAGAAAGGACCTCTAATTATATCCTGAGTGACAGCAGAACGTGCATTTGAAAGGCTGAGTGGGAGACGGAGGTGCTTTATAACAAGACTGGAAGCTGCTGAGCAATATCTGCCTTGTGTTATTATAACTGGTTTCTTTTGCACATCTGTGAGAGAAAGGAAAAGAGCCTCACTGATGAGTACAATAAAGAGGCACAGAGATTTTTGGAATGTTATAAACAGTCAGAGAGGCTGCCTCTCCAAACTGCAGCAAATCATGAGGACCAAAGGGTGACGGATGCCTTGTGCTCCTACTTTGAGACTAGAAGTTTAAATGTTGACATGAAATATTATCATTAGATAAGGATTTCTTTAGTCTTTGTATAAGGATTTTATTAAATGCAAGATAATTATGCCTTTTAAAGCTTTGTGCAATGATTTCATGAGGAGGCTTTTATGAAGTTTCTGGCTGTTATGGGATGAACTCATCTGTAGTGCACCCCTTAGTTCCAGGACACAACACTCCAGGGTTTCTTCCACTCTAGGACTCCCTGTAGGCTGTCTGCCTTTGTGCGCTACTCAGCCCTCTGACTGATAAGTGGCTAGTTCAGATTCCTTCTGAGGTAACTAAAGTCACCAATGAATCAACCTATCTTCTGAGCCCTGTGCTCAACCCCTTCCTGAGTTCCATTGCCTTTCCTTGGCTCTGTTATCAAGCACTGCTCCACTGATCTTACATCTTCCTAAAGACTCTAGCCTTCAGCAGTCTTTGGAACTTGGATCTTTCACAGGAGCCTGTCTGTCTGAACTCTCTCAGCCTATTTATAAACCTAGGTCTCTCTTAAGATATCTCCTGATCCTTCTTTAGTCCTGTCCTCTCTGGCTGACAAGTAACTACCTAATTACCACACAGATGAAGTGAATGTGACTAACTGGGCCTTTAACTCTTCCTAGTCCAAGATGGAGTTCTACCATCACACTTGCATAAGGTTAAATGGCTCCATATAGCCAGCTTCTGAAAAATTTCCTGCTTGAAACTGCTATTTGCATACTGTGGAAGCAGAAAAAGAACTGTCAGAAAAGAACTGCAATGCATGACAGTTTGTTAGCAAGAGTCAGGCTAACTGTAGCCCTGATAACGCGAGATTTGTAGAAGCGAGGATTGTGTGAGGCGGGTGAGAAAGTACTGTGTGAGAAGTTATTGTGACCTTGTATAGATAAGGTGTAGAAGACCTTGTGTAGATAAGGTATAGGAAATATTGTATGTTGGCAAGAGTCAAAACAATTAAGAAATAAGATATCAAGATGGCTTATGTATAACAAAATGCAGCTGTCCCTCATTATTGAAAGGTATAAATGCTTGTTGTAATTAGGTATCAGTGAGAGAGACCTGCTTGGCTCTCTCCCTCTGCACAATTGTGAGAGTGAATAAAGCTTCTGACTTGCTGTACCCAAACAAAAGAGTGAGAACTCAGTTTTTCTCCGACAATACCTTCACTTAGTCTCACTTATATTTCTAGCTAGGTACCTAACTACATATTTGTGTGTCTATTTGTTACTGTCCCTTTGAAAGTCACAAATAGTCAAAAACCAAGTACAGATATGTGCAACACAAGTAGAGGAAATGCAGATAATTACTATGGACCCAGACTGCTTGTCCTATGATTATTCCACTTTTGTTCCCACTGTAAAAGCTCTTTCAGGAACAGATACATCATATCTATAGAATTATTTGCTTGATCTCATTAAGAAATTAATGCAACTTGTGGAATTGTAGGTTTTTATAACTATCATTAAAAAACCATGTAAAATCTAAATCCCTACATTTATATACTGAAAATTATATTCTGTAGAAGTTAGCCATCTGTGTCAAACATTACCTGAAGTTTCTCAAACTTCTTTTGCTGGTTGGTAGTCTTGCAAGTGACGTGAAAATTTCCTCCAGAATCAACTGCCTATGTTTTTCATACCTCGAGAACACCTGTTAGCAGTTACAGGATTCAAATATATGTGTGTAAAAAAATAATGGTTACGTTTTACAGAAAACCAAAATAGCATATTACCATTTTTTTCAAAACCAACAGCTTTCCATATTTGTATTCATTAAAATATTCACAACTTATTTTTTATATTTTCAAGTGACAGACAGGTATCTGAGTAACATACTGTTTTTTCAATACATGGGGGCAGGCAGTTCAGCTTAGCTATTCTTTTGTTTAGACAGACTTTGATTTTAAAAACATTGAACATATTGCCTCTGCAAAGGTTGAAGATATAGTATGAAACAAACTTGCTTCTTAAAGCTTTCTGAGAGGGTTTTTCTGTTTTCATAATATAACGGTCCTTAAAATTTTATTTTTCTGTGAATCACTTTGCAACACGGATTCCCCTCCACCCACATTTTCCAAAGAAAACCATTTCATATATACTTTTTATCTGGATAATTGCTATTCCTAGCTCTGAATCTTATACCAATGCACAGCTCCAGAAACTATGGTGATGGAAAAAAAAAAAATCAAATAAACCTGGAAAATACATTAAGGAAAAGTATATTGCTAAGGTTCCTTTGAGAAGAGGACAGGAGACAGTGAGGGGTTTTTTTAATAATATTATTAAAAACTAAAAAGTGTACCACTTAAGAAAAAAGCAGGGATAGAGCTTTGATTTTTATTCTGTGATCATATTATATGAGCATGCTTGATTGCTGAGAAAGCCAAAAGAGCTCCTGTACGATAGAAAGCACAGCTCTTAGGAAGTCAAACTGTGGTTTGTAACTAGCACAAAAATTAACTTTGCAGTATAGTCTAATTATTCTAATCTATATGAGTTAGAATTCATCTGTGTCCAAACTGTGACCATGGCTGTCAAAGAAATGATGAAAAATATAGAGATGGAATATGTATTTTTATCTCATGACATGAATTTACTGTGGGTACAAGATTTTACAAGAAGGATCAGGTCATTAACCAGAAATGTGGGGGGAAAAAATCCTAGTTTTCCAAGATTGCTATTCTATCTATGTAAAATTCAAGGTAACTCAAAAGCAAAGTGGTAGCCATCTTTAAATTTCTTTGCTTTTGCTAGTTTAAGTTAAGAGTATTAGGCTTATAAAATACATACTGAAAATAAAGTTATTTTATTAAAATACATTTATTTTTAATGGAAAATATTATTGATACTGTTCAGTCTAAATACAGACTCTACAACCTACAAAGTAAACTGCATGGAGGGTTGGCAAAGATAACTAAGGATTTGTTCACATCAGGACATACCGTGGAATAGGTAATCCAGTGGATTAAGATAAATCGCTAAAGGTGATATAGTGCAGAATACCAGAGTTCACATGGAGAGTTACTGTGAAAAACTATTGTGCTTTAAGTTCACACCCTATCTTATTTCACAATAGCTTCCCCGTGTAGACAAGCCCTATCGTCATTATGCTGGAGAAAGGGAAACAACAGAGAGCAAGGTCTGAAAAAAAATGGGTTTTCCAAGTTCATACAAACATTCACGTGATTTAATTTAAATCTAAAAAGTGAAAAGAAAAAAAAAAACAGCCATGCAAATAAAATTGGATGCATGATTTTTTCTGCTGGCTTGACCTTGCTTGAACTGTGTTAGTTTGGAATGAGGTAAGAGTCACAATCCAGCCAGAACTATAGTTTTAAGTCCAGTTCTATTCTGAAATATCACTACAAAAATGGTACATTTTTACTCAACAGATCTACAGCTGTATATTCAGTTACTTCTGATTACATTAAAATATCAATATACAATATTGAGATGAAGATGTCATAGGTTTTTCTGTTGTAAATTCAAGGACAAAATAAAAAAAAAAGAGAAAAACAACATACAGGGTTTGGTGTGAACATAGTGTAGGAAGTTCTACTTATTTGGGATAATTCTCTTAAGAACTCTAAGTATAAAATTATTTGAATACAATAATTGGGGAGGGCAAAATTGTTTACAATCTTTTTAGTTATAATATTGTATATCTGAAGTATTCTTTTCATTATTTGGTTTTAGTGGGAATGTCCCATTGCCATAAACTAATCTACAAACCAAAGAGGATCAAGTAAATTAAATTATGTTCCTGATGTCAAAAATATACAATATGCAGAATAAAATGAGTTCAAAATTCAAATTCTTTACTAGAATGGAAAAAATGTGCACTGGTGGGGAGATGAAATGGATGAACTAATGTCTTTTTCCATGTGTATGTTTTAACTTTAAACAGCAATATCACTAAATCCTTAAGCTTGTTCATAGGTTAAAAAAGTACTCACTGCAGTCACTAGTTTGATGGCGCATAACTGGAGCTCACTGACATTTTCTACAAAAAAAGGTGTTATTCCCATTGAGGATATCTGTCAAAAGGAGGAAATGACAGTAAATACATATTCTTTCCACTAAAGTGATATGTAAGCTCTTTGACATAACAGAGCATAATTAAATACATTCACTGCTTCACAGGTACATCTTGTTTGCTATTTGTAAAATGATGTTACATTTTTAATCTTAATTTTATAATGAATCCACTAAAGACTTGCAGTCTAAATATTACATGTATCTTTCTCTGTTTAGATAACTCCTTTTTTAATAGTGTTATTAAAATATTAAACTTTTTTTAAAATTACACATTTTAAGATCACTAGCAAGACAGTTAAAATAATAAAGTTACAATACTATGACTATAGAAGTCATTTTGAAAATTTCCTCATCCACTGAACTAGATTGTATTTGGTTTACATTTAATGTTATTGCCAAGGTAGTCAAACTTCAGAATTGCTTTGAAAAAAAAATTACACTCTCAAATGGAAATTCTTTTGATGAAACTTGCCTGAAGAATAGTTGTGTCAGTAAGGAGCTGAATCTCTAGCAATTCTGCCAAACTGCTAACAATGTCACATACTTTGTTATACAGCATCACTATGACCCTCTGCTTGTGGGTGGAACATTTGGCACGCTTTGCTTTTGAACTTAAAACACCTCCTAGAAAATAAAATAAAATGATGCCTTTCAATTACATTTGATCCAACATTAAGAACAAGACTATTTTCTCAACAACAACAAAAAGGATTCTATAATTTTTGTTAGCACAAAATGCTGATAGAAAAGTAATCTCTTTTTAACAGCACTAATTTGGAAAAACAAGATTTGTTATTGCAGACCACTTTTTAATAATTTTTGTGGATTGTTGGGCCAAGGTTTTCAATATGGTACTTACAGTTAGTCTCCTACATTCATATATTATTAGAGCTGGTTGGGAATTTTTGACCAGAATGAATTTCTTATAGAAAATTCCCTTTTCACAACATTGAAATTTACCACACAAAAATTTGAATTTTACCAAAATTTTTTTATTTTTGCAGGCTGGAAAAATTGAAATGATGGCTCCTTGGCTGCCTGCCTTAAAGGGTTTTGTCAATTTCATTTTCTGAAGTGAAATTCATAAGAGCCTTTCGGGAGGACTGCCAAAACTGAATCCTCTCTCTTTCTGCCTCCTCAACTATAAGTCTCCCCGCTATACCCCAGTTCCAGCTGCCAGAAAGGCAAAGAGCTGGGGCTCTCAATCCTCCCGCCCACCTAGCTCTGGGGAGGCAGAGAGCCAGGGCGCTCAGCCTTACCACTTCTCCCGCAGCATAGGGGCCGGTGAGGCTGAGCACACCAGCTATCTTAAGCAAAGTAAGCTGTCATGGGATAAGAGGGAAGGTCCTCTCATGGATCAATAATCGGCTAAAAGGTAGGAAACAAAGGGTAGGAATAAATGGTCAGTTTTCAGAATGGAGAGAGGTAAATAGTGGTGTCCCCCAGGGGTCTGTACTGGGACCACTATTATTCAACATATTCATAAATTATCTGGAAAAAGGGATAAACAGTGAGGTGGAAAATTTGAAGATGATACAAAACTACTCAAGATAGTTAAGTCTAAAGCAGACTGCAAAGAGTTACAAAGGGATCTCACAAAACTGGGTGACTGGGCAACAAAATGGCAGATGAAATTCAATGTTGATAAATGCAAAGCAATGCACATTGGAAAACATAATCCCAACTTCATATAAAATGAAGGGGTCTAAATTAGCTGCTACCAATCGAGAAAGAGATCTTGGAGTCATTGTGAATAGTTCTCTGAAAACATCCACTCAATGTGCAGTGGCAGTCAAAAAAGCAAACAGAATGCTGGGAATCATTAGGAAAGAGATAGATAAGACGACAGAAAATATCATATTGCCTCTATTTAAATCTATGGTACACCCACATCTTGAATATTGTGTGCAGATGTGGTTGCCTCATCTCAAAAAAGATATTCTGGAATTGGAAAAGGTTCAGAAAAGGGCAACAAAAATTATTAGGGATATGGAACAGCTTCCATGTGAGGAGAGATTAATAAGATTGAGATTTTTCAGTTTAGAAAAGAGACGACTAAGGGGGGATATGACAGAGGTCTATAAAATCAGGACAGGTGTGGAGAAAGTAAATAAAGAAGTGTTATTTACTACTTCTCATAACACAAGAACTAGGGGCCATCAAATGAAATTAATAGGCAGCAGTTTTAAAACAGACAAAAGGAAGTATTTCTTCAATGCACAGTCAACCTGTGGAACTCTTTGCCAGAGGATGTTGTGAAGGCCAAGACTAACAGGTTTAAAAAAAGAACTAGATAAATTAATGGAGGATAGGTCCGTCAATGGCTATTAACCAGGATGGGCAGGGATGGTGTCCCTAGCCTCTGTTTGCCGGAAGCTGGGAATGGGCGATGGGATGGATCTCTTGATGATTACCTGTTCTGTTCATTCCCTCTGAAGCATCTGGCATTGGCCACTATCAGAAGACAGGATACTGGGCTAGGTGGACCTTTGGTGTGACCCACTATGGCCGTTCTTATGTTATCTATTTCTTTGGCTCCCAAAACTGTGGAGGAATGTGTGGAGGCTGAGCAGCCATGCTCTTTGCTTCATAGGAAGTTTAAGTGAGGGGTAGGGGATGAGGCAGATGGATAGGCTCAGTGCCCCAGCTCTCTGCCTCTCCAGTAGCACAGTTGGAAAGCTCTCCTGAAACAGCATTTTTCTTGAAATACATTCCCCTGAAAAATTTTTCATTTTTGACTTTTTGTCCCCGTTCAGGACAATTTTTTTTTTTTTTTTCCAAAAATGCAAAAAAAATTTGCACGAAGGGATTTCCATTTTCTGGCCCCCTCTTATATCATGTACTTCAACAAACAGTTGGATTTCAAAAGTACTGACCATTAAGTGGCTCCTGATAATTGAAATAAATGGAAGCTGCTGGGTATTCAGGGACCGTGAACACCAGACCACTTATTTAGGCACATAATATATAAATGTAAAAGTCTCATGTAAGGCACCAACTTCTAGTTAGTTAGGTCTTGCCACTGAAGTATGTATGGATCTTTCATATCACACACTGTTTGGTTCAGAGGAGGATGGGTTTCATTTCCCCTGTCATTTTGGGCTACAATTTACCATTGTAAATGGCTTTTTTGTCAAAATCATATGAAGCATTCAGTCATCCTTCCTTATTTAGAAGACACTGGAAACGGGTGTCTCAAGATTAAGTCTTGAATGTAGTGAATTGCATAACCGTGTCAAGGGATGTCAAGTTGTTTGCACATCACACTTAACAGAACTGGTCACGTTTAAAATCATATGCAGCACATTATCTTACATGCAATCTCATTTATTTATTAACATACTAACCACCATGAGGATCCACTCTGTAGACAGGATCATACTGAGGATAAAGGGTATTCTGCAAATGAAATTTAGTGTACTGAATAACTCTTTCTATTACATCCTCAATATACACAGCTTTAGGCATATTGGGTGATGTCATAATGTTGATAGCGGTAAGACAGGCATCTGCAGACTTTGTGACTCTCTCCATAATCAGATCTCTCCACAATCTTTCCTCATCTTCAGTGTCATTATTCTACAAGGAAAAACAGAAAGTTATATACATTTTCTAAAAAATGTGCATTAAGACAAAATTAATTCTGAGTTTTCAAAAATACATATTATATTTCTGTATATTACAGGTTATCCCTGCTGAATAATATATACTGCAAAAGAAGATTATTTTATAAATATATATACTAAAATATTATATGACATTTATAATCCTATAAATGTAAAATGTATTTTGTTAACTGGCAAGTAGAAATTTTTTTGACAATATCTCCCTAAACCAGAATGAGATATTAAGGACATGTAATCACCTAGAGGCACACAGAAAATGTTAATTACCCATTAAAAATATAACCTAACAGGAAATTTCTACATTCATCAATAAAGTCTAAATTACTTCAAGCAAAATTTCTATTAATTGATCTAATAATTCTTTATTATTTTTAGATGTACAGTACAATGTTGTGTTTTGTGAGGATGAATACATTAAAGACAATGACGCACTTTGAGATTGACTGATGAAAACTGCTGTATCAAATCTAGGTGTTATTTTTATATCCCCTCTGATTAGGCTCAACAGAATCTGATTTTTTTTTAAATCATTTGATAATATCAATGTTTATTTTTAAGCATATTTTTCAATTTTTATTGATTTAAATGTTCACAATTGTGCAAAATTATGGATTTTAAGCATTTTTTTTACTTTTAGCTATATAAATTTTCATAGTTGCAGGAAATTATGTGTGTTGTCAGACAATTATTATTTAATGACAGTAGACACAGATTCAGAAAGTTAAAGCTTAATAATCATTAAAACACAAACCATCAACATCACCTGTCAAAATATACTAAGTAAATATCCTTAAGTCAAATTCTCATAAATTCAGCATTGTTCTTATTGTCTGTAAATGTCAATTTCCACTGAAGGAAATACTTTTTCATTAGTTTGTGTCTGTGCAGTGAAATCTGTTTACCAACATTTAATAATAAAAAGCTAATCCTTCCAAGCCTACCTATCATTGCTACTTTGACCAGTTTCACTTTCTACCACTATATGTAACTCTAGTGCAGAAAGACTTTTATAAACCATGTGGAAATCATGAGGATTTTCCTGATCCCTTTTTTCTTCCCATGCTCCCTAAAGTCTCAAGATTCCCCTTATCAGTCATCATCGTGTTGAGGACTTGACTCATCAATAACTATGCCTCAAAAAACAGACAAAGGAATTGCTAAAGAATCATGAGAGAAACCTTCTCTTTCCCAGAGGTTGAAAGTACAGTCTATGCAGCTCTTCTATCAACTACCAACTCAGACAAGCCTTCAGTATACTAGAGTAGGTCCTCATAGCCACAAACACACAGACAAAACCTTGGCAGTGAGCCTCAGAGCCTGGGTCAACTGACTCTGGCTCACAGAGCTCATGCTAGAAGGTTAAAAGTAGCAGCACAGATGTTCCCAGTCAAGCTGGAGTGTGGGCTCTGAGACCCATCTCCTGGGTTTCAGAGCCCAGGTTCCAGCCCAAGCTGGAACATCTACGCTCCTATTTTTAGCCCTGTAGTGCAGGCCTCACAAGCCCTAGTCAGTTGACCCAGGTTCTCAGACTCTCTGCCACGATTTTTTTTATTTTTTTTTTTATTTTTGGTTTTTTGCAGCATAGACGTACCTGAAGGGATCTTTAGAAAAAAATTCCTACCAGCTTAGTTGGATTGATTGGTCTTATGATTAATATAATGCACTGGGATTCCAGAGATATGATTTCCTTTGATGGCTCTGCCGCAGACTACCTAAGACTGATCCTGGGAAGGTCACTTAGTCAGTTCAGTAAAGCAATTTAGCAGGTACGTAAAATTATCCCTTTAGCAAAGCACTTAATCACATGTTAAATTTTAAGCACATGCTTAAATCTCCTTGACGTCAATGGGGTTAATTCAGAAACCTGAAGTAGACGCTCCTAAAATGGACTCCTGATCAATCTGTACCTCAATTCCCCATCTGTAAAATGATGAAAAAACGGTTACCTACCTTCCGTAACTGTTGTTCTTTGAGATGTGTTGCTTATGTCCATTCCATTCTAGGTGTGCGCGTGTCCAGTCATCAGAGATTTTTGCCTTAGCAGTATCAATAGGGTTAGCAGGGGTGCTCCCTTGAGTGCTGTGCTCATGCGCCAGTATATCAGGCGCTGTCGACCCTACTCCCTCTCAGTTCCTTCTTGCCGGCAACTCCGACAGAGAGATAGGAGGGCGGGTAATGGAATTGACATGAGCAACACATCTCGAAGAACAACAGTTATGAAAGGTAGGTAACTGGTTTTTCTTCTTCAAGTGCTTGCTCATGGCGATTTCATTCTAAGTGACTCAAAAGCAGTGCCAATGGAGGTGGGCTCAGAGATCACGGTTTTGTAGCTTGCAGCACTGCCGAAGCCAGCATTGTCCCGGGCCTGCTCGGTCAGCACATAATGGGACATAAACGTGTGGACAGACGACCAGGTAGCAGCTCTACAGATCTCTTGGATCAGCACCTGAGCCAAGAAGGCCACTGATGACACTTGTGGTCTAGTTGAGTGTGCTTTGACTATCGCTGGTGCAGGCACACTCGCCAGCTCATAGCAGTATCGAATGCAGGCTGTGATCCAGGAAAAAATCCTCTAAGCAGACGCTTTCATCCTGTCTGCCACCGCAATGAACAGCTGCATCGACATATGGAAAGGCCGTGTCCAGTTGATATAGAAGGCCAGCGCCCTCCGGACGTCCAGGGCGCGTAACCTGCTCTCTTCAGAATTATGGGGCTTCAGAAAGAAGACTGGTAAGAAAATGTCCTGGTCGGTATGAAACTGGGAGACTATGTTGGGCAGGAATGCCAGGTGCGGCCACAATTGGACCTTATCCTTGTAGAACACCATATAGGGTGGCTCTGACCTAAGTGCCCTGATCTCAGACACTCTGCAGGTGGATGTCATCGCCCCCAGGAACGCAACCTTCCAGGAGAGAAGAAGAGAGCAGGAAGCCAGAGGTTCGAAAGGAGGCCCCATGAGCCTCAACAGTACGAGATTCAAATACCAGGGAGGGACAGGATCCCGGACGTGATGGTAAAGACGCTCCAGACCTTTCAAGAACCGGGCCGTCATGTCGTGAGCAAAAACCGACCTGCCTTGGAATGGAGGGTGGAAAGCCGAAATAGGAGCCAGATGGACCCTGATTGATGACAAGACAAGCCCTGAAGCTTGAGGTGCAGAAGATAATCCAGGATCATCTGCAGTGAGGACTGCTCGGCCCAGACAAGCCGATCCGAAACCCAGCACATGAATCTTTTCCACTTCGCCCAGTAAGTTGCTCTGGTGGAGGGCATTCTGCGGGTATGTCTACACCCAGCCACTAGTTCGGCAGCTGGGAATCGAAGTTCTGGGTTCGACTTATCGCGTCTTGTCTGGACGCGATAAGTCGAACCAGGAAGTGATCGCCGTCGACTGCGGTACTCCAGCTATACGAGAGGAGTACCGCGGCGTCGACGGGGGAGCCTGCCTGCCGCGTGTGGACCGAGGTAAGTTTGAACTAAGGTACTTCGAACTTCAGCTACGTTATTCACGTAGCTGAAGTTGCGTACCTTAGTTCGAATTGCGGGGTAAGTGTAGACCAAGCCTGCTACCCAGCATGACTTGTTACACCCAAATTGAGCATTCCCGGTCTTCCGCATTCAGCCTTGCAGCATCCATGCTGTCAAGTGCAACGCCTCTAGGTTCGGGTGCAGGAGACTGCCATGGTCCTGCGACAGCAGGTCTTGCCAGAGAGCGCCGCAGCTTCCGAAAGGTCCAGCAGCGTGCCGAACTAGTACTTACAAGGCCACTCGGGGACAATCAGGGTAACTTCACCCTGTCCTGTCTGATATTCATGAGGACTCTGTGGATCCACAGCACTGGCAGGAAGGCGTAAATCAGGGCTCCCGACCACAGAAGCAGGAAAGCATCTGACAGGGACCCACTGTCCATCCCCTGAAGCAAACACCTGGCATTTCCTGGTCTGGTGGGACGTGAACAAGTCCACCTGGAGAGTCCCCGACTTTCGGAAGATCATACTGGCTGCCTCTGGATGGAACGACCACTCGTGGCGAGACGAGATGGACTTGCTGAGGCGATCTGCTAGCACATTCTTGGTCCCGGGCAGGTGCGTGCTTACCAGACAAATGGCATGCTGCACACAAAAGTCCCAAAGGCTGAGAGCTTCTTGGCAAAGAGCTGATGACCTGGCTCTGTCCTGCCTGTTGGTGTAATACATCTCGGTGGTATTGTCCGTGAGGACCTGCACCACCTTGCCCCTCAGGTGGGACAAGAACGCCTGGCAGGCCAGGAAAACTGCTGACACTGATGTAAAGGGCCAGATCGTCCTGCAGCCAGTGGACTTAAGTGCTGAGCTCACTCAGGTGGGCTCCCCAGCCGAGGTCCGAAGCATCTGAAATGAGGGTCAGTGACAAAGACAGGGCTGCAAAAGGAACACCTTCCAACACCGACTCAGGTTCAACTACCACTCCAGGGATGACAGGATGTGATCCAGCGCCCTGACTATCCGGTCTAGATAGTGTCTGTTGGGGGTGTAAAGCGACGCCAGCCATACTTGCAGAGGTTGGAGGCAGAGCCGGGCATGACTGACCACGTACGTACAAGTGGCCATGTGGCCCAGCAACTGCAGGCAGGTGTAAGCCATGGTGAGCGGGTGGTTCTTCACATGGGAGATCAGGTCCAACATGGCCTGAAAACGCGCCTCCAAAAGGAAGGCTCTGACTTGCATGGAGTCAAGAACCGTCCCTCTATGAACGCTATGCATTGGACTAGCCTTAAAGTGGATTTTTTCTCGTTTATTAACTGGCTCAGGTCACGGCAGGTGGAACGCACCCGATCGAGGCTTCTCTGCACTCGTTCCCGAGACCTGCCCTTGATGAGCAATCGTCAAGATATGGGAAGACCTGGACCCCTTGATGTCTGAGGTAAGCAGCCACTAGTGCCATACATCTCAAGAAGACCCTTGGAGCCAACGAGCGGCCAAAGGGGAGTGTTGTAAATTGGAAATGGTGCTCGCCCACTATAAAACAGAGGAAATGTCTGTGACCCTGGAATATGGAGATATGGAAATAGGTGTCCTTCAAGTCGAGGGCAGCGTACCAGTCTCTTGGATCCAGGGAGGGGATGATGGAGGCCAGGGAGACCATGCAAAACTTCAACATTTTGAGAGGCTTGTTCAGGTGTCCCAGGTCCAAAATGGGTCTGAGGCACCCCTTTGCTTTCAGGATTAGGAAATAACAGAAGTAGAAACCTTTCCCTGTCATGTCCTGACGGACCTCCTCCACCATCCCCAAGCACAGGAGGTTTTCGACCTCTTAAACCAGGAGTTGCCCGTGAGAAGGGTCCCTGAAGACCGATGGGTGGGAGGGACGGGGTGGCTGAAAACTGCAGGGTGTAACCTTGAGACACTATGTCCAACACCCAACGGTCTGAGGTGACTTGGAACCAGGCCGAACAGAAGGGATGAAGACGGTTGAGGAAAGAGCAGGGTGGATCCTGGGAGGTGACTGGGGAGGCACTCTCGACTGCACCCTCAAAACGAGCATTTCTAGCCCCTGGGGTGTTTTGCCAGGCCTGGCTGTGCAGGTGAGTGGAAGGAGGAACGGCGACAGTGGCTGAAACTAACGTCTCTGTCCCTTCTCCTTGCAGACCTCGGATGAGACTGCCAAGGCTTAGGCAGCGGGGGCGACCGGAACTGCTTTCTCGCAGGCTGAGGTGTATGCATGCCCAGTGAGTGAAGGGTGGTCCTGGTGTCCTTTAAGCCCATGCAGCCTCACATCCGTCTGGTCTGAAAAAAGACCATTCCCCTCGAATGGGAGGTCCTAGATGGAGGTCTGCATTTCTTGTGAGAGTCCGGTGGTCTGAAGCCAGGAGCTGCGCCTCATTACCACTACCTACGTCCCATGCCATCTGGAGGGAGCACCTGGCAGTCGCAGTGCCCTCCTCCATCAGGGTGCCAAATTCTTGGGCGAAACCCTGTGGCAGGGACTCCTTGAACTTATGGAGGGAGTCCCATAAGTTAAAATTGTATCAGCCCAAGAGGGCCTGATGGTTTGACACCCAGAACTGCAAACTGGCCATTGAATACTTTTTTTTCCTCCAAACAGGTCCAACCATTTGGCCTCTTTATTTTGGTTGTTGAGCTGGTATGCCTCTGTTTGTCTCTTTCATTGGCCACAGAAACCACCAGCGAGCCCGGGGGAGGGTGGGTGTAGAGGTATTCAAACCCCTCGGCCAGAACAAAGTATTTATTTTTGGCCCTTTTTGAGGTGGGAGGAATGGAGGAAAGAGTTTGCCAGAGGCCCTTGGCAATCTTGAGGACACCATCATACACTGGTAGTGCAACATGGGTTGGGGTAGAAGCTGATAGGACATTAAAAAAGGTGTCTGCCTGCCCAGACATTTCCTCACCTCCAGGTCCAATTTCTCGGCCACCCGACGAAGCAGGGCCTTGTGTTCTTTAAAATCGTCTGGCGGGCTGGCCCTCAAGGGTCCCACAACTGCCTCATCTGGGGACAAAGACGATAACTGCCCCGAGTGTGCCTCATGCACCGAGCCTGGTGCCATCAGCTGTTGCTCCGAGGCAGTGGCCAATGAGAGGTATGAAGGGAGCATTGCCATAACCGGCACTCTCCATGCGCTCCAATAAGGCCAATGTACTGGCCACTGGCCGTGTTGCAAAGTCGGCACTGTCAACACGGCTTCTGGTGCCCATTCGCGCCGGTGCTGTCTAGGTGAGGGGCTAAACTGAACTTCCGTGCTAGAGGAATCCTCTTTCAGTGACCCCGGTGGGACCGTGGATGCCTGGGTTTGTTTGCTGACCGTTGCCATCGGAGACTGGTGCCGGTGCAGGGGGGAACAGAAATCCGATGGGGAGCGCTCCCATGAGGCAGGTGACCGGGACCTGTGCCGAGAGGATGACCGGCAGGAGGGCGAATGGCATCGGTTGTACTGGGACCAGTGTCTTCCTCTAGGCAATTCGTGTCAAGATGGCGGAGGCTGCGAACGCAGTGCCGGTGACTGAGGGCGAGCCACAGAGGGTCTGTGCTGTGACTCTAGCGATATGCGGTACGGAGGTGGAGAGCGCTGCTTTGTCTTGAGAGATCGGCGGCACTCCACTGCCCCCTGAGGGGTTTTAGCGGCTGGCTTGCCCTTGTGGGGATTTGCCGGATCCTGAGGCATGTGCTGCTTCAGTAGTGCGGGCGGAGGCTTGTGCTCTCTCAGCGCTGGGGGAGCTTGTGAAGGTGTTGATGCCATCAGGGGTTTAGGTCCCATGCTGCTCCCAGGAGTCGGTGGTGGACCTTTCACGGGAGTAAGGAACCGACTGGGGAGGTATGAGCGCATGGCTCCAGAGTGGCTGAGCGGCCTGAAATGGGTCCCTTGCCCAAAGACCCATGGCTCTTTTTGCCTTGTGCCAGGGAGCCATGGTTTTTGGTCTTCTTTTTGGGAACCGGTGACGGGGAATGCTGCCGGGTGGAGCCCGGTGAGCACTGCGCACCGAGGCTGAGGTACTTGGTGAGTCCTGGCGGGGCTGCACAGAGGCTGGACGCAGGGCAACTCCATGAGGAGAGCCTGTAACTGAATATCCGGCGGGGCTGAACGTTTTTACAAATTCGGCACTTATCTCTAATGTGTGATTCCCCCAAGTACTTGAGGCAGTTGCTATGGGGGGTCACTTACAGGCATAGGCCTGTTTCAGTCTGTGCAGGGCTTAAACCCGGGAGACCTGGGCATGCCCCACCTGGGCGAAGTCGTCTAACTAACTACTTAACACTAACTACTATAAACAAACTATTTACAAGGCCCTAAGGCTCGAAGTCAGTAGACGAAAAACCGCTAGCCCTTGCAATGCAAGGAAAGGTGCTCTGACTAACCACCACAGGTGGTAAGAAAGAACTGAGAGGGCATGGGGTCAGCAGCGCCTGATATACCAGCACATGAGCATGGCACTCAAGGGGCTGCCCCTGCCTGCCCTACGGATACCACTAATGCAAAAATCTCCAACGACTGCACACGTGGGCACGCACACACCTAGAATGGAACTGACATGAGAAAATACTCCAAGAAGAATAGTATTTCCTTTCTCCCAGCTTTTGAACCTACCCAAAGCCCTAGGCATTTTCTCTTCTGACTTGTCTATTTAGATTCAGTTAAGGGCAGGAGCACTCTCTTCTGGGTATTTACAGCATCTAGCATAACAAAGGCATAATCTCTATGGGGCTCACTAAGCATTACTAAAATACAACTAACATTATTAATAGTAAAACCAGTGGGAATTTTTTCCTAACATTCTCTAGCATAGATATGGTCTTAGTGAGAGACTGACTAGGGAAATAAACTCTGTGCCACATATAGGGTAGTGCAGCACAGCATTGCTAAGTTGTTTCCAAAATCTTATATTTTGAGATAAATCTTTGTAACATTTTAGTGTTGAGTATATTTCATAATGGAGTTGCAGATTCAGTATTTTGAGTATACCTGGGGGGTATATTTGAAAATTTAAAGGAGACCTGCAAAGATTTGTTAGAAAAATTGGGCTTTCCTTCTTTATAATCCTTTTCTGCTTTATAGTGTATAAAGAAAGACCTGAACGGTGATTTTTTAAATTTATTTAAAATTTCTTCCCTGCTTCCTTTTTAATTCAACTTAAGTATCAGGAATGTCAAGTCTACTCTTCTCTGGTTTTTCTAATGAACCCCTCAGAGATATCAGGAATCTCAACTGTGAATACTAAACACCTTAACAGAAAGAGTGAAAAGGCTGACTCTTTGACAAAGGCTTCCTTTGTCCAAAGTGTTGATTAGTCATTCAAGTTAATTTGCATTAATAAAAATATAAAAACTCAAATTTTTCAACTAAAAATCCCTTGCCCTCTCAATTGCTCATCTTTCAATCTCTGGGCTCTCATGATGTCACCATATCACTAGCTCTTCAGTCATCATGAAGGTAAGATTGGGCCCGAGTTTATTGAAACAAGCCACGCAGAAAACAAACTTTAAAAAAAAACAGACAACAACAACAACAAAAATTCAGTCCTTTCTTCATACATAGTAAGAAAAAGTAGAAAAAGGAACAAGCAGCCTATTTTCTCCTCCACTTTGCAGGTCACTTTTAAAGACATTTTGGAACTGTGCACTGAAACATGAAGAAATCACCACCTATCTAAAAGAAAACTAAAATATTCCGATACATTTAATATGTTCATTTTTTTCTTAAGTGCAAATGCCTCCAATCCAAAGGCACATATATTAACTTTAGTCTATTACCATTTTCCTCAGGCCTGGTCTAGCTATACTTAAAAGTTTTGCCACGATAGCCATGTTGAATAGGAGCGTGTGGGGGAAAAACACTCTTAACCAACATACGCCAGAAAAGTCCCAGGTTATTTCATTCAGGGAATTGATATAAGCTACACCAGCGGAATAACTCTTTTGCTGATATAAGCTGCATCTCCATTAGGCGAGTTTGCTGGTATAGCTATAGAGGAGTGACTATCTGCTTCAGACAGGTGTAACTCTCCTGCCCATAACAAATGTTAACAAATTCTGAGAAGGGGTAATCACAGAAAAGCCAATTTATTTTAAAAAGATGCCTGCACATTGGCACACTTCTATTAATTTTCCAAAAGAACCGAGGCTACCTTCTTGGTACATTGTTATATATATGTGTTATGTGATAGAAACAGTTAATAGCTAAAGTATTAATATTTTAGTTTATATATACAAAAAATATGACATTTTGCCACCTTGTCACAAAAATTAAATCTATTGAAAAAAGGAAAAATAAATAATTACAAGACATTTATGAACTAAACCGCCTCTAGAAAATAACAATGGCCATACTGGGTCAGACCAAAGGTCCATCTAGCCCAGTATCCTGTCTTCTGACAGTGGCCAATGCCAGATGCTTCAGAGGGAATGAACAGAACAGGTAATCATCAAGTGATCCTGTTACCCATTCCCAGCTTCTGGCAAACAGAGGCTAGGGACAACATCCCTGTCCATCCTGGCTAAAAGTCATTCATGGATCTGTCCTCCATGAACTGATCTAGTTCTTTTTTTAACTTTGTTATAGTCTTGGCCTTCACAACATCCTCTGGCAAGGAGTTCCACAGGTTGACTGTGCATTGTGTGAAAAAATACTTCCTTTTGTTTGTTTTAAATCTGCTGCCTCTTAATTTCATTTGGTGGCCCTTAGTTCTTGTGTTATGAGAAGGAGTAAATAACACATCCTTATTTACTTTCTCCGCACCAGTCATTTTATAGATTTCTCTCATATCCTCTCTTAGTCATCTCTTTTCCAATCTGAAAAGTCCCAGTCTTATTAATCTCTCCTCATATGGCAGCTGTTCCATACCCTTGATCATTCTTGTTGCCCCTTTCTGAACCTTTTCCAATTCCAATACATCTTTTTTGAGATGAGGTGACCACATCTGCCTGCAGTATTCAAGATGTGGATGTACCATGAGTTTATATAGAGGCAATATGACATTTTCTGTCTTATTATCGATCCCTTTTTTAATGATTCCCAACATCCTGTTCACTTTTTTGACTGCCGCTGCACATTGAACGGATGTTTTCAGAGACCTATCTACAATCACTCCAAGATCTCTTTCTTGAGTGCTAACAGCTAATTTAGACTCCATCATTTTATATGTATAGTTGGGATTATGTTTTCCAATGTGCATTAGAACATCTATCTAGAGATAGATATTCTAAAAGATCCTACGAAGACCTTTGAAAAATGCCCTGAAATCATGAATAATGTTTGGGCGTTGGTTATAACCTTCACTCAATCCTTCATGTAATTATTAAATTAAATTAAATTAAATTAAATGAGATATCCTATCTCCTAGAACTGGAAGGGACCTTGAAAGGTCATTGAGTCCAGCCCCCTGCCTTCACTAGCAGGACCAAGTACTGATTTTGCCCCAGATCCCTAAGTGGCCCCCTCAAGAATTGAACTCACAACCCTGGGTTTAGCAGGCCAATGCTCAAACCACTGAGCTATCCCTCCCAGGTGCTTAACTTTAAGCATGCGAGTAGATCCATCAAGGTCAAATTAAAATGCTTCCTCTCAATTCTAAATGGTGAGAATCTGCTTTACAGAAAAGCTCAGTTTTTTTCTATGGTATATGTGAAGTTTAATGGGCAGGTACCAAAGAAAGTTATGCTGGCTGCAAGTTTGCCAATTGCCAATGAAAATCAGAGAATCACACTAATGTGCTAAATTATATTTTTCAAAACAGAAGACAACCAATCTGCTCTATTTTTAAATAGTTAGTATTTTACAACAAGGAGAACACTGTAGAAACAATATAATTAGGCAAGTATTGACTAATACCTGTTGCGTTGCTTAAGGAATTATAGTAATTTGCAAACACTAAAATTTCACACCATATTAATTATAATGTGAGCTAAATTAGAAATCCTTTACAGTTAAAAACAAAATTATTTTGGAAATATTACCACTGAGATTAAAATATGCCCTTTCATTTTAATCAAATATAGTGATGCCAACAACTATGCTCTGAAACTCACATGGTTTAGTAATGTAGAAAGCTTCGAGCCATCTTGAATATTCTTCTCCAAGATGTTCAGGACTTTCACTGTTTTATCTGTTGAAAGCTAAAATAAAAATACATGTATCAAAATATCAGAAAGAGTGTAAACAAATTATTTCTAAGTGGTTAAAAACAAATGTGTGCATGGAAAACAGGTCATACTGTGTAATTCTGTTGTAAACATTAGGTTGTAAATGCTTGGGGTAGGATCTTAATTTGTGTTTGTACAATCTCTAGCACAGTGAGGCCATGATCATGCCTGAGCATTCTGATCATATAATAAAACTAAATATGAAGCAATAGTAATAATGGTGATGTCTGTGTAGAAATTAAAAACAAACAACAACATTCCATTAGTCTTCTGTTTGTTTTGTTTTGTTTTTTACAACACAAGGGGATTAGTAGTAGTTTCTAGTGGTTTGGTAGTGAATTTTACAATATAAAAATCTTGAATAAACCACAGTATGAAGTCAGTTTTCATGTTGCAATCAATTTTATAAGATGAATTCACTGAATTTTTCTCATCAAAATGTAATTTTAGAGATTTAGGTTAAATTCTTTATCATTAATTAGAACACTTTCCACAAAAACCGTTCACCCAAATTACACTTCAAACTAGAAAAATGTATGGGAATATGTTTAATTATGTATATCTGCCACTATCTTCCCCAGTGCCAGAAATCAGAATTTGCAAAAACAAACCACTAATGATGAACCCTGGTTGGCTAGAGAAAGTTTTGTTTTTAATTTATTCTAAAGTTTATGGACAAGCACAAAACAATTTCAACACTGTTTTGGAACTGCAGCATATATATTTTATTCTCACAGGGGGACTGTGCTGAAAATAAAGTAGTTCTACATGACCTACTCATGTTCTACAAAATTAAGACCAAGAAATGAGTGGAGCTTGCTGTCCCCTTTAATAATGGGAGCCACTAGCCCAGGTCTTACTGGAACTCAGTCCTTTAAGGCCACTGGTTTCTGGGAGATGTAGACCACAAGTGACTGAGGGATCATGACTCATCAGGTGATATACAACTACTTTGTAAAAGAGCTGTTTGTGCTCAGTATGATGTAGAAACTGGCAAGAACTCCAGTCAGTAGAAGCTGAGCCTAAAGAGACTTGTAGGGAGCAAGGGCTAATATCTGGGAAGGAGATGCACCCAGCCCAGGAAGAGGAGTGAGGGCACCCGTGGATAAGGCCAGAAAGGAGGTCTAGAGCTGGGGCTATCGAAAACTAAGGAAGAGGTTTGTATACTAAGGAATCCAGAAGTCTTCGTAAGAAGTGGCCCTGGAAACACAGAGTGAGGATAGTAGTGAGGTTGAGAACAGAGAGCCTATAGTATAGAATCGCAGGGTTGGAAACTCATACTAGGAAGAGAGTATTAATCTTAGAGAGATGATACCAATAACCTGCTTCAACAGGATAAACCCCAAAATTGAAGCCCAGGAGGGCATAAAAAGAAAGACATAGCCTGTTGAGGGCACAGATATTGTTTAGCCTAGGAAAGGGAACCCTGCATTAACAGGGACGTAAGGCTACTGGGCCTGGGGGAAAGGAAATCCACTGAGATGCCTGGGAAGAAGACTGCTGTTGTACTCTGGAAAGGGTGGACTTTGTGACATCACCCTCTAGCTACATCATCTCAGTGAAACGAAGCACTGAGGACCACTCGCTGAAAGGAGGGAAACTGAGGCAAGCACATAACAGGAAGAAGTAAGAACACGGTTACAGAGGGGAAATGTATTTTATACATTTAACACTGAAGTGGTATGTACATTTGCATTTTTAAGATCATGACATACCTTGTCCATAATGCCCATTGCCTTAATTTTTGCAGATTCACTACCCAACTCACTAAGCTGATGTTTTCCCAAAAGCAACTCCTGTGGAATCTCATCATCATCACCTTTAATAAAAAAAAAAAAAAAGAGAGAGAGTTTACATCCATTCCAATTAGGCTGCTTATTCTGATGCACAAATATGGATTTAGAAGCCTAAATTCAGGCACCCATTTCTGAAAATCCTTGGCCAAAGTATTTTAATATGTCCAGCTAAACAAGCAGTTCATTTAACCAATTAGAGAATCCCTTTGCCTCAAAAAATCAAAAAGAAAAATGGGTGTCATTCTACAATTAAACATTTTTGCACTATCAATGGATTAAAAATGTATATAACATCGCTGAATGTTTTATAAAATATCAATAACAATTTTCCCAACCCATATGAATTTAAGATTTCAAAACCATTTTTCCATTCCGAATTGTGACCCGATAACCCATCCCCTGCCCCCGCCAAAAAAAAAAAAATCAGATTATGTCAATCAAAATGTTTTGTTTCAATGTTAATACTTATATTTTTAACCAATTTTGGTATAAATTAATTAAAATTTCAAAATGAAATGTCATTTCAAACCAAAAAATTGTTTCCAAAATATTGAAATGTGATATTTCAGTGATTGAAACTTTTCAAACATTTTTTCCAACTGGGAGATTTTTCAAAACCAACCCTTTCCCACTAACAGTTTTGGTTTCAACAAATCAACATTTTCTGACAAAGTAAGTGTCATTGGAAAATTCCCAACCAGCTTTTTAGTTAAATTTCACTCAGTAGTTTGAAAAGCTACTGATTGCATACATAGGTTGTACAAGTGATTGTTTGTTTGTTTATTTTTACAGAGGTAAGAGCTAGAAAAGATCTATTAGGTTATCCATATGCCAATACCCAACTGTTTGCTACAATACAGCTTCTAGTGCTTTAGGTGGGGTTGGGAGAGATTTTTGAAAGCACCTCAGGGATTTAGGAGCACAAGTTCCATTAACTTTCAATGGGAGTTACGCTACTAAATACCTTAGGAGCATTCTCTCTCAAAACATCTTCAATCCCCACTTCTGATGACCCATTAAGGGAGGTGTAATGCAGAAGATAATCACATTTGGGATAGATATTCTCCCCACCCCAGTAGCTTAAGGTTTGCATCTGTTGTGGTTTGTCTCTCTTCTAAGTCCTGCAAGGAACCAAGGTTGGAGGAAGAAGAGCAATTAGAGGGTACAGGAGGAGCTTATCTGTGGTGGCAGCCAAAAAGGAGAAAGGAGACATTTCCCAGAGTGTACACCGGAGGCAGCCAAGTTACAAAGAAGAGGCTCTGAAATAAAATACTTAGATGCAAATTTTGTAAAGGCTTCACATAGTTTTGTACAACAGAAACAGCAGTGGAGAAATTTCTGACATATTACCAAATGTAGTAAAATCCATGTCTTCCAAATTTTCCAAAATATTTTCTACTGAAGCAGTAAACCTCTTAAAAGTTGAAGAATCCATCATTTCTGGTGAAAAAGAAAAGTATATATAGTTGAGTTATATACAACAGACAACATAACCCGAAGAAAACAACAAATTCAACCTTCCAAAAAGTTACCTTCAGGTGTTAGTTTAGGTTCATAAGCCTTCCTTTTCTTTTGTTTTTCTTTTTTCTTCATTTTCCTAGCCACTAGTAAACAAATTCAGAGTTTAAAATGAAGATATCAAACAAATGCCTTTGTTCAGTTTCGTACAATATTCTGTTGAAGTTGGATACATGAATATTAAAAGCATTCTTGAACAACATTCTTTAGACTAGCCTATCCACATTTAATATGCTTATATTAAGAATGCATGGAAGGGTCATATTAATTATATAGAGTAAGATGTACTTTAATACTGATGAATTACCATCACTGAGGGGAGGAGGAGGAGAATAATCATCCATGTCAGAGTCTTCTGGAGTACGATTGCGATAACGGCTACTACCAGAAGTCCTTCTTCCTTCATGATGACTGCTTCTCCTATGATCACCAGAACTTCTCTTATCATGCTCTTCATACTCCCAAGCTTTATCATCATCTCTGTCCTTTTTATGTCTTTTCCGAGATGCTAAAAATGAAGCAAGTTTTCATTAGATAAACTGAAATCAGAATGATTTACAAGTTTAAGCAAATTTGTGTACTATTGTTACATTAAGCAAGTGTGCATTATAAACCTATAACATTAAAAACCCAGCCATGCCATTATCCTAATAATATGTTTTGAAGAATGTATAAAGTCCATGCCTGAAACAGGAAGAGAAGCCTGTTAAATTTTTAAAATACTTACTCAGAATGCCTGCCCTTTTAAATAGAATAAGGGAGGGAAAGTTGTAGGGTAAATTTTTCATAAGTGCATAAGTGACTTGGGCTCCCAAGTTTCATTTTTATTAGGCATCTAGAACCCCAACTCTCATGGACTTTCAATGAGACTTGAGGCTCTCAATACCTACATCCCTTTTGAAAATGGGATTTAGGAGTTTAAGTCAGTTAAGCCCATATTTTTAAAGTGTTTAGGTATTGTAATGCCTAACTGATTTAGAGGCCTAAATCTCATTTTCAAAAGGGATTTAGACACCTAGGAAACCAGTGCTGTTCCTGGACAAAGGGCTAAACAGTGAGGTGGCAAAATGTGTATATTATACAAAATTACTCAAGATAGTTAAGTCCAAAGCAGACTGTGAAGAGTTACAAAGGGATCTCACAATACTGGGTGACTGGGCAACAAAATGGCGGATGAAATTCAATGTCGATAAATGCAAAGTAATGCACATTGAAAAACATAATCCCAATTATACATACAAAAGGGTAGGGACTAAATTAGCTGTTACCACTCAAGGAGGAGATCTTGGAGTCATCGTGGACAGTTCTCTGAAAACATCTGCTCAAGGTGCAGCGGCAGTCAAAAAAGCTAACAGAATGTTAGGAACCATTAGGAAAGGAATAGATAAGAAGACAGAAAATATCATAATGCCACTATATAAAATCTATGCTATGCCTACACCTTGAATACTGCGTGCAGTTATAGTTGCCTTGTGTCAAAAAAGATATATTAGAATTGGAAAAGGTACAGAGAAGGGCAACAAAATGATTATGGGTATGGAACAGAGGAGCGACTAAAAACATTGGGACTGTTCAGTTTAGAAAAGAGATGACTAAGGCAGGATATTTTACAAGTGTGTAAAAACATGACCACCAATGTGGAGAAAGTGCACTTATTTACCCCTTCACATAACACACGAACCAGGGAGTCACCTGATGAAATTAATAGGCATCAGATTTAAAACAAACATAAAGAAGCACTACTTCACAGAATGCACAGTGCACATGTGGAACTCATTGCCAGGGGATGTTGTGAAGGCCAAAAGTATAACTGGGTTAAAAAAAAATTAGGTAAGTTCATGGAAGACAGGTCTATCAATGGCTATTAGCCAAGATGGTCAGGGATGCCACCCCATACTCTGGGTGTCCCCAAACCTCTCATTGCCAGAAGCTGGGACTGGATGACAGAGGATGGATCACTCGATGATTGATTGCCTGTTCTGTTCATTCCCTCTGAAGCATTTGGCACTGGCCACTGTCAGAAGACAGGATACTGGGCAAGATGAACCATTGGTCTGGTCCAGTATGGCCATTCTTCTATTTTTATGTTCTTAAATCCCATCACTGTCGAGCACAGCAGTGCCTAAATACCTTTAAAAAACTGGGTCTTAGGGTTTTTTAAATTTTAATTGTGATACATTACACAAAACTCAATGTTCTGAAGGTGAGTAGCTAAAAGAAGGAAGCTAGAACCAGAACCCCAGAATGAGACTGTGGCTGAAACCACAGACAGTAACTGTAGCCAGCAGAACTGACAATAGGACAAATATCCCACAGACTAATCAAGCTCTGGTAGAAATCCAAACAGCTGAATAGTGATTAATTCCAAGCGAGATTGGTACACTTATGAAACTGATAAAAATGGTTGAGAATGTGTGTGGCAGTGTTGGAAAGCTAGCAAAGCAATTGCCCATGAAACTACTTGGAGACAAGGAAAGCAATCTGGGATGCTTGGAAGTTGGGAGAAATACTGGAAGGGAAATAAGTGCTTGGGGGACTGTCCAGGCTCTGTCACATCTTAAAGGAATGACACTGTATAAACCTGAACTGCTGATTTAAAAAACAAAAACAAAAAGCCACCACCTTTTCAAAAGGCGCCAAACCTTTTGTGTCCTGTGGCACCTTTAAGACTAACCAATGTATTGGAGCATAAGCTTTCGTGGGTGAATACCCACTTCGTCAGACGCATTCACCCACGAAAGCTTATGCTCCAATACATCGGTTAGTCTTAAAGGTGCCACAGGACTCTCTGTTGCTTTTTACGGATCCAGACTAACATGGCTACCCCTCTGATACTTGAAACCTTTTGTGGAGTCAGGTGAACTCCACTTATTCCAGAAGTTTACAAAAATCTGTTTTATTCTTCCTTAGGGGGAGAGGGATAGCTCAGTGGTTTGAGCATTGGCCTGCTAAACCCAGGGTTGTGAGTTCAATCCTTGAGGGGGGCCACCTAGGGATCTGGGGTAAAATCAGTACTTGGTCCTGCTATTGAAGGCTGGACTCAATGACCTTTCAGGGTCCCTTCCAGCTCTATGAGATAGTTATATCTCCATATAGTATCCGATCTTAGTTCATTTTGAGGCTGACTTATCTAAATGTAAGTAAGTACCTGATGTTTCACAGGGGCCTACACCTAATTTTCAGTTAAGTTTTCTAAAAAGTGTTTTTCTTTAGAATGAAAGCAAGCATTAAGGGAGGATTTTAAGAGGTGGATATTAGGCATCTTATATGCTGTTCTCAAATCTGTGCTGCAGGGGATTTGTATCTTAACAAGCATACTTATTTCTTCTCCACTGAGCAGTAGAGGACCTGTCCCAAGATGCTCGATGCTGAAAGTAACTTCGAATTTTTGCTAAGTGGCCTGTATTTTTACCTGGCCTGGGGGACCAGTAGTTCTAGTGATTGTGCAAACTAGGGAACTTTTAGTGCAGGATAACAGGGTCCACACAAACAGTGAGTGTGCAGCATGCTAGTGAGCTGTAGATTTACACTCTAGCTTACCGCATACTAATGGTTCATCTAGACAAGCCCATCATATAGCATAGGTTTACTCTGGGGAGTGACTCTAAAAATGGCATTACTCTACAGAAGCTCCCCGACATACGCAAGGCGTTCCGTTCCGGAACACCTTGCGTAAGTCGAAAACCTATCTCCGACAATTACGCAAAAAAAAAAAAAAAAAAAAAGCTTACAGAACTTACGGAACTTTTTCTGTAAGTCCGGATTTCTGTAAGTCGGGTTTGCGTAACCCAGGGAGCATCTGTACTGACAATTTCTAGATAAAATTTTCTTTATTTGGCAAATAAACATGTATTTAACCTAGTTTCCTGCAAATGAATTTGGGATCTGAAAACCAGGAAAGGTCCTCCCTGGAATGTGCATCATCACTAGTAATAAAAGTTCTGCAGGCCATCTAGTCCAGCATTCTGTCTCTTACAGGGATAATATCAGTAGAGCTGGTTGGAAATGATAATTTTTGGTTTGTGGGAAGTATTGACATATCAAAATTTGTTTTCATCGCAAAGTAGAACAAAATTTCTTTATGAAAATGATGATTCTGAAATTGTTTCTTTTCCTATTTTTATTTTCACATTTCATAACAAATCAGTAATAATAATAATAATATGCCCTATGACTGATGTCATATGAAAATAATATACTTTCAATTTTATTGTTTTAAAACCATGGAGGGTAGCCACAACTTAGTATTGACAAACATTTTATCTTCTTTTCTAGATTAATCAGTATTAAGTTGCAGCTCCCCTTAAGACTTTTAGTACAATAAAACAAAAATAGAATATTTCAACTGTGTCATTATGTCATGTCAGTAGGAGTAGTGTATATTATGCACCACCACTACTACTGGCATGATAATATGTAAAAATAATAAAAGTGTAAATATGAAAAACAAAACTATAAATGTTCAAAACAAAACTATTCTCCAAAATAAAAAAATTCTGAAATGAAACTGTTGAAAAAACATTTAGACAAAAAATTTCCCACCAGTTTTAAAGTACCAGATACTTCTGAATAAGATGTAAAGACCATGCGAGTAGGCATAAGTGGGATAATCTGACCCCACATTAGGTCTCATCCTGATCTCTAAGAGGTAAAGCTTGATGTAAGCCATGAAATAGGTTTAATATCCCTTCCAAAATTGTTTATCCAGAATTATAATTTTCTTCATATCCACATAAATACCCAATGCATTTTTTCAATCTTGTTAAATTCTTGGCCTCAACAACTTCCCATCGCAATGAGTTCCACAGTTAAATCCAAGTTGTGTGAAAAAAATATTTTCTTTTATCCTTTTTGAATTTCCCACCTTTTAATTTAATTGAATGTCCCCTTTGTTCTTGTGTTAGGTGAAAGGAAAAAAGAATTTCTCAGTCTACCTTCTCATTGCGATTCATTACTTTATATACTTTTCTCACGTCCTCACTTATTCATCTCCATGCTAAGGGAACAATTCCAATTCACCCCCTCTCTTCATACCAAAGTTTTTTCATGCTTTTGATCATTCTTTTCACTCTTCTCTGAACCCCCTCTAATTCTGCAATATCATTTCTGAAATGGCATGACCAGTACCATACACAGTACTCCAGATGAGGCTGCACCATTGATGTATAAAGGCATTACAAGAATATTTGTATTATTCACCATCCTATTCTTTGTGCATCTTAACAGCTTTTTTGACTGGAGCCGCACACTGAGTAGAGATCTTCACTTAAGTTTCTACAATGACACCATGGCCCCTTTCTTGAGTAGACAATTCATTTTGAACCCTGTAAGGTGTATGAGTTGTTTAAATTTTTCCTTGCAATGTGATTACTTTGTATTTATCAACATTCAATTACATTTGCCACTATGTTGCCCATTTACATGACTTTTTTAGGTCTTTCTGGATTTCCTCATAGTCTTTTCTGATCTGGACAAACACAAGTAACTTTGCATCACCTGTAAATTTTGCTACCTCACTACAGCCCTCCATCCCCCCTCCCTCCTTTCCAGAATATATTAAACAACACAGAACCCAATATGGAATCTTAAGGCAACCCTCTGTTAAACTTTTGCCATGATGAAGATTAACAGCCGGGTGCCTCAAGATTCTGTACATCATGGTCATAACAGCAGCCATTGGTGTCTTTAAAAAAAAGGTAGTGTACTCCTCTTTGGGTTTCCATCTGAATGTGGTGAGATTTCTCTATTAGAGTAGGTGATAGAATTGTCTGTGGTCTCACTCAGACCCATGGGAGCTCAGTATCAGATTATAATACATGATTTTGATGACCATCTTGCCTCTCCTCCCCCAAGTCACTTCCATTCAGGCTGATGTCAAAGGTTATCTCAAGAGCTGTTAGAACTAGAAGTAATTTTGATTTGTCCAAGCAATAATACCCTCCACCCCCAGAGGATGAGGCAGTCCAAGAAGGGCTGTGCCTGAGAAACCCACTGGGCAGAAGGAGCCCAAGAGTCTCCATTTTTTTGTTTTCTTGTGTTTCCAGTTAGGAAAAGTGACAGTTCATTTTCTTTTTTGAGGCTTAAAAAAATTCCTAAGGCCACATACAGCAAGAGTTGCTTGCTATGCTGAATTCCAGAACGCTGACTGATCTAGCCCCTGTATGCAGTGAAATCTATTAGTATGCCTCCAGTGCTCCAGGGAGAAGGGGAAGCTTCCCCAGTTCAGTTTGTCAGACATGGAGGAGACATGAGAATTTACAAAACTAGTTTTTAAGATAGTACATAGGATTATGCTGCAGCACTAGGAGTTTGAGATCCCTGACTGCAAAAAATCACACTAGACCTGAAGTATGGGTGAAGTAAGATGATAAATATTCAATTTTGAAGTGTGGGTGGTCACCAAATTAATTCAAAAAATTTCCCCAACATTTTCATATAGAATTCTATCCATGTAAAACTTCTCAGGTCTTTTTTAATGGTCTTTTCTTTAACCTGAATCTAAAAGTGTCCTGCACCACAAGTGAAAAAGTCTACGAGATATCCTGCCATACATGTAGGATTGGGGAGAGAATTCTAACAAGCTACCTATTCATCTTGAGTGGTAAACTTAGGTTTAGTAATTTTTCCTAAAAATAAGTTGCTCAGTCAACAAGTTATCTAGACCCCAAACTTAACTTGTTTTTATATTGTTTCGACTAGTCAGCTAAGAAATCTGTTAGCAAGAGCAAAGAGTTATCCTGCTGTTTAATAGTATTAATAGAATGATGTACTACTTACATTCAAAAGCTTCTTCACTTTCATTGTCTTCATCAGAACTGATCTCAGCATATTTTGGTTTCTCATTAACTGTGCTACGTTTGCGCTTGTTCATTTTCACACGTTCACAAAGTGGCATGGTGGATTCAATTTCTGCCAGGAGCTCAGGAGGCAACTCCTTTAACACTGACTGATCTATGCTACCTATTAATGAAGAGTAAGAAGAGTAAATGTGAATCTGAAGATAACAGTAAGGGCCCAAAGCTGTAGTCCTTTCTCAGGACTAATTCTAATAGAGCACCCACTAAATATTTCACAGTTAGATATTCTTCAAAGTAACTGATGTCACGAAGTCCTCTGTCCAAAGTTTTAGATTTTGTCAACTTTACAATTAAAATCATCATACTGCATCTCTTACGAATCTACATTTAAAAAATGTTTACCAGCATATCCATGATACAAATTCAACCAGTGACCTTCACATACACTTCCCTCACTCCCACTAAACAGGGTCTTACTTCAGTTGGTTCTCCAAAGTTGCACAAGTATTTAAAAAAATTAGGCTAACTCAGGATTCAATATGCATCCTGGTCACATTTCTACTTATTCTGCAACATCTCCAGTGCACATAAGAGGATTACTTTGCAATATCAGCAGGTGGAGACAAAAGCAATCAGAATTTACAAGGTTGTTAACCTTAAAATGAGGCCAGATGACTAGCACACCTCAATTGTTTCCTATGTGGAAATACAATTTTTTTGTGGCTGTTACAGAGTTCATTTTTGTTGCTCTTTTCTTAAGCTTATCACAAACACTTAAAAAAATTAAAGCAATTGATTAGGTACCAAATAAAAAGAAACAGCAAATAGGAGTACACTATTTTCTAATAATATTCCTTACAGTACCAGAAAGATTATGTAGCATCGCATTGTTGTCATCACACATTTTGGTAGTGTTGTTAGGCCTATACAAAACCAGGACCTCTTAAAGACACTCTTCTATAGGGATGGTGTCACACATATTTCTTAGCAATCAGCCAGGGAAACCAAATTAGTTCAAAGACCAAGTGTTATGCTTCAGCACTGGTTCCAATGCCCCAATCCTGCGTAGACTTATACAGGTGCATATATTTATGTACTGAATAGCTTCACTGAAGTTAATGAGACTACTCATAGTGCAAAAAGCATGTGCATAAGTCTTTAGAGAATTGTGACCTAAATAAAGGCACGACAAAAAGCAACTATGGGAGGAAGACATGGAGTGGCACGGGAGAAGAAGAACAGGTTTCTGAAACTCAGTTTTTAGTGTTTTCTTTCTTGTTGCATTCAACAGGATATGGTCTGCTCTGTACAAATCATCTCTCACCAAATTCTCTTAAGAAGAGTAGAGGTTATTATATATACACAGAGCCTCATTTGTTCAGGTTCATATAGAAACACCTGGAAAATCCAAGTTTATGCATAAGAAATGAGCCTTATGGTAACAAGCATTAGTCTACAAAACAGATGCTAATGATTTTGCTCTGCTTCAAATTTACAAGATACTTATAAAAACTTAAAAGGACACACAACTTAACTGTCAAATAGAAATGTGATTTTTATTTCCTAAAATATTTAAGATTAAAACATTGAGGAAAATTTGTTTTCAATGTATTTAGCTTTTGCATTTGATAGGATTTAGTGTATAGTTAGTTTTACTGTTAGCACACTACACAGTCACTTTTTCCTCTAGTTTGTGTGCCTTTTTGAATAGTAGTATGGGAGGGGAAAACATTTTGCAGTTTTCTTTAGAAAAGATTTTTAAAACCACAAAAATTGGCAGGAGGCAACAGGGGCAGGTGAACTACCTGAAATTCCATTTAAGTTTGGAAATTGACTAGGATACGTTGATGAAGTGCCTTCAAGATATTAGCTACCATGCATGTTAATCCTTTTTTATATTTGTACACAACAATATATTTGTAACAATCAAAAATAATCATAATGAAATGTCAGTTTTACCAAGGTACTTAATTCTGAACACTGATATGTTGTCAGATACAATCCATTACTTTTCACACTTACCAAAAATTAAAACACCGGTGTACTCTTTAGAACAATTTACTACAGGACCTCTGTAAAGTCCTAACTACATCATAATCACTCACATTGGTGAACCCTGTGAGAACATGGTTGCCCCCAACATGGCTAAAGCGTAGTTCAACTTTACAGTACCAACAGGATGTGTGTTGTAACCTTCTAAAGCATTGGCAGATCCAAATATAATATTTCCTAGTTAAAATAACATTTCTGTGATCCACAATTAAATAATACTGTAATGAGGAATACTAGAAAAGTATGGGGGGAGGTTGGCATACAAGATATGTACTTTTTCTGAAAAAGTGCTCTAAAACAGCTTCAGTCTGATGGTTCAAATGTATATTAAAAGCTTTGACAGTTAATATTAAAAAATTACTTTAAAAATATATTCACGCAAGTAACCTAACAGACAAGTCCCACAGTTCAGTGACCAAAAAAGACATCCTGTTACGCTTTTCCAGAATAACTTTTCCCTAAAATTCCTAGATTCACAAACAATTTCAGTTTGTATCTGTAATTACAAATAACACCTTTAATTTTAATTGAAATACTTTCTCCTACCTAGTTGATCATCTAAATTAATAATACAAATTATCAGTTGATTTTATTCTGAGAAATATCATGGTATTTGCATTTATTTTACAACTTGAAAAAAATACAAGTAACTTGATTCCCTCACCTTCCTTTATTTACACTATTCGATAATATGATCAGAAGTCTTTCATGGTATAGCATTTTGTCTGTTGGAATCTTTATTTTACTACAAAAGACTAAAAGCCTATTGTACAAGTAAATGCCCCCAAACTTAGTTAATCCAGAGGTAAGGTTGCCCAACAGTGCATTGTGACATTCCAGAATATGGTGTGGCTAAATTAAACCACTATGAACCGGGAAATGAAGAGTTAAGACACACGCTACCCTTGCAATGCAACTTTAACTTTACCCCAGCTGCAGATGGCAACAGCCACTAGGAATGGCTCCATAAGGGTGGTGTAAAGATTAACAAACTATCAAGGAGAATGGATTCTCTATCTTTGAATGCCTTCAAATCAAGATTTACTAAAAAGATATTTTAGTCAATCACAAGTTAACAGGCTCAATACAGGCATAACTGGATGAAATTCTCTAGCCTGAGATACACAAGTTATCAGACTAGATAGTCTACTGTCCCTTCTAGTCTTAACATCTATAATAAGTAGATCTGAGAAAGGATTAAGAGAATGTGCCATTGCTTGTACTCTGTTCCATAGATTCGAATTCCAGCATTTATCGACATGCACTCCAGCTGCGTTCACTATGTTAGGTGTAGCTGTACTGAATGGACAAGGGATTAGTAGAAGCAGCCTGGCTACAATATGAAGAGAAACACATATGGACTTTGAGGGATCAAGTACGCCTCATTTGAGCACTGGATTTTGTAGGCTGTGTCAGTAGAAGTGCATAAGGGTGTCTTCTTGCCATGGGGATTATCAGCAGTCTGGTGACAGTGGTTTCCAGGGTTTAGTGACAGGAAAATAAAGGCACTGTCTCAGAAGAAATCCTCAGCGCAAAGATGAAGGGGTGATAACATTTAGTGAGTCTGGTGTTATTTGCGTGGAGAAAGGTTAGTGTTTGAATGTAGGCCAGGTGTAGGTAGCTCCAGTTTACTACATCTGACATAAACCCGAATTTTGCCTTAGCAGACAGAAGGTGTTAGACTTTGTCCTTCAGTGCACACGTGTTTCGTTTGCAATGTGTTCTGTAGCATCTGTAAGGACAATGTGTTGGGGTATCGCTTAAAGAGGGCAAAATTAAAGTTGCGTTGTGGGGCTGATGTGAATCTTAACTCTTCATTTCAAAGGTTTAAGTTTAGTCACTCTCCACAAGGCTCTACTGTGCAACTTTAACTCTGTGTTAATAAAGTTTTAAGGCATTTAATTTCCTTGTTTTTTTTTTAAAAAATAGTTTCTCAGTATTTGCACATACCACAACCCATCTCCCCCACTCCACTGCCTCTGGCTCCTTGCCACTGATTATTCTAGGCACAGAATGTAGTGTAGTGGTTGCATGTTGGTCCTTCCACTACCATTGCATCATCTCCTTAGCTCGCCTTCTGCCTGTCCAGCACACTGATTCTCCCTCCTCAGTCCTTCTGCCCATGGAGAAGCAGGCATCAGCCTGGGACCTGCATGTTAAGGAGCTGGGGTAAGGACACAGAAACAGTCCAGTGACTTGCATGGAGTCAGTGGAGACATTTTTGAAGGGGGACAGACATGGGATCACATCAGAGGAAGGACTGTCCTGTGGTTAGGACACTAACCTGGAACATGGGATGATCTGGGTACAATTCCTGGACTTTGGGCAAGGCACTTAGGTTTGGTCTACAAAGGAAGTTATAGAGATCATAATATTGCCATAACGTTCTTTGTGGATGTTTATTTCTCAATAAGAGTGGCTTTTTTCTTTCTTTCTTATTTCTTAAACCATTTTCAAAGCAACAACCTAAACTGGAGAAAGGCACTCTTGACACCAGAAGAAGAGTGTCTACACAGGGAGATATGCTGGTAACTATAGCAATACAAAGTCACACCTCATCTAATATCGATACTGCTTCCCATGTAGACACGACATTTGTTTCTGTCTCCGTTCTTCATCTGTAATATGGGAACAATAGCTTTGTGAAGATAAGTACATTGAAGACTTTGAGGTGCTCAGATATTACAGTGATGGGGGGCAGATTAGTGCCTGTGATTGATGGATGTGGGTTCCTGGAGAGGACAGAGTTGAAGCCACCTCAACATCCCCCACTGCACAGCTCTGATTCCCTACTTTCCACCCCACTCTTCCCTGCACTGTTCCAACACTCCCCCTAATTGCTCTGACCTCCCATAATCCCCCCAACAGCTCAGACTACCCTACCACAGCTTGGATGCTGCTCCCCTCCTCCAACATTACCTCCCTCATGCCTAATACCAAATGACTAAAATCAGTTGGGGGATGATTAGAGTCATAGTTTTAGCCCCCGGTATGTGCAAAAAAAGTTAGAACCACTAGGTGATTTTGTAAAATGTTGGGTTTGTTTAGGGGACTGTATCTTGGAAAGCCCTTGCTCAACTGACCCTAAACTTAGACCAATAACTCTATCCCACACCCCAATAGGATATGGCAAATTTCAAGGCAATCTGGATAAAGATGAAGATTTTAAAGCATTTAGAATAGCAGGCCTTTAACTAGAAAGCAATGAAAAACCTCAGCTATAGCACAGCATGAGCTCTTTTGTACCAGCAGCCATGTGTAGTGGAAGCCAATGGAGGCAGTGAGACAGTTTTGATTAGTAATCGAAGTACAAGACTAGGAATCATTTCCACAAGGTGGTTTTTATTCCTTAGTGTCCTTCTCTGAACTTCTCACCTTTACCTATTTCTAAAATGAGGCTAGTACAACCCACTTTTGACAAATGCTTTGATATCTTTGAAAGAAAAATATGAAGTGCAAAATCATATAATAGTACTCTGTTTAAAATGAAGTAGCATTGGAGATCCAAATAAATAATTCCAATGCCTTACGAAACTAATTCAATAATTCTGTGAACAATTTATCATGATATTATTTTATTTATTTATTTTTTGTGAACCTGACCTTCACTATTATCACTATTCCTGAACAGTAGAGACACTGTTTGCAGATTCATGACCAATTATGATTCATTTGAAATTTTGTTTTTATTTGTTAAGTGTGGTGGTGGTTTTTTTGTTTTGTTTTGTGCACAAACGTAATGCTTAGTATCTTTTTTACCAATATGGTTTTGTAATTGATGTGATCCACAGATTTGTCATGCCCTGTGTTATGATTAAACAAATTAAAATTTGAGCCATAAATCCTCTTGAATGATATTGTTTTCAAAGCAGAAAGTGAAATTATGCCTCAACTGAGGTAGTTCCATAACTTTTTCCTCACATTAATAAATCACTTGTACATAACACTTTCTCCACAGAGTTTTGAGATATTGGTAAGCCAAAGAAAAAACAAGCTTATTCCTTTTGTCCCAAACTGTTAAATACCAACTTTTAATTGGAGAAGATGGTAAAATTAAGAGGAAAATGAGATTTTTAAAACATGTAGAACATCACTATGTGGTCATTTCCCCGCCCCACTCATTCACTTCCTTTAAAACCACAACTCATTTAACTGAACCCATTAAACAATATTAAATTTAAGTTTAAAACTGATCTTTAATATTTCCATCTCTTCTGAGGTGCACATTGAGAGTTTCTTTGCTTCCTTTCACCCTTCACTAACATTTTGGCAAAAGTCAGGGGTCTCTAACATTCATGACCTAATCACTGTGTTCCTTCCTTTAAATAAAAATGTAATTTTAAATAATCATTACATTCACCAAAATAAGATATTATTAAAAATTAAATTTCAGGTGAATGTTAATAGTCTAATTTGAAATAATTACATTTATAATTTTAAAAAGATATTTAAAACTAAAACATGGTATTAAATGGAGCACTTTATCAAAAAGACATGAGAAAAAAGAAAAATCAATAATCTGAAAGTAAACAAATAGCTCTGTCTTACTCCTATTATAGTCACTGGTAAAACTCCTATTGAATATGAACAGGATCAAGTTTAAAGTAGAAGTCAACAGGTTAAACTTTCTTAGGTGGGAAAATCACCTAAAGCAGATCAAAAGTGCTGAATGCTGTACAGCCAGAAAAATTCGTTCACCAGTGGCTAGTAGGAAATTTTCCCCATGGTCAACTTCTGCTGAATGTAAACTTTCACTAAAAAAAAGAAGCACATTTTTCCAATCATGAATGTCTAAAAGTAAGCAAGCACATCCAACATTCAGAAATCTAAATAAATGGCTTCTTTTTCAGAGGTGTTGACTTCTACCAGGGTTGTGAGTGCTTAGCATCTCTGAAAAATTAGACCACAAGTTTCTAACATTTATATCTGCAAAGATAACCTTTCAAATGAGAACCAATTAAGTGCTGACTTTCTGAATCTGCAAAAGGACAGTCCATGTGTTATTCTATTTCTGCTCTCAAGGAGATGAACAAAATTTACAATAATCTGGTCAGTTTCAGGGCTGTGTTCAGAAGTAGATGAGCATCATGTCAATTTCACTCTTTTGCAGCTTAGAGAATACTTGGAGCAGCAGCAAAGGCACTCGCTGGAGTGGAGAAGAAAAAAACAGAGGACAACCCACACAACTCTCAGTAGACTGGACATGGAGAGAGGAGTGAGGTAACTGAGACCTCTCCTCTTTGCAGTAGCAAACTAAGATGAGAGAGAGAGGGACTGTGTGTGTCTTCTTACATCTGACAACCAAGGGGGTTACAAGTTTATCTGATATCTGCTAAGGAATGGGCATACAAAAGATGAAGCTTCCAGAGCGCTATGTTAGTATAAATCCTGGGAGTGGGAACTAGTAAAGTCCTGTAGTGAGACTGGGATTCTGCAGACCCTGCAGGACCTACTACCATAATAGTGGGAGCAGGTAAAATGTACTTTGTTGCGGGTGGGATTGGGAGGGGCAAAAAAACCAGATTGCAGTAATTGTTGGAAAACACTAAATCTCTCATCAGTTTACCACGTAAAAATTGCGTCTGAATTCCATTTATATATAGATAAACCAATTATTATTTTTTAAGTAGCATGGGGGAAATCTGTCTCTCTTGCAGAATTTGCAGGATCTAAGGTTTTTGTGGGTAGGAGTGGGACAAAAATGCAAGAAACAATGCAGTAGTGGGTGGGTGTAGGTATGGTGGGGTGGGATGGGAGCAGAATTTTAAAAAGTCCCATGCAGGGTTCTAGAAAGTGATGAATTCTTTTTAAGGTTCCTCCCACTTTTTGTGTCCACTTCCGGCTAACATGTCTGGGAAATTTTTCAGATGAAGAACCTGTTCAATACAACCCAGACAGAGCAAAGCCTAGAACAGAATTGAATTAGACACTTTATCTTTGCTTGCGCTAGAATTATTTTTTTAAAAAAATCCATTTTATCATTACAAAGTCACATAACTGTATTTCTATACTATTCAGAAGTTGAAAAAGCAATTTCCCCCTAATTACAGTATTCTAGTAATGCTGTTTTGAATACCTGTACATTTAATATACAAATTTAACTAATTTAAAACTTTTAATTGTGAATTTCCTTATAGTCCCTGTGTCAGGGCCCCTGCTGAAGGCCTCATGGCTCTGCATCACCCTGCCCCAGAGTAGAGCAGCAAGAAATCCTCCAAGCAGCCTAGAGTGGCTGCAGAAGAGCGGCCAATCAGAGGAGCTGCTGGAGCGACCAATAAGGGGCCAGAAGGGCCAGATAAAAAGCAAGCAGCAGAGCGGAGTCTTCAGTTGCTGTGTGGAGCTTGATGAGGGAGGCCTGGGTGCCTGTCTGACTAGACGAACAGCAGGCCATGGACAGCTTACTGCAGAGAGCCCACCGACCAGAACTGAGCCCAAGGAAACCTCCGAAGACCAGCCAAGAGACCCAGCGGCCAGGGGGATGCTTACGAGAGGCAGGTACCACCCTGATGTAAGACCAAAAAAAGAAAAGCATGCTCACACCCAACCAACCAACCAAAGGGAGCTGCCCATGAGAGGCGGGTGCCTCCTCCCCAAAAAGACTGTGATTGCAGGTATATCGGCTAGAGAAAAGGGGGCATTTGCAAGAGGTGGGTGCTGACCCCGTTACATTATGGTACCAGAAATGGGATCTTCGGATCAACCTTGTCTAAAGGGGGCCAAGTCAGAATTCACTGTTTTATTGCAAGATTTAACTGTTTTATTGTGTGAGGCCAGAGCCAGAGCCAGAGGCCGAAGAAGAGCCAGAGGCAATGGCACCAACTAAACAGTGAAGCAAGAGGCAGAGGCCAAAGGAAGGGAGAGGTGGAGGCAAAAGCAATAAGACAATGAAGCCAGAGGCAGAGGCCGAAGGAGGGCCAGGGCCAGAGGCAGCCACAGAAACAGGCAAGTTTTTAATTATTTATTGGGCAGAGCCAGAGCCCACAGAGAGCCAGAGGCAGAAGTAGCCCCAATGGAGTACACACTGACTAATGGGGGCATGAGAAAAGACTGGAGGGGAAGAACCGCTGCCTCAAACCTGTCTGAAGGGGGAGGCGTGTGGCAGGGTGGACTAGGTCCTGAGGCCCCCTGCTGGAGGCCTTGTGGCCCTGCATCACTCTGCCCCAGAGTAGAGCAGCGAAAAGTCCTCCAGGCAGCTTAGAGTTGCTGCAGAAGAGCGGCCAATCAGAGGGGCTGCCGGAGCGACCAATAAGGGGCCAGAAGGGCCAGATAAAAGGCAAGCAGCAGAGCAAAGCCATCAGTTGCTGTGTGGAGGTTGACGAGGGAGGACTGGGTGCCTGGCTGGCTAAACGAGCAGTAGGCCACAGACATCTCACTGCAGAGACTCGCTCAACGGGCAGAACTGCACCCAGGGAAAGCTGCCAAAGACCAGCTCAGAGAACCAGCAGCCGGGGGGATGCTTACGAGAGGCAGGTGCCACCCTGATACAAGACCCCTTCTCCCCCCCCAAAAAGCAGGCTCACACCCAACCAACCAAAGGGGGCTGCCCATGAGAGGCAGGTGTCGCCACGAAAAAAGACTGATTGCAGGTATATCGGCCAGAGAAAAGGGAGCGCTCGTGCGAGGTGGGTGTTGACCCCGTTACAGTCCCACATGCTCCCAAGTTTTTTCCAGATGCTAGGGGAGCCTTTTAGTACAATGGACATGACTCTTAGCTGGTGTAGTCAATAGAACAATACCTATTTATACCAACTGAGGACCTGGCCCATTGAATGCAACATTGAACAGGACCTTGTTCGAAGCCTCTTTCTATTATTATACCAAATGAAAGTTGTATCTGCCATAAATCCCAAATGGTCTGCAGCTCTGCTGGTATAGTCTCTGTTTATAAAGGCTCCTTCAAACACTGTACTCATCAAAATAATCAATAAGTCAAACTTTTGTAAATTCCAAGCATTCCAGATATTGGTTTCACAGCATTTAATAGCTGTTCTAGTTTCACCATTGGAAGCACCATTGGAGCTTCCTGAACCATAGCTATCAAACTTATAGGACTTAAAAGCTCAACCAGATGTACTTATACATTTTATAAATTCCATGAACTCTATTTTTCTCATGGAATTTAGAAACTTTGCCAGCTTCATGCAAATAGCTACAATTCACAAAAAATTGCAAGACTCCTTAACTGTGGCGTTAATACCTTTCAGCTCCCCCGCTACTCCTTCCCAGTAATGTTATAAATGTGAATTGCCCCATACATCTCATGAAAGGGGGGCATGGATCAGTGTTCACATCACACTTCCCATCAGTACCCAGACCAAGCCAGGGAAGCTAATGATCCAACCAGAGGACCAAATTCGGCGATGAATCCTGGTCATGTGCCACCTGAGGCATATGCTAAGAAGAAGATCTCATGGAAGCAGTGAAGGACTCTCCTGACCCAATCAGAGAACTGTGTGGGAGAGCAGGAGGAGAATGAACATGCCAAGCTCACTTAGCCATGACACAGATATACCCTGGATGCTGGGGTAGGTACTGGGGATTCCACTGCTACCATTTCTGGGAGCAGAAACCACTACCCCTACACCTCATTGGGAGAGAAGGCCTTCAGCAGGGCCACAGTGTGGGGCAGAGCCACAGGGAGCCCCTGTGACAGGTTATGCCCAGGACCATGGAGTGCATTACTCCAGCCTGCCAATTACCATATGAATGGTGCTTAGACTACAACATGTCCTGAAAACTCAATATGGGATCCAAAAATCAAACAGGATTCTTTACTTCTCATGCATCACCCCCAGAAATAAATGTTCTGAAGGCCAAAGTATACCTCTACTGATACCAAGATAGTTCCATTTCCATCAATAGGTTTGAATAGATGTAACTGTTTGCAACTTCAAAACAATTTTGATGATGACACACAAGTACATTTCAGGAAAGATGTGGACAAATTGGAGAAGTCCAGAGATGAGCAACAAAAATGGTTAAAGGTCTAGAAAACATGACCTATGAGGGAATATTGAAAAAATTGGGTTTGTTTAGACTGGAGAAGAGAAGACTGAGAGGGGACATAACAGTTTTCAAGTACATAAAAGGTTGTTACAAGGAGGAGGGAGAAAAATTGTTCTTCTTAACATCTGAGGATAGGACAAGAAGCAATGGGCTTAAATTGCAGCAAGGGCGGTTTAGGTTGGACATTAGGAAAAACTTCCTGTCAGAGTGGTTAAGGACTGGAATAAATTGCCTAGGGAGGTTGTGGAATCTCCATCATTCGGGATTTTTAAGAGCAGGTTGGACAAACACCTGTCAGGGATGGTCTAGATAATACAGTAACTCCTCACTTAAAGTCGTCCTGGTTAACGTTGTTTCGTTGTTACATTGCTGATCAATTAGGGAACATGCTTGTTTAAAGTTGTGCAATGCTCCCTTCTAACGTCGTCGCTTGGCAGCTGCCTGCTTTGTCCACTGCTTGCAGAAAGAGCATGCCGTTGCAGCTAGCTAGTGAGGGCTTGTAACCAGGGTGGAACGGCAGCCCCCCTATCAGCTCCCTGTGCTGCAGCCGCCCAGCAGGCTATCCTCCCCCCACTGCCATGTGCTGCTCCTGCCCTCTGCCTTGGAGCTGCTCCCAGAGACTCCTGCTTGCTGTGTAGGAGTGGAAGGGGGGGGGTGCTAATGTCAGGGTGTCCCCCTCCCCCATGCTCCTGCACCCCGCTTACACCTTCTCCATATAGAGCAGGGAGGGGACACCTACGGAGAGAGACATAGAGAACTTGGGGCAGCAGCTGCTGTCTCAACTTCCTGATCCACTTAAAAAGACAATGCACTTAAGAGTAGGTCAGCTTACTTAAAGGGGCAGTGTGTATCTCTCTCTCTCCCACACACAAGGTGTGTATGTGTCTGTCTGCTATGCTGTCTCCCCTCCCTCTTGTTGCCTTGCGTGAGAGGCTACATTAACAACAACGTGTTAACCCTTGAGGGCTCAGCTGAGTGCTAGTTCATCATTTAGTAGGAAGGCATTCCCTGGGAAATATCCCTCCCTCTTCCACCCTCTAACTTCACCACCTCAACCAAGCTTCACAATCATCATAGCTGTGAACAGTATTAAATTGTTTATTTAAAACATATACTACGTGTATATCTATATAATATATAGTTTTTTGTCTGGGGAAACAAATTTCCCTGGAACCTAACCCCCCCATTTACATTAATTCTTATGGGGAAATTGGATTCGCTTAACGTCGTTTCGCTTAAGGTCGCATTTTTCAGGAACATAACTACAATGTTAAGTGAGGAGTTACCGTACTTAGTCCTGCCTTGAGTGCAGGGGACTGGACTAGATGACCTCTCGAGGTCCCTTCTAGTTCTGTGATTCTGTAAGTATAATATTGGCTCTGTAGTGTTAGTGGGAGTAAGTATCAGTAAAAAAAAATTTAGTTGCTTCTGTAAGAAGAATACACTTAAGGAGCAGCTTTAAGTAAGATGATGCCATTTTAATACAGTCACAGAACAGCTGCATAGAGTGTTAACAGTGTGTGTTAATAGAAACTTCTGGGGAGTGGTTAAAATCCCCTTTGTAGATCTAGCCAGAATCTGACAGCATTCAGTACAAATATCCATGCTGATTAATCCTAAAATGATCTGCTTAAATATGAGAAATGGTCCTCTGCACTAGACTTTGTCAAAGATTCTTCGGTGAAACCCCTGAAATTTTTAAGACAAGCTCGTATACGATATGACAAGACCCAAAATAGGTATTCTACACAAGTCTCAAAAAAAAAAAAAAAAAAAACCATTTGTCCTATGGAGAGTAGGAAGCTTTTGTCAGCCAGCATTAGCTTCTACAGAACTGAAGCCTCTATTTAAAAATAATTAAATTTATTTTTGTTGTGGTGGCAAAGACTATTTTCCAAAACATGAAATGAGTGAATTCACCAATATCTTCTTAAGACTGCAGACAGTTCCATTTCCTCTGTGGCTGCTCTTTATTTTGGCAAGCTGCTGCAGAGAGAAAACTGCTCCTTTCCAAATTCTATGAGTAGCCAGGAAACTGACACGAATCAGCTCAATTTCATGCTGCAGCTGACTGACACAGCTAGGAGCAGAAACAGAGGCAGACACTGGAGCTATTCACTGGAGAGAACTAAGAATTGGAGTCTGGGTAGAAGAAGGATTGCAGATATAACCCACTCACTGCAGCCAGAAAACTGAGGAGAAAGAAGAGTACCAGAGACCCCCACACAACCCATCTTTGCAGTAAGACGCTTTGGAGTAGAATGGGGAAGATGAGTGACTCACAGATTTTAAGACCAGAAGAGAACATTATAGTAATTTATTACGACTTGAATAACACAGGTCATAGAATTTCACCAAGCGATGCCTGCATCAAGCCCATAACTTCTAATTGAGCTGGAGCATATCTTTTAGAAAAACATTCAATCTGTGAATGGAACAGAGAAAATGTTCCTTCTTCCTTCAAACAGCCAGAGGGAATTGGAGGGATGATTCAAATTTATTAATGGCCTACTACCTAGAGGCCTATATGAAAACAGCGATCCCAAATCAAGGTTCAGGATAACAACTTGTTGGAGAATCCAAGGAACCTCCTCTTTCCCAGCAATGCCCATATTTTTTAAGTCTTTGGCTAACAGGCTTATTCCTCTATTAGGTGTCTGGTAAAATTTCACAAGCCCGTGTACCGGGGATGGCTGTGAAGCAGACAGAAAGATTGATGGAGAAAAATCTGTATGCCACTAAGGATTTGTTTAAATGCAAAATTGCACCAGTGTAACTAAAGGTGTGATTTTTAAATGCATTTAATTTGACTGCTGCTAAAAGCTGTTTGGACACTTATTTCAGTTGAAACCAGGTTTATTTTAGGTCAGCTTAAGTTGATTAGGAACAATTTTAAGCTAAATCAAAATAAACCAATCAAACAGAATAGGGTTTTGCAGCAGTTTAACAAAATCTGTTTAAAAATTAAACCAGAGCAACCTGTGTGCATAGATAGGCCTATGAGAGGTTTCTTGGGCGGTAGGAGTGGAAGAAGCAAGGACAAGGAAAATATGGGGAAGGAGGTACAGAACATTATGAGGGAAAAGTAAGAGAAATAGATGAAAGTTAGTGGGGGGAAAGAAAATGGACATTGAAGACAACACTGGAAAAGACTCACCACAACCTATTATATGATAGAAGAGAAAAAGCTGAGTGAAACCATGCAGGAAAGTAAGGAATAAATGAAAGCAAGAGTGCTACAGAAAGTTACGTTTATAAGAATGTTTGACAAAATTTCAAAGTTAAATGATGTACAAAATAAACACAGAACAATAAATTCCTTTAAATTGGAGAAGCAGTAGTTTTGGGGAAATGGCACAAGTATTTTTCACACTGGTTAGGCAGAATCTTCAGCCAGCAGCTGCCAAGTGAGACTTTTAGCTCTAGTTATGAGTGTTTTCAAATTTCACCGAATTACACCGAATTATTCAGCATCACACATCATGGAAACAGATTGTCTAGAAGATTTTCAAATGTTAAAATAGAACACACATGCAAAATTTGAACTGCAAAGGCAGTTTCTGAAAAATGTGGATGGCCACATGTCAAAAGGTTTATAAAAGAAATCTAGTTACTTTAACTACAGTCTCTCCATAGAGCTTATTTCCAATACTGTAAGAATATGATTCTAGAAACAAAACTGAAAAAAATGACAGATGCTAGTTTAGGGATTTACATTTTCCCCCACTAACAGAAAAAAAACGTTTTCACTTTTGAAATATATCTAAGTGACAATATATTGCATGTTTCTATTTATGGAATACAAAAAAGGGGTAGTTTAAGTTCTATCAGCAAGAGTTTGAGATGAATGCATTGCTTATGTGTGGAAAAGCCATTAATCCCTAAATGGGCAATTTAATCATCACTAAAAAGTGCCATTACAACCTTTAGCCACCATGTGTTCTCTACATGCCACATATTACAGAAAATCTATTTTAGGAATATTTTTAGAATATTAATATATTGGTATACATAAACTGCACAGGGCTCAGAGGGTGCAAGAACCTCTAAAAATTATCTAAAATAGATACACATGACAAAATTATGATTTCAAAGTCCACTATCTTAGGCCCTTCCAAGGGTAGTGCTGGATCCCATCACAAAGCATAGAATATTCCTTCATCAATGGTATAAAGCTCCCATTTCTAATCTTGTAGGCTCCTGAGATATGACACACAAAATTGTGATTCTTCATTTCTAGAAAGGTGTTATTGTTGCAAGACCTGGTCCTAAACCCCAGAAAGATAATTGTGTGGGGAGGCAGGAGTGAATTTCACATTTTGGAGAGGAGAAATTTTAAAAAAAATAATTGGTGTTTTGAGCTGCTCAGAGGTTTGGAGATCTAAAATAAATTGTGAGCAGAGATTAGGTGTAGCAGTGAAAGGTGCATGATAAACTATAAAACCATGTGATAAATTTATCACAGATATCTCCATACTTATGTACACACACACGCACAACACACTAAGAGCATTACTTCATCTTACTGAATCAAGGCAGCTATATAAGAAAATGTCTAAATGTCGAATCTGTGAGCAACTAGATATGATGTTAGCTATTTAAGCAGCTATGGGCTCATATGTATAAATGTATGTATTTGAAAGCGTCTTCCGCCATACAATTGATTTATCATTTATTTTGTGGCCTGACAGACTTATAGATGTTGACACATTATGACTCTTCTAAAAGTTCTACATTCATTTAACATCTAAACACTTAAAACCATAATTTTTAACTTGATGGTAAGGTAGCTTTCACAATGTGGAGTTATAGTGTTTATCATCTAGATGAGCACTAAGAAACAAATTTGGTCATCCATCTAAATGAAGTGTTAATTCAATACAAAAATCACCCACCTAAAAACACTGAATGACATACAAGCTACATCAAGTAAGATTCTGTCTACACTACGAATTCAACTATGTCAGCAGACCAGGTTATATATCAGTTAAACTATCTTCAGTCTTTCAGCATAGATGGGATCAGACGGACAATGGTGTCTCCAAATTGAGTTCAAGGCTAATATGTTAAAACAACCACGCTGCTTTAAGCATATTGAGGGACAACCATGTAGTAGTATGTGGGTTCCTGCAATACTCATTTATAATGTAGATTGGATAGATGGGTTCGCCCAATACAACTAGGTGTCCCTACTGAATCATATCATTCCATTCATTTTTAAGAAGCTATAGGTTCCAGTAATAGTAAAAAGTCTTAGGGCTGGATTATACGTGCGTGTTTTGCACTGCAAATCCCTAATGTAGAGGCACTTAAATCAGTTTAAATCATATTTATACCGTATCTATGCATGATTTAGAATGGTTTAAGTGTTTCTACATTAGGGATTTGCACATAATAAATAAATCAGTGTAGTTCCACCGATGAAAGATTTCTAATATTGACAAGCCTTTGCATAACAGATTATACAGAGTCAAATGGAAACAACTCATGTAATCAAACAGAGAAATAATTAGTTAGTGCCAGTTCAATTAGCTCAACTTTAAAAAATATTTATTCAATTTCTATCAATAGCAATATTAAAAAAATTTAAGAAGAGAGGGAACTTACTAAATGTAATACAAATTAACCTTAAAAGAGTCTTACCTTTATTTGATTTGGATGACTTGTTCTTGTTGGGTTTAAAACAAGAGCTCCTTGATTTATCTTCTCTGTCTTTAATAAATTTTTGTACATCATCCAAAGAAAGCTTTTGCAGAACAACTACAGGCTTAGCGCCTTTATTTAGATCTTCTACCAGCCCAATCTTCTCCACTTTGTCCTTTTGTTCACCCTTAATTTCAGTTTTCCTTGGCTCCTGAGTGACATTGCCATCTTTATCACGCTTGATTTTTGGAATAACAAAATGTTTCAATGCACCAGATCTTCCCCCCAACAAATAACTGGGAAACTCTGCCTTATTGTCAGTGTGTGGTTTATTGCTATCCACTTTACTCTTATTACCATCTGTCCTTCGTTCATCCTTGCTGTTGGGTGATTTAAAACCAGGTTTATCAAGTCTTGATTTACTAGAATCTCCTTTACTTTCCTGTTTAATACGAGGACTGTCTGGTCTTGATTTCTGTTCCCCAGAAGAGAACCTCTCTCTTGACTCACCAGACTCATGTCTATGTTTTCTTTCTAGTTTCTCAGTTTTTGAACTATCAGATTTAATCCCATGTTTGGAGTCATGCTCACTTTTACTTGAGGATCTCAAATATTCAGGTCTTCTGATCTTGGATGGATCTCCCTTATATCGCTCTGATTCGCCCCTATCCTCAGATTTTTGTTTAAGGCTATCATGGTCACGCCTTGGAGTCTCAGGAATTGAACGTCCATCTGGTCTTTGTTTTGTTGGATCTGATCTACTTTCAGATTTTACCCTGGAGGGATCAGATTTAATTTCCTGTTTATGTTTAGATATTTCAGGTTTCTTCTCTGAAGATGGTTTACTAGAATCTCTTCTATTATCATGTCTATGTTTTGGTGTTTCGGGCCTACCTTCATTCTTCTGTTTTGGTGTTTCGGGCCTACCTTCATTCTTCTGTTTTGGTGTTTCAGGCCTACCTTCATTCTTCTGTTTTGGAGTTTCGGGCCTTTGTCTTATGTCCTGTTTGCCATTATTTTGTTTGCTCTCATTTTGTTTCACGTCCATCTGTCTGTTCTCATTTTGTTTTGTTTCCATCGGTCTGCTCTCATTTTGTTTCACATCCATTGGCCTGCTGTCATGCTTACTTTCATGTTTAGCTTCTATCTGTTTGCTCTCATTGTGTTTACTTTCCATCCATTTACTTTCATTTTGTTGCACTTCTGTCTGTTTGCTCTCATTTTGTTGAATATCTGTCTTTTGACACTCAGAATCTGACTTTTTCCTAAGGGTCTCAGGATGGTTTTCAGGTTTAAGTTTAAGAACTCCAACAGGGTCTTCTTGGGGAATAAAAATAGATCCATCATTACACTGTTTTATTTCTTCAGGCTTTTTGATGGTGTCTGAGTCCTGAGTTACAGTTGCCTGAGAGTCCACTCGTCCTGCTTGCTGAAGATCAATACTAACCATCAATGCTGGCCTTGACCCATTTCCTGCAGAACCTGTCTCCTGAGAAGCTGGTCTATTTCCTCCAGTAGCACCCCCAGCCTCCTGTGGATAAGAATCTTGTTTTCGCTTCTTCAAAGGCTTATCTGCAGATTGAAAGAAAAAAAAAAATAATACACATGAAAGGATAAACCTCTAAACGAAAGACCCCCCCAAAAAACCTGAAAAACAGTTTTCCTACACAAACACAGGCAACAAACCTACCCTATGAAAGTAAGTGTGTGTGCATATTCTGTAAACACATTTTCAGTATATTCATGGACTATGGTTAAATGTTAAAAGAACATGGAAGATAACATGCAGCATTCATAAATCAGCAAATGTAAACGTTAAAGTGTTCCTCTATAACCAGAATTGCTTTTTATGCATAGTGTAATACATTTTCTGCTGCAGGACACAGTTTGATTCAGTGCACGTATATGGTGGGGAAGAAAGCAGAGTTTTGTAGCAAACAAGGCATGGATTCTCTCTGCCCTGTTCACTGTGGTGTTTGGATTGTGTGCAAACAGCTTAAGGGACTAACACTGAACAGTGAGAATAAAAAAAATAAAAATAAACTACCACTTCTGGAGAAGTACAGTGGGAGAGTTGAGGACTGCACTATAATTCATATACACAAAGGGTCAGTATTATGAATTTCCAAACCTGAATACTTCACTTTGCAAGCTTAATTTTTTAAAATATTATTTTTGAATGAAATATATATATGATCTAACTTCAATGACTTGATTGGACAATTAAGATGTCAATTTACGGTTTACAATTTACAAAATCAATGTATACTTAGAGTAGAATCCCAATAATTTTGGATTTAAAATAAGCAGCACCTTGTCATGGGGTAGATTATAAGAAGTCTATATAAAAATATTATATAGCATGTATATCATCCATTAAACCTAATTCATTACTATCAGAATTTCACAACAAGGTATTCTAAATGAACATTCATCTGGTGGGTCTTTGAAACTAAAAACTTTACTTGCACTACAGCCCATACTTTCAGTCATCACAAATCTTTTTGTATTTTGCAAAACAAGACCTGAAATGTAGGGTCTGTTTTGTTTTTGTTTTTTAGCTTTTTAAATACCCAATTCTTTCCTGAATTTTCAGTTCTTTATTGCAAGATGGATTTTCCCAGCTTCACCTCAGTGTCAGAAGGGGAAAAAAAACCCAGACAAGATAAGAGGAAAAAACATAAAAAGGGTAACCTTCAAACTCTGAGGGTAGGCGGAGAGATGAGATAAAACTCCACAAATTGGTAATCTTCAGAGGGAAAATTACAACCTCTGGAAGATTCTCACCCTGGAGAGTAAAAAGCTTGAAGTATCTTCCCTAAAGTTAAAATGAGAGCAAAGTTGTAACAAGCAGCAACACGGTCAATAGCAATAATGTGAACAAGGGATTTTTTCTTCTTCATTTTTGTTCATATCTCTATCTACCTATCTATAGAATGAGGACTCGGATGACTCTTAAAAATGCAACATCACATACAACATTCACGACTGCAGAAGGAAACAGCAAGCAGGTATAAAAAAAACTCCACAAAAAAATTGGCTAAAACTACAAATAAGGAACATTGGAAAATGTAAACAAAACCTTTTTTTGAAGGTGGGAGCGCTTTACTTTAGAAATAAAAGTTCTGGAGCAAAGTGTTTGGAATAGGATTCCCTTCCAGCAGCTGAAGACAAGCAATAATGCATTGTAAATGTGTGATGAGAAGACCACATAATTGGCTTTGCATATGTCTATGAACACTCTGTATCCGGGAGGCAGGCAGTTGTAATAACCTTGCCTCTGATCAACTGACCCTTTTCCCAGACTTTTAGTTCAGGCCAGCCAGGTAATAGTAATATGAAATGAACTCAGACATCGACTAGACCTTTTGTTAACAGCATTAACCAGCAGATTAAGAAACAAAATAACGGTTGGAATTTCTAACTGCTTTAGACTGCTCCAAGTAAGAATTCCAAAGACATTTTCACATCCAGTGTACAGAGAAGGGCCTCCCTGAGGTGGGCATCAAAGTATGAGAATAATGTGGGGAAGCTGATGGGCTCACTAAGATGGAACTCTGACACCATCCAGAGAAGTCACGAGGGCCTGAAGCTCATTTACTCCACAAGATGAAGTTACTGAGGCTAGGAAAATGAACTTACATGAAAAAAAAATTAAGCTCAAAAGAGCTGAATGGCTCAAAAAGAATTTTTCCTTCAGTTTTGTCAAGATCAGAATAACTTTTTATGACACAGAAGGTTTTATAACAGGAGGCTGAAGAAGTTTCAAGCCCCTACAAACTTGACAAGAAGTTGTAGAGAAAAAGGTCTACCTTCAACTAGGTCATAATAGGCCAAAAGAGCTGTTCAATATATGTGGGAGGATTTAGTCTAAGTTGGCCTCAAACAAGCAAAGAAGGTGGTCAAGCAGTTTTTGGATGGAAAGGGACTGGCAATCTTCTTTCTAGCCAGTGCAACCTTCACTAATGTTAAGATGTCCTGACGTTACATTCCTGCCCGAGTTTCTTAGAGAAGAACAGAGACCACACCTTATTACTCATATCCAAATGTGGCTGATCTAGGACTCTGGCAAAAATGTTTCCCAATTTTTAAATACATTGACTGACCAAGCTCCATTTGGACAGGGTCTGGAACTATTAGGTGGATAGGGAGAGAAAAGGGTACGTATACACTGGAGATTAGGACAGATTAAACAGGAAGGAAGTTATGTGGGAGATGCCAAATAGGAATGGGAACTGGGTTGGAGGAGTAATTTCTGACAGATGTCCTCTGGTTAGGATTTACTGGTTGATGGGGTTTATTGTTTTATATGGTATTTGTAGCCTGCCTGCAGTCCTTATTCATGCACTCTATGGATTACCAATTCAGTGTTGCTGAGAGGATGCAATAAGGATTAAGATGTTACCATTAGACCTTATTGATGCTTCTTCCCAACCTTCTTCTCTAGCTAGCTGATTTAGTCCTCTAGCTAGTAGGCGTCTAGTAAATTTTTAAAGACCTAATCAGTTATTTAAAATTGTGGATGAAACCTGACTGGATTACTCTGTATGCCTATTTGTCTAATTGTCTCCAGATGGATACCCGGGGTCTAGCATGAGCAATGGGAGGATCAGCAAGCTAAAGTGGTTCTCCTGGTTTTATTAAATCAGGAATGTAGGCAGTCTCTCACACTAAAATTGGATTTATGCAAGCATGTGGTCTTCTTGCTTATAGATCAAAAGAGAGAAAGTGGGAGTATTGCTAGGATTCTCTTCTGTACCTCACATTTTTTGAAGGTGACTAAGGAGGACACATAGGAAAGAATCAGTTGCTAATTATTTGGGGTGATTGCGGATGGCTTTTCTGTATTGTTTCATAGCTGCTCTAAAAAACACAGGAATAATCCACGTAGATTGTGGCTCATGCCTACAGCTGGTCATGTTATAAATTCTGTTTTTGAGATGGGATGACAGAATGGGGATGGTGAGGCTTACACCTTTTGTCACGTTCAGACTTCCTTCATCTTGAGGAGACAATAATAGGGAGTCTGTGAAAGGACATAAGAGAGTTCAACATTGCTACGGAGTCGGACAAATGTAGTTTTCGCAGCATAGTTTTGAATGGATTGGAGGGTCCATTATTGTTCAAGATCTGTTTAGACTATCAACTCTTTGGTGCAGGAACTGTGTATTTCAGGTTGTGGTGAGTCAGTTCTAGCATAATTTAGTATCCATTTAGTCCAGTCTTCCCCAACTGTTTTTAGTGTGGGTTTAGGCTTGAATATGGCACAAAAATGGCTCTTAAATTCATCCACCATTCTTTTGTTCCTGAGAAGAGCAGAAGCTTGATTTAGATGATCATTCATCCAAGACTCCATAATGCTACCCCACCTATTCAATACTACTAGGAGAGGCAGTGAGATGGCCTGAGTACTTGCTTTCCAAGTATATGGCTACGACTGGGTGACAGCTAACTGCGTGAAACTAGTCTGGATCAGAGTGATGTTGGTTAGCTGGAAAAAAGACCAGAAGAAATAGTAGAGATGATATCTTCACAATTTCTCTTTCTCCAGGTTCACCATCTAGGAATTTTGTTAGCTCTCTTGCATACATCCAGATAGCAGCAGTGAAAACGTCTGCATTTTCATCTTTGCTTTGTAAGGAAGTTTAGACCTTTCCTATCAGATATGGATTTTGTCACCCTCTATCCATGCCTGCCATCTCCAAATTGGGAGTGGACCTAAGTACCCAAGAAACATCTGTCTGTCCACAAACATGATCTCTTAACAGCCATGTCCCACTGGAACTATGAAACTATAACACAAGGGGGCCTACCTCCCACCTCCCCAAGCAGCAGCAATGTGAGAAGCTGGAAGTAGCAGCAGCCACTGCCAAAGTTAAGTGACTTAGTAATATAATATAATAATATATGGAGATATACCTATCTCATAGAACTGGAAGGGACCTCGAAAGGTCATTGAGTCCAGCCCCCTGCCTTCACTAGCAGGACCAAGTACTGATTTTTGCCCCAGATCCCTAAGTGGCCCCCTCAAGGATTGAACTCACAACCCTGGGTTTAGCAGGCCAATGCTCAAACCACTGAGCTATCCCTCCCCCCAAAGTACTATTTAAGACCATTACCCAGTGCTAAGGACACTGCCCAAATTATAAAATTTATAGAGACAAAACACATTCAGAGTCCTGTTTCTTCTCCAACAAGCTTTTGTCTGTCATTTATCACTGTCTACGTCCAAACAAACAAACAAAAATCAGCACAATCTGACACTAATGAAGCAAAAATTAGTTTACTGTGGTCAAGTACATCCCTTAGGCTTTGAGATTTGAGCTTCTCTTACCCAATAACACCTGCTGGATGAAAGACTCTCTCACTAACACAGAGAGGTGGTGGTGGTGAAATCAGACCTACTTGTGAATTTTGTTCTTGAAACCTTTATGCCTGACAGTCAAAAAATAGGAAGCCCCTTTTCCCCTTGAAAGGAGACAGGGAAGGTCTTATGGATCCATGCCTGGCCTTACAAACTGCCACTAGCACCATCTTCCAGAATGATAGCTTCCAAATTTGAAAAAATATTAATTATATAAACTTTATTTTTTAATTAAAATTACTTCAAAAGAATTCATCTGCAAGAAACTTATGACCTTTTTTATAATAATACTCAATTTTCTCAGTCACACTGTTATGGTTACACTGAAAATTCTCTTAGTGAGGATCCTGCTGTTACATACGGAGGGTCTAAGATTTAAAAAAAAAAATTGCAGGTAGGATCAATAACCTTCTTAGCTTGCTATTGTCAAATACTCAGGATTGCAGAGAGGCAAGCTCACCTATCTATACAGTAACTGGAGTTCATAGAGATGTTTTGTCCTTGTGGGTGCTCCACTTCTGGTGTGTGCACGCAGTTGTGTGATTTCAATCAAAGATTTTTGTCAGCATTCCCTATAGATAAGGCCCTACTAAATTCACAGTCCATTTTGGTCAAAAATTAGCCATAGGATTTTAAAAAAGCGTAAGTTTCATGATTTCAGATATTTAAATCTGAAATTTCATGATGTTGTAACTGTAGGGAGTCATGGGGAGGTCACAAGGTTATTGTAGGGGGGTCATGGTATTGCCACTCTTACTTCTGCACTGCTGCAGGCAGTCAGAGAGTGGAAGCTGCTGGCTGGGAGCCCAGTTCTGAAGGCAGTGCCGCCGCCAGCAGCAACACAGAAGTAAGGATGGCACAGTATGGTATTGCCACCCTTACTTCTGCATTGCTGCCTACAGAGCGGGGTCCTCAGCAAGCAGTCACCACTCTCTGGCCACTCAGCTCTGCAGGCAGCAGTGCAGTAAGGGTGACAATACCATGACCCCCCAACAAATAACATTACGACCCCCCCAGCCCCCACCCCACAACCTCCTTCTGGGTTGGGACCCCCAGTTTGAGAATGCTGCTCTCCCCCATGAAATCTGTATAGTATAGGGGGTATAATAGGGAAGGATGGACCTACTGCTGCTCCAGTTGCTTCTCAACCATGAAGTCCAGGGGGGGAAGGACTCCAGTCACAGAGGGGAAGGATGGCAGGTAGTGGAACACCCATAGAGACAAAACATCTCTACAAGTAACCTCCTCCTCCAAGTTATTGTCCTGATGGGAGCTCTACTTCAGGTGACTCAAAAGCCATCCATGAACTATGGAACGGCATTCTGAGGAGGCAGATTCAGTAGAGTCTGGAGACCAGTCTCACCAAAGGCTGCATCTGCCCTGGAAACATGCATGATAGTATAGTGCTGGGAAAATATGCACAAACAACTGTCTGCAATCAGTATGTTCTTAAGTATGGCTTTAGAGGTGCATTGTGCCCTAATAGAATGGGCATTCATCCCAGGTAGGGGATGCACTCCAGACGCTTTGTAACATTCTAAAATTCATCCTGAAGCTCATTTCAATAATCTTTGGGTGGAAATCTGGCATCCCTTCATTCTCTCTGTGGTGCTGCGTAAAATCCAAAATATTGGGACATTCATGACCCTCAAACCAAAGGATAAAAATGGCTGCTTGGGAAAAGTCACCAACAGAAGTAACACAGATGACGGCCCCTTTTTGTGGAATCTGGAGCTCTTCCTATGTGGTTCCAACTGGTCTTTGGGGGGTTTGAAACTTGACTGGGCAAGACCATTGGGCTGTCTCCAACTTGCTATATTTCTCTTCATTGTAGGGATGTAGATGCCAAGAGATTGCAGGGTCCCCCTAGAGTTCTTCAGTGAGTGAAGGGATTTGTCTGTTGTATCACTGAAGAGCTTGGGCTCTTTGAAAGGAAGATCCTCCACTGTATTTTGGACCTCTGTGAGGAGACCAGAGGATTGCAGACACAGCTTGATGCATGACTACAGCAATTGCCAAGAACAGTTTGTGTCAGCTGCATGGAGAGACGCCTGTAGAGAAGCTTTGGCAATCATCTGGAGAGCTGAAATGGTTTCTTCTGGTCTTGAGGCAAATAATCAATGTGAGTATTTGCTGTAATTGATAAAGTCATGCTTTTGCCATTAAAGCACGATAGATGACAACCCTGAATTGTGGACTGGCCAAAGAGTAACTCTTAAGGCCAAAAAAGTCCAAGCATTTAAGTTCTGTATCATGAGAGGTTGATCTGGATCAATGCTGTCCATTTCTCTTATTAACGGCATTGACTACCAGAGAGAGATGATTGCTTTCTATAAGTGCATAGGAAGGATAAATACCAGGGAAGGAGAGGAGTTATTTAAGTTAAGGACCAGTTGTTGCCACAAGAACAAATGGATATAAAGTGGCCAACAAGAAGTATAGGATTGAAATTAGATGAAGGTTTCTAACCATCAGAGGAGTGAAACTATGAAAGCTAGCTAGCACACGCTGTGACAACCCATCACTAACCATAGATGGTTGAGAAGGAACTTGAGCAATGGTGGGTCTGCCCCTGCCTGACAAAAAAATCTCTTATCCAAAGTGCACAGGTGTGTGCACATACCTGTAGTGGAGCACCCATAGGGACAATAAATCAAAGAAGAAGATCATGCCTTCTTAAGTCACTACTCTGGAGATCCATGAAAACACAAAAAAATTTGAAGGAATTCAAAAACATCCTTCATCTTAGAAGACGTTGACTTTAGGCATCTTTTTTAACTTTGGTGTTCAAATTTCAGCCACTTAGATCCATAGATTTTTTTATTATTATTATTTTTGCTGTGATGGCAGTAGCATATCTGGTACTTAACTAGCATATCATAGAGACTAATATTTCCCTTTCCTAGATCCAGGTTCTGATGCAGAACAAGACCTTGTCTAAGTTTGAGTGGTGGTTACAGATTCATTATAAATCAAATGAGAGCCAGAACCTGTGGAACCAATAAACTGCAGTCAGTATCTGTGACCTGCTTCTTTGCGATTTTAACTGCCTTTGCAACCAGTGGAGTAGGTGGGAAGGCACAGAGGTGTCCTTTGGACATCTTAGAGGTATGACATCCAACTTTTCGACTTCCAGAATTTTTTTTCTTTTCAGGCATTCCTCCATTTTTTGTACTGTTACTGTACAAACAAATCCAACAACGGCTCCATGAACTGGTTTATGACAGTCTGAAGAACAGCTTGATCCAGCTACATTCTCCTGGGCATGCATCTTTCCTGCTGAGCAAAGGAAGGATGTGATGTTCTCTTTCTATCAAGTGCCGTGAGGGAAAGGGAAAGTTTTTGTTCTCAAGACATTATCAACATCATTTCTAGCCTCTTGTGAAATTACATAGGCTATGGTGGTGATATTTTCAGTGAGGATCAGCACATGATCAGGAGAGGATGTTGGAAATGAAGGAAGGCTAATCTGATGGCTCAGATTTCCAGTCAATTAAGGCTCCTTTCTAATCCTTGAACCAATACCGCTAGAGCCACTACAGAGTTCAGACGCACCCTTCATTCTTGGAAACTACTGTTTGTCCAATCTTTGAGGGTATGCCCACGAGCAAAGGGACATTATAACTGGAACCAGCATGTATATCTGCATCTACTTGTTTGCCAGGTCTGCAAGACAGCAGCGCCAGATGAACGGTGTCTACAAAGGAAACCAGCATATCAGGACCTGCGGTAATATGGTGGCTGGATGAGTGGTGACTGGGTCATTTAAACAATCTTCTCTAGTCTCTCCTGCAAAATGAACACTTTGTCCGGGGCAGTATCCAGGACTGTAGGTCATCAAGTCTCCAAGGGTATTGCAGCTGGCTCCTTACCATATTTAAAAGGAAGCCATGTTCCTGCAGATATGATACAGTTGCCATGAATTCTTACATGACTTTAGGCAGAGAGGAATCAAATGGTTAGACATGTATGTTCTGTTCTCCAAGAGTATCATGTTGACAAGGGTCTTTTGTAAATACCCATGGAAAGGTAGAGACCAAAAAAGAGAAACTGGTATTGTTACTGCCCTTCATTTTAGCAGAATTGTGGGTACAATCAATGGTTCTGCTGTATTAATATGTTAAGATAGGCCTCTTAACGATATTCGTAAAATGTCATGAAGTCACCTTAGTTACATCATCCTTTCATCTCCTTTCTCTATTTTGACTTTCTTGTGGATTTATTCAAAGACTTCAGGTCCATGATGTCTTGAGTGTCTCCATTCCTCTTCAGCATCTCAAAGGAGATTGATTCCATACCAATGATTCCTGGCTGGAAATGAGTTAAAGGCTGTAGAACAGAGCTAAACTTTTAAATATTTTAGAGTGAGAGAGTGTGTGTAAAATTAGGTTAGCATAGAACATCAAAAAGCCTTATGTTTCTAAAAGATTACTTGAATAAGCTTCCAAAGTCTCTGCAATAAGCAGATACCTAAGCTCTGCCATAAGATCAAGTCTGAAAGCAGAGGACTTTAGAAACTTGTGTTGAGGGGTGACTGCTAATTCCTGGAGCCAAAAGACCCAATCTCCTTCTAGTCACACAGGGAAAAGGAACACCCCATAAAGAGGGATGTCAGGAGAAAACATTGAGCCTAAGTAGTTCCTCAGCTGATCTGCCTTAGCCTTAGGCTGAAGGAGGCTTAAGAGCAGTTTTGCTGAATTCAGGAAGTTGAACAGCTTATTTTTGGAAGTGTGTTTGTAACAGGATGGTAATGTGGTTAGTGTAATTAGGAGCTGAAAGCTCACACAAGCCATTATAATTTTTCTTCTCCTGATCCATGTAACTCTCTGCTCCTGTCAAACTGACTAACGTGCCTCTGTATTGTTGGGGCAATTTACATTAGTACACTAGAAAATTGCATGACTAAAACTATGGAAGAGTGGCAGCTAAGCTTCAACACCATTCAGACACTGTAGTTCCCTACTAAATCTCTCTCATTTTAACAGTTTAATGTGTAACCTACTTTAACCTCTCCCAAGAAATAGGTTTTCATAATGAAAATGTTGAAAATCTAACACACATACTTAGAATAGTAAGAAAATCTGAAAAAAAATGAACACAGAAAAATGTAAAAAACTGGTAGTATCCTTAGTGAAAAAAATAATGACCATTTATTCAAGTACTACTTTTGTGAGAGACTGATTTACAATTTGGTTTATATCCACCAGCTTATGTAAGTGGCAAACTCTTAAATGTTTATTGCCAAATTGTTTTATGCTCCCCAACATTCCTCTGATAGTTTACTGATTTTATTCTGACATCATCATACCTTGGATTCAAAATTACTTTAACTAATTGCAATGACATTTATGCAGCCTGATAATGAGCAAAGCCTATGTCATGTTATGTTAATTAATATCAGAGTGGATTCAGCCACCAGTTACAAACTACAAAAGCAGTATGTTCATCTTAACTTGCAACAACTTTTTTTAGCTCCAACTCTGTATCTCCACTTTCTCTGTTACACAAGAACAAGGGACAAATTATTCGTTGGACAATTCCTTTTGTCATAAATCCTATTCTCCCATCCTTTCAATAGGTACAGTGGTAGTCCTATTATTAGGCCATAGTCTCAATAAAGCAATTTTATTTTATATCTTAAAATACTACTTTACTACTATCCTCAGAGACCAGATTCACACTTCAACAAACTTCTACTTGGAAGAGTCTAGCCTACACTGCCATTAGAGGGCTACACTTTAAAAAAAAAAAAAAAAAAAAAAAACATTCAGAAGTGTTTTAACATGTTTTCTTTGCTTAATCTGTTATTTCACCTTCTTTAAAATGGGAAATTCAAGCAATTTTTACAGATGGACTGTAACATCTAATTTCAGTGACGCTTCTGAAAGTGTCTACACATACTAAACTGAAATTCCTTTTTTCTTCATTATTACAATCACATCTATGTTAAACATCTCCCTATCGCCTATAAAAATAGGACATTAGGAAACTTTTTTCATTACCAATGCTACATAAGGACACTAGCTCCACCTAGTGTAGTGTACAGTGATACAAAATGCAGACTACATAAAGTTTACCTTTCACACATGCAAAATACATACAGCATCCTATTTTGTCTCATTTTCTTTTTTTGTAGGAACACTACATTTTTTATATATATCTCCAAGTTGTCCTCCTCCCACATTAAGTATTCACAAATGCCTCATTTCAACTTCTTCCTTGTATCTGTGACTCTATTTTTATACAGGATAAGTATACAAATGACAAAACAACTCATGTCTCTTTTTTTAAGGAAAACAAAGAATGATCTTAAGCTTCTATTGTTCATTTTGTACACCAGTAATACATTGCCTGTAGCTACACATTTTGTCATGAAATTTACAGGCAATATTAAATTACACACAATGCCTCAGGCAACGTCAGTAATTAATTCTTATTGCTCTCTGTGTTGTTTTTTTTAAAACGTAAAAGTTACATTACAAAAAGATTACTTACCAATAACTGTAGTTTTGAGTGTATTGCTCCTGCATATCCACACTCTTGGGATGTATGTGTCTGCTGCTTTCAGCTTGGAACCATCTAGAAAAGAAGTGCCCACAAGGGACATGCAAGTGCCCCCTCACAGATCGAAACACGGGAAGCAAATTTATAAAAGGGTCTGAGTAGCCGTTTCTTCCATTAGTTTGAAGAATCCATACAAGGATACCAAAGAAGTGGGGAGAATGGATCTTCAGAGGCAATGTACTGGAAAAATGCAGTTACTGGTAGGTAATCTTTTTCTCCTTTAAGAATTGCCTCTGTAGATCCCTAGTTTTAGGGAATTAAGCGCAGTAGCCTCTCAGGAGAAGAGCTGAGAATTAAGTGACAGTTGCATGACTGCTCTAGATTCATCAATTTGGGAGAGAACAGTACTCTGTACAGCTACAACTGTAACTCCAGGTAAGTTTCTATGACAGACACATTACATAAAAATGATTTTGAACCTGCCTGGGATCCAAAAGAATGAGTGTTCAATCCTACAAATACAGGGCCTCTAACTAAAATTATAGCAAATCTGAATGCAAGACTAATGCATTTTGAAACTCTAAACAGAAATGGATTCCCCTTTTGGATTTTTCACTAAAAGCTATATATTAACTAGATGACTTCTAGATGGGTTTTCTTCCTTCCTCTTTCTAAACAGTAGCGTAAGGCCCTATTAATATTATGAATATGTTATCTACTTCCCACAGTAACATATGTGGTCTAAGGAAAAACATTAACTAGTTGAGGTAAAAATAGGGGGTGATACTTTTAACCCCTGTAAGGTGGTCAGCCATTAAAACCTCCAGTTCATTCTCCTTGATGAGGTTATAGCATTCAGAAAGGCAGTTTTCAAGTTTAAAAGGTGCCTCTATTAATGTTGTAAGTATTAAGTTTAAATCTCAAGATATAATAGGCTCTTCAACTATTTGTTAGTGAGTATTTAAAAAAGTATAATATGATGCAAGATTAAAATTTTGAACAGTAGGATCATATGCCAAAATAATGTACATAAGCATCCTAACAGTGGCAAGAGACAAAACCAGATTTTTTTCAAATGAGACAGTCAAAAGTCTAAGGAACTGGTGTTGATAAAGGTCCAAATTGTTATCTAACCCAAAGAAAATATCTTCTGCTTCAAAAAACATTCCTTGTTGGAAATTTTCTAGATTGTAACTTTCCTGCACTTTCTTCTGGATCTGCATCCTTCCCACACAGAGTCACATGTCACTTAGGACACAAATGTGTTCACCATCCCTGTCTATCATGCTGTTTGCCAAAAATACTACCTTGATGTGTTTCTATAACTGAACTCTTTTACAAGGATAGATTGCTGGCCTATTGCTCAACCTCCAACCTGAAGGACTAATAGACTGCTTTTGGACTGCTGGTGCCCGCCCTTTGACCTGTCCGGCTTGGGTGGTGCTGTCAGGAGTTAAAACTCCTGCTGGCAGAGTGCTCAGGGACATTGGAGCACAAACTTTCCCTCCATCTCAAGGTGTAGTCCCCAGGGAAGGCTAGACTTCCTTAGAACACTCAATGTCAGAATTTTACGAAGTACACTGAACAGACTAAGATCAGAATGAAGAATGTGGCTGTGCTTCCAAGAGAAAATTCAAAAATAGTTAAGAACAGAAGCATCAATAAATACAGAAAGTCTGAAAACTTAAATTGATGAGCCCAAGTAGGAGCTATGAAAAATAGGTACATCCTTGTAATTTCTAATTTTCCTGACTATGATCAGAAGTAGAAACAGGGAGTCTTGTCTACCATCCAAAATAAAGAGGCCTATTAGCATATACAGGTCTACCCGTGTACTTGACCTGGGGTCAGGTCACCTCATGATAATTCTGGTCTCAAAGAGATGCAAAGATTATCCCATTTCCTACAAAATCCTTCAGGAATCACTCATGTTGCCATTTATGTCTTCTACTGACACCTGAGACTTGATAAACAGAAGCTGGATTAATCTGATGAGCCACCATTGCCATCTTTTCAGAGAATATATGTCCTAAGACAGATGTTTGATGAAGATGTTGAGGCCACTGTGACATTTATCTGGAGAGGCTGTCTCACTCCATAATGTAGGCTCATACTATTTATCATAATCTTCACCAGTTTTTTTCTAATACAGGCAAGTTGTTCACAATACTGATCAATTTAGAGAATGATTCCCTAAGTGGAAGAGGAGGAGGAGATGATGACTTGTTATTCCCAAGAGCAGGCAAAGAAAAAATTACAGGTTTTCCCAAAATCCTCAGTACCTTTTGGTCATGATGGAAAAGGTCATGTAAATGAAGGTCCAAATGACCATAAGGACAAAATAATTAAATGGATCCCAGAAGAGCTTTTTGGTGTGGGGCAGTGTATCAGGCTGATGCTTCCGACTCACATCTGATGAAGCTAAGGTCAACCATGTCAGTTCTTGGAGCAGCAACCTGTGTCCTGATATCTCCCTTTTTCTTCTTTATTCCAGAAAGATTTGGCACAGCCCAGAGAAAGAGGCATCTGCTTAGTACGCTGCTCCAGTACCATCATCAAAGTTGAGGTCTTCACTCAACTTGAAGCAGCTTTGTTCTGAGGGAGCTAAATACAGAGGTATTGGAATTGAGGCACTCAGTGAGGACGGCACCATAATCTCCAAAGTCTACAGATCCCCATCCCTCATATGTACCAACCAATCTCAAGAATCATAGCATTTCTTTCTAAAGAGCATCATTCATGCCAGTTCTGAAAAGAATCCCCAGGAGAGTTCCTCCTCTTCTCCAGAAAGATTCAACACCCACGGAAAGAAAATGTTCATATGCACCAAAAGCCTTGAAGTTTAGACTATGGCTGTGAGAAGCCTTAAGTGTGCATCTCTGAGAAAGTACAGTGCTGTAGAGACATCATAACCCCAAAAGATCCCATAGCTGAGGAAGCCTTGGGAAAGACCACCAAGCTTTCAATGGTTCCTGAGGGTGATCATATAAAAGAAGCCTTTGATAGTTCTAGAACCAGCAGGCTGAGATCAGCAGGTACTCTTCAAGGACTAAGCACCAAATACACTTTTGCTCATGTTTCTTATCCTGAGACATAAGCCATAAAACTCAGAGCAGCCTCTGGGGAATGACCCACTCAAGAACAGGAAACACTGGATGTATCTGTCCGTAGTGAACATCTTGGCTTTGCAGTATGGGCACCAATTAAAGCCTGTGCACTTGTTCTTGTCAGCCATACAAAACCAGGAGGAGAGAACTAGAGCCAAGAACTAGCCAGAAAAACCTAGGACAACCAACTGCACTGACTGAAGTCAGGTCGCACCACCTTAGGAATGGAACACTCAAGTTTTTACACACAATGGCAGAAAAGTTACTAAAAAATTAAGTAAAGAACAAACCTACACTTTTCTTAAAAACTAAGTATACACAAAAAATTACAGTGCAGAGAGACAGGAGACTAAGATGGTTCAGTACCCACAATGAGCCACAATGAAGTACTAACAGAGTGTTTTGGTCTATGAATCCCCTTTTACAATCTTGCTCTGAATATTTGAGTGCTGCAGAAGGGTGGTTATGCAACCCCAAAAGACACTGCTTTTCTAGATGGTTCTCGGTTAAAGGCCTTGGAGAACATCCCAAGAGCTGGGATCTACAGAGACAATTCTTGAAGAAACAAAGGGTTAGGAAATAAATTGAAAGCACTTAAATCAAGTTAAATTATTAGTAGAAGAAGTGTAGCAGCTTAGCTATTCAGAAAAGCATTTCCTTCAATCAAAAGTATATTAAAATCAGATTAAGAGGAGATACCTTTGAAGAGAGCACACATTTTTCTCCATATACTGATTATCTGCAATGATGCAAAATGTAACGTGACAAGACTCAAATTTATCACCAAATATAAGATTTTTATTAATTCCAGTTATAAATATTAAATGGGTGGATCAGCCACAACAACATTTAGGTTAGAAACATGTTTTGACTTATTTAACAAAATTTTTGGTCTAAATAAGGGAAAAACTTGTGCTCTCTCTGGATGGGTGATTAAGTCTGCATTTGTTAATACCCACATTTGGTGCCAACTAAAATAGAGCCCAGTCCAGATGTTGCTTCATACATGTCCAGTTGCAACTGCAGTATCAAGTCAGAAGTTGCCCTGTTTAACTTCAGCAAGGCTTTTCTCTGACACCTTTGCTAAATTAGCATCAGACTTTAAAAGATTTTCTCTCAGAAGTTAAACCACAGATAGTATACAGGCTGCCTTTAAACAAAACTAAGGTTTACCCATTCTCATTTAACATGCCCTTTTCACGTCTCACACACAAAACTTGTTTTCAATTTCTAGAGGTGGGGTTTTATTCCACTGTTATAACTTTATAACAAATGACCTTCAAACTGGTTAACACGATCAGAAATGTAAAATAGCACCAAGAAAGGATCATCCTGAAAAGGCATCTATGGAGGGCAGGCTTTAGATATAGATATTTAAATAAAGAGGGAAAGGGAAAACTCCAAAGGTTAGTCTAGCCTCTATGGCGTAGAGCAGTGGTTCTCAGCCAGGGGTCTGGGGACCCTGAGGGTCCGCGAAGCATGGCCAGGGTTAGACTCCCTGGGGCCCAGGGCAGAAAGCCAAAGCCCCTCTGTATGGGGCTGAAGCTCAGGGCCCTGAGCCCCATCACCCAGGGCTGAAGATTAAGCCTGAGCAATGTAGCTTCCCCAGGCAATGCTTGCTACCCCCTAATACCGACCCTAGCTTTTATATGCAGAAAACCAGTTGTTGTGGCACAGGTGGGCCATGGAGTTTTTATAGTATGTGGGGGAGGGAAGGCCTCAGAAAGAAAAAGGTTGAGAACCTCTGGCGTAGAGAACACAAGTCTGATAAGTAGGTACTGTATATAGTAGTTCACTGGAATATGTAATTTACAGATAAACAATGGTGTTCAGTTGATCAAAAACTAAGGCAACGTAGAAGTATATATTATCCAATCATACCATTCCCTTTAAAAAAAGATGTACAATTCTGAACCAATATATCTTTCATGTTAGATATGACTGGTGATAAAAATAGAAGTGGTGTAGGAATTCTATTGTAATTTCAAAAAAAGACGTTTTACTGTATAGTCAGTAAACTAGTGCACAAGGGAAGTGTCTCTCATCAACTAATTGATCCGTTATTTAATATCTGTTAGAAACTGTGATTCCATACATCAATGTAATTGTATGGTATTGTCAGAATTCAAGTAACATCACAAGCAATGTCCTCTCTATCCTGATCTAATGTCATGGCTCAAAATTAGAGCAGTTTATGAATAATTTAACTTTTATTTCTTATAAACCCAAATTAAAAAACCTAACAACTTCACTCTCCAGATTTTAAGGAATGCAAGCAAAGTAATACCAGATATTACACACATGAAAGGTCACAGTTCATCTTGGACAACAAAGATGACGGCAGTATAAGAACCTATACAGAACAGAATAGAACTATGTGATGATGGGAAATAATAGGATATATACACAATCCTTTTACCTTTATCTTGGACTTCTTTTGAAAATCGCTCCCTTTCAATAGCTGATTCACGTTCTATCCGCTCAATTTCAGCCAATGCATCCAACTCTACTTCATCATATGGCGTTATAGTTCCTTGTTGCGAAACCTGCTGCTGTGTCTGTACCACAGGAGTTTGAGGTTGTTTTGCAGCAACTGAAGTGTTCTGTTGTAAAACAGGCACTTGTTGTGCCTGAAGGAATGCTGTCTGTTCATGCTGAGGCAAACATTGAGCAGCATTTAGTGGGCGATTAACATCCTGTGGAGTAATGGGTGTTTTAGAAGTCTGTCCTGGGTACTGCACATTAAAAGGAATATCACCCTCTGACACATTACTGTTTTCCAAACCAGAAAGCATATCGTCCTGCTGGTCCATATCTGAAGATCTTACACGAGAGAGTCTTAACGTAAGTTTAGTGGAGTCCTTGGAAGGAGAACTAATGATATCATACATTGCAGCTTTTTCAGTCTGGTCTTTTTCATCCTTGCCTAACTTCATTTTCTTTTGTTTCTTTTGCTTTCTTTCTGGAGAATCTAACAATATGTCTGGGGGTACATCTCTAGGTGATGAATAAGGTGGAGGCTGAGATTGTACGATTAAAGGTGGTCTTGATCCTAGAATAATAATTCAGAAAAACTGAACAGTTATGGTGTTTCACAGTTTATATAAAAACACACTAAATATACCCTAAATTATTTATAATGTGTATTTCTACAAATATTTGTGCTTACAAAGAGTAAGTGTATAAATAAGATGCATGATGAAGACCATCCTAAGGCCCGATGTAATACAGTTAGTTGCAGCAAAGGATGACCATATTTTCTAGCAATTTATTTTAGCAATCCACATCTAGTGGATAAAGCACCATTCTAGTGAAGATAGCCAGAACTTTTCCCACAGTGCTTATAAGTTCAGGCCAGGACATCAACTATTAAAGATTTAGGTTAATGAAAAGGTAACCTGGTCTATGGGAAAAGGAAGGGTTGAAGGCTCCATAGATTCTCGTGGGGTCCAGTGATGAAAACTTAATGATGAGCTATAGACAGACAATAGTCACTATGTCTATGCATTTCCAAATGCAATAAAATGAAATCTGAACACGTCCATAGGTCACAGAAGGCTCCCTACTTAAAAATGTTCTTGGAAAGATGAAGCCAGGAAGCATTTCAAAAGCAAAATAAAAATGGCCTTCCTTTACTCTTTATCCCTGAGTATGTCTATTTCTTTTGCAACTTTCCTACTTTAGGGGAGTTCTTAGTCAATTTACCTAGAGGCAATGCTTCTGTCCACAAGTGACTGAGGATATTGTTTCTGCCATTACCTCTCTTCGTCTGTTCTTTTTTTTCCCGTTTCCCAACTTATTTATTTTTCTTTCTAAAACGCATTCATCCCAAGTTTTGAGCAAATTTACATGTATTTTACAAACAGGAACTTTAAAAAAGTGGATAATGTTCACATACACACCTCCCGAATTCTTCACAAATTTAAAAAACCTCTTTTCATCTTCAAATACTGCAAGCTCCCTTAATTCTCTGTTCCACAAAAAGCCTAAGAGAATAGATAAACTTTGCAATGGTCAACAATTTGAGCTCTGTTGGTCCAGTGTGGGAGTGATGGTGTGGAGAAGTGAAGGGCACAAAGGGTCCCTTGCTAAAAAATACCCTGCCATCAAGCCTCCTCCAGTTTAAACATGGGGGCTGTTAGTTTAAGCTTTTCTAATGATACCATGATAGCACTTGAGGAGAGGGGCAGTAGCTAAGGTAGTTACAATTCAAACCACTTAGACATTTATCGGTTAACACCTTGAACTGCATTCAAATGAATTGGAAGACAGACTGCAATTGTAATATGATCTATGCAAGAGACACCACTAAGTAAGCATGAAGCCTTATTCTGCAGATGAAGTTTCTGGTTGATTTTTTCCAAGTAGCTCCAAGGACAGCACATTGCAATACACGGATCTAACAATGACAAAATTAGGTATAACTGTGGCATCGTCCACATTCAAATTAAAAGCTCTCTCCACAAATGTCCTCTTTTCCTTTGTCCAGGCTCTTGTGCCTTGCTTTTTCTCCAATTCATCCTGATAGGTGTTCTACAATCTCTTTACACTAAACATGGCATAAATTGGATTTTTTACACCCTAATCCTTTTTTCCCTTTCCTCATTACGACTGTCAGTTACACTATCCTCCCTCCCACTAAAGCCTGCAACCATGAAATTATCTTTGATTCCCTTTCTCCTCACATCCAGACTCTCAAAATCTTGCAGCTATTCAATCCAGCATTTCTCAAATCAGCCCCTATCTTCATCCCCCAGGCCAAAATCCTGGCTTCTGCCAAGGCTGTCTCTCACTCTGCCTTCCACCACTGACTTCAACTCCTGTGATATATAACTTGAGATCCTTTTGACCTCAAGCATAAATATTCCAGAACCTACAAGATTAGTTTACTACAGCATATAGGAGAAAATCTATTACCTGATGATTTCCTTTCTGGTAATGACCCTCTCCCACCACAGGACATAAGGACTGTATTTCTCTTTTGGCAAGTACCAGATGTTTCACAAAACTTGTCCAAGGAGCTTACATGCTTGCCTCCATTCCCCACACACTTCTATTCTCGATCCAAATGAGTACTTCTGAAGCTGTACTGGAACACTCAATTCTTATTCTTAACAATTATACCTTATTCAATGACATTAAAAGCCTGATTCTCCATTGCCTTTCACCTTATGTAAAGTATTTATACTAGTGCAAAGTCAGTGTAAAACAGTACCATTCTGTGCTTACTTTGCTCTGGGGCATGACTTCTACATAAGGTATAGGGCAAAAGAGAATCAGGCTTTTTCTATTTAAGAGTAGCCTGAAGAGGCCAAAGGATCTCAGATGAGGTGGACTGGGTTGTGAGATTATTCCAAGAAAAATAATCAGTTGATTTTTTTCCATTCTGGATTCTGACTTCTCCACCACATTTGGGATCTAGCAAGCAGTAAGAAAAAAATTAATAGTGAGGGAGAAGAAAGAATAAACAAGAGTTTCCCCTTCCCTCCTGAACAGACCGATTCTACTAAGATACAATTTACCAGCTCTTCTCACAAGCAGCATATGCCATGCTCTTTTGCATGTTGAGGCGTCAAGCAAAATGATCTCCTGTTATGTTAGGAAGCATATATGTTTACCTTTGGAATAACTCTGAAGCATGATGAGCAACCTGGCCCTTAGGGAAAATATAATAAAGCTCATGCCATAAGAGCAAAGATTTCTGGAGACATTTCTTGCCAATGCGATTGTGACGAGGAAGAATATTTTCATAGCAAGGAAATACAGGGAATTAGATATCATCTGCTTGAATGGATAGGTGAAGATCCCAAGTAAGGAGGATAGGTTTGGTTTACATAAGAGTGCTGCTATAATAAACTTTGATACTATGGGGTGATCTACTAGAGACTTGGATGAACCTGATTTTATAACAGTCTTTAGTGCTGAGACACAAGAAGCAATGGTGGTGATGGTCTTTTGGTCCAAATGCAGGCCATCCTATAAGACATTCAGCAAATGGGAAAACCTGACTTCCTCCAGCTGATCTTTCTTAGTACCAATAGGATAATTTTGTCCAAACTCTTGCGTAGGCTGAGAGGATGCAAGGCTTATGTGAGGCTAAGAGACCCTCCATTACTTTGGAAGGGGTATCCAACCTTATTTAGGACTTGCTGCTCAATAAATAAACAATCAGACTCGAGTAATCTGGGATGTGATGCAGAAGCAGGTCCTAAAATAGGACATCCTGCCTGTTGGGGAGAATAAAAGGAAGCCTGTGCAATATCTCCAAAACATTTGAGTCCCACACCCTTCTTGGCCAGTCTGGGGTAAGGATGACAGCTATAGCATCCTTCCTATACCTTCTTAATCATTCTTTCTAGTAGCAAAAAAAAAGGAAGAGGGTGAGAAGAGTTTTGGAGACGCTAACTTGGCAATCTGTGAGCCAGACCATCTTTTCCCAGTGATCTTCATTCTACTTTCCTTGCCTTGTCTCTTGCATTACAACTGAATATGAACATATCCCATTAAGGTGTGTCTCAGCTAAGGCTCAGGTCGAACTGAGCTAAGCCTCTCTAAATACCAGCTTGAATACATGCAGGTTCAGGAACCATTATTAGCTGTCTCTCTCTGATGGCTTAGCCAGGCAGGTTTTGTGTTCAGCAACCCTTTTGGGTCGATGACCCTAGCAGAGGTTAGATGAGCTTATGCCCAGGAGACAATCTACTTCACTTTGGCATTTAAATTAAATTTCTTGTTCCTACCGCTTTGTACCATGGTTGTCACATTTTCTAACTGAACCACAGTGTATTCCTTTCTCAGATTATCCTGGAAGAGCCACCCTGATCATGCTCATCTCTAAGCAGCGGATGCTCTGGAGTCTGACCTTTCATCATATTCTCTTTGTTATGATGCCCTGGGTCTGATCCCACACCCTGAAAGGCATCACCGATTTAGGATTCAGATTGCAGAGGGGGGAATCCTACCATCAGTCAGCTTCCTTTTTCAGAGGAAACGAGGGAATGGATCACTCTGGATGGTACCTTCACCTTCCACTGCATCTCCTACTGGAACAGTTTCTAGCACTCAAGTAGAAACCTTTAAGCACTCTCACATGCCATTTGGCCAATAGAGTAATCCCTATGCATGGAGCCCATCAGACCTACGACCTACTGGTAAAGATGGACACACTGTGGCACACTGGACATCAGTACCAGAAAGCTGTCAAAACTTTGCTGCATTGGAAGGACACTCATTCTGTGTGTCTATCTTAACTCATGGTGAGGTGATCGACAACGGTTCAGGGATTCTCTTCTTTAAGTATATCAGCCTAGAGTCTGGACAGGGTACTCTGAGTTGCTTACTGAGGGTATGTCTGCACAAGGGGTAAAAAACCCATCTAGCCCAGGTCAGCTGACTCAGGCTCATAAGGCTCAGGCTCTGGGCCCAAAAAATTGCTGTGTAGACATTCTGTGAGGGTGGAGGGTTCCAGAGCTCGGGCTCCAGCCTGAGACCAAACGTCTACACAGCAATTTTTAGCCCCACAGCCCAAGCCCTGTGAGCCAGAGTCAGCTGACCTGGGCCAGCTGCATCAGTGCCATATAGCTATCCCTAAGAATCACAGAATCATAGAAAAGTAGTGCTAAATGGACCCCTGAGAGGTCACCTAGTCCATCCCCTCATGTTGAAACAGGATCAGGTATACCTAGACCATCCCTGACAGGTGTTTGTCTAATCTGCTCTTAAAAATCTCCAGTGATGGGGATTCCATACCTTCCTTTGGTAAACTACCCCAGTACTTAACCTAACCTTATAGTTAGGAACTTTTTCCTAATATCTAACCTAAATCTGCTGCTGCTGCTTCTTGTCCTACCTTCAGAGGGTATGGACAGCTGATCACTGTCCTCTTTATTACAGCCCTTAACATATTTAAAGACTTATCAGGTCCTCCGCTCAGTCTTCTTTGCTCAACACTAAACATGCTCAACTTTTTTAACCTTTGCTCATAGGTCTGATTTTCTAAAATTTCCAGCATTTTTGAGGCTCTCCTCTGGACTCTCTCCAATTCGTCCACATCTTTCCTAAAGTGTGACACCCAGAATTGGACAAAGGACTCCAGCTGAGGCCTTACCAGTGCCAAGTAGAGTGGAACAATTACCTCCCATGCCTTACTCATATATTCCTGTTAATACAGAATGATATTAGCCTTTTCTGCAGAGGTGGCTACCACTATTCTTTTCTTCTCTGATATTCTTTTTTTGGATCACAGTCCATGGAGATGTGTCATGAGCTCTGGTATTATTTATCATCCAATATATAACTGGAGAGGAAGTGTAGGGGAACAATCCTGAAGCGGTCTCAGATCTTCCTGAGGGAAGATCAGAAAAAATGCCAGATCAGTTGGCAAATAACCAAAATACCCACTCCTTGGCAAAACAGAGAATTTATGAATAAAAATACTATATAAAGATCTAGCTATCACCATTATTGTTACTGTTTATGAAGAACCTGGTTTGGTACTCTTTAGAGAAGGATTTACAGAAGTTTGGGGGAGATTTTTCAATGTGACCCTGCAACATTATTGACTGATAAGCACAGTCTTGTTTACCAAGTTTTGTTGCTTAAGAGAACCCTTGCAAAGATGTCTCCATCTGTTTCTTGGCTGGCCTGGGTGGAATATGTAGAGGCCCAAACAAATCATCCAGACTCTGAGCCCCTTCTTTTAGCACAGTGAGGACCTCTAGACTGGGAACAATTGTGGCAAGGCTCCCCATTTGTAGCTCCAGAAAATATCTCTTAGCAGATGGAGCACCTTTTGTTTGGCTCTGCCATGATGGAGAAGAGTAGAATAATGAAGGGATGGAGCTGGATGAGTAGTCCTACTTGGGGAATGATCCACTACACACTTCTCACGACTGTCTCAAAATTTGGCTTTAAAAGAAGATGTGGTAACAGGAACCATAGGAATACTAAGCCATTGCTCTGTTTGCATGATTGTAGACACAGAACCTAAACTGAAGGCAGAAGAAGCATGCCCGAGCCTTGGAACCTTATGGACAAATCAGAGCTGTCTTTGGAATTTGTAAGAAGAGAGGTGCAGCCAAACATCCCAGAGTAAGGGTATTTTTTAATCTATTAAAAAAGGCAGGCAAACTCAATCAAGACAGCAGATATAACTTCCGTCATTTCTTGCAGGAGTTTTCCCCAGTCTAAAGCATTACCTTTTCCCTATTCAAATTCTGTGTCAGCCAGATAGCGCCTATAATAATTAAACTCTGAGCGATAACACTCTTCAACTCTAATTAAATACACAAAAAGTCTCAGGGTTATCTACATTTTCAAATCATAGAAGCTCAATATCTACAATATCTTCCCTAACGGCCTCACATGTTGAACCAGAGGATGGAGAACCTGGAAACCCTATGGTACCTTGCATGTGATCTCTCTGATGAGCAAAAGTCCAATACAACACTTTAGGTCCTCCACGGAGGAAACCATTTTCTTTCAATACCAACTTCTTCTATCTCTTCTGTTATTTGCAGGCTTGTCAACAATATTTTCACGGGTAAACATCAAAGACAGCTAAGAGATCTAAAGTAATCGGCATGGACACTAGATGTTCATTCATCACCAAGAGGAAACTGGTCAATGTAACTACGCTGTCTCCCTACCAGACCCAGGCCTAAAAATAGACTGTCAAGCATTAAGTGGCCTGAGGACTCAAGTATTATTAGAACTATTTCAGTAAGATTAAGTACTGAGTAAACCATCTCAGTAAGATTCTCTACAAGGGAGATAAAGGACAGGGCAGTATTTGCTGAGATTCTTGCCATCAAGAAATAATCTTTTGATCAAAGATTTAATAACTACACTAAGAGATGCTGGCATTTTGGCCTACATCAATAACTCAATACCTCCCTTCTGGACTTCAGCAAACAAGAGGTGGGTGGATCCAATATAAAGGTTATAGCCCAAAATGCCTCCAATATTTCCAGAACCGTAGTAATTCACACCAACTGGTCCACCACTTTTATGCTTCTGCCACAACCAGTCCAAGTCCAAGCAATCTTACAAGTTGGCTGAAAAATTTTCAAGGTGGGTGACAACTGTGTTTGAGGTGAGGTAGTCTGGATCCACCAAAATGTTTATTAACTGAAACACCTATACTGATCAAGGCTTTGAGGAGGCTATAATGGCAGCAACTAAACTATTATTTTGCCACCTACACAATAAATTCTTTACTCCAACCTGCCAGACTTCAATCACAACTTTTCCCACCAGGTGTTGCACCCATCTTCCTTCCAGCTTCATCTGTCAGAGGATATCTATATAACACAATGAACTGTGAAAATCATTGTAGCAATCCTCTGCCTCCCTTCTCTACCCCTATCCTTTGGTTCTCTTACCAATCTCAGTTCTCTCTTGCTCTCTCACTGAGCCATATAGCAAACATTTTATTTTATTATCTTCCAGTGGAATGGCAGGAAAAAGTATTTTTGTCCCTTTTTATTATTGTGGTATTGAGTTATTAAGTATATGCATAGCTTTGGATCCTCTGCCATACACCAGAACTGTGTACTCCATTCACCGAGTCACAGTCAATTACTGTTATAAAATGGTAAGGAGGCACTCAGGGGAAACAAACAAACACACACACACACCCCACAAACATTCTAGAGCTTGGTATAAAGAACTACTTTTAGTTTTTTTTAAATTATCTTACTAAACTGCCCTCCTACTTTTCCTATCCAGCTAATGTATTTAGGCCACATCCACAGTAGATATTAAATGGTGTTAACTGACCTGTTTTTAAATTTCTTACATTACCACAATGTCTTTCATCGCAATTAGTGCAATAACTGTTTTATGTTGTGATACTTTCATAAATATAAAGAAATTAATAACTCAGAGATGTGTTTGAACCATGTTAGCATAGAACAATGGAAATTGTTCTTCTAATACAGTTTAATCCTCAACATGTACAGGGTTTACGATCTTGCTATCCTCCACAGTAGTCTGTTTTAAAATACAGTGAGTCAAATTTTGGTCCTTCTCAGGCTTCCAGTTAACAGGGGACCAAAATAAAATTGTAATTAAAAATATCATTATGTGTATGTAACTTCTGCAGTTTTATCTGAACATAAAATGCTAGTTAGATCAAACTACATAGCTTATAAATTCACTTGTCTTTTATCATTGGGAAACAAACTCATACATATACATACATATAACCTCTTTTAGCTACAAGAGTACCTTTAGGTGTTCCATCGCTTCCAGCTGGAGAGCACACTGACTGTGGTGACCGCAAAGAAAACGATGCAGCATTCCTTATTGAAGACTCACCATCCTAAAAACAGTGACGATAATGTATATTATAAATTTATTTTCTAAAAAAAAAAGTCTAATCAGGATAAATACTGGGAATGAGGTCACAAGACAACTACTAGCACATTTAAGACTCTTTGAAATTTAGACCCTTTTCATCATATTTTACGTATATTTTAGAATGAAATCAGAGTCCAAGTGAGAACCTGCAACGAGCACATGCAGAAAATAAATATGAATTAGTGAAAATATGTTTTAGCTAAAAGCACCACTTTATTTAGTTTGTCATGAAGAATTATACATATTTAGAAGATCTCTGATATTAGCACTCATGCCAATGAGCTAATAAATACAAGCCTGAACTCCCTTTGCAACCAATTGGGGGGAAAAAAAAAAAAAAGAGAACTCTCCATAAGGAGAAGTTTCAATTTAAGATCATAATCCTTTTGGGCCTGAGCAGTCAAGTTGATTCAGTGGGAGCACTTTTGTGGGTCGTGGCCTTCACTGAGGCGGCAGATGCACCTCAAGTGGCCATCGCTCATTGGAAAGGCTTCCTGACAAGAGAGACACCTCTTGAATCCTGGAGATCCCGGCATACTTCCAAGAGGGAAAGGTCCCAGTTAAGAAGGATGGGAAAATGGGAAGTGTCACATAACGGGGAGGGAAGAGAACAAAAAGGTTGGGTTTTTTTAAGGGAGAAAAACAAATGGAAACAGCTATATACTAAGGCACACTAGGGAGAGTGTGACTAAAGGCTAAGGAAGAGGACTCTGCTAGCAGATTCCATCCCAAACCAAAGGCGGTTGAGAAGGAACTGAGAGTCCGTGGACCACACAGCGCTATATATAGAGGCCCCTCACAGCACAAGATGGGGAGGAGTGTATGTGCAGCCCAATGGGCACTGCTACCAAAGATCTCCCATCCCAGGCACAGGAGGAGGACCTGCCACACCTACAGTGGCGCACCCATAGGGACACTATTGGAAGAAGTAGTATTTATTTGCATTCTAAAACTCAAAAACAGTTGAATTTTGCTCAAATTAAAAAAAACAACATTCAGAGAGACATTTAAGTATAGAAAATTTCAGCTCTAAAGCAGAATGTTTCAGAAACTTGTACGTGTGTGAAAGCAGGAAATTACAATAAAAACTTCTCTGCAATACTCACTATACTGGATGCAATTAGGTGTCTGCTTTAATTGAAGTGATGCTGTCAAGTTGTTGTTTTTTTTAATTCCTTAACTCTTATCTTAAAATATTAAAATGTAAAAGGATTTTAAAAACTGAATGTACTTTATTTTTTGTTTACCTTCTGCAGTCAAATTGAACAATGACACTAGACCAGTTATGTTTAATTTGTTCCAGCTTCTCATGTATTAGGATATCACTTCAATCTTTGTGCTGCATATACTGTGTGGCAACTTTTTTTTTAAAAGGGGGGGGAAAAAAACCCTCTCTTGGAATAATTATTTTTAAAAGTCATTGAAAGATTTCTACCAGTTCTTAAGTTTTGCAAAAAAAGCTTCTTTTAACAAACGGATGATTGCTTTGACAGTGTACCTTTAAAATAAGAATTAACTGTGGGAAACATGTATATTTGATGCCAGAAGAAGCTTCCCACTTTAGTGAATTTGTATCACTGAAGCAGAGACTACCTGGATTTTCAGGATGCTGCTTTTATATTACAAAGGTAATACTACTGAATTCACACTGTAGTTATGGATTTTCCATTAACTGTTCATTGCTTGTTTGGTGAACACACAATCATCTGGAAACAGCTAAATGATTGTGTGCTTGATTTTAATACACAAAAATGATGCAGTTGATTCACTCTTGGTTTTACTGAGTTAACTGTGCTCAGCGTTTTAAGGATCCAGGTGTTATCACACTTGATATAGTTCTCTGTGAGAAAGTGTAACACGCTTGTATAGTGTGTGTTATGTCTCCCTCCCACTCTACTGGCTAGTTCATATAGATAACTGTCTACTACTGCTGCAAGTTAATGTAGTGACTACTTTGGTAGAGGCTTGACTTGATGCTGAATATCCCAAGTTCAAGACCCTCTCATAACCTGTAGTGGGCATTATTACAACAGCATTGCTCAAAGAATTCTTAGTGGTTCTTATATATCATGCTTGTAAAGAATTACCTCAACAAGATGCATACACAGGCTGAGAAGATGTTGGCAGAATGAGGAGCTCATTAAGTGGAATATTCATCACCAATTTAGTAAAGAATCTGGGGTGAGTTCACAGCACCACTCTCTTTTTTAAAGTCTATTAAACTGTGTATCAGTTATTAGAGCATGAATTTCACCTCCCTTTATATGAACTGAAGTCACAGATGCATGGAAATTTATTTTTCTGGCAAGACATTTGAGCTCACAGGTATTGAGTAAAAATAAAAACTCAAAAGAAACTTTCATCAGGTTTGATAGGATCATATCACTAACAACAGAGACTTTTTAAATAGGATGTTTCAAATCTGTCATGAAACCAACATAGGCTGTTATCCTGTCCACATCAATACAGTATCTGAGCAACTAAAACAAGGCAAAATTGCCTCTTAAAATAAGCTAATACGTAGAGACAATTTTCACTTTTCTTCAATGCAAAATAAATGTTGCAAAAGTGGTTTCAAGCAAAACAGTGGTCATTTAAAATAAATTTGAAAACTAAGAACTACACAAACAGAAATTGAAAAATTAATGAAATAGATTACTCCTTTTCAAATGTCAACAACAACCCAGCAAAATATTTGTTTTTTAGACCAGTCACACAATTCAAATATTTGTCAAACATTTCCTTTCATATAAAAAATTAGTTGGGGTGTGTAACATACATCACTACTTAGTCTGTGCACCATCTGTAGGTAGTCTTCATTTGAGCCATGTCTAGAATTATCAGCATGGTGATTAGCTGAATTGCCAGACAACTGACTTGAAACTTTATTTTCATGTATGTTCCTCATCCCACCTGAGACAATGGGACTGGATACTGAAGCTGAAATAAGAAAAGAAAAAAAAAACAATTAAAAAAAACATTTTAATATTAAATATGTTTATAAGTCCAGTTATTGATAATACACATAAGCGATAGAACAACAACAGGTTTGGCAATCAATTGAATTTACCAGCACTGCTTCAGCAACAAGTAGTTACAAGAATTATGAACTAACATTTACCAGGGATTTATAATATTGTACCAGTCTGACCAATTCTATTTACTCAGTGAAATATACTTGTATAATATACAAGATTCTTTAATAAGTTAGACTTGCATTCAGTTACAATGGAGAAGTTAGAGGAGTGAATAAAGGGTGAACACTTGTGGATCAAGCCAGGAAACACTGCAGATAGCTGTAGACACATTTGTTAATGACAAATGTTCCACTGGAAAGGAAAAAGGAAAGTTTAGAAAAATTCCTTGACTGAGGGTCAAAGATTCTATCGTCACAAGATCAGACAAAAAAGCTCAAGCTATGTCTCAAAAGAAAATGTGAAGAACCACAACAACAGGCAGGGAAAACAGTAGGCCTATATTAACAGATATGTACCAAATGCAGACTTCTTCATCGAGTCAATGTAACTCATGGCAAATTTTGGCTGTAGCATCAAATGTATGGAAAAACAGTACTAAAAATTAAAATGGAGAAAGATCAAGAGCATTTTAAAATTTAGACTGCAAATTCTAAATTATTCTAGGGAAATTTATATTTTTGGCCAGTTTTTTGGGTGTTTTGGCACAGAATTTTTGTTTTTTGGTCACGTTTGTTTACAAGCTTATATCTTTGTTAGTTACCACAATTATGAAAATAATATATTACCACAAAGATTAGAAATACTGAACACACATTAAAAGTTCCTTCTCCAATTACTTCACTATAAGATGGGCATATGTAGGGAATACATTTCTGCTTTCCCCACAAATTCCTTGCAAAGCTTTCTTCCACAGGGGTTGCGACAAAGTCTTCATTCTTCAATTTTGTAGGTAGCAGAGTAATATTCTATTCTCCATACCAAGGATGGAACAGAAGCTAATGTTTGATTTAAGTTTTATATGCCTTAGGACCAGTGTTTAATTTGTTATGAAAGAATGCTGGGGCTCAAGCAATTTTTTTACATTCATAACTGATGCAGCAAGCCCAGAGATGCTGGGGCTATGAACTGCTAAGCCTAGAGGTGCCGGGGCTGGGCCTGGCACAAATTAAGCACTACTTAGGACTTCCCCTTTCATCATACCATAGGGTACACAGTCTATCTCCTGAGACACTATTTACTCTAGAACCTTACTAAACATGAAGCTCCAGAGTGTACAAACTGAAAACACCTGTAGGTTACTTTTATTGCTTGCTGCGGTTGCGAGGATGGCTAAAAAGCCTCTCCTCTGAAAATTTATGTTAGCCAGGTGTAAGGTTTTGGAACACACTATTAAATATTTTTTGTTGCAGGGATGGAGTCATCCTGGATAGCTCTCTGAAGACGTGCTCGCAGTGTGCAGTGGCAGTCAAAAAAGCAAACAGGATGTTAGGAATCATTCAAAAAGGGATAGAGAATAAGACGGAGAATATCTTATTGCCCTTATATAAATCCATGGTATGTCCACATCTTGAATACTGCATACAGATGTGGTCTCCTCATCTCAAAAAAGATATACTGGCATTGGAAAAGGTTCAGAGAAAAGCAACTAAAATGATTATGGGTTTAGAATGGGTCCCATATGAGGAGAGATTAAAGAGGCTAGGACTTTTCCGCTTGGAAAAGAGGAAACTAAGGGGGGATATGATAGAGATAAAATCATGAGTGGGGTGGAGACAGGGCCGGCTCCAGGCACCAGCTTAACAAGCAGGTGCTTGGGGCGGCCAAGGGAGAGGGGCGGCACCTGCGGCAATTCGGGGGCAGCAGGTCCCTCACTCCCTCTAGGAGCGAAGGACCTGCCGCTGAACTGCCGCCGCCGATCGCAATCGCGGCTTTTTTTTTTTTTTTTTTTTTTTTTGCTTGGGGCGGCAGAAATGCTGGAACCGGCCCTGGGTGGAGAAAGCGAATAAGGAAAAGTTATTTACTTGTTCCCATAATATAAGAACTAGGGGCCACCAAATGAAATTGATGGGCAGCACGTTTAAAACACACAGCGCACAGTCAACCTGTGGAACTCCTTGCCTGAGGAGGTTGTGAAGACTAGGACTATAACAGGGTTTAAAAGAGAACTAGATAAATTCATGGAGGCTAAGTCCATTAATGGCTATTAGCCAGGATGGGTAAGGAATGGTGTCCCTAGCCTCTGTTTGTCAGAGGGTGGAGATGGATGGCAGGAGAGAGATCACTTGATCATTACCAGTTAGGTTCACTCCCTCTGGGACACCTGGCATTGGTCACTGTCGGTAGACAGGATACTGGGCTGGATGGACCTTTGGTCTGACCCAGTATGGCCGTTCTTATGTAAACCCATCCCAAATGTTAATGGTCAGAGGGAAGCAAGGAGTTTGGAATCCAGATCAAGATCCAGATTTTGTGCTGGCCCCTATTACTACCAACACCCTAAAGAAAAGGCAAAATGTAACATCTTTGAACTTTGAGAGGGTTCAAACTCTGTTTTGTGGCTTGGCCTGGACCAAACTTAAATCTTCTAAGTTACTGTTACAGCCTAACAACTGTTCATTCCCTGAAGTTATACAGGGGGAAAAAAATCTTCACATTAAGTTTTCATCACTACCCTTAGTACGTGAAATAGCGATAGATGATATACATAACATGAAATACAGAACTATCCTACATTTTCACCAAGTAACTAAGCCTTAAGAACAGTTTGTTTAGAGAAAATGCAAGTTATGCTGATAAAAAGGGCTTAAAATGTTTGAAAACCATTTAACAACAATAATTTCAGTTCTGCAAGGTTTTTTGGTATTGCTGTATTCTATTTTTCTCCCAAACTGGGATCAAATGCCAGCTGATTTTTTTTAAAGGCAGTTAGCAAATTTTGCAGCCTATTGCACACTTTAGACAAATTCCTGCCTAATTTATTCACACACAGATCCTGCTAATCTAATGTAATTTTGCACCTGAACAGTGAGCAGGGTCTGGCCCTTTGAAAGGAATTACAGAACTGTGAAATATCCACGCAAAGTTAAAGTTATCTTGAGTTCTGAGAAAAGAATGATGATCTAATTACCTTGTTGCATCTGAGGGTGTGGTGTATAACTTGGAGGATGTGAATATGGCATGTATCCTGCAGGGCTTTGAGGAGCATATGGACTAGGCACTGGGCTGTTCTGTTGTGCCATAAATCTGTTACCAGAGCTTGCCTGTGGTGGCACAAACCGGCTAAAAACAAAACCCAAGTACAAGTTAGGAAATCCAGTGTAGGCATCGTATTTCTTACACTTATTTTACAAAATTTTATAAGGCCTGCCATGTAATCCAGTGGAATCAAGAAACATCTATTAAGAGCAACATTTCTCACAAAAGTGTTTGCGCCTTCTCTGATTCAATTATTTCTTAAGAGCTACATTTGCATTAAGCAAAACTAACGGGGGAAAAAAAATCCATTCATAAGAACTATACCTAGAAAAAGTAAATAGCTGTTTAATGTTCTTACCAGGTATTACAGAAAAATAAAATTTACAGTTTCCAAGCTTACTCATAGTTTACTAAAAACCTGAATGAAAATCAAAACCAAATAATTTTTCACGTGATGACTAGCTTGATTAACATTATCAATGAATCCATATATTCCTAGGTCTCATGGCATCTGAAGCATTGCTTTGGCAATTCATTTTCAAACAGTTCGGTTTTCTAAAATATATTGGAGTCCGTTATATAGTTTGTGAAGACTTGTTTGATTTCTATAGTTCTGCTACAAATTGCTTTATAGAGCCCAAGGAGCAAATTCCAGCACTTTGCACAAATTTGTGACAAAGTTCAGCAAACTAAACTGAAAATTAATTATTTTTTTAATTAAAAGTAACATGACATAGTGCTTATGTTTGACAATGCATTAGAAATTATTCTTTGAACATTCCCTGACTTAACATTTTAGCCTCAAACGAAAGAAAAAAGTAGACAAAATAGGGGGCTTTATCTGCTTGAGAAAATAAACAGGAATTCTTCTTCTGGATACAGTTTTAAAGAAATGACAGTACAGCATGCCTTCTAATGGAATATCAAGCAGAAGTATTAATGAAAATGAGCTAAGATATATGTCCCCCTCTTCCTCTCCTTTTCCTATCTACAGGCAGACTACAATGACCGGACTTTTCGACCAGGCATTCTGGTCAAAAACCGGACGCTTGGCAACCGTATTTGAGCCTCTAGAAACCAAAGACCTTGCTTTATTCTAAAAGATCACAATCTTGTTCCATGTGTCTCTAGGGGACTTAAAATCACATGATATGAGTGTTCTATACCACTGAAAACTATCCGAGGCTGGGCAGAAGTCACTATCTTCTGTGTAGTCAAAGGAAACCAAAATAGCAGCCAAGTGGACTTTGGGATGGGGAAGGAGGAGGCTATTCTCATTATGAGCACATGCAACTCCCATTAAAATTAACAGGAGTTCAGTGTGGGCATTGAAAGGTAAAACGATCATTGAGAGGGCATTTTGATTTGTAATAGTTTAAATTAGCAGCTCGCCGATAAATATATAATACTGTAAATTAATAACTGGACATTCCAATAAGATTTCATAGAACTTTGTTTCTCTGTCAAGACTATACTGCTAATATAAAGGAGAGTAACAAAAAGGACCTGATCCAAAGCCCACTGAATTCAATAAACCTTGGATCAGCCCTATAAAGAGGACATAAATAAAGCAAAAGAGAAAAAGTGATTCAGGCAGTATACATCCTCTTTATAGGGCTAATCCAAGATTTATTGAATTCAATGGGCTTTGGATCGGGTCCTCTTTGTTTGGGTAATACTCTCCTCTATTTTAGCAGCAAGTCTGCAACAGACTTGCCATAACCAAAAAACTATCAATATTCAACCCTGGAAATCACTCTTATGTAATGCAAGAAAAGGAGTAACTGTGGAACAGGGAATTTGCTTTGTAAATTATTTTTGATATTGTGATTATACACTACAGTAAATTTAGAATATTTTCCTTGAAGCTTTGTGTTTTAAGTAGTCCAGTTTGTGACCCTTCCCCCCTCTCCCCCCGAAATATTGTTGATGTCTGATTTTACAACAGCAACTATCAATTACTTGTTATAAACTTAATGAGATCTTAGGAGATGTAATAACAACAAGGAGTCTGGTGGCACCTTAAAGACTAACAGATTTATTTGGGCATAAGCTTTCGTGGGTAAAAACCTCACTTCTTCAGATGCATCTGAAGAAGTGAGGTTTTTACCCACGAAAGCTTATGCCCAAATAAATCTGTTAGTCTTTAAGGTGCCACCAGACTCCTTGTTGTTTTTGTAGATACAGACTAACACGGCTACCCCCTGATAGGAGATGTAATGTATAACAGAGATTTTTGAATGGAACAAATACAAAGCAATTGCTTGAAATAAAACTAAAGTTAAGACAAAGATTGAAACAGTGTAAACAGGGCAACAGAAAGTACATTTTACAAGAACTTTTTTTTTTCCTCTCAGTACTTTCACTTCTGAAATTTGCCACTGTTCTCTCTCAATCTTTGTGAAGAGGGTGCTTTATTTTTATTTTTGAGAATTTGCCGTGCGCAGCCCAATAACAAACACACAGAAAGGGACTTTATAAGGTTGTTACAAGGTGTTTTGTTTGTTAACTTGTAGACAACGCTATATGTGGTTTTATATTAAAAATAGTAAACATACCATCACTGACTCAGAATTGTAGATAATTTTTTTTTAAATCTTAAAAGATTTATTACAATGTAGTCTTCTCAAGGAATAAGACCAGTAAAGAAAACAAGCATTTTGCAAAACCAAAATATTATCAGAGATATGGGGTTTGGAGGGAGGGGAGTTGGGTGGGTTTTTTTGCAATACATAAAATCTAGAAAACTTTCCTCAACACCACTCCAAAAAACAAAGGTATATCTTGAAGGGCGGAACAATTTTATTTGCCAAGTTACATTAAAGTATATAAATGCATTATGTAATGTGCCAAATAAAAGAGTTCTAAAGCTTAACAAAGCAAACTCTGTTTGTTAGTTGTAAACCAAGGGTGTCAAGCATACAGCCCACATGCTGAACCCTTTCCCATCCAGCCCCATTCAAAATTAACAAAGCTATCCAGACTGCAGCTGCCTTTCTTGATACAGCTCAGAGGAGCTAGTGTAGGCAGAGTTGAGAAAGAAGCTTATGTCTGACTGGCCACAGGTACCTGAACCCGTCCTCTTCTCAGCAGTCCTTTGTACAGCTGCTCTCACAATGCCCCACAGTACAGGCTTAAATAAGAAGTCCTTCCTGTCCCCTTTACTTCAGTTCTGATGCTGCTGCCAAACCTGCAGGAGTGGGTCCCTTATCTCTCCCCCACTTCTGTCCCAGTCCCTCCTGCCACCACTGCCAACCTCCCATTATAGAAGTGTGGGAGAGAAGCCTCCAGAGGAGGATTCCCAAATTGAGGCAGAAAATAGAAAATTCACCAAAAATTGGTGAGGGGGTGATACAGGAATGCACGGAGAGATGAATTAATTAACAAAGGATAGGAGGTTTCATAAATGCATTTACCCTCTTAAAAGTCTACATTTAAATGCCATATTTAACTGTGCTAGCTAAAGAGGCTCACTCTGTGGTTGGACAAGAATACAGTGTTTGCCTCCTGGCAGTGAAATTTTAATTCCGACCCACAGACTAAGAACAAATTTGACCACCACTGCAGAATGGGTTTGACCCCTCCCCAAGTATAGACACTATATTACCTGGAAGGGCTATGTGAGATAGTGGTTTGTTGATAATTGGAAGATGCAGGACTACCATGCATGGAATTCTGAGAAAGTTTGTACTGTGGCATCATCATTCCTGTTTAAAAAAAAAAATCAATGTTACCATATGTATACATTGTACATTTTCAACTCTTAGGTTTTTCTTGAGGAACTACTTTTTATAGGAATTTAAAGGGTACACCCATCATATTAATATCCTGTACTTACAATTAAATTAGAAAAAACATTTATACACTCAGCTCCATCTAACATGTATATTTCATATTTATGATACATACTAATAAATGTATGTATTAGATTATATACAAAATTCACTTAAGAAGCAGATCTATATCAGGAATGCATTTCAAAGGTAGTTTCTTATATTTATTAATTTTTTCCCATCTCTCCTATTCCTGTAGGCAAATACAGACAATGATAACTCTTTGTATTTTATAATAGGGACCTGGATTACACACCACAGTTGAGTCAAACAGTAAAATAATTAATCTGTAATTAAACAATACTTCTTACAATAGCAAGAAAAACACTTCTAAGCTATTAAATTGGGTGGGAGGATTGGGTTGGTATGACGGGTTTAAAGCCAAATTAAAAAGAAATTATTGTTCTCCAACAGTATTTCCCAAATGACAGCACAGATAAATATGGCTTTACAGCAATACCCATGAAAATGAACTACTAATAAACCAGTGGCCTGTAACACACATCCAGACACAATATTGTTTTTTTCCCCAGTACATTTATGAGGGTTTTTGTGCTTTCCAGTAAGCATCATACAATCATTTTTTAAAGAACCAGTCAAATACTGCATACAGCCATGCAGTAATTAAAAAAAACCTTGAACAAGAATAAATTGCAATAGCCCCCAGGGAAAAACACACTATCCACAAAGGAATCAATTCCAAAATACAGTAAGAGCTGTTTTATCTGGCATGTTGGGAGAATGGGGGGTGCTGGAAGTGAAAAATGCCAGTTAACTAAGAAGGTCCTGGATTGAGGTCCATATCTCTTGGGAAAGACCACCACTGCTTCTAGGTCCCTATCTTGTTAAGGACATATGAGTCTTTGATCTTGAGGTGAATAGGTCTAAGCTCAGCAATCTGAAGACTTGGGTGACCCAATGACTCTCACACTCAGGAACTATTCACCCTGGATCTCTCTCCATCCTGCTAAGCCAGGCCATTATAATACGCACCATCTGATATGTAGGGTCCAAAGTATATGCTGGCTTCCTTGTGAAGAGTTCAAAACTTAGTTCCCTCTTGTCTGTTCACATATCCCATTGTTGTAGCCTTGCCCGTCATGACTAGTACAGACACGTTCTGCAGGTCTATCTAGATAGATAGGTCCATCAATGGCTATTAGCCAGGATGGGCAAGGATGCAAAACCATGCTCTGAAGCGTCCCTAGGCTGTGTGTGCCAGAAGCAGGAAATGGGCGACAGGGGATTGGCAACTTGATGATTACCTGTTCTGTTCATTCCCTTTGAAACCCCTGGCATTGGCCACCGTCAGAAGACAGGATACTGGGTTGGATGGACAATTGATCTGAACCAGTATGGCCATTGTTATGTTCTTAGAAGTGAAGTATGATGGCCCTAATTGCTTCAAGTTCCACCACTTTATATGTTTTTGCTGTCCATTGGGTCCATGTGTCCTGTGTTATCTGACCCTTTAAAAACAAGTCCCAAAACTGAGCAAGCTTGAAATTGGTTGTAACTGCCATTCAACCAAACTACAACATTAGGTGGCCTGAAATGAACCTATGGAATGGGTCCACCAGTGCAACAACTGGAGCATAGAGAGTGGAACCTCTTCCTTGTATCTAAAGTTGGACAAAACTGAAGACTCAGGAAGCAGGATTCTTTGTACTGACTTCACATGGAAACATTGCCATTGAAGAGTTTCCACACACAGTATTATTATGCTCTTGTAGTTGCATTCGGGCTCTTACTGATGCCACGGGTGCAACTGACAGCTGTTGAATTAGGTCCAGAATATTTTCTTGTTTCTCATTGGAAAGGAGAACCTTGTCTTTGGGTTACTATTGTATTATGTCCAGAATTACTCACAGGTGTTACTGCCAGATCATACTTCTCCATGTTCGCCACAAACTCATGCTCCTCTAGGAAGATTACAATTGATTTTGTGACTTTTATGCCCCTTAAGAAGGGCTCTGATTAGAAGGTGATGCCATTTGCAAGAGACAGTCAAAATTCTCTCATCCAGTGTTCATATTATGATGGGGGAGGGAGGGGAGTAATCAGATAACACTGTCACGCCTAGTTTTTACAAGTTAGTTTTCTCTGTGCATAAGCACTTTTTTTTTTTTTTTTTTTTTTTTAAAGAAATGTTGTATTTTTACCACCTTTTAGGGGAGCTGTTGCAGGTAGCAGGGTAGTTTGCTCTCTCTGCTTTAATCTCTCTAGAGACAATTCTTGGAGTAGAGTTGCTGCCTGGGAATAGGGCATTGGTATTTTGGCTAAGATTCCTGAAAGTGGTGATTCCCTGCTTGCTGTTTGACCATCTCTGTTTAGGGACTGGTGTATGTATTGTAAATAAAACCAGTTATACTAAGAAAATTTCTAGACTCTGCATCACTGATTTCTCCTCTAATCTTTCCATCCAGCAATTATATCAAGAACTGAGGAAGGACCTAAAACAGGGCCTGGAGGCCTGGCAAGATTACCAGTCTGAATCAAGATTTCTCCTGCCATAGTAAATGAACCTGCAAGGCCCAGAAATCTGCTACTGCTCAGCACAGGTCCTACACTGCTATGGCTATGCTGAGGTTCCCTCCAGTTTTGACACTGGAGCAAACTTAACTGATGTTCAAACTGGTTTGTATTTTTTGGTAAGTTTATTCAATGTAGACAAGACACATGAAAGACATTCAGGTGATCTCTTTGCAACTCAAATCCTTGCATCCACCACTAGACTATCTACTTTCAACTAATGTGGGGAGCGAATGGGCAGCCCTGTGAAGTTGCACCCTGCAAAAGAAGTGAAAAGGAGACAGAGATGTGAGAGCTGTGCTAACTATAAAAGCCACATTTATGAATTTCAGAAGATGCACTTCCGGTAAGAGTTACAAGTACTGCAGGGGGAAGAAGGACCAGGATACCTATTCACTTTCCCAGTAAAGAGAGAGTTCTAGAACTGAGCTGCCTTGTCTTTTTTTTTTAATGCATCTATGCTAGAAAAATTAATAGGCATATTACAGTAGTAGCCCATAATGGTACAACTGCCACTCTGCAACTTTAACTGAACAAGTTTAATGATATAGTGGCAAATGCCTAAATTCTATCTATATCAGTGCTATATCAATACAACTGCATCACTGATGGCAATAACTGAAGTAAAGGTACAAATATTTCTTGTATAGATAAATCCTGTTCCCACTCCTCCCTCTTCTCTTATTCAGCAGGGAAGAGAGCTGATAATCCTGTTGGAATGCAGCAGTTATTACCTACACCTGGTAGGTGTGAAGTTCTGCATTCCAAGCAGATTAACAGTTTAACTAGCTGAGAGTTGGAGTGAAAGTCTCTCTAATTGCACTGAAGAAGTTTGAGAAATGTATACCATTTTACTATAGAGGCATTTTCACTATATTCAGTAATATGGGATAAAAAATCCTCGACTCCCACTAAGCTTGTGTAATTGGGCTTTATGTGGTTGTCTTGTAAAAGTGCTGGTGGAGGTGACAAACTGCATTGTCCAGCTGAGGGGTACATGGACTGCAGTTCACTGTCCCTGCTTCATTCCAGGGGAGGGAAGGGAGGAGAAGAGGAGGGAGTAGAGGGCGCAGGGATGCAGGAGGGGGGATGGGTGTCAGTGATAGGAACCCCCAAAAGTGACCATTCAGACCATACTAATATCAGGAAGACAACTATAGCATGAAAGGCCTTTCAGAGGCCACCATTTATGCAGTTTTCATTCTATATATAAAAACAAAAGAGTTGGCAAGTCAAATATTAAACCTATAATAAGCAAACAGAAAACTGACACGGTATACATTTTTAAGTAGAGAATGATTATTTTAGAATTTACAAGTAAATCCATTAGTTTATGAATTAATTGAAAACTTAATTTGTAATTTCTTTGACCTGAATGACTTATTACAGAACACACAGACTTGTCAACCTTTGAATATAAATTAATTTTGAAATTAGGTTGAATTAAAACTAAACTAATGGCTTTTTCAATCCACTGTTATGATTATAAAGGCTACAGGTAACCAAGTAGAGCTCAGATAACTCTTTGCCACTGTGACAGAGAAAGTTCAATCAATTACTATCCTTCCTCTATAGCAATTATGAATGCAACAATTGTATTGGGTGTAATGAGTCCAAAGGAGTCTGAACATGTGAGAGCTCTCACTGGTAGATTACCTGGCCCACCTGTCACTGCTCTTTAAAGGTTCTCTTGCCACACATGTTTGGGCATGTGTACTTGAAAGGCTATGGCATTAAGGCCTCTGCTCCAATGTGCATGAGTCAGCACTGCTGTGGAAACAGAGGGAGGAATGCCCTCTGTTAAAGCACAGAGACAGTGCTACTAGGGGACTGACTTTCCCCCATCTCTCTACAAATTGCTAGTCACACTCACACAACCTCCTAAAGTAATAAGTCAATTGCAAATTAACAGCCAGCTTCAGTTAGCTTCTACAGCTCTGGTGATCCAAAGCAGCTATAAACCCAACTTTAATTGGCTAATACTCTCTGGTTACTTTGCACTGAACTGGTATGCGAGTAAATCTCCCCTTAATATTAAAATAAAAAAAAATAAGGTTGAGACTATGCATCTTTAAATTATTATGAAGATCACATGGTAGCATTCCCTTTGAGTTTCTTGTTTAGTGTTTGTGTATGAGTTTTTATTAAAAAAAAAAATAAAAAAAAAATAGTTACCCACCTTTTTCATTAACTGTTGTTCTTTGAGATGTGTTGCTCATGTCCATTCCATTCTAGGTGTGCGTGCACCCACGTGCGTGGTTGTCAGAGATTTTTGCCTTAGTGGCATCCATAGGCCAGCTGTGATGCCGCCTTGAGTGCCGCGCTCATACGTCAGTATATCAGGCACCGCCGGCCCTACGCCTTCCCAGTTCCTTCTTGCTGACAACTCCAACAGGGGGGCAGGAGGGAAGGTAATGGATTGGACATGAGCAACACAGCTCACAGAACAACAGTTATGAAAAAGATGGGTAACCGTTTTTTCTTCTTAGAGTTCATGCTTAAGTTGATTACATTCTAAGTGACTCACAAGCAGTATCGATGGAGGCAGGCTCGTAGTTCACGGTCTTGCAACTTGCAGCACTGCTCTGCCAAAGCCAGAGTCATCTCGAGCTTGCTGGGTCAGCAAATAATGAGATGCGAACATGTGGACAGACAACCAGGTAGCGGCCCTACAGATCTCTTGGATTGGTACCTGTGCCAGGAAGACCACTGACGACGCTTGTGCCCTAGTCGAGTGTGCTTTCACAATTGCCGGCGGAGGCACTTTCGCCAACTCATAGCAGTAGCGGATGCAGGTTGTGATCAGGACGAAATCCTCTGAGCAGATACTGGGCAACCCTTCATTCTGTCTGCCACCACAACGAACAACTGCGTTGACTTACGGAATGGCGTTGTTCTATCTATGTAGAAGGCCAGCACCCTCCTGACGTCCAGGGTGTGTAGCCTGTGCTCCTCATCTGACGCACAAGGCTTTGGAAAGAAGACGGGCAAGTATATGTCCTGGCCAGTATGAAACTGGGAAACGACCTTGGGCAGAAACGCTGGGTGCAGTTCAGCTGGACCCTTATCCCTGCAGAAGACCGTACAGGGTGGCTCCGAAGTAAGCCCCCTGATCTCGGACACCCTACAGGCTGACGTTATCGCGACGACAGCACAAGAATCAAGTCGGGGGGGTGGGGAGGGCACGGACTGAAGATATCCCAGACGTGGGAGTAGAGATGCTCCCGACCTTTCTAAAACCATGTCGTCATGTTGTGAGTGAAGATCGACCTGCCTTGGAATGGAGGATGGAAAGCCAAGACAGTGGCAAGATGGACCTTGATCGATGACAGGGACAAACCTTGCAGTCTGAGATGCAACAGATAATCCAGGATCTCCCGCAGCGGGGCCTGCTCAACCAGAATATGCCATTCTGAGGCCCAACATGTGAATCTATTCCATTTGGTCAGGTAAATCGCTCTGGTGAAGGGTTTCCTGCTACCCAGCAAGACCGGCTGGACACGGGCCGAGCATGCCTGTTTATCTGCGCTTAACCATGCAGTAGCCAAGCTGTCAAGTGCAGTACCACAAGGTTTGGATGCAAAAAGCCGCCGTGGTTCTGTGACAGCAGATCCAGCAGGAGGGCAGCTGCAGTGGGGCGGCTACCGAAAGGCTCAGCAATGCGCCAAACCAGTGCTGGCTATTATGATCATTTTCACCCTATTTTGCCAGTGGCGCTGGTGGGAAAGCATAGATCGATGACCACGGAATGAGAAAGGCATCTGACAGGGAGCGCCCATCCATTCCTCAGATTGAACAAAACATGCATTTTCTGTTCTGCCTGGACATGAACAGCTCCACCCAGGGGGTCCCCATCTCTGGAAGATTATACTGACCACCTCCGGATGGAGCGGCCACCCAAGGCGAGAGGAGAAAGTCCTGCTGAGGTGATCCGCCAGGAGGTTCCTGGTTCCAGGCAGGTGCGTGGCTATCAGATGAATGGCATGCCGCACACAAAAATCCCAAAGGCGGTGAGCTTCTTGACGAAGGGCCGAAGACCTGGCACCTCCCTGACTGTTGATATAACACATCACATCACGACAGTGTTGTCCCTCAGGACCTGCAACCACCTTGCCCTTCAGGTGGGGCAAGAACGCCTGGCAGGCCAGGCGAACTGCTCTGAGCTCCCTGATGTTGATATGGAGGTCCATATTGTCCCACAACCAGCGGTCCTGGGTGCTCAGCTCGCCCAGGTGGGCTCCCCAGCCCAGGTCCAAAGCACTGGAGACCAGGGTCCACGATGGGGATGGGGTCGTGATAGGGACTCCCTCCATCACCAACTCAGTGTCCAACCACCAATCCAGGGATGACCCGATGTGGTCCGGCACCATGACTATCCGATCTAGGTCATGCCTGTTGGGAATGTAGACCGACGCCAGCCACGCTTGCTCCATCTCCAGCCCCTGCAGAGCACGGCTGACCACATATGTACACACGGCCATATGGACCAACAGCTGCAGGCAGGCCTGAGCTGTGGTGAGTGGGTGGTTCTTTACATGGGAGATCAGGTCCGACATGGCCTGAAAGCGTACTTCTGGAAAGAAGGCTCTGGCTCACATGGAGTCGAGAACTGCCCCAATGAAGCCAGGAGCTGCGCCTCATAACCTCCGCCGATGCGACCATCCTAGCTGCCGAGTCCACACTGTCCCACGCCATTTGGAAGGAGCACCTAGACACCACGGTGCCATTGGCCACTAGGGTGCAGAATTCACGGGCCAAACTCTGAGGAAGGGACTCTTTGAACTTATGGAGGGAGTCCCATAAATTAAAATTCTATTTGCCCAAGAGGGCCTCATGGTTCGACACCCGGAACTGCAGGCTGGCAGTGGAATAAATTTTTCTCCCCAAAAGGTCCAATCTTTTGGCCTCTATTTTTGGGAGTTGAGCTGGTGTGCCCCTGCTTGTCTTTTTTGTTGGCCATAGAGACAACCAGCGAGCCTGGAGATGGGTGGATATAAAAGTACTCGAACCCTTTGGCTGGGACAAAGTACTTCTTTTCGGCCCTTTTGGAGGTGGGAGGGATGGAAGACGGGGTTTGCCAGAAGGCCTTGGCAATTTTGAGGACCCCGTCATGCACTGGTAGTGCAACATGGACCAGAGTAAAGGCTGAGAGGACGTTGAACAAGGTGTCTGCCTGTTTGGCCATCTCCTGCACCTCTAGGCCCAAGTTCTCGGCCACCCATTGAAGCAGGGTCTGGTGTTCTTTAAAGTCATCAGGCGGGCTGGCCCTTGAGGGTCCCGCGACCGCCTTGTCCGGGGATGAAGATGACGACTGTACCACTGGGGGAAGCCCTGGGGCATCATCCCCCATGGGGGAGGGAGGGAGGTTTAGGGGAGCAACTTGTTGCTCTGAGGCCGTAGCAGATGAGCGGTGCAAAGGGGGAATCGTCATGACCGGAACACCCCATGCGCTCCAATAAGGCCACTGTGCTGGCCACTAGCCATGCTGACAAGGTGGCACCATCGATGTAGACATGGCCTCGGGAGCCTAACTGCGCCGATGGAGTCTGGGCGAGGGGCTGAACTGCCCTTCCATGCTGGAGGAATCCCCTTCCGGTGACCACGGTGGGACCATCAATGCTTGTGTCTGCCTGCTCACCGTCGAAGACCAGTGCCTGGAATGAGAGGATCAGTGCCAGTATTGAGGGGACCAGTGCCAGGGCAACCGGAGTTGTGATGGGGAGCGCTCTGACGGGGCAGGCGAGCAAGATCTGCACCGAAAGGACGGCTGGCGGGAGGGCGAACGGCTGCCAGTAGTACGGAGACTGACGCCTCCCCCTAGGCGATCCGTGTTGAGACAGAGGGGACCGCGATTGCGGTAACAGTGACCAAGGGTGATTCCCAGAGGATCTGGGCTGTGATTCCAGAATCTGTGGCGCGGAGGAGAAGAGCACTGCCTTGTCTCGGGGGATCAGCGGCACTCCACTGCCCCGAGGGGTCTTAGCAGTTCGCGTGCCCTCATAGGGCACCTTTGCAGTTTCCTGCGGTGTGGGCGGAAGCCTCTGGCTCTCTTGGCGCCAGGGAAGCTTGGGAAGGCATCGATGCCATCAGGAGTTTGAGTCCCCTGCTGCTCCCGGGAGTTAGTGGCGGATCCTTTAAGGGGCTAAAGCCCCATCTGGGGAGGCACGTACATGTGGGTCCTTTGCCTGATGTGCGATGGCCCTTCTTGCCCGGTGCTGGGGACTGTGCTTCGTTTTCTTTTTGGGTACCAGCCATGGGAAGTGGTGCCAGGCGGAGCCCAGTGCCAGGGGTGTGCTGCGCACCAAGGCCGAGATATTAGGTGAGTCTTGGCAGGATGGCTTGCAAGCTGGACGAAGGGCAGCCTCCATGAGGAGAGCCTGCAAACAAATATCCTGCTCTTTCTGGGTCCTGGGTTGAAAAAGTTTACAAATACGACCCTTGTCCTTCACATGTGATTCCCCCAAGCACTTGAGGCAGCTGCTGTGGGGGTCACTTACAGGCATAGGCCTGTTATAGTCCGTGCATGGCTTAAGCCCCAGAGACTGGGGCATGCCCCTTCTGGGGCGAAGTGGGACTAACTTCTAACTACACTTAACAACTACTTAACACTACTATATACAAACTATTTACAAGGCCCTAAGGCTTGAAGTTAGAGGAAATGAAACCGCTAGCCCTTGCTATGCAAGGAAAGGCACTCTGACCAACCACCATAGGCGGTAAGAAGGAACAGGGAGGGTGTAGAGCCGGCGTCGCCTGATATACCAACACATGAGCATGGCACTCAAGGGGGCGCTACAACTGGCCCTACGGATACCGCTAAGGCTAAAATCTCTGACGACCACACGTGGGCGCACACACACCTAGAATGGAATCGACATGAGCAAACATACAAAGAAGAACCAAGGGCATGCAAAGAAAAAGCTATGCTAAAATGGAGATGCTGTTGACAGTATGTTTCAGTAATTATCTCCAAACTATGCATTATAAACCCAGATTTGAGTTAAGGTGAAACTTAAAAGAAATCTTAAAAGAAATCTAAATATTTTAATTTATAGAAATGCACAGTTAAGGAATACAAAACAACCATAATGCTGCCCTCTACTGACACCATGGGGGATAGAGGAAAATGTGCAAAAAAATCTAGTGTGAAGTCACAAACACTGAAATGTCAATCATAGTTTTATTGTTATTACATTGCATTACTAAAAGATGGAGTTAAATCTTAGATGTACATTTTTAGATCTAAAAATATTTGAATTTCTTTTAAGTTTAACCTTAACATTGAGATTCTTGGGTTTGCTATGCTTGGTTTGTGGAGAATCTACTACACCACTTAAAAAAAAAAAAAAATCTTGCAAACCTTTCCTGAACATATAAGCTCACTGAATAGTCAGAATGTAGTAATGGAAAGGAGAATAATTGCTTATTATGAATGTGAAATTAGCTATTTAAAATGAGAAGAAATCAACCCTGAGGAACCTTGTTAGTCCACACTCTAGAGTTAGACTCAACGAAGGAGTGGCCTCATGAAACTATACAGAATTTTTATCATGGTGTGTTGAAATACTCTACAGTAGAATTTTTCATGTTGCCCTTTGTACAGAAGTTGGACTACAAACAGACTGTGTGGTGATGTGATTCAGTTTGTTCATATACCTTGTTAACAGTAAATATCTCTGAAAAACCTATGACATAAACCAGAAATAATGGAGTACATCAGGGGTTCTCAACCTCTCTCTCTCTAAGGCCCCCCTTGACATGCTATAAAAACTCCAGGGTCCAGCAGGGGTGGGGAGAGGAGATTGGGGAGTGGGTGGGGGTGGGGAGAGGTGTGGAGCTGCTCCCGAGACTGCCGTGATCTTGTGCTGCACTTTGGGAGGGGTGGGGGGAAATACCTCTATGTCCCCAACTCTGCCCATGGGCTCAGGGCTTCTGCCCCACAGGGAGCACCAGGGCTCGAGGCTCCGGGATTCAGCCCTGCGCCTCCCGGCTTCAGCCCCGTGAGGGGTGCTGGGGATCTGGGCTTCAGCCGTGGGGCAGAGTTGGGGACATAGAGGTATTGAAAGGGCTTGCGGTCCCCCAGGGGGCAGCGGACCCCCGGTTGAGAACCGCTGGAGTACATCACCAAAATTTGTTTGCAAAATGGCTAAAGAGCTACAACGAAGGGGTAAATAAATAATCCACATTTGAGCTCAGACAACTGCAGCTACCAAAAGCCTAAATACTAGCTGAATGCCATACAAACTTTGGCAATCCCTAAAAATCTATTTAGCTACATACTGTCAACTGAACATCACTACTGTATCACTTAATATCAGGAAATGCCAACTCCCTTGTGATAAAAGACTAAATCTGTCTACATATTAAATTTCCTTTTTAGAATTATTAAAATCGTAAGTAAAAAGAAATCCTCCAGCCCTAATTTCTAACTTGAACTCTTATTCTTACAACTAATACTGTTTGTAGATTTCAAAGTCTATGGAATGCCACTTGTGCACTTTACTGTATCTATTAGAATCCAACACGTAAGATGGACAGTGCGACACTGGCATACCAGGTGTCAACTCATGCCAAGGCCTCAGGCCTCACTGAACACAGACAAAAACATAACTGGAAACCAGTCTGTCTTACCTGTGTATTAGTATTGTTAAGATAAATATTAGAGCTGTAAGAATGTCTTTGGTGTTCAGACATTATGATTAGTGTAGGATGCCGCATATACAGATCTCACTTATAACCTCTATCATGCATGGTATAAAGTTATGAGCATTTACATTGTAAACCTCTGTAATTGTGTAACTCAACAAACAGGAAAAGCAACATTAATTAAGGTGAAGTGCTCATCCTGCACAGAAGATGGCCCACTGAAGGCAAATGAGGAACTGTGTAGCATCAAAGGGCAGAGACCTTGTTGACTACATTCCTCACTCCCTCCAGGAAGAGGAGACCTGCTTGGATTCTGGGGTGAAGGGATAAAAATCCCTGACAAAGAGAAACTGGGATCTTTATACTGTCTGGACTCTGAGGGGCTTGGCATGGGGCACCCCTGAAGAATGTACAGAGCTGCTTATTTTAGAAGCTTATATTACCTTTTTAAATATAAAACTGTAACTCATGTGTGTGTGTGTATATGTTTCCTGTTTTAATCTTGTGAATAACTCATTTCTTTTCTTAGTTAATAAATCTTTAGTTAGTATATTACAGTATTGGCTACAAGCATTGTCTTTGGTTTATGATAGGAGTACAATTGACCTGGAATAAGTGACTGGTGCTTTGGGACTCGGAGTAACCTGAATATTGTTGTCCATCTACCACATAGTCCAAGTGGCAAGATAGACTGGAATGCCCAAGGGGTCTGTCTGTGACTCCATGGTAAGACTGTTATAGTTCTTTAGAAGTTCACATTTTTTATTAGGTTGATGAAATCTAATTATAGAACATACAACAAGTTTGGGGTTTCTGCCCTGTTTTTTGACAGTCGTCCCTGAGGCTGCCAGTCATAGGCATGAGCCATTCCAGACAGCGTGATGTACAGTATCCTAGTTTATTCAGTGAAGACCCGGTTTTCTGGGGGCACCTGCTGCCCTGACATATTGTACTAAAACACATGTTTTTGTCCCAGTTTCAATATAATTGTTTAACTGCCTGACTGGCATTCTTCCATCAGCTGGCTTCACCAACCTTATATTAATAACTCAAGTTTCTACCACCTCTGGAGATTTGAAAAGGCATAAAGAGGAGAATGACACCCAATGAGAGTTGGGTGTCTAACTCCACTTGTGCCTTGTCAATTTCTCTACTGAATTGTCTGTGCAAAAGAGTGTAATATTCTAGCTTACAAACCTTTCTCCATCATAAAGGAAAAGCCCTAGCTGATCTTGTCCCAACTCTCATTAGTAACTTCATCAGAGAGTTCAGAGAGTTGTATGAGACTTTCTAATGTCCACCTACTCTGATTCTTTGGTGGGAGGGGAGGGTTGTGTGTGTTTTAATTAACAGTATGCTTCCACAAACTTAAATTTTTTTAAATCTGGCACCAAGTAGTTTAAAGTTACAATAGCAACCCAACTGTGTCCAGATCAGATTAGAAAGTTGTTGTCTTCTTATTTAAAATGTTTTTCATTATACAGGCAACAATTTCACTCAAGATGTAGGTTGTTAGATGGATAATTTCACGGATTAAAACTACCCCAAGAAGAAACACTTCTCAAGTGTTCCAGATTTGTAGGACATAATCAAATCTCGGGGTAGTTATTCCCAATTATCTATCCACTAGGCCATTGTTTCCTATTTCATGCCAATTATGTTTTCAGGATCATTCAAATGAACAAAGCTGAGTAGAAGTGGCTTGGTTCTCTTTTAGGCCTGCTATCTGCTACTTGCATTCCAATTCGTCCGTGTTGACCACTTCAATATGGTCATGCTTTGCCTCATATCCCAAAGTCTTTTCTATAGTACCTGGTTCCTCTCAAAATTTTGCTCTCTTCTCCAGCTCTTCCCTCTGGCTACACACTTATGATTCAATGTTTGCTTACATGCCATGCACATTGAAGTTTGTATAAATTAAGATTAAACTTTTGTGATGGTTTAAGCATGCCACATTCTTCCCCTCTGATCCCCTGAAATATTTTACATTGCTAAATTAATTGTAACTCCTCCTTCCAAGTTTTATATTTTGTATGGAGCTGTTACCAATATCTTCCTTCCCTAATAATTTTTTTAAATGCCATCAGTTTTTAAGTGAGTTTCTTAAGAATGACTGTCCTTGCTTCACAAAAGGCGTCTCCCCTTGCAATTTGATTCAACAGTGAAGTATAACTTTTCCCTCAAAATCTGCAAAAACTTCATCAGCTCATTTCCTCCTTTGCAAAATTCTTGGCCAGGGACAAATTAACTTAGATTCAAAACAGCTACTCAGTTCATGACAGCAGAAAGTTTTATCACTTTCCATATATTTTTGTGTATTAGATATAAACCATTCCCACAATTCCTCAAACAGATTTCTCCCCAGGGTCCTGCCCCATGAGCAATTGGGAGGTCACCAGGGCGAGGAAGCAAGGGTCTCAGTTAACCCATGTCCCAGCCATTTGAGGTGCTGACAGCCGCCACTGCAACAACATTTGGAATAGCTGCAGTTCATGTTAACAATCTCACGGGTGCATTAGCACCTTACACTGGTATGATAAGACAAATGTAAGAAAAGAGCCAAAGATAAATTCAAAGCCATTAAAAACAACAACAACAAAGCAAATCCCTCCCCCAAACAAAATCCCACTACTCTGGAGGAAACTAACTTTATTTTTGCCAAATTCCCATTAGATTTCTAGTGTCCCTGCTTATCCCCAAGGAGTAACCAAGATACACAGCATCCTGACATTACCCAAAGGTAAAACACAAAGGTCAGAATTTGTCATATTTGTGATCCACGTACATTTGTGAGGACTTTACCTTTTTTTTTTTAAAATGTATAAAATGTAATTAGTAGAAACATATCCTCACCACTTTGTACCCCGTATCTGTTTTGCATGCTTTTCTCCCTGAAAACATTAGGATTCCTTGCCAGGACAGCCTGCAGCAAGACTGGTATATCTCCCTCTGGATCATCGCTGCCAAGGTTATCTTTCAATTCTCTGGGATTGAAGAGATAAGCAAACAAAAAAAAGTGAATGTTTTCAAAATATCAGAGGCTACAGGTTAAAGCCACAGACCTGCTCAACAATAAATAGAAAGAAGTCTAAAATGTTGTCCCTCTGCATCTCAATTTGAGTTTCTTATTCCTTTTTTCAGCAGAATGGAGGGAAAGTATTTGTATCTGTCTTCATATTAATAATTTCTCCACTATTACCAGTTAAACTAATGATAAAACTTCCCATATTCACTCAGAACCTCCTCTTCTCCATCGCAGAACAATGCACTAATGGCAAAGCCACCAAGAAAGTGTCATTTTAAGGGTACACTATTAATAAGAAGACAAACCTTATTTCTATCACACTCGGGTTTGAGCTAACAATTTAAGCATGCTTCCTGTTTAATCAGGGAATTGCCAAATCCTTGACAGGACAGGATTGTCTGTCACCCACCCATGGGAATTACAGGATTTTCTTTAAGATGTTCCTATGTTTACACTCCCTCCCCCCAGGCTTGGGGGCTTTTTTTAAATATTGGTTTATCTTGGGGAATTGGCTTCACAGTCAACCATAGTAAATTACTAGAACATTTGGAGAGCAGTCTAGGAGGCAAAGCCCCGAAGACAAGCCAATTCACGAGACGCAAAAAAAGCTCAGGAAGCATACTTGACAAACAGCTTGAAAATTCTGAGTACAGGAGCCAATCAAAGCAGATGAGTTATAAGAGCCAGAGTAGAAACATAAGCATATTCATAGCAGTGTTAGAGAAATAAATATGTAGCGATTATGCAAATTCCTGTACAATCATTGACTAATAATGGATGCGGGCCAGAGTACAGGAATGTTACAGGGTGTCTGATTCCTATAAACAAAGCAGGTCCAGATACTTTGTCCCAATACAGGTGCTCCGTTTGTCCAATTAAGTGGAGGGTAGGGGGCAGTACCTGGGGCTATAAAGGATCAGGAGCAGGTCCTTGAAAGAAGCTGGAGGAGGTCCCGAGGGAAAGGCTCAAAGCAGGAGAACAGCAGAGGGTTTTACTGGCTGGCCTTCCCAAGCTGGAGAGCCAGGGCCAGAGGGCTGAAGGCACAAGAGCATCAGAGGGAGTTGCCTGCTTACTTCCAAACTGGAGCCAAGGGCCAGAGAGGAGTGAAGGCAGGGAAGCGGCAGAGGGGCTTACCCATTAGCCTGTCTGAGATGAGAATGGAATAAGGGGAGTGATGGATGCTCCCTTGGTGAGGATGAACTCCCAGCAAGAGACCATGGGGGCTCCCACTGGGAAGAGTAGAGTCACACACCAGTTGGAAGGGCTTAGGTAGATGTCCTGACAGGACAGGACAGGACAGGACTGAAGAAAAGTGGTGGTGGAAGATGCTGGAGTGTCGTATGTGCCATGTCAATGCATTAGCTGGTGGGGGATTTTAAGGACCATATGCAGTGGGGGGTTATAAATGGACTATGTTTTAGGACTTTTATTATGGATTATTTGCGTGATATTTTTGAAATAAACAGGTCCCAAGGAAGAGCATAACTGAAGCAAGAAACAACTTAGCAGCCCGAGAGGGAAACTGGGATAGTAAACCTGGCATTGGGGCACCCGGGGATATGGGGAAGTTGACGACAAGAGATATGAAAAAGCAGTATACAAATGATACACCCACAACCTATAAAATTGCAAGTAACAACATATCTGGAGGAAAATATACAGTTATTAATATGTAATTGTCCAGTAACCTTGCACTTTGATTAGCTAAAACTATTTAATGTTGTTCTAATACAAATTGGTACTGCAGTACACAAACTTGACAAAGTACTTGCATATTTTCAATTTTAATAAATAAAACCACTTCTTATACCTATGTTTTCTCATTTTAATCTCACAAAGAATAAACAAGTTATTCTGATACTTTGGTGTGAAGAAATACAAAGTACATACATGTGATCTGTTGACACCTGGTTGAGGCTGTGTACAAGTTGTGAAACCAGATTTTCATCCCTGCAGGCCAGAAGGCAGTTTACCTCTTCTGCTATCCGTCCATTAAAGAGCAGGCTTTTTGTAGTTGTAGCAGGTAAAGGTGATGGAAGAGGCAGCTGGTTCAAAACTGCATTAGAAGAAAAAAGTAACTCAAATTATTCCACTGAAAATTAGCCAAGAGACCTGCATCAGTTTATTCTCTAGCATCCTTAAAAAAGAAACATAGTAAGTTTGAAACAAATTGAAGATCTCTGAGTTTCTCCTTAGATCAAGAAAATCTGGAATCGTATTTTAAACCAAAAAATTGAATTTGGTCAACTCCACAGATTGTATTATGGGATTATTTTAAATTAAAGACATCATATGATAATGCTTTCTTTTTCCAAAAAAATATTTTCTAATAAATCAGAAAACACAATAATTAATATACTAGAACAATTTAGCCTTGGAGTTGAATAAACTATTAAAAAGGGAGAATAAAGAAAAAACAATACTATTGCACATAATTCAGTGATTGTGTACAGCCTTTGCTTAAAATTTCTTGTTTCATCTGCAAGTTGCAGTGGTATGGCTCAAGTGTTCAATGTCACTTGTTTCCAAGATGAACGGATCTAAAAATCAACGTGATTTGAGGAAATCTTGATTTAAATAAACTATGTTAATCTTGTTTTGCATTTCTACTTGTTATTTTCCTAAAGGACCGTTCCATGTCACTGATTGATACAACCATTAAAACATGTTAATTTGCAATTAAATGTAGTCTTTGAACTAAATTTGGTACTTTTTGTTAACCAGAAGGATATGGTATATCTATACAGAATTATTTCTGCAATTATATATCTTAACATATCTTTATTCAGATTTTTAATTTTTACATATTTTAGGTTAATAAGAAATGTATTCATCTTTTTCTATCAAATTAATTTTTACTCATGATTTTGCATCAAGCTGGTTTTGGATGGAAATTTGAATTCCATCAAAAATGTACAAAAACAGTATTTTAAAATGGGTTTTTTAATCTTAAATACACTGACTACATTAAAAAAAGATTATCAAAACGTATTTTCCATTTAAAATAAACTCATTTTTAAACAGTATCTAGTCACCATGTTCTTCAAGTTATTAGAATTAATGGACCTCATCCTCTCCCACCTCGTTTTTATTCATATATGGAAGAGGAAAAATAAGCTTTCCTGCTTTTTAATTTCCAATTGGTGTCTCAACTTTGAACAAACTAGACCAAATGAAGAAAATATTCTGTCTGCATGTGCAGAAAAGGATACTGCCATCAGAAGTTGGTTTAGCACTTCAACAAACTCTGGTTCCAGGTGGTGAGCCAGTGACTTCCACAGTTCAGTTGTTTGACTTTCTGTAAAACTTCAACAGCAAACATGTACTGCTTGAATGGTTCACCTCCAGCCCTGAAATTTATTATGATTGGCATGACTGATAGATGATTATTACATGTTCATGTCATAGCAGCATCTTCCAGTTCAGTAGTTGGGCAGCTATACTCTGGCACTTTCTCTGTTGAGAATACTGGCAAGAAAATGAGGTAGGGTGAATTTTGATCCATCTGCTTCTTCACAGCATTCAATTTAACTCTGCTATTGGATATTTCCTTCTGCGGTGTTCCTTGGAATTTCTTTCCAAATTTCAACAGCCTCAGCAACAGAGCAGCTATTTTTTGCACTTTGTCCAAAGCTATGGAAATAGGTTTCAAAATATTCAGCATAGCTTCCATGTTTCTCTTTAGTCCAATGTTGACTACTTGGGCTGTGATAGTCCATCTATTTTGTCATGATATTCTTCTCAAATTGCCAGTTTTTAATTAACAGCTCAAAATAATCAACCACTGAATTCCATCATTCATCTTTGGGGAGAATTAGTTTTGATCCTCTGTCTCTTCAGTGAAGTTGAAGCAAAACAATTGTTACAGAAGCTTTTCATAATTTCAACAACATTTTCCATTATTGTTAGAGTATTTAAATCTTTGGCTAAAAGATATAACAAATGGATGCAGTGCTCATTTGATGTAAGTTTCAAGTTCACTTCATTATCCTTCTATAGGATTTCTTCTCATCTCAATTTCTGCATATCACTTCTAATTTATTTAAAAATTTTACTATAGTAAGTTTAGGCCTTAACATAGTTTATCATAATTTCAAATTTAATTTTAAACACATTTAGGTTTTAAAAGGAACAAAATACTGAACAAAGATGTAGAAAAAGTATGACAAAAAACTAAATATAAAAGTACTTACGGTCTGTGAGACTAGCAATCCCTGCAAGAGTAGTGATGGGAACATGAGGCATATCCCCATTCATCCTGAAGCTCTGGGATGGGTGCCTACACAGATATTTTAGTTCAGGTGCCAGCTATCATTTCTTTCCATCTCCCAAGCACTACAAAAAGCAAACAAAAACCAAATAAAAAAAAATTCAATTTGCTTAAAGCTACTTGGAATTCAAAAGGATTACAAAGTTACAATGAAGCATGAACAGTTTATATCATCCTTAGTGCACTTTTCTATTCACAGAGAACAACTTTATTAATAAACAGTAAAGCAATACTGGTATAAAGGGTAGGAAACCACAAATGAATCTCATCAATACTGGGTTGAACAATTAACATGTGAGCTTATTCAAATGACAGAACAGTGATCAAAAAGGCATGCTTCTCCTAAGGATTTTATTACAAAGGAAAATGTTGCTCAATTTATACACTAGCAAGCAAAATGTTAACATTTCATTCACTGATATTCTTTTAAGTATCAAACATTTGATGCATAAAAATTGTTATACCTGATCTTGTGAACAAATGACCTAAAATGACTGTAATTGAAAGATTAATGAAAAAAAATCTGTTCACTTTGCACTTGACATCACTTTATGCCTAGTTAATTTCAGTATTTACCCTGTATAGTCAGTTTCTAATTTGTGGGGACCTTCCAGACAATAATAGGGTAAAGCAACATTACAAAACAGGAAAGTGTGATGTTTAACTACTAAAGTTAGCAGGGGAACCAAGGGCATATATAGCACCTTAATCTAATTACAAATGAAAAGTTCTAAACATTGTTCTGCTAATGCACATATTCTCTTTCAGTCGAAAACTTCTCCTTAGAAGATCTGTGGTAATGTCTAAGGAACTTCTATACAATTATATATGGTAACATTAGGAGGATAGCTCAATGGATTAGTAAAATCTTTCACTTCCAGGTCACTGCCTCAAATCTAATTCAGATTGGTAAATACTGAAAGTTATCATCTGAATGCTGATTGGAGCCTTACATGAAATGAGTTAGTTGTCACAGATGAGGTTGTAGAAAGGTGTCCACTAGTTGGAAATAAAACAAAAAACCCAAAACCATCACTCCGGACATCTCTTGACAATCTAAGCATAGACCCCAAAGATTCACTGGGAATGGAAAGTGAGCCAACCTCATAGCTCTAGAGATGGTTCCTTCAGATCTGGGTTGAGGCATTTTGCAGGATGCAGAGGGAAGCTTGCACACTCTGTCTCTCTCTCTCTGCGTATTTTATAAATTAATAGAAACCATCTTCAGAGATATCAATCCAGCACTAAAGAACACTAATCCAGTTTACACTTAAAGAAACATTGTTAAACTGTTTATCACACAGTGAATTCTTTATAACAGCAGCAACCCTAAGCATTCAAGTTTGTCAATATTTACATATAAACCACCCCAAAAACAGAACCTGCAACTGGATGTTACAATCTGGATTAAACAGTCTGTTTTGAAATGTAGCTCTCCAATGAAAAGTAATTATATAAAAGTGGCACCTTCTTACTCACATGTACCCAGTCACATCTGCTTGTTTCAGGCCTAGTCTATACAGTTTTTATACTGGTATAACTGTTTCAGTTAGGGCTGTGATTTTTTTTTTTTTCCAACTGAAATAGTTATACTAGTACAAACCCTAGTGTAAATACAATTATATCTGTATAAAGGTGTCTTATAGTGATATATCTTATTCCCTTTCCTGTACAGGAATAAATTATACCAATATAGGCACCTTTATACCAGTCTAGCTGTAACCATAGTAGGGATATTATTTCACTTTAACTATAGCGGTATAGTTAAAGCAGTACAACTTTTGTTTAGATCAGTCCTTACTAACTACATCAGTGGTTCTCAAACTTTTGTACTGGTGATCTCTTTCACATAGCAAGCCTCTGAGTGTGACCTCCCTCCCCCTTAAAAACTAAACACTTTCTTATATATTTAACACCATTATAAATGCTAGAGGCAAAGCGGGGTTTGGGATGGACGCTGACAGCTCGTGAAACCCCACATAACCTCATGACCCACTAAGGGATCCCAACCCCCAGTTTGAGAACCCTTGAACTAAATAACTAAATCAGGGGGTAGCCGTGTTTGTCTGTATCCACAAAGACAACAAGGAGTCCGGTGGCACCTTAAAGACTAACAGATTTATTTGGGCATAAGCTTTCATGGGTAAAAAACCCACTTCTTCAGGTGCTTGGAGTGAAAATTACAGATGCAGGCATTACTATACTGACACATGAAGAGAAGGGAGAGAACTAAATGGTTCTCGATGGTTCATGCATACTAGCTACACAGAGCCATCATAGTTATGACAGGGGGAGTTGGAGTCTACTCCTCTTATAACAGAATTGTCTGAGTTCCAAGGAGTTACAACTTTACAATTCCACTAAAGACAAGGGCATAAACTGGATACATTAGAAGAACAGATTCCAGCTTGACTCTCAGATCTCAGGTTGAGTTGAAGGACTTGCAATTAGAAAATAAACAATCTTTTTATGGGTAAATTGAATACATCTGATTTGGAGTCAATATGAGATAAATATAGAATCCAAAGCAGCAATTTTTAGTCACGTCTCAGAGTAGAAATTCACTTAAATTTATACGCTAATTTCTTTGGTGTGTTTGTTTAATGTAAAAATACTTTTAGAGTTACCAAATGAGTGTCAGGACAGAAGTGATTTTGCAAATTGTAAAACTTCTGCTTTTTGATACATCTGTAAAACCCCTTAATTATAAATTAAATTAATTATTCAAGACATTACTTAATAGGACCATCGGGTTTTTAAAGGTTCCCTGCCAAGAATTTTATTAAAAACTGGCATTCTGGACTTTTCTAGTTCTTTATGATGTAGAAAAAGCAGCCTAGAAAAGATTGGGGTTTTTTTACTGATGGTTTTATACTCATCAAGAATGTCAACTCTGGTTTGTCCTAGTTTTGCTGGAAGAATTCTAAGAGGTGTCTGGAATGTTTATTGGGAACATGCTGAATAGTTTAACTAAGACTTCTACTTATACAAATGTTATTCAATTACTGACATTTTTTAACAAGTGTTTATAAAAACAAAAATAACATTTAAAAAAGTGACTAAATCCCTTTCCCTCTCAACTGCTCAAATATAACTTTGACTCTTGCAATGCCGCCATATCACTAGTTCTCTAGAGCAGCGGCGGGCAAACTTTTTGGCCGGAGGGCTGCACCGGGTTTTGTAAATTGTATGGAGGGCCGGTTAGGGGAGGGGGTCGTGCCCCCCCTCCCCCGGGACTCCTGCCCCATCCAACCCCGTTACCTGACGGCTCCTCTGGGACCCCTGCCCCATCCACACACCCCTGCTCCCTGTCCCCTGACTGCCCCCAGACTCCCGTCGCCCCATTGAATCACTCCTCTCATTCCTGACGGCCCCCCCGGGACCCCCGCCCCATCCAACCATCCCTTCAGCAGGGGAAGGGCTGGGGCTAGCCTCCTGGGCCAGGAGCTCAGGGGCTGGGCAGGACGGTCCCGCGGGCCGGATGTGGCCTGCGGGCCATAGTTTTCCCACCCCTGCTCTAGAGTCTTCAAGTTAACAAGATCTGAATTTCTAATTTAAAAAAAAAAAAAAAAAAAAAAAGCAAAAAGGTCCCTTTCCCCAACCCTTGAACATTTGAGGCCTTCTCCTGTATTGTAAAAGAGCACAAGACAATTATTAAAACTCTGCAGGTGCCGAAAGCTGCATCATCTCTAGCGTGCTGTGTGATGACATAGTGAGAGGTGAATGTATGCACTGAGGACCAAGTAGCTACCCTACAGATTTCCTGTATCAGGACCTAGGCCAGGAATGCAGCTGACAAGGCCTGTGCCCTTGTGGAATGAGCCTTAAGAGGCAGGGCTGGGACCTTGGCCAGCTCATAACATGTGCGGATACAGGCCGTGATCCAGGAAGATAATCTTTGAGATGAGACCGGGAGTCTTTTCATGCGGTCTACCACTGCCAAAAACAGCCAGTTCAACCTACTGAACGGCTTTGTGAGATCAATGTAGAATGCTAACACCCGCTGAACATCCAATGAGTGCAGCCTTTGCTCTTGGGTATTGTTGTGTGGCTTGGGATAGAAAACAGGTAGAAAAATGTCTTGGCTAATATGGAATTGTGACATTACCTTAGGGGGAAAGGCCGGGTGAGGTCTGAGTTGCACCTTGTCCTTGTGGAAGACCGTGTAGGGTGGGTCAGAGGTAAGGGCCTTTAACTCCGACACCCTCCTGGCTGATGTGATGGCGACCAGGAAGGCTAACTTCCATGACACACAAAGAATGAGGAGAAAAAATAGCAAGAAAAGTAGACGCTAATCTTACCTGCCCTTCACAGTCATCACTTAGGGAGAGAGGTTGGAAAAAAAGGTGGAAGGAGGGTTACCCGATATTTACTAATCAAGTCTGATACAAAGATTGGAGCTTTCCATCAAGATACAGGAAGAAGTCCCTCCCTGGTGAGAAGCACAACATATGAGCTCCCTTACAGTGGTTGGGAGAGAAGAGTGTGCCTTGGGTTTCTCAACAGAACCCATATTGCAAGACCCCATATTTTGCATCAGCTTCTAGCTCAAGGGTAGGCAACCTATGGCATGCGTGCCAAAGGCGGCGCGCGAGCTGATTTTCAGTGGCACTCACACTGCCCGGGTGCTGGCCACCGGTCTGGGGCCTCTGCATTTTAATTTAATTTTAAATGAAGCTTCCTAAACATTTTAAAAACCGTACTTACTTTACATACAACAATAGTTTAGTTATATATTATAGACTTATAGAAAGAGGCCTTCTAAAAACATTAAAATGTATTACTGGCACGCGAAACCTTAAATTAGAGTGAATAAATGAAGACTCGGCACACCACTTCTGAAAGGTTGCTGACCCCTGTTCTAGCTTGTTGTCACATGGCAATTTTCCAAGTCCCAATTACATTATATGTAAAGGGAATGCAATGAATACTATATAAAATTCCACTCATTTGAATACATCTTTGTTTACTTGGATAACTATGACCTATTGCATGTCTCCTATTAGGAAAAGAACACTGGGATTTTAAAACCACCACAAACAACAAATTTTTAAAATGTTTCTTGTAAAATAATTATTAAAACAGAATGAAATGTATAAATTTTATGTGGTCTATTGAAGATGTTCAAAATATGATTTGCATGGCTTTTATTACAGTTTGGAAACCTTTTTTCGTGTACTTTATATACACATAAGCCTGCCCATCTCCACTTCAGTCATTTTCTCAGTGATCAACTTTTATGCATGCCCTCACTTTCATTTGCACTAGCAACTATTGTATCGGATATTGTGGTTGTCTGGTATGAATTCACAAATTTGAGTAAGATAAGGAAATGGAATGGTATAGTATTTTTCTCCATTCTTAAAGAAATTTCATATTATAACTGACGTTTACTTAAAGCAATTTTCATTGTAATAAAGTTTCTCAAGCACAGCGCATGGAATTCTTTTTGAAAAATATTAACACTGAGGTTAAACAGAACTGACAGCAAGTTAACTTCCTTTACTGCACCTGTCACCATCTCATCTTTTCTACCACTGAATTACATTTGTTTATTGCAAGTACAATGCTGCAGAGGTACAGAAACTTAGTAAAGGAAACTGGTGCACACAGATATGGTTTGGTTTTCTTTAACCGGGACACAACAATCTTCAAAAACTCAAATGCTACTTGAGGTTCTTTACTTGAACTGGATGCCACTTTGCACACAATTTTAGCAGTTACTTAGTTTTACAATAGCCGGCTTGAAAAATTCCCTTGTCCACAATAAACAGGAAACTTTTTCCAGACAAATGCTATCAACTGTTTCAAAATCTAAGCTTTCATTACAACAATTTGTACGCAAAGATGACTTTTCAAATTTGTAAAATAATAGAATGCTGTCTTCCCAAATCTGTAGATATCTCCTGGTGTCTCTTGGTTTCCCAAACTGCAGATATGTGAAAACTGACTGGACCTTTGTCAGTTTCCCCTGCTATTATTGGGAACCTTATAAACTGCACTGAAACAAAAACACACCAGAAAAAAATCTGTAAATTTTCACTCTACTGGAGGCTAGAAAAGCTATAAATATCAGAGGCAGACATTATCAACTTAGATGCTTCACCAGCACCTGCCACCATAATAGCCAAGCGTAATGTAGATATTAACTGGGAAGGAGGACCCAAAAACAGAGTTAGTTTAGCAGCCAACTCTAGAGTATGAGTGAAGAAGAGACAAAATTCCCCCTTCTCTTCCCCCCCCAGCCACCATAAGATCTTTCAGGACATATATGCAGGAGATTGTGAAGCTTTATGTTTCAGACACCTACTTTTCAGAAGCTACAAAGATAAAATCCTGCATATTATCCAAGGACAGCACACTCCACTTGCTGGCAGCTTTGGGCAAGGAGTTTTTGCTTCTTAAAGGATCAGGTGTAGTGTGTGGTATGCAAAATAAAGCCATCAGAAACCAGCCAAAACTGTAGTTTGTATACGCAACTAGGTTTTGCACATTGTGTATATTCAGTAAACATGGTTGTTTTTAATCCTACTGTGCCGGTGTGATTTCTACATATTCTGTTGTAGAAAGACAACAAGTATTGATAGAAATTTGGGAGGATGAAGAAATGGCAGAGCAAATATAAAAAAGAAGGTGATACTGAACAAAAAGATGAAGAAAAATAAATGAGAAGACACAGACTAATGCAAGAAAAGATGCACCTAGTAAACAACAAGAAAAAGTGTAGTTAAGTCGAGATGAGAACAAAGGTATTAAAAACAAAAAAATTTCAAGCCCTGTACAATAACAGGATACCGGGAACTTTAACATGATGCAGCTTTCTAGTACAGTTACAAAACAAAAAATTATGTTAAAAGAAATTTTTTAGGTTATACTTTTAAGGACTTGAAAGTTTAAAAATGCCAGATTTAAGGATGCCAGTGCAACCTTAATTCTACCTTGTGTTTCCATCCTGCACACTCAATAACGAGGGGTTCTATGGAAAAGAATAGTATGTGATCATGTAATTAAAGATTGTATCACAATGCAGATGCACAAGGAGAGCAGAACTAAGACTGCACTTTGGCAACTGCAATTCTAGAATTTTCCAATTTTAGAGTGCTTGACTTTACAAACTCAAGCTACTTCCTTTCAACATAGCTTTTTGGTATGTAATTTCATAGGTTATTTTTAAAAGTAAAAATAAATTTTGTGTACAAATGTAACTCCCTCCCCACAAAACATTCATTAGCAGGATTACCATAGGCGCTTAACACCCACCAGCAGCCAGCTCCCCCTCCTCCCCCACAGCCCTCCTGCCTGCTGGCAGCCCGGCCGATCAACTCCTCCTCCTCCTTCCCAGCACCTCCTGCCCGCTGTGATCAGCTGTTCCACAGCATGCAGGAGGTGCTGCGGGGGAGAGGGAGGAGCGAGGGCAGAACACGCTTGGGGGAGGGGCAGAATGGGGTGGGAAGATGTGGGGTGGGGGCAGGGCCTTGGGAGAAGGAGTGGAGTGGGGACGAGGCCTGGGGCTGAGCAAGGGGTTGAACACCCGCGGGGAAAGGAGGAAGCCGGCGCCTGTACCTACCACTTTAATGATAGCAATAACAGTATTAGCTGACAGCAACAGAAGGCTATTACTCTGTCAGGGACTGCAGGTGACGAGGGAAAGGGCTGCTAGCACCATATTATGGGTGCGTTGGGGTTGGCAATGGTTGGCCTGGCTCTTTCCCCCAACCCGAGAAGCTGAGGGAGCTCCTGGCCCACAGGTTACCTTTACAGGGATAGAAGAGGGGAAATGAGACAATAGGACCATGTGGGTTGGAGAGTAGGGAGCCCAGCCTGGGGCTCTTTCCTCCTGACCCCGACTGCTACAGCTGTTCTGATAGCTCCCAGGTGTTTCTCAGTGCAATCTTCACTGGAGGTGGTACTGTGAGTTTTTTTGGTGGCCTGGGCTTTGCTCTTTAGAATGTGTGTTCAGTTATTATTTTCACACATTGCCAAAGATTTCCTGAGGAACTCAAGCAAGAAATGGAAAATGGCAATTTTTAACAGTTTGTAACTCCGCTATAGTTGAATGGAATTGCATAGCACAAAGAAAAGGCACCGCCCAATGCTTTCTTCTTGTTGAATTTCAAAGGCCTGCTACAAACAATGAACATGCTAAAGAATCTCAAAAAAGGTGCAAGAATCTTTCATAATGGAAAGTGTACAGCGAGCTAAATATAAGGGTTGATACCAGCAAATTCCTGTAATTTTTAGTGCTAAGTATTGTACAGTCATATGATGACAGCCCTCAGTTCAAAGAACTTAAACATATAAAGAGATAGATAGTAGCAGGACTGGGCAATAGAGAAGTTGGAGATTTGTAGAAGCGAGGATTGTGTGAGGCGAGTGGGAAAGAACTGTGTGAGAAGTTGTTGCGACCCTGTTTAGCTCTCTCCCTCTATGCAATTGATAGAGAGAAAATAAAGTATCTGACTTGCTGTACCCAAACAAAAAGTGAGAACTCTGTTATTCTCCGACAGAAGGATGGAGAAAGGTATACAAATATACAAACTAATTAATCAGTTAGGACTATGATTAGAACACTTATTTACACTCTCTCCTCCCCCAACAGTATCCTCAACAACCCCTCCACCTAACCATCATTGGCTCCTTCTTCATGATTTGATAGCACAGAACCTTGCACCTGTGTGAAATCCCAAAGAAAGAAAAGGGCCTGTTCTGTTAACTGCCCCTGTTTTTATTACTTAATTTTTAATCCTTAGCTACTTCTCTTTTTAATCACTTTTAACCTTTACCTATTAACTCAAACCACCTTCCCCTCCTCCCCCTTCCTAGCTATCTAGGAGCCCCAGTCTACTAGCTTACCCACTGCTGCCCATGCTAAGAGTACCTCATGTCCAGCCTGCCTAGCCACATATAGAATCAGGGTCATTGTGAGGAGATAAAAATAGTAAATATACAGACACCGTTAAAACAAAGGTGCAGAAATTTTCTTTATTAGTGATAGAAAGCTAAACGATCCCCACATTAAAAAAAAAAATCACATATAAAACTATAGAGTTATTTTTAAAGATCTGTAAGCAACTACTAAGAAAGACACAATATCAAGGTGTTCAAGTACAAACCATCCACAGTCAAAAAATCCTAAATATGATATGAATTAAGAAGTTATAGCATACTGAAACAATGTTTCCTCCCACATTTCTTCAAGAATTAATGAAAGCTAGAGGATCCACAAAATTTCAATAAGTTCTTGCTTTATGAATTCCCTACTGAAACATAATAAAATACTTTTATTGGAATAAAAAAAATCACAGCAGGATATTGTCACTTAGGGCACAAAACTCTGCTTTAAAAAAGTATTTCAAAGCTCTTTCAAATTTTGTTAGCTTTTTAATTTATAAGAAAACTGTTTGTTTTAAAATGTAAACATTTCTTTCAGCACTTGCAATAATGTAGCTTTATGCTAGTGCATTAGCATAGCCCAAAAAGTGGAGCTGACCAGCTGTTTTCATTGCTCTAGTCAATTTAAAAATAATAATAATAACAACTCCAAAAAGCAGACTGGCATAAACAGTGAAAAGTAAATTAGACTTGAATTCATTTCAAAATTCTCAACAACAGTTAGGCAGCTCGTGTGCTGTGTCCACTGATCATCATAGTTATAATTATTTCATTCTTACCTTTTGCTCCCCCATCTGTTTGCTGTAGCAACCTATAACATAGATTGTACAGACTTTATGCTAACCATGTACAAGTACACAGCAAGAAGACTGACTGTACCTCAACGAGATCTCAGTGCTTGTTTGAGACCCTTTGCCGCAATACAAATTAATAAACAGTAATTATCACCTACAGTGTTACTAGTAAAATATGTGAGGGGGGAGGTCTAAGACATTTTTAAACTGACATTTCTGTGTCAGAATTTTTTTTTAAAGTACACTAAAGGGGAATACAAACTTTGCAAAGCTCCAATGTTGATATCCCCACCTCCCATACAAAGCCTGATTAAGTGGGATTTGGGTGTGGAATTATGAGATGTAAGGGCTTGTCTACACTACCGCGCGGGGTTGATCTAAGATACGCAACTTCAGCTACTTCACTGCGGTAAGTCGACAGCTGATGCTCTCCCATCGACTCCGCTTGCGCTTTTTGTTCTGGTGGAGTACCGGAGACAAAAGGAGAGTGCTCAGCAGTTGATTTATCGTGTCTATACTAAGAGGTGATAAATCACCCCCCGCTGATCCGGCAGGTTGTGTAGACAAACCCTAAGAGTATGACATTGAAATTCTTCTCTTCGCGATCAGCAGGCGATGAGGTTCCCATACAGTTCCTCTCTGGCTGTTATACTCACTCGTCAACTTCTCCAGAATTTTTCATTAAAAATAACAGAAAAATTCTACCCATTATTGGTTGGGCAACAAGATGATCCCCTGAGCAGGGCTTAAGTGCAATACTCAGATAGGAATCTGAGCACACTCAGATAAACAGATCATAAACCCAGAAGGGAATCACTATAATCGTCTAGTCTGACCTCCTGTATTAGCTTGGAGAGAGTTTAGGAATTGCCCCAGGATAGTGAGGCCTCATCTTAATTTGGTCCTCTGGTTATTAGGCGTCTACCAGTAAATGATTCATGTCTCTGTGTATGAGGGGGTAGATGGAGAAAAAGGATGGGTAAGAAGGGCATGAAAGAGACACAGACAAATGAGTAAGTTAGAAAAACTAGGATATTGAGGGGTGGGTTTTTTAAAAAAAGGATTAATGGGGACAGTGGAGGGGAAAAAATATAGGGGTGACAGCAGAAAACACAATATAGAAAAGGGAATGAGAGGCTGTATACAGGGATTAATGGGAGAAAAAATGGGGGGGGGGGGAAACACACTGAAGGCAGTCAAGGTGAGGAAACACTGATCTCCAACAGAAATAAAAGAAATAAACTGGAGCAAAGCCAGGAAAAGAAAAGATAAAACAAAAACAAGCGCTATTGTATTAGTCTTCTTTTCCGATAGAAAGTTGATTGACATCTACAATTAAATATAGCTCACAAGTTGAAACAACTTTTTATTCTCATAATTGCAGGGAATGTAACTTTTTTACCCTAACTAGCAGACTCAGTTCTCAAACTAGTGTTAGGTAAAATTGTCAATTCCAGCACTTATGGAGGATTTCTCACCGCTTGTAAGTTTCTTTCCAATCCCTAACAAAAATACCAGTTTTTCTGTGTTGGTGTGTTCTCTTTGAATCTTGTGAGGGAGCGGTGGAAGAATAATAGAGGGAGAAGTGTGTTTGTGAAGTTATGCACACGTTCAGTAACGTGAAGACACTTAGTCAGAAACTAATATTTAATATACAAAAAATCTAATTAAAAAAATGTTTCCTTTCCCCACTCTACTGTATATTGTCCACTTAACTTGAAACATCTTTAGGGAAGAAACCTATTATATCTGTGAAGGGCCTAGTACACTTTTAAAAAGTTTTATAAGTAATCAAACACTTTTGTACATCTTTAAGGTCTTTGTTATGCAACATAAATAAGAAAAAAGAGCATAACTATTGTGAGGCTGCACTTTGCAGTTCTCCTTTTAAAATGTTCAAATACTTTAAGAGTAATTGGTAAAACTTCCCCAATTGGGTATTATTTTTATCTAGAAATTTTTCCATATACCTTTTTCAAATAAAAAAAAGGGAATGGTTATTAATTATCTATTTGTGCACCAGCATCAGACTGATGTAATCTCAACTGCATGAACAGGGTCAACTTCTGCCATAGCACAGAATAATACAGCTCCCACACAAGTCCAAGCCATTTTAAAAATTCTCTCTGTAAGCTGTGTACTTATTTTTCTAGAAACCAAACATAGTATATCAAATTCAGATGCTTTTATTAATATAATGGTTTAAAAACTGTCACATTTTGGCTTAAACGACTTTTTCTTGTTATTTAAGATTTATATAAACCTCTATTGCTGCTTGTACGACTACAATGCACAATACAAAATAGAATATAAAAGATATAAATACACTCACCAAACCCCTCCAACCCTCAGTTTCTCTCTCCTCCCCCCTCACTGCAACCATCCCCAACAAAGCCTGAGCCAATACTCTCTAGTTTTTCAGTGGTTCTCAACCAGGGGCACATATACCCCAGGTGGTAGGCAGAGGTCTTCCAGGGGGTACATTAACTCATCTAGATATTTGCCTAGTTTTACAACAGGCTACAGAAAAAACACTAGCGAACTCAGTACAAACTAAAATTTCGTACAGCGACTTATTTATACTGCTCTATGTACTATACACTGAAATGTAAGTACAATACATTCTAATTGGTTTATAATGGTAAAAATTAGAAAGTAAGCTATTTTTCAGTAATAGTGTGCTGTGGCACTTTTGTATTCTCATGTCTGATTCTGTAAGCAAGTAATTTTTAAGTGAGGTGAAACCTGGGGATACGCAAGTCAAATAAGGTTGCCAGGCATCCGGTTTTCGGAACACCCGGTCGAAAAGGGACCCTGCCGGCTTCGGTCAGCACCGCTGACTGGGCCGTTAAAAGTCTGGTCGGCAGCGCAATGGGGTTAAGGCAGGCTCCCTGCCTACCCTGGCACCACACAGCTCCCGGAAACAGCGACATGTCCCTGTGGCCCCTAGGTGGAGGGGCAATCAGGGAAGCTCCGGACGCTGCCCCGCCAAAGCACCAGCTCCACAGCTCCCATTGGCTGGGAACCATGACCAATGGGAGCTGCGAGGGCAGCACTTGCAGGTGCGGGCAGCACGCAGAGCCCTGTGGCCCCTCCCCCTAGGGACCACAGGGACATGCTAGCCGCTTCTGGGAGCTGCACGGAGCCAGGGCAGGCAGGCAGGCAGCCTGCCTTAGCCCTGTTGCACTGCCGACTAAGAGCAAGAGCCGCCCGGCTGGAACCCAAACCCCGAACCCCCTCCTGTACCCCAACCCCCTACTGCAGGTCAGAATCCCCTCCCACACCCCAACTCCCTCCCAGAGCCCGCATCCTAACCCCCTGCCAGAGCCCAACCCCCTGCCCCATCCCTGCACCCCCTCCTACACCCTAACTCCCTCCTAGAACTCGCACCCCATCCCACTGCCCCAGCCCTGAGCCCACTCCCACACTCTGAACCCCTCAGCCCCAGCCCAGAGCCCCCTCCTGCACCCCAATTCCCTGCCCCAGCCCAGAGCCCCCTCCTGCATGCTGAACCCCTCATTTCTGGCCCCACCGAGGAGCCTGCAACCACAGCCAGAGCCCTCACCCCCTCCCACACACCAACCCCCTGCCCCAGCCCAGTGAAAGTGCGTGAGGGTGGGGAAGAGTGAGCGACCTGCTGCTGGCCGCTTCCGGGGCGCAGCGTGGTCTGCGGTGCCAGGACAGGTGGGAAGCCTGTCTCTTCACCCCGGCTGCGCCGCTGACCGGGAGCCACTGGAGGTAAGCCCATGCCCCAACCCCGGAGCTCTCACCCGTAGGCACCACCCCTCCACCACCCCAGCTCCCATTGGGTGGGAACTGGCCAGTGGGAGTGCAGAGCTGGTGCTCGGGGCAGGGGCAGCGCGTGGAGCCCCATTGCCCCCCTGCCTAGAAGCCGGACTCACTGCTGGCGCAGCGCGGTGTCAGAACAGGTAGGCACTAACCTGCCTTAGCTGGGCAGCACTGCCGACGGGACTTTTAGGATCCCTGGCCACTAGGGTCCCTGGGTGCTGAGCAAGGCGACCTTATAAAAAGTGCCTTACATGCCGTAACCCAGTAATGGGTCATTACCCAAACTTTGAAAAACACTGTACTAAGGTATAGTACTAAATTAAGTATAAAGTTATTCTTCTTATGGGATACAAATTCCAAACATCGAATTAATAACAGAAACAAATCAATTACTGTTGGAAGGAGCAGTCTACTACCAAAGATCACAGATGAGAAACTATGACAGAGCAGACTGATATGCACCTAACTGCTTACTCCAAGTAATAAAACTCCATTAAAGAGCGTAAAAGCTCAGAGAAGCTTCTAACACTACATATTAGAACAAACCAACCAGCACTTAGAGAAATTAAAAGGCCCAGGTGTGCATGCACTAGTAGTACCTTTCTATAAATACTAGATACAGAAATGATAAATACTGGAATCAGAAGAATGATTCACATTGTAGCAACAGCCAGAAGATGCAGAATTCTCTCTACAGTACAGATAAAGGTCAAACTCAGTATTTGAGTGAACTCAATATGCTCAGATCCCAAAGTGATTAACTCATGGGAAAATTGAACAAGGTTAACAAAGTATAACTTGTGAAACCAAAAAGTTAAGGAATTTGAAATAAAATATAAAGAAGGTTTAGAAGCCTTTCTAAACAAGTATTAAGACAGGTTTCCTAAAAGCAACTGCAATAGTAACTGGTTAATTGCCTTACAAATACCTGTAATAAAAGGCACACAATACAAAAACAAATAAAAAAAAACAGACAAGCAAACTTAGTTGGAGAAAACAAAGGGCTATGAGGGTCAATGGAGCCATTGGGTAGTGGAGCTATGCTGATTTACACCAGCAAAGGCTCTGACCCAAAATGTGTAATTTTACCTTGCTTGTTACCTGGAAACTACAAAAAGGTGAAAACATGCCAGAACCTAAGATTTCCTGAGAACAATGGAAAAGCCTCTTTTTTACTAGTATCTTAAAAATCACAGGTCCACTTAATTAAAGCAGTCCTTTTCAAATACAGCAAATGTTATATATTTCAATATATACAAAAATAAAAAAACTTTCCAGGGCTCATGACACCGTACTAAATTTTTTTCAAAATGCACTTAAAAGAATCCCCACTGAAATAGGAATAAATGTAAGTATTTGGGATAAAGTCATACTCTTAGCTCCGGAAAGAGCAAGCTGCTACTGCAGCTTCCACATCAGAAAAGCAATACCAATAGCAAAATCTGAAATCTCTTTAAGTAGCTTCAAGGTGCAGCCTAAACAAAACAATCCATCTGTTTAAAAGCAAACTCTACTTGAAAATTGTTTTCCCCACTTTTTGCAGCCAACAATAGTAAGCCGCTCTAAAACCTGAAATATTTTAATGAGTTTTTCTTGCTAGCCAGTTTTTTAGAGTACAACCTATAAAAAGCAGTTAAAATTTTAGCCAAGAGTTACTCATAGTGTTTATTACTGTGTCAAGAGTACTTTGTGGGAAAGGGAAAACAAACACCATTTGCAACTGAAGCCTAAAAATACAGAAACATGTCGGTCTAGCATGATAGCACACTTTTTGAGGAACTGATTTATACACACACTAAAGGGAGAGGGAGTGGTTGGTATGGTTCAGGATTGGAAACGTGTACCTCACAGTAAGTGAATTAGCGTGGATGCAGTCAAAGCCTGACCAACGCCTACACAATTTAAACGACTGAAGCAATTGTGCACTATATTGTGCATTTCATTTAATTTTAAAATATATTATCAATCAATATTTTAAAAGTGCAACCTATTACATCTTTCTTGGGTTTGCTAATCACTTCTCACCCAGATTTCACTCTACTTGAAATGTTTTTCTTCCTATCCTAAACCATGGTACAATTTCTCATGTGATCTCTTCAGTTTGTTTTCTCTCTTCTTTCTCTCTCCCCTTCACCCTTATCTCCCTATATTGGCTCCATCATCTTCACTGCCACATCACTCTCCCTACTGTACTAAAAATACAACACAAAAATTAACCCATCAATCTCTCCTTTGCAACTCCTCCCATCACATCAGGGGCTTGGAAATTGTTCTAGATACCTGATAGCTAGTGTGCTAAACCTTTTAGGTTGACTGATACAAAATTAATGCACACAAAAAAATTGTTTAGAAGCAGTTAAGGTTGCTACACAAGAACATAGCTGACAAACTCATAAAACCAAGCAAATAAAAAGCTAAGCCACCTACACAATATACGTCCTCTACTCCTACTACCACAATTTTACCATTATCACAAACTTAACTCTATCCCCTTCTGCATACAATCTTTACACACACATACACACACACACACACACACATATACAAGGGAGTTGAGCATGGTAGGTGTAGTTTATTTTGTTGTGCGAGCATAGTTTGATCAAAAGATAGGTCGAGAAGGTAATAGAAGGCTGGCATCCTTGGGGCAGAACTGAGATAGTAGTGTGTGGTCTGTCGTATAGAACAATTGTGGTAAGATGAGTGCAGTGGCTGACGAAGTAGAGAGTATATATATTATGAGATAGATTAAATTTCCATTTCCTTACTTTTGCGGGTTTGTGTCAGTTATATTGTATGTAGCAACAATGACTGCTTCCAAAGAAATTTTTCGATGTATTAATTCTTTCGTTAAAAAAAAAAGGCCAGAAGTGAAAGGCCAGAAGTGAAGCTGCTAATGGAGAAAAAAATTATCTTTCCACCAAACAGCACATACCTACTTTCCCAGACAGCTTAAAGCAACCACCCATATGCCACAGCAACCAAGTTTTGTGCAAACCCATCTCCTGCCCCCATCACCACTTGATGCAGGTTATATTGATCATAAGCTGAAGTTTACCATCACATACACATTATTTGCAAATATCCAAATTATATGTCACACAGATGCACAAATCTTGGAAACTATGTACACTACAGTTTTAAAATGTCTTCAAACATGTTAGCAATGAAGCAGTTCATTCTGAAAACCAGGACGGGATCTGCTTCCTTTCAGTCCACTTGAGATATCATAATAATTTCTGGTTAATTTTTTTGTTTCTGTTTTTGAGTTAATATCTGCTACTATCAAGGCTGATTCCCCACTCTGGCACTTCGAATGCAGAAGATGGGGGCCCACAAGGATTCTAAAATTAATACTGGCCACTCCAGGCTTGTATTAAACTCCCAAGGTTACAGCTTCTCTCTGATCTTGGATGGGTAAATGCTGCCACCTCCCAAAGGCAAAAAAACCTTTGAACCCAGGAAAGAGTACTTGGGAATTCCTGTGGGGTACCCTCAAGCTCTTTCACCCCACCTCTGGGGAAGAACTGAGAAAGAAAAAAGGAAATTAGCTGCTGCCACCTGCTAATTAAACAACATATGCACAAACCTCTTAGGACACAAAAACCCAATCCTGTTCTTAAAAAAGGTAAATTTTATTAAACACAAAAAGGAAGAAAATACATTTAAAGAGAGCAAATATAATAATTAAGCATCAAGAATGGTTTTCTTGAGGTCCATCTTAATGGTGACAAGCAAAACAAAGGCATTTGGGGGTTAGCACAGAGGAGTCCACAAGCCATAACGAAATAAAAGAAATAAACCTATCACGGCTTCCTAGCCATTTCCTAATCTACTTACATATCTGGGGGTTTCAAATGAGTAGTTTCTAGGTATGATCTGGTGATTTTCATACCTGGCCCACAGCTTTTACAGCATAGTTCCAGCCCTGTCTCTGCTCTGTCCTCTTTCTCCAGAGGACAGACAGACAAAAGGGAAAGTTTTTTCCCAATTTTAAAAAGTTCTAGCCCTCCCGTTGGCTCTTTTGGTCAGGTGCCCACTCCCTTCCTTTTACCTATGGGCTTTTTTAACCCTTTACAGAGAACAGCTACTAACAGCGATTTTGTAGCTAACTAACGGGCTGGGTGTCCATAAAAGGGAGCTACCCCTCCCCACCTTTCATTTATTACAGCTACACTTCTAAAGGGCAAGACAGTCTGGTATAGCAACAGAGTATCCGGGTGATGAATTTTGCCCTCTTGTTAAGATAAGTCTGGTAACACAGAAAGCAGTCTGTACACTCCCTTGAAGGTCCACATACTACTGTTTTCTTGGCATTCTGGGGCACCTAAAATTATCCTAGATCCATCTTGTCTTATTTTCTTTCTCAATCGCTGGATGAAACAAAAGGGGGGAAAGCATAGATCAGACCCTTTCCCCAGTTCAGGAGGAAAGCATCTGATATGAACAGACTGTCTTCCTGCTCTTGGCTAAAACACGGATACTTCAAATTCTGTCTGGTGGCAAGGAGATGGATGTCCAAGAACCCACACAGATGTTGTCTATAACTGATTTATTTAATGACTATTTCTGCAGTTCCGTAATGTGTCTGCTCAGTTCAACTAGGAGGCTATTGACCTTGCTTGCTACATATAGAGCTACAGGATAAACACAGGACTGGATACACCAATCCCATAAATTGAGTCCTTCTTTCACAGCTGGGAAGGATGAAGCCCTCCCTGTTTGCTCACATAAATATACTGCCTTTGTATTATCTATCATCACTGACACTACCTTATGCTGGATGTAATGTAGAAAAGATTTGAGTGCCCAACAGATTGCTCTCCATTCTAGAATGTTTATATGTAGTCTCCTCTTGAGAGCTCCAATGACCGTGTTGGAGGCATTAAAGGTGAGCTAGAAGATTGAACTGTACCGCTTTCAGAACATTTGTACATTGAGTTCACCATGTCAAGGACAGCAGTATTTCTTCCTGGATGGTCAAGTCTGTCAACATATTGCTTGTATTTGGTCTGTAACTTAATACCAGCAGGTACTACAGAGTTCTTGTTCTGAGCTGAACGTAAAGGGATGTGTCGGAAGTGGCTAAAGCCAAGAGGACCATAAAGAGCTCAGAAGAACATTACTGTTTTGAGTATAATTTTGACAGAGCTATGGCAGATTGAAGTTTCAGAAATCCTTCTCCTGGCAGGCATGTTCTCTCCTCCTGAGAGTCAATAACTGCTCCTATGAATGGGATCCTTCATGTAGAAAGAAGGGATTTTTTTCATATTTATCAAGAGTTCTAACCTCTTAAAGAGGGAATGTGTAATGTATGTGTTTGAAGAAGACATCTTTCAATGAGGCTTTCATGAGCCAATAGTCAAAATAAGGGTAAAACAAAAACACCCTGCAGTCTTAAATGAGCCACTACTGCAGCTAGGCACTTGTAAATACCCTAAGGCAGTAGACAGGACAAATGGCAGGATCTTGTCATGACTTGACTTCGGAACCAACTGTACAGTTGTCTTGGAACCTGAAACTGGAGCCAGGACCAGAGCTTTCTGAATGGCGCTTTGAGACCCAGAGGTGTCCAAGAGCAATAACAGCTTTTTCATCTTGTGCTCATACCCTTTATAGATATCAGATCTGCTGGGCTTTGAACTTCTTGGAGCAACAGAACTTGCACCTTGGCTCATCAAAGCCAAGCATCTAGTACAGGCATTTGATGTCAGAAAGACTGCTGGACAAGAGCCACACCTTTTAAAGCCAGGTCTCTTCACTTTTGGATCCACCATGGAACTGGTACTGTAGTTGGAACTGAAGAACTAACTGCTATTAACTATACTAAGAACAAAATTTTTCTTTACCTTATTGACACTACACCATGCTACACTAATACTAAATTACACTAGACAAAGGCACTAATATCTTCCTGACAGAAGGATCTGTATCAGAGTGATCCAGAAAGATTCAAGACCATCTGCTGCTGTGATTTGAAGGAACTGAAATGGCAGAGGGTACACAAACCCTTTTATAACCTCACCTTCAGAATGTTCAGGAATGCAGAGGGGACAGGTAGGAGGGGCACATGAACACTCCAACAGATACTGCTATGAGAAGGTGCCACCACCTCAGCTGTACCCGCTGGCACATCCCAGCAGTCAGAATATGTAAAAGACACTTGAAATAATACATCATAATAATATTCAAGATGGTGTTAAAAATTTAGAACAAAGTATAGAAGTAGTTAATGATACCATGGTGGATCCAAAGGTGAAGAGACCTGGCTTTAAAAGGTGTGGCTCTTGTCCATCAGTCTTTCTGACATCAAATGCCTGTACTGGGGAGGAGAGATAGCTCAGTGGCTTGTGCATTGGCCTGCTAAACTCAGGGTTGAGAGTTCAATCCTTGAGGGGGCCATTTAGGGAACTGGGGTAAAAATCTGTCTGGGGATTGGTCCTGCTTTGAGCAGGGGGTTGGACTAGATGACCTCCTGAGGTCCCTTCCAACCCTATGATTCTATGATACCCAAGCAGTGTTCCCTCTAATCTTTCCCCCGCCCATGTGCAGAATGAATATAGGTTATGTGTGACACTTCACCTTCATATCGGTGCACATAAAATTCATGTGGTGGGGGTAGGGCCGGGGCCGAAAGGTTCAGAGTGTGGGAGGGGGCTCAGGTCTGGGGCAGAGGATTGGGGTGCAGGGGTGTGAGGACTCTGGCTGGCATGCAGGCTCTGGTGTGGGGCAGGGGGATCAGGGGATCAGGCAGAAGGTTGGGGAGGAGTTGAGGGCTCCGACTGGGGGTGTGGGCTCTGGGGTGGGACCAGAGATGAGGGGTTTGGAGTGCAGGAGGGTGCTCTGGGGCTATGGCGAGGAGAGAGGACTCCCCCCAGCTCTCTCTCCCAGCAGCAGCACTTGAGCTGGGGTGGAAAAAGGCGCCTCTCTCCCCTGCAGCAAGTCCGGGTCGGGGCTGGGTTCAGGAAAGGGTGCCTCGGCTGCGACAGGTCTGGGCCGGACCGCCCTGGCCGCAGCAGGTCCAGGCCATGGTATAGTTGGAGCCGGGGGGGCTGCCCCAACAGGTTGGGAGTCAGGCTAGGTTGGGGCCAGGGAAGGGGCACCTCTCCCCCAGCCGGGGCAGGTCCCTAGGCGGGTTCCCTGAGAACCTGCGCGGCGCTAAATAGGGTGCCACACAGCTTACAGGGAACTTAGTACACAAATCCAGAAATATTTATATCATACACATGAATCTAAAGAGTAAATCTATTAGATATGAAAAGTACCTGTGCCAAACTCCTACCTGGGACATATCCAACCCACTAAGTCATGTTCATAATTGAGAAGTATGAAATAGCAGTGTATTGCATTTAATTGTGAACCAGCCTACAAGATAATGTTTTCTAAATGTAAACTTATTACTAGGATTGGTTGAATGCTCACTAAATGTATTTGAGTATCAGAGGGGTAGCCGTATTAGTCTGGTGGCACCTTAAAGACTAACAGATTTATTTGGGCATAAGCTTTCATGAGTAAAAAAAACCCATTTCTTCAGATGCATGGGTTGTTTTTGAAGAATTCGACTGGTATTAATCTAACATATTTGCTGAATAATATTTGATCAGCCACAGAGGTGGCTGAATCTCACAAAAAAGTTTCAAATTATATATTACCAATACAATCGTCAATTACTATTTGATCAACCCTAATTATTACATCCACTGATTTTGTTATACTCCCCCCCCCCCCTTCTCCCTTGATTACTCTTCTTTTCCATACACAACGTGCTACATTCTTTTCTTCAGCTTCTGTTTCTTTTTCCTTTTCACATCCTTTCAACTGCTTGGGAAGGGAAAAATTCTGGGATCATAACTAGGATGCTGTTCCTAGGCCTTACGTCAGGGCTCTGTTTTTAAATACATGCTTCTCAGTAGTGGGAGTTTGATAAAATTGACACTCACCATATTCCGCCAACACACACTCCTTTCTTGTTTCTGAAGAGGAGGAGTATTCTCTCTTGGAGTGTTCTCCCCTCCTACCCCAGAGCTGAGATGAATCCAATGAGGACTCTATCATCTGCACCTCTGCCAGTACCCTGGCTGCTGCACTTCCACTACTTTAACCATCCCTTAGCATCATTTTGAGTCCCCATCACCAGTGATTAGCTCCAGTGCCATACATTTCCAAGATGAAGCAGAATAAAATAAATCTGGTCAGTTTAACTGCTGCTCACAGGGATTAGAGAGGGAGAGAAATATGATCAGATTTTGGTCAGTTTTCAATCTATTACTGTTTGTGGAGCTCTGTCTGCAGTTTCGGGAAAACAGCACAGCATTTATTTAGCGTATAGGTGGACCTTGGTTGCATATGAAAATTATATTTCAATAATAAAGGCTAGAAATTTACTTTTTTTAATGGCAGCTACTTAGATGCTATGTAAGTTAATGGCACTTGTCTAGGAAAGTATTCTAAGTATTCTACTCATGCTGGACAGGTAGATTTTCAAGCCAGGATCATATCACACTACAAGTACTTATGGTTGGGTAATAGGACATGCTCTTCTTGTACTATTGGTACAATAGGCCAAATATATGCTCCAAATGTAAAAACTCGCTCCTGAAAGATGTATCCTTAACAAAAGGAAAAAAGTGCAAGTTTTGTCTACTGCTAGACATTTTGTACCACCCCTTCAATCAGATAAAGTTATGTTTGTATACTTCACATAAATCAAAGCCCCACAAATTCCATGACTCTGCACTTGTGGAAATGACTACACATGCCCTATGCCTTCCCAGGCCCAAAGATATAGAGCCAGGAAAAAGAAGGGGTTATTATGACTCTTGCTAATGGGAGATCCTGAAATGAAAGAAACTGAATAAGAACACAGAGAAATACCCTATCTCCAATCCTGCCCTCTATCCCAATTTACACACTGCCTATCCCTTTCCCATAACAATGTTTCAAGTGGCTTAACCTGGCCCCTATGTACTGGAACCTGCTATACTGCCCCCACCCAAATCATAGAAAGACCAGAAACAAAATCCTCCATATTTTCACCCTGTAGATGTCTCTGGTTCCTACTATCCATCACAACTTTTATGTTGTCAATATAGATTTCTGTGGTGGACTACAAATTGTTTAGCATCATTAATCATTTTTAAAAAGCTGTTTCAATATGTTTTGATATTAAATTCAGTAACTCCTATTTCTTTATTACTCAAACTATTCTATGCAATCAGAAAAACTGCAGTTTTCTGCAGAATCCAGCATTGGCTTGCCAAATAAGCAAGGAGTGGAGAAAGCCTGATGCAGAATTTAAGTCCCAGTTGCTGTAGTATAGGTAGGGTCCTCATTCAGATTATATTTTCATAAATGACATTTTCCTTACACAAATGATATAGTTTAAGTTATTGGCATTCAATTAAAATTAATACTAATGAATCCTGGAGTTATGTGGTGCTTATTTATCACAGTGGTAATATCAAAATATGATCCAAAAGATATTTTGCATTAGTTGTATTGGTATACAACTTCATAAGTATCAGAGGGATAGCCGTGTTAGTCTGGATCTGTAAAAAGCAAGAGAGTCCTGTGGCACCTTATAGACTAACAAATGTATTGGAGCATAAGTTTTCATGGGTGAATACCCATTTCGTCAGATGCATATGTAAGTAAGTGTAAACTACTAAAATTAATTCTCACATTAATCAAACATGGCAAAACAGGGGAAAACAATCACTAAAAAAAGGAAAGCAGGAAGTTGTGGATTACTGGGCCCAAGATGAAGAAACAAAGGACTAATATCAGTTTCAGTGGAAATGTAAAAATAGGTCATACAAGCCTTTGCCTTATCATCACTAGGGGAAAAAAGTTCTGTTCTTATTTCAAGTTAGCTAACTTGAGGCAAAATTCTAGTGAAGACAAAGCAGTTTGGAGTTTTGACCCAAATTAGCAGTTTGAGTTGAATACTGTGGGGGAGCCTAATCTTAACTCAATCTGCTAATTTGCGTCAAAACTCCAAACTGCTTTGTCTTCATTAGGATTTTACCTCAAGTTAGCTAATTTGAGTTAAGAACACAACTTTCTTCCTAGTGAAGACAGTGTCTTAGTAGCATATAATATCCAATACTGTTAAATATTTTTATTAAAAACTTGAAGTAGAATGTATCATATTTCCAGATAATCTGAATCTTAGAAAATCATTACAGAATACAATTTAGATACAGCATTTCCTTGTTAAATTAGAGAAAAGAGATTAAAATTAATAAGGAGATTCAGATCTTTCAAAAGCTTATAAACCCTTGTCCTTCCTGGAGTAAAATAGCAAAGTATAACAATTTTTTTTAAATGCAGGGTTCACCATCCTCCCCAAACCAAAACTCAAACCTTTGTATATGTCAGTGAAATCCAGTTCCTGAAAAGTGCTCCTATAATCTGAAAAAATATTTGAGGGATAAAGGGAGAATCCTATACCCACCTTTTCTTTGAATGTTGAACATGTCTCTCTTTAATCTTACATTGCTAAAGCTAGCCATATAGTCTCTTATGGTCAAAACTAGTTATTGAAATAGCTGCTAGTAAAAAGCCTTGCTTTCTTAGGGACTGCTGTTCAGCCAGAGGCTAAGGTTGAAACTTCTATCAGGTGCGGGGGATGAGAGGGTGGGAGTATGGCTGTCCATGAGGGGACTGGAGAATGGTGGCTTTCCCAAACAGATGCATCGTGCTCACATCTTAGAAGGAACAGGGACCTTTTTGTGGGGGGGAGGGGGAGGGTTCCTTCCCATCCTTGTCCCCCAAATATCCTCTATGCTATTCTTTCCAATTCTCTGCAGATGGGCTGAGCTGGGATGGCACCTGTAAGTGCTGAGGTGTTATGTCCAGCAGAGGCAGACAGACTCAAGCTTGCTCAAAATAACAGCATAGATGTTGTGGCACTGGGAGTGGTTTGGCTAGCCACCTGAGTTCAATGCCTCTCAGCCTTCTGGGTCTGGGCACCTAGCCTGAATCGCTGCCAGTGCTGCAACACTAGAGTCTGTCTACCTATGTTGGGAATCACACCTCCCAGCTACAATGTAAACATAGCTTTTAAATGCTCCAGTGCTGGTGAGTGGAAGCCAGAGAGAGAGAGAGCGCGCGCTAGCATTTAGGCATGCTTGTTTAAGCACCCTGCTAGCACATATCTGAGAAACAGGGAAGCTTCTGGAGCTGAGTAGGCTGGGTCTCACCTGAAAACGGTAGAGGCAACACTGTTTTTGTATCTATGGATCAAAATTGCACGTGCTGCCTCTCCACAGAGGTACTGGCACTGGGTGGAACAAAAGAAACTTACGCTGTTTGCCTGATCCACTTGGAAACACAAGACCAAGCCTGAGAGTAGGAAAAACTTTTCTCAGAAAGTTTCCCTATTTGAGGGTAAAGGTGAAACTTCCTTCTTTACATCCTCTCCCCTTTTCTCAGTGATTCCTTGGAGTCAATGCTTCCCTCACACTTCAGCCAGAAGGGGACTACAATATTTAGATGTGTGAGCTGTGCAGCATAGAATTGGCGCTCCCAGAGGAATCAGCCATAATGTGTGCAACAAACCAACCCTTGCAGGATAACAAGACAAAGCTTTCAGGTTGTCAGTGTTTCGTCTAGTGCTGCAGAGACAGCTGCACATCATTGTGTGGCTAGAAGTCATATAGAGCAGACTTGAATAGACATTTGAAGGCTTTCTTCCAATCACTCTGTTAGAAAGGGTACAGATGCTTCAACTGCTAGTGACAGAAACATCTGGGTTCATGAGACTCAGCAAAGGTTTTACGTATAGGGAGAAAATAATATAATCCTAAATTGAAGGTATTCGGTCTCCATATGTAGCTGATAGGAAATATAACCAAATGTCTAGACTAGTATAGAAGATTAAAGAGAAGTATGTGTTGACTATAAATCAATATATAAAATTAGAATGAGGGAACACAGTCCAGGCAGTATCATCATAGAATGACCTGGCAGTTAGGATCTACTGATTGATTCTAGTATGCAAACTTTATATCTAACTGTATTCATATACAGTACAGTATTAAATATTAGTAAAGAGGGCAGCAACATGTCTTTCTATTAGACTGTTCAGAGGAAAATACACTTAGAAAAATAAGACATTTGAGGCAAAGTTAAGATAACTGCGTGCATTCAGTTTGCATCTCAATGCAATGATGGGGACCTAAGTTTCTAACAAATATGTAGGGGGTGCTGTAGAATAGACAGGGATCAACTATTTTCAGACACTATGGAAAAAAGACAGTTGCCTGGATAACCTTAATTTGGTCCTGTTATGGTGGGCACTCACCCCTAGAGCACCTACTTGCATTGAGGCTGTCATCCCACATGGTGCCTGGTGGCATCTGCTCCAGCGCAAGTGCATCCCTGTCTCAGTTTTCCCAAATGGGTTTTCAATTAGGCTTTTATGTACTGAAGAGTGCTCCTCCAGGGGTCTAATATAGTTAACCTAAGGCTGAACGTGGTATGCAAGCAAGCCTTCACCCCAGCAGTAAATTTTAGACCTTGTCTACACTTGCCATGGTATGTAGGGTAAATGTAGCTACATTCAGCAGTGAATGCCAGGCTGTGTAACACTCTACGTAGCGTGTAGCTACACACATCAGTAAAAGACTCCAGCAAGGTGGAGGCAGAGGAGAGGAAAGGCTCTGACAGGAGAGAGTTAGCGGAGCCTTTCTTCGCTGCCTGAGTCTTTCCCTTCAGCAGGGAGCGTGATGGAGCTTTTCACTGCAGCTGGCGCCTTTCCCCGCAGACAGGAGAGAGAGCAGGATACTACACTGCTAAAAACAGTAATGTATATGTAGTATGCACTGCTCTGGTGTGTAGAAAGCCATGTAAGGTATATACCTTAAGGTACAGGTGTGTAGAGCACTCTACTCTACTCACCTTAGCAGTGCCTCACTGTCTACACTGCTATCTACCCACATGCTCCTGGGCGTGCAGTGTCTGTACTCTATACGCTGCGATAAGAATAGAGCTACCCTTAGTCAGTCTGTCCCAGCTAAGTCCATCCATCGCCAACCAGGCTCCTTAGGAATAAGGTAACTCAGGACCCCATTCTGGAGTCGGTCCCCTTGTCATCACCTGGGGAAGGGTTCCTCCTAAGGATTCAGGGCTCCAGCAGAGGTCAAATTACTGCAACACTCTTCTGGAAAGGCATGTAGTTCCTCTGCAATCTGGACCGCCTGCTGATGAAGGACTGATAAAGTCCTTTTGCTGGGATGAGATCTGCCTAGGGACATGGCACTTATAGCTCTTCCCATTTGGAAACTCTTCCTTCCAGGAGTACCCTTCCTAGGTTCCCTTTCCTTGTGAGCTACCTAACAATTTCCCCTGAGAAGACTCTTTCCTCAGGAGCCTTCTGGTGCCTTCCTGAATGAGCCCTCATAACACTTTATTAGGCCCATGTATTCCTAATTAACTGCCACCCAGCCTCCTAAGCAATCAACTGCTCACAGGTGGATTTGGGTTAGCTCATTCTCCTTAGCAGAGCCTGTCAGAGGTAGACTAGGTCCCTGACCCCTTCACCGGGCCAGTTATCCTGTGATAGGCCCCCTAAGGTGTATGCATTATACCACCATCTTTAATTGTATGATCGCAATATTTTTTCGACAGGATCATTGCCTTCTTCAGTAAACAGAATAAACCAAGCTCTCAATCAGAGTTGTATAGTGAAGGAGTCTGTTATCTGCAGAACCATCTTATCTGATGCAGAAGCTGGAAGGTATGTAGTGAATGAGGCAGGGTATTGAAGGAAGAGAAAGGATGGTCTCTCATGGTTAAGGCAGTAGAATGTTGCCCTGGAGAATTGGATTCTATCCCCTGCCTCAGGGTTCCTATGTGATGCTAGGCAAGTCACGTAAACCAAGATTTTCAAGTTGGAGGCCCAATTTGAGACCCTAGGGTCTGATTTTCAGAGTTTCTGAGCACACTCAGCCTCAACAAAGACAATGGGAGCTGTACTTTGACCAGATAAAGTGATACATAATGCTTAGTACTCTGAAAACTCAGATCTTAGGAGGCATCTTAAATTGGGCATAAAAAATTAGTAGACAACTTTAATTTCTCTCTGCCTCAGCTTCCCATCTTTTAAAATGTGTTGTGAAAATACATTAAATATTAATGTGTGTGAAATACTGGGATACTATAGGGATGCACACCAGATAAAAGTCCATGAGGAAATTAATAAATCTATATTCAGATCAGATTCTGAACTGTGTGCAGTAAAGAGGCATGGGCCCACATACTGAATAAATGAGGGTAAAACAAAATATTGAAGAGCTACTCATTCAGTGAGCATCATCCATGTTGTGCACTGAATAAAGGGCAAGGGTGCTGTGGAAAAAAATAGTATGTGATCATGTAACATTTACCCTTTCTTCTGAGATGTGCCACCACTATCGCTAAAAACTTTGAAGATTCTCTATGCTATGGAAAGGGCAAATGGCAGTACCTTGTACTGCTAATGATTGGGCCCTACTGTGAATCACAGGTACTTCCTGTGGGCCAGATGGATAGGTATGTGGAAATAGGCATCTTACAAAATGAGAGCCATGAACCAGCCTTGAGCCTAAAGCAATGGAATAATGGATGCAAGCACTACCATCCTGAATTTAAGGTAGTGAACATATTTGTTTAACCTTTCCTAAACCTGTGGGTGAAGATCTCTTTTCTTCTTTGGGATAAGGATATATCTGATTCAGAAGCCTCTTCCCTTGTACTCCTGCAGTACATCATCTATGACTCCTAGATGAAGCAAGGAAGCCATTTCTGTTTGTAACAGGCTGTCATGAGAAAGGTCCACGAAGGACAGGGTATGCGGGTTACGGAAGTTGAAATATGTAAGATTGTGTAACGGGATTCGCTCACCATGGTTGCACCTCCTGCTGGTTGTCTTGGGAATTAGCTCTGCATGGTAGTGTGCCCTCTTCGGGTGGTGCCTCGCCGCTGTCACTCCTGCTCTAGGACCCACATCTCTCCAAGGACCACGGTGTCCTCTTCAGTGACACAGCCCTCTGTCCGTGCCACACACTGTGCTCCCCCCTTCTGCGGGACCTGCAGTCTGCTGTTCAGCCACTTCCTTAATGGCTACTGCAGCAACTTGTCTGGCCGCTTCCTCGTGGCCCCAGCATCCTCTTTGCCCTTGCCTCAGGGCCTCCGCCTGCAAACCCCAGCAGGCAGCCTGGAGCTGTCTCCCACTCCCCGCTCGCAGCATTGCTCTGTCCAGGGTGCTAGCAGTTCTCTCAGCCCTCCAGAGAGACAGTCCTTCTCCCTGGGCTCCCAGCAGAGAACTGCCTTCCTCTGCCCTGCAGCTCCCTTTTTTATATGGGCCTGCTTGGCCCCGATTGGCTGCTCCCTTCAGCCCTTCTCTGATTGGCTGCCTCCTGTGCAACCTCCCTAGGGCTGCTTTTAACCCCTTTTCTGCTAGTAAGGGGCAGCCGACCCATCATAGATAGCCTTGGGCAAATGATGTCTAACACCATCTGCAAGCTGTGATGTCCATCCAGGCTTGGTAGAAAAGAGCAAGGTAGTTCTTGAAGATGGAGACAAACTCTGGATTGACTCCCGCATGACTCTCGATGCTCTCATAAAATCTGATACCTCAAAGATCACTGGGCTGGTCAAACAGGTAGAAGACAGGCACTCCTTGGAGAACACAGGCTCACTTTTTTGGTTGGTAATCAGGCTATCAAGCCCTAGGAATAGCTTTTGCTAGAGTTGGTACTTGTAGTGATTTCTATAAGAATCTGGTATACAGGCCCCCAAGGACGGCAGTGTGGCCCTCAAATCCTCAAGAGAATGGAGCACTGTATCTACTCTCTGGCTAAAGAACTCCATTCCTCAAAGAGAAGGTCATCTGTAGGTGCTTATATCTCACATGGTATGAGCTTAGACATGCGATGCCTGAAATCATAAGGTCCACTTCTTTTTGACAGCTGTGGCCATTGACCTTGTGGCCTATCAGAAGTGTCCATGCTACCTGTAACGATGTTGTCATGACCATCTGGCCTTCTTTAATGATTTCCCACAACTCACCCATTTTCCTGACGGCTGACAGGAAGAAAGTGACCCTCTCCCCAGTGAGGTAATTATATTTGGTGAACATGGCCGGATAGTTTGCCTCCTGAAGCTACAGTAAGGTTGATGAATATGCTTTGCATCCAAAAAGGTCCAGCTTCTTAGGATCTTTGTCTTTAGGAGTAGAGCTGGGTGACTTTTTCAGATGTATAGTTTATTTGCTGAAAAATGCAGTTTCGGTGGACCCAAAACTAGTTGCAAATTTGATGCGAGTTGGCAGAACATTTTCGGCCAAAAAAAATTTTCCCCCAGGACTCAGCTGCCATCCACAAAAGGTCCAGAAAACAACACTCTGATGGTGCCGCTACCCACTTTACAGTTTTTAGCCAACTGGTTAGGGAATTCACCAGGAACGTGGAAGACCCAGGTTAAATTCATCCCTCTGCCTGATGTGGAGAAGGAATTTGAACTTGGGTCTCCCACATTACAGGAGAGTGCCCTGGCCAATGGGCTCTGAGATATTCCAGGGTTGATATTCTCGATTGCTCCAGTTGAAGCCATTCCATGGTGTCTAAACAATTAAAGTGATGGAACTAGGGACATGAACCTGAGTCTCCCACTTTCCTGGAGAGTGTCCAAGCTATAGAGTCATTCTCATTTTCTTTCTCTAGCCCAATGATTATTCAAGTATTTTATACAAAGTAGAATACCTTCAATAGGAGAGATTTAGAAAGACCTACCCCTCACCCCTGCCCCGGTCCCAGAGGTTAGGGCACTCTTCTGCAAAGTGTGAGACCCAAGCTCATGTTTCTGCTCCACGTCAAGCAGAGGGTGGAACAGAAGAGGAGTCTCCCGCATCCAAGATGAATGCCCTAACCACTGGGCTGAAAGTTATAAAGGTGGGCACCACCACAACCTCCTCCTCCAGCTGTTTTGTGAATCTAACTCCTCCCTTGATTTTATGTGAGAAAGTGCCTGGATACAAAACTGTTTGTTTGACCTAAAACAAAATTTGTTGACTTTTGATTCGCCAACATTTTTTGGACTTTTCAGATTCAGTTGGACTCCAGCCCAATTTTTTTTGAACTGAGTGAATTGAAAAATCAGTTGTTCTCCCAGTTCTATTTAGTAGTACCTTTATAGACTTTGAGTTTTCTTGGACTGACAAAACAAACATAAATCCTGGGTTTAGGTGGGGGTAGAAGTGATCAAAGCTTTTCAGGAGCACCTGACATCCTTTCTCCACATATCTGGAAGTGGGAGAAAGTGTGGCCTGGGTTTCTATAGCCCTGCTTAGCTGGTTCTAGGATCCTTCATTATTTGGAAGATATCTTCTAGCTGGTACTATGGTGCTCAAAAAATCAGAAAGCTTGTGAGATTTTTCTTGTACAAGAGCAGCCTCAATGTCCAACATCTCCATGATACAGGATAGGTGGTCTTGGGACGCTTTAAAGACACACCTAGGGTAAGGGGCTTGGGGAAGTGCCAGGGCCTCTCTCCCAACCTGCAATGCCAGGAGTGTGGCAGGGCTCCTTTGTTGGGTGGGATGTGGATGCCTCAGCGCGTTACCTCCTATGTGGGAGGCAGGTCCCAGCTGTGGGGCCACCTGATACTGCTATCTAGGGCATGGCCAGGAGGGGAGGCGGCAGCTGCTGGATCTCCTCTCAGAGCTGGCTGGGGGGAGGGCTGGATTCCTTAGCTTCCCCCCCCCCTTTGCACCCCTGCTCCTCCCCTGCATCTGACTGACGGGTCCAGTCGGCCTCCGAGGCTTCATAAAGCAGTGTATCCAATGCAAAGATCAGTGGACCTAATTACAAATAAGAATGAACAAGAAGGATTCACTACACAAATGGACTGCTAATTCCCATGACTGTCATACAAAGGTCATAGCTACTGGGAAAACTGACTTCAGAGAATAATTTGAGGAAAAACCTAGTGGAGAGGTTCAAGCCATCCTGCCCTACAAGCCCATGGATCCTTTTGAACATTCAGAATAGAGTTCTACTTTGAAAAGTGACTACAAGAACTACCCCCTCTTCATCCAAAAATCAAGAGTCAAATTTAAGGACAGCAAATCATATACATACAATGGTCTTCTCTATGGTTCAGGACTCGTTAGCTTCATATGTAAAACTTCAACATTGTGTTGGTTTTTAACTAAGCTGACACTAAACCCAGGATTACAAGTATATCAACACACTTCTGGTGTTTTTACTGCTTTCAACTTTAATCCAAGAGTACCCTGGATCAAATTCTGTCTAGTAACTTCATTGATGTCAACAGAATTACAACATAACTGAATATTATTCCTTGTCAATTATTGTTATAACTTGAGCGTGACAACCTAATAGCCCATTATCCACCTTTTTTTTTTTTTTAATTATTCCATTATTCGTGAGAGTCTATTTACAATTTTCATTGGTTCACGTGAAGTAACATATTTAACTCTTACTCTGCCATGGTTTTCTTTTTTAATGGATGTATTTTCTGTTACAGTGCAGCTGGCCATAAATCTATATATATTTTGCATTCTAGTTGCCACAGTTATTCATTAGAATGAAGAAGCAATTGCAGATCGAAATTAATTTAGTACATCTGTTTTGCTGCCATGATTTAGGGAGATCTGTATGTATACTTTTAGTAAGGGTTGAATTGATTTTATATGAGACTTTTAATATTCATATTCCCAAGAGCCTATAATGGTGACTAGAAGGGCACACATTATTCAAGGTGTGGGCATACCATGGATTTAAATAGTGGCATTATGATATTTACTTACTATCTATCCCTTTCCTAATGGTTCCTAACAGTCCGTTAGCTGTTTTGACTGACAACGCACATTGAGTAGATGCTTTCAGAGAACTATCCACAATGACTCCAAGATCTCTTTCTTGAGTGAGAACAGCTAATTTAGATCCCATCATTTTGTATGTGGGGATCTAATCCCATAGTTGGGATTATGTTTTCCAGTACGTATTACTTTGCATTTACCAACAATGATTTTCATCCGCCATTTTGTTGCCCAGTCACTCAGTTTTGTGAGATCCCTTGGTAAATCTTCATAGTCTGCTTTGGACTTAACTATCTTCAGTAATTTTTTATCGTCTGCAAATTTTGCCACCTCATTCTTTACCCTTTTTTCCAGACCTTCTTATGCATAATTTCTAGCAAAGTTGAAAAATTGTTACCTATCTTTCTGTAACTGTTGTTCTTTGAGACAATACATGTCCATTCTACTGCAGGTGAGTGCATGCCCAGAGTTTTTTTCCCCTCAGTGGTACCTGTTAGGGTGACTCAAGCACACTCTGCTGCCTCATACCACTGTGTGAAGGCATAAAGGGAGGAGCCATCCCTGACCCCCCTCAGATCCTTCATACTCGACAGCCTTGAGCAGAGAGGAGAAAGAGGGTGGGTCATGGAATGGACATGTGTGTAACATCTTGAAGAACAGCAGTTACAGAAAGGTAGGTAAATGTTTCTTCTTGTTCAAGTGATTGCACATGTTCATTCCACTGTAGGATGACTCACAGATCTAACTAGAGGTGGACCTGCAGTCTCTTTGAACAATGATTGCAGACCACCACTCTGGCATCGATAGGCTTATAGTGTAATGAGAAGCAAACATGTACACTGATGACCATGATGCTGCTTTGCAAATGTTCAGAATAGAAATTTGTGCCATGAAAGCCACAGATGCTGCGTGTGCCCTAGTTGAATGGGCTAGCTCTCTAGCTGGTGTAGTTACATTAGTTTACTGGTAGCAGAAATGAATACACTAAGAAATCCAGAAGGGAAGCCTGTGAGAGGATACTGAGTGGCCTTTCATTCTGTTTGCCACCATGACAAACAATTGTGATGACAACCTAAATGATTTCGGTAAAAGGTGAAAGCTCTTCTTTTGTCTAAAGAGTGGAGCTTTTCTTCATCTCAATAAGCATAAGGTTTCAGGAAGAAAGTTAGCAAACAGATTATCTGATTAATGTGAAAGTTGGAGACTAACCTGACCCAAAGCTCCCGCCAAAAGTAAAGGTAAACCTTGTCCTTATAGAAAACAGTGTAGGGCAGCTCTGATACCAGAACATTCCTTGCTGAGGTAATTGTGATAAAAATGCCACCTTCATAGAAAGGAGGAGTAAAGAACAAGTTGCAAGTGGTTCAAAGGGTGGTCCCATTAATTTTGCTAATACCGAATTCAGATCTCATGGGGGAATAGGTTCTTGCACCTGTGGGTATATTCTGTCCAGCCCTTTCAAAAACCTGATAGCGATAGGATTGGGGAAAAGGGATCTGTTATTCCCCAATGTATGGAAAGCTGAGATAGCTGCCAGATGAACTGTGATAGAGCTAATTGTTAGACCTTGATGTTTTATGCACAGGAGATAGTCCAACACATGGATGGATAGGGGCTCACTCTGGAAGAACACCTTTCTGATAGGACCAGATGGAAATACGCTTCCCTTTAGTCATGTAAGTACTCCTAGTTGAAGGCTTTCTACTATTTAGAAGTACTTCTTTCACATCCTTCAAGCAAGCCCTTACTAATGGTGTTAGCCATGAAGCATCTATGCTGTAAAGTGGAGGGACTGCAGGCTGGAGTGGAGGGAGGCAGCCGTGGTCCTGGGCAATTACATCTGGATCCATTAGAAGAGACAGTGGGATCTGACTGACAAGGCTTGTAAGGTGCAGAACAATTTCTGCCAAGGCCACTCTGGTGCTGTAAGTATGAGGTAAGCATGGTCTTATTTGTTCTTGGACAAGACTCCAGGCAGGAATGGAATAGGAGGGAAGGTATAGAGTAGGGTGTTCTTCCAGGGCAGCAGGAAGGCATCTATCAACGAACCTAGGCTGTGATGCCCAACCCCCACCCCAGAAACAGAACTGATGGCACTTTCTTTTAGCCCTTACTCCAAACAGACACACTTGGGGAGTCCCCCCAGTTGGGCAATGGATCTAGCCCGTCTTGACCACTTGTGATGATTGGTGGACCTGCTCAACTAATCTGCCAGTGTATTCTGTACTGGTGGAAGGTAAGCATCTCTGATGTGAGCAAAGTTGTCTATACAGAACTCCCACAGCAGAATCACCACCTGGCACACAACCAAGTAGAAAATGCTCCTCCTTGTCTGTTTACATAAAATATAGTTGCTGTGTTGTCTGTTAACACTGACATTTATATTAGCCTTCAGATCTTGGGAAGACCAAAGACCCTGAGGCTCCAGTGATCCCGTGTATGCTCTCCAACCCAGGTAGGATGCATCTGTGACTAAAGTGAATGTTGGTTGTGGGGGAGTGAAGGGAAGCCCCATATAAACTTTAAGGGGTCTGTCCACCAATCCAAGAAGGACAAGACTAGCATTGGTACTCAAGCCACCATGTCTAGGCAATGTTGGTTCAGAGAATACACCAAAACTAACCATCCTTGTAGCCTTCTGAGTTGTAATCTGGCATGCTGCACTACAGAGGTACACACTGCGATGCACCCTAGGTGCCTGAGGCAGCTGTGTACTGTGGTGACAGGATGTGCTTTTAGCTCCCGAACTAAGCCCCACAGTATTTCAAACCTTGATTGCAGCAGAAAATCTCTGATCTTTGTAGAGTCCAGGACCACTCCAATAAATTCTATTCTCTATACTGGTTTCAGAATTCATTTGTATAGTAGCCCCAATGAGTTGAAGGTAGACTGGATCATGGCTATACTGGACAGTACCTGAGACTTGGACTGGCCTCTCACCAGCCAGTCATCTAGGTAAGAGAACACACAGACCAATGACTTTTAAAAGAATGCTGCTACCATCACTATGGATTTTGTGAAAACACACAGAACTGCCAACCAGCCGAATGGAAGCACTGTAAATTTGCAGGGATCTCTTTGATCATGAATCTGAGAAACTTCCAGTGGTTCTAGGGGGCTGCCACACGGAAGTAATCATCTTTCAAGTCAAGGACAACAAAACAGTCGTCTTGCTCCAGGGAAGGAAAGATGGAAAGCTAGGGTAACCACATGGAATTTTATTTTCTTCAAGAATTTCTGTTAGATAGGCCTGAGATCACCTTTTGCTTTTGGAGTAAGGAAATAGTGGTAGTAAACCCCACCACCACACACACACACACCCACAGGGATGCAGTGGAACTTCCTCTATAGCACACACTTGAAGCAGAGATTGGACCTCCCGCTGAAGGACGCTCCCACGAAAGTGGTCCCTGAGGAGGGATGGGGAAGGGTGGTAGGAAGGGGGAAAAATAAACAAACTGGAGGGTGTTTTCCAAATCCACCGTATTAAAGACCCACTGATCTGAAGTAATGTGGGACCAAGCACTTAGGATGTGGAATAAACGATTGGCAAATAGGGGGATAGAAGCATATGGTAATCTGAGGACTGGTAGACTTGCCTCAACCAGCACATCAAAAAAACCCCAAAAAAACACACAGGTTACTCACCTTTGTAACTGTTGTTCTTCAAGATGTGTTGCTCATATCCATTCCAATTAGGTGTGCTCGCGCCTTGTGCACGGCCAGACAATTTTTACCCTAGCAACACCTGGTGGGTCAGCTGTGGAGCCAACTGGAGTGGCGCCTTCATGGCGCTTGATATATACCCCAGCTGACCCAGCACCTCCTCAGTTCCTTCTTGCCGGCTACTCCGACAGAGGGGAAGGGGGGCAGGTTTGGAATGGATATGAGCAACACATCTCAAAGAACAACAGTTACAAAGGTGAGTAACTGTTTTTTTCTTCAAGTGCTTGCTCATATCGATTCCAATTAGGTGACTCCCAAGCCTTACCTAGGCAGTGGGGTTGGAGTGAAGCAACGTGGATTGTAGGACCACTCTACCAAATGCCGCATCATCTCTGGCGTGCCGGACGATGGCACAGTGCGAAGTGAAAGTGTGTACCGAGGACCAAATCACGGCTCTGCAGATGTCATGGATCGGCACCAGGGCCAGTAACGCCGACAACGAACCCTGGGCCCTTGTGGAGTGAGCCGTGAGGGGCAGGGTTGGTACACTGGCCAGATCATAACAAGCGTGGATGAAGGACGTGATGCATGAAGAGATCCGCTGAGAGGAGACCGGGAGGCCTTTCATCCGGTCCGCCACCACAACGAAGAGCTGGGTTGTCTTTCTGAATGGCTTCGTACGCTCAATGTAGAAGGCAAGGGTCCTACGGACATCGAGGGAGTACAGCTGCTGTTCCTGGCGACTGGCGTGCAGTTTTGGATAAAAAGCCGGAAGAAAAATGTCCTGGCTGATATGGAAGGCCGACACAACCCTTGGGAAGAAAGGCCGTGTGAGGCCAAAGCTGCACCTTATCTTTATGGAAGATCGTGTAAGGTGGTTCCGAGGTAAGGGCTCTCAGCTCGGAGACCTGCTGCGCCGACATGATAGCGACCAGGAAAGCTGTTTTCCAGGAGAGGTAGAGAAGGAAGCATGTGGCCAGCGGCTCGAACGGGGGCCCCATGAGTCTGGGGAGGACCAGGTTAAGGTCCCATGTGGGGACTGGTTGTTGAACTTGTAGGTAGACACGGTCCAGGCCCTTAAGGAACCTGCCAACCATGGGATTGGCGAAGACAGAGTGGCCATTCACACCCGGATGAAAAGCCGAGATAGCCACCAGGTGAACTTTGATGGAGGATGCCGCCAGGCCCTGCTGTTTTAGGTCCAGGAGATACTCCAAAATGATAGGCATGGACGCCTGGAGAGGGGGCATGTTGCGCTGAGAGCACCAGCATGAAAACCGCTTCCACTTAGTCGTATATGTGGCCCAAGTGGAGGGCTTCCTGTTGCCCATCAGTACTTGCTGCACAGATTCTGAACAGAGAAGTTCTGAAGGGTTTAGACACGCAGCATCCATGCCGTGAGGTGGAGAGATCGTAGGTCGGGATGGCAGAGGCGGCCGTGATCCTGAGTGATCAGGTCCGGAAGAAGAGGCAATGGGACTGGGGCGTCCACAGAGAGCTCCAACAGTGTGGTGTACCAGTGCTGCCTGGGCCATGCTGGAGCTACCAGAATCACTCGCACCCTGTCCCTGCGCACTTTGAGCAAGACCCTGTGCACAAGAGGGAACGGGGGAAAAGCGTAAAATAGTTGACTTGTCCACAGGAGTAGGAAGGCGTCTGTGAGAGAGCGGCCTTGGAGGGAGCAGAAAGCCGGGCATTTCCAATTGCTGCGGGAGGCAAACAGGTCGACCTGGGGAAACCCCCACCTTCAGAAGATGGGGTGGATGACATCTGGTCGGAGCAACCACTTGTGGGAATGGAAGGACCTGCTCAGGTGGTCTGCCAGCATGTTCTGGACCCCATGTAGAAAGGACGCCACCAGGTGAATAGAGTGGGCTATGCAGAATTCCCACAGTCGAACAGTCTTGACAGAGGGGGGAGGAATGGCCCCCCCCTTGTTTGTTGATGTAAAACATGGCCGTGGTGTTGTCTGTGAGGACCGCCACACAACGACCCTGCAGCTGCTCCTGGAAGGCTTGACAGGTAAGGCGCACCGCCATGAGCTCCTGGATGTTCATATGAAGGGACAGTGCAGACGGGGACCAGAGGCCCTGTGTCTGAATGTCCCCGAGGTGGGTACCCCATCCCAGGGCTGACGCATCCGTGACGAGGGACAAGGAGGGCTGTGAGCTGTGAAAAGGAACTCCTTCGCATACCGCCTGGGGATCTAGCCACCAGCGGAGGGAGGCCAGGACCCGCTCCGGGACGGTGACCACCAAATAAAGGCTGTCCCGACCTGGGCGATAGACTGATGCCAGCCAGGCTTGTAACGGGCGGAGTTGAAGTCTGGTGTACCTCGTCATGTACGTGCAGGAAGCCATATGGCCGAGAAGACTCAAGCAGCTTCTTGCCGACGAGGTTGGGAAGCTCCGAAGGCTCGGGATGAGAGCCACAATAGACTGGAGCGTCCGGCAGGAGGGCTCGTGCCTGCACGGAGTCTAGAACCGCCCCGATGAATTCTATTCTCTGGGTCAGTTCTAGTGTTGATTTTGCCACGTTGAGAAGGAGGCCTAACCGACGAAACATGTCCATGACCAAGCAGAGGTGGGACTGCACCTGTTCTCTGATGCGCCCACGGATAAGCCAGTCGTCGGGGTAAGGAAGGCCGCCACTACCGCCATACATTTGGTAAACACTTGGGGGGCTGTGGATAGACCGAAGGGAAGGGCCGTGAACTGATAGTGTTCATGGTTGACCACAAAGCAGAGGAAACGTCTGTGCGCCAGATGAATCACTATGTGGAAATACGTGTCCTTTATGTCGGAGGACGGCGTACCAGTCTCCAGGATCCAGGGAAGGATAATGGTGCCCAAGGAGACCAGGCGGAACTTTAACTTTACCATGAACTTGTTGAGTCTGCACAGGTCCAGAATGGGCCAAAGCCCGCCCTTGGGGATCAGGAAATATCGGGACCAAAACCCCCTGCCCCTTAGCTCCCTCGGGACCTCCTCGATCGCCCCATGTGAGGAGCGTTTGAACCTCCTGAATAAGGAGTTGCTCATGAGAAGGGTCCCTGAAAAGGGACGGGGAAGGGAGAGCGGGGAGGAAGAGAATTGGAGAGAGTATCCCACTTTCACCATGCGGAAGACCCAGCGGTCTGTGGTTATCCAAGACCAAGCACAGTGGAAATGAGATAAACGATTCAAGAAAGGTGAGGTAGGATCCTGAATGAGGTCCAGTACGCCGTCCTCGGGTGTCCCTTCAAAGTCCTGTTTTGAGACAGACGAAGGCTTGGTCGGGCCCTGGCCTTGTCCTGACGAGGGATTGGAGGTCTTCCTCCCTCCATTACGTCCCTCTGCCTATAGAAATCCTGCCTCGGCTGAGAAGGATATGGCTGTTGTGGCTGCTGAGGCTTGAAGGGTTTCCACTGGGTAGCCTGTGTGTGCATGCCCAGGGACTTCATTATTGCCCTTGAGTCTTTAAGGTTTTTTAGCCTTGAATCTGTCCTTTCTGAAAACAGGCCCTCTCCATCAAAGGGGAGGTCCTGCAGTGTCTGCTGAAGTTCTGGTGGTAGGCCGGAGGCTTACAGCCAGGAGATATGCCTCATCGCGATCCCTGTCTAGTGCCTCTTCCTCGGCAGAGTGATCAAGCTCTGGACTCTCACAACTGACGGTGAACACTCACGACTGATAACATACCCAGTGCTGCTCTGAACTGGATGGCGCCAAGGGAGGATGGAGCGCCACTTCCATAAGAACATATTTAAAAGTACTGAACAGCCAGGATTTTGAGCAAGGCTTAAAATCTTTTCAAATGTGACATTTGTCACTCAGATGGCACTCCCCCAGGCACTTCAGGTAGCCGTGGGGGGCAGGTCACTCACCAGCACTGGTTTGCTGAGTAACACAATTTAAACCATGGTGATCAAGGCACGGTCCTGATACCATGCCCAGTACTGAAAGCTGAACCAGTCAGTCTAAGACCTAAAAACTCCAATTTATAACTAACTACCAGTACCCTAACTGAGACTACACTAAGTAAAACTGGAAATATATTACAAGGAATGAGGGAAGAACTTGCAGTAGCAAGAGTGTATTTGCTCCAACAACCACCACAGGCGATAAGAAGGAACTGACTGTGGTCAAAGTCGGCTCTGCCCTTTATACCCGCACACAGTGGCACATGGCAGCAGAGGATGCTTGAGCCACACCGTAGGGCACAGCAAGGGAAAATAATCTCACAACCATGCACTGAGTGCGCACACACCTAGAATGGAATTAACATGTGCAATCAGTCTAAGAAAAAGAATAAGCTTTTTGGGGGGAAATTTGAACTCAGGGAATCCAGTTTTCCCTACTGGTATGATTCTCTGCTCGATCAATTCATTCCACACCTAACTAATCAATGCTCTACTTTCTTCTACGCCACATGAAGGTTCATTTCTGTCACTATTACTCATGTTAAATTGTATTTTAGTACAAGTAACCCCACAGAGGTCAGTGAAACTATTTACCAGGAGTAATAGTGGCAGAATCTGGCCCTTAATGTCTGTGTGGCTTAAGCTAGTAGTACTTTTCTCATGGGCCAGAAAGTTGCGTGTTCCATTCCCACTCAAGAACTTAACTCTGACCCAGTGCTGACACTATATTGTTAGAGACCACCCTTCAGAAATGTAACATAGCAGTTTTGAATGGAAATTCAAGAATCTCAAGCTGAACTTTTTAGAAACCATGACTCAGCAGAATCCAACAGAAACAAGGCCAGCAGCAATTTAGTTGTGATGGTATGTATCCACTTTATTAGAAAGTGGCTTAAGTATGCATGCAGTTCAAGCTACACAAGTCTCTAAGCCAAAGTATACTTTTGAGGATGGAATTGAAAGACTGACATAGTAGAACAGGCTCATCTCAGAAAAGGCACCTTCAATCCTCCAGTCAAAAAAAACCCTGAGATGTTGAGGAGAGAATCCAAAAAACGAACAGAAAGGTAATTCCCTTAGAAGAAATTCCTTTCATACAGAGAACTGTAGGGACATTTTACATGCTAAAGTTACTTTAGACAGAATACATAAATCTACAGCCCCCATGGTGGTATTTATTTTTTGTTAAATGTTTCCATTTTGATCTAGAGGAGGAGTAGTCTATTTTTTGTCAAGGTCCAAATTTCTTGGTCAAGGCATAGTTAAGGTCCAGATTCCAGAGAAAATAATAAAAAACAACAACAATAATAATAAGTAAATAAAAATATTTTGGGGTCCTTTCAAAAGCGTCTGGAAGCGCAGATTTGGCCCATGATCCGCCTATTGACTACCCTTGATCTAGAGGGACAACTCAACAGAATGAATCAAGAGTTTCAAGGTGGGTTACGCTAGTCACTGGGGAATCTTTTGAGGAAAGATGATGATCTATATAATTATATGACAGATGGTATCCACTTAACCAAAATAAATATCAGAGGATGACCATGATGGTCCCTTCTGACCTTACAGTCTATGAGGGACTATTTAAACTGGTAGCTAGAGGAAAGACAGTAGGTTCTAAACAGCACTCAGGTCATAATAGAGACTGTTACAAACAACAGAAATACAAGCAAAATTATGGATCCAGCAATGAAGTGAATTGTGGTTGCATCAGAGAAAGAGTATGAGAGTGACAAGAAGATATAATTCATTATATTACTAAAGAGTTTGATCAAACTCAGATTAAAAATATAATTACCCTGTTACAAATCAAAGCTAATGAAAGAACCTTAAAAGTAAATATAAGTGATATGGAAGAGCACATAGATCTAAACTGCCATTTTTGTAATGTGTGGGATGAGAATCACTGATAATTTGCAATTCTTGTCTGTAAAATGTATACGAAAGATACGTTAAGTTACAGAAATGAGGAAGTAATGTTACACAGCGAGAATACTATTAGAGATCTAGACAGTTATGTAATTGCTACCATGATTTGTACAATATGAATAAATAAGCTACATTAGAAATATGTATGGCTAAGAATTGAAATTATATGATCAAATAATAATACGCCTAAGTACAGTTGGCCTCTAAATGAGAATGGTGATGGTGAAATTGGACACTAAGACATATCAGAAAGGCAACAAAATCTTCAGTAATAAGAGACATCAGCTGTACTATGAACAGTTGAAATAGACAGTGGCAAGAGTTGTGACATGGGTTGGCAAAACCATTTATCAGTACCACAAATGATTGTTTCTTCACACAGCTTAGTTCTGAATACCCAAAGCTAACTCAACACACAGGAATATCAACTAATAGCGACAACAGTATAATTAAGCTTGAACATTCTTGCCGCAGCAGGGTGGTGTGCTGAGCAAGAAAAGGTTAAGGGGGGAAAAAAGAGGTAGTACCTTGACTCCACCATGCAAGAAAGGGAATTTTTTTAAAAGTGAAATGTACAAAAGAAAAGGCTGCTTGAGATGATTAAAATCCATGGGATCAGGTTAGAGCCAATAAATACCCAATACACCAGAACAAAGAAAAAAGCCTTCTCATATGTTTAAAAGGAGAAATGCAAATACAGTCTCTGTGATGTGAAAAGAACATAAGTTTTGGCAGCTAAATTACATAGCAGCAATTAAGAGATCTGAAGAACAAATAGTCAAAAATATATAGAAAGGCTCTTTAAGTACATCAGAAGTAGGAAGTCTACGGTAGTGGGAATAAAAAGGGTTAAGGAGACTCCAGAGAAGATAAATGATTTATTGGTTTCAGTCCATGCTATAGAGGAGTAAGCAGAATACCAACCCCAGGATTCATCTTTACAGGTAACAAAGGTATAAATAATAGAGGGTTAAAGTAAATTTCTACTCTTACAAAAGTTTATTATGGCAACTTGGTAACCACATGGTGAGAAGTAAAGTACAGTCAAAATTAAAAGCTAATTAAGGCATAAGAAACAATGAAGAGGAGTAAATGGTCAATATTCAGCATAGAAATTTACTGGGAGTACCTCAGGAATCAATATTAAGTAAGAAGTTATCAAAATATGCTATTTACCCCCTTCATCTAGGTCATTTTTTAATATTGTCTAAAACTGACTAGTATTACTGGAGTTAGTTATGGTGAGGAATTTGGAGGAAACAAAAAGGACTTATCAAAACTAGCTAACTGGGCAACACAGTGGCAGATGAAGCTCAATATACAGGACAAAAATGCATATATGAAAGTATAATTTATAAGCTATTTGTACCAAACAGATAAGCAGAGAATAATGAAAAGGTGGAATGGTGCATGGTTCATGCTTCTCTGTTAAAAAGGCAGAGAGAGAGAGAGAGAGAGAGAGAGAGAGAGAGAGAGAGAGAGAGAGAGAGAGAACGAACACGCTCTGCCTCCTCTCCTTGGCTAACACTGTTAAAAAGTAAAAAGCACTCCCCATCCCGTTTCAATATACTTTAACCATTACAGATAAATTGGAAAATAGTTGTAACTGAGAAATGTGTGCATCATTGTGCACTGTTCAAGAAATCTGCCCAATATGAATTGGCTGTCCAAATAACAAATGAGATATTTAGTCAACTTTCTCTAATCTTAGGCCTAATCTAAATTTTAGCTATACTAATAAAATCCTCATGGTGCAGAGAGATCTTATACCAGCAAAAAAGAGTGCCTTTGCCAGTATATCTTACACCAGTTTGGTGAGCGAAATAAACTATGCCAGCAAAAGCACCTATGCCAGTATAACTCCATTTACACTATACTATGTCTTTTGCAAGCTTAGAAATATCGCAAATATATCACATCCCTAACCAACATTGCTATGCCAGCAAAAGTTTCTAGTGTAGGCCTAGCCTTCATAAGCTATTATAATATTGCTTACATCAGTTGTGCCTCCTCATTTGGAATATCACATTCAATTTTGGACACCTAACTGTACAAGACATAACAGAAAAACGTCAAGGCAGACAAAAGAAAGCGATCAGAAGCATGCAGGCATTTCTGAGGAGAAATTTAGAATGGATAGAGACAGGAGACATAGATGTGCCTTTGTAGACATGTCTAGATAATATATATTAGAAAAAGAATAGTCAGGAATTCGAAGTTACTTTTTCAATAACGTGGTGACATTAAAAGTGGATAATAGGAAAGTTGATTAAATTCACAACTAACCTGAGGAATGCACTGCTACAGCAGACTAGGGCAAAAAAGTTAATAAGATTGAAAGGAGCATATATTTATATTAAAAACTATAGCTCTTAACTTCAATTTAAGCTAAAATAAATGTAAGAGTTATCAAACCTCACTGTACACATAAATGGTCCATCAGACGGTGTCAAGAAACCAATCGATGGTATAACAGTGCATATTTAGCAGTGAAATTTTGATAAATTCCAAAATTGATTATTTTTCCACCCACAAGGATTTCAAAGCTTTTTTTCTCCCCCAAAGAATTTCCAGTGCTACTCTCCTTTCCCCCTCCAAAAAAAAAAATCAGCTGTGACAATACTGATAGTTTATGTCTTCATCTGAAGCATGTGGAGCACAGAATATCAGACATACCAGGACAACTTTCATTGGTCTTTAACAGAAAAACTCAGCTATGTGGGAGCAGCAAAGGCAGTGCTCCTATATGAAGAGCTGGAAAGCAAGGACAGAAATCTGAAAATTGCAGGAAGAACTAGAAGGGAATGGGATAAGAGTGCAGTCCAGAGAATGGGATCTCTGCTGAATAAAATACAATTCTTTGTTTCCACCTTGGGATGGACATCACTTGCTTTTAGGCTCAGGGTTTCACAAGAGTAGGGGTTACAGGTCTGTCACATCTTACGCGCATTTAACATGCACGATTTCAGCTTTACGCGGTCGGCAAAAACAAAAAAACAAAAAAAAGAGAAAAATAACAATTTTAATACTGTACCTGTAGTGCGGGTGATTTTGCCCGCCATTGAACTCAATGTAATTTTGACTATACGCGGTTTTTGCTTTACGCGCTAACCGCGGAACGGAACCCCTGCGTAAGGTGAGACAGACCTGTAGTTTGTTTCTGCCAAACAGGAAAGGTTGCAATGCTAGGCCCTGATCACATGTGCTTAACATTACATATTTGAGCAGTCCAATTGACTTCAATGGAATTCCTACACGGTGAACAAAGTTAAGCACGTGCAAATCTTTGCAAGGCTCTAGTTTTTAGCAGCTTGGTGTTTTTTAAAAAGCACCTTTTTTTAAAAAGTATCAGTTTTGTAAATGCAGTGACAATGTTAATAATGTTTTGCAAGCTGCCACTAATTTAATGAATGCAAAACACTAAACATATACTGTGTACCCTCTGAGTATTTAAAGTGATTTCTTTATCTTTCACACCAAGTTAATTACCATGTTTTTAAAAGTAACAGATGATAAAACAAAGAAAACCCACAGAAATTAAGATAAATGAACTTAGAAAAGTTATATAGTAAATATGCTGGTATATTTCCCCAAATTCAATGATAAATTATGCTAAGATCTGGCACTCAACATTTCATGTTAGTCGCTTTCTCAAATAGGTGGAAGTAAAAAAAAAAAAAAAAAATCCAAGTGGCAAGTGAGCAGTAGGAGATGATGCTTCCTATCATGTGGGAAGAAGTCTCTACCTCTCCCACTCAGCTACATAAGTAGCAAAAGCTGTCACTCCTCTCCATTCTCCCTCCTCCACCTCTTTCTACTAACAGCCCCTCTATGGGTGCAACTGGTACAATGTAGTCATGTACTATCAATATTCACTTGTGGGGCAAATTAACATTTCTGCAAAAGTTCAGAATAGGTGAAAAATTCATAGGTTTTCTTGAATGCAAAAGTAACACTATTTCCTTATACTACTAAATATTGCTTAAAAACTTTTCTCCCATTTACTCTAAAGTGCCACAGAGATTGCAAACGTCATAGAATTTAGTATTTGTGCACTGCATAATGGAGGGTTCCTTTCACATGCCACTCTACCACAAATAAAACCACATTATGATAAAACACGCACCCCAAACTCACTGAATTAACACTTGTGGAGCCAGAAGAGCCTTAATCCCTCAAAGTGAGAAAGTCTAGTCCAGCACTGATGGGGAAGAGAGCATAGTTAGTAAAACCAGCAGATCGAAAAGGCTCTGGATAGTCTCTAAAGAATTCTGTTAACCTCAACCTAGCCCTAGAGAAGGCCATCCTCTCTAAGAACTTCAGTCAACCCCTCCCCCCAGCAGAAAGGATACTTATTTGATGGAGAAGGAAAACATTGCCACTGCAACAGATTCCCTCACTCCTCCTGCAGAGCTGGAAATGTCCCCTAATTTTGCTTTCTTATGCATGCATAAAAAGCAGGAGCATATGGCCCACAGAATCTATGTCCTATATGCCACAGAACATAAGCATCTTCCATCACCCTCAAATTACACCTAAACTTATTTTCAATACAAAATGATCTAATCTTCAAACAGTAAAAATCAAATTAAGACTCTGTTTCTTTCTTACAGCCTGGAAGTGCCCTGGAACCTCATGTCATGCAATTCAGCCAGCAGTTATTGAACAAAGGTACCACATGCCTAACCTTGAGCCTGGAGGTTAGGTACCAAATTACAATTGCTAGAAGGTGATTTTTTTTCCCTACTGATAAAGAAAAAATACCAATCTTCTTTCAGAATAGGCAGGGTAACAGGAGAGTCCTGCGGTAGACAACAGGTCCATCCTAGAAACAAAGGGGGGGCAAGGAGGCAGTGTTTTGAATAAAAGTTCCTTGTCTGCAACTGAATGCATGTTTCTTCTAATATGCTTAGAAAAGTGAGTAAATGGTTACAAGCTAAACTGAAATTCCCACCACTGAACCACCACCATTTGAGGTGTTAAGAAAGAGCCCCAAGTATAGGGGTTCTCAAACTGGGGGTCGGGACCCCTCAGAGGGTCGCGAGGTTATTACATGGGGGATCGCGAGCGGTCAGCCTCCACCCTAAACCCTGCTTTGCATCCAGCATTTATAATGGTGTTAAATATATTAAAAAGTGTTTTTAATTTATATGGGGGGGGGGGGGAGAAATCGCACTCAGAGGTTTGCTATGTGAAAGGGATCACCAGTACAAAAGTTTGAGAACTACTGCCCAAGTAGCTAAGTCTTCGCTGCCAAAAGAGGTCATTGTTTGTTTTTTGTAAACTGCAAAGATAGCTTACCTGTTAGCTGTAAAATCCTAGTGGTGCAGATAGTTTTTACTGCAGTGCAGCTAGGTGAGATCAAAACTGTGCTCCCCCACCTGCAGCTGACCATGCCTAATTACATTGCAGTAAAAACTGTCTATCCCTTTTCTCCCCCACAGTTTTAGAGAGAGACAAATATCCAATGTTGGGCATCTCACTTTAAAAAAAAAAAAAAAAAAAAACACATCACCACACATTTCTTGTTAGTGAAGACACAGCCAGTTAGAGAAAGCAAACTTCTCTGCTCTAATTATTTAGCTCAATGCTGCCCAACCTGGGAGAGAAAGCTGCATGACTTTCATGTTGTCCCACCACACCCAAAACATGCTTTCAAGAAACAAGCAAAACTTTACAACAGCATACAGGGGAACTAATTTGTCTGACAAAAGTAAGCTATTTTTCTAATAACCCTTAGATGTTAGAAACATATATGCTAAAAGAGGACGTTACTCACCTTGTGCAGTATTGATGGGTCACTCACTCAAAAATGCATAGTGTTCTGCAAAGGTATGTGCAGAGGCCATTGTAGCTGTTCTGCATATCTCCGATATGAGGATACCCTTAGAGAAGATGGTCGACAAGGAGACCACCCTTGTGGAATGCGTGCGCCCTGAAGATGGTGGTGTTACCCCCCGCAATTGGTAGCAGAATTTAATAGATAGTCTCTGGGTAGTCACTTGGATAGTCTCTGAGCTGAGATTGACGCACCTTTTGACCTCTCCGCAACTGAAAGGAAAAGCCTCGTTGATTTTCAGAAGGCCTTTGTCCTGTTTAAGTAGAAGGCCAAAGCTTTCCTCACATCGAGCGTATGGAGAATGGACTCTCTATTGTTCATAAAAGGTTTGACAGAATGTTCAGAGTTGAATGAGTTGATTCATGTGAAATGCAGAAGTTATTTTGGGAGTAAACTTCGAGTGTGGTCTGAGTGGGACCTTGTCCGGGAAGAGCAGCGTAAACGAGAGATGTGCCATCAAAGCTGCTCTCTCATTTATCCTTCTGACAGAAGCAATGGTGATGAGGAACACCATCTTCATGGAAAGGTGAGTTAATGAACAAGTAGCCATGTGTTTGAATGGCGATCTAGTCAGTCCATTTAGCACTAGGTTGAGGTCCCATTGCAGAGTAGGGGTCCTGGACTGTGGGAAGAGGTTTGCTATACCTTTTAGAAACCTCTTCCTAGTTGGGTGAGAGAAAATTGAGTAGCCTTCTACCTGCTGGTGGAAGATTGCAATTGTTGCCAAGTGAAACTTCAGCGAGCTAATAGAGACCCCCAATTTCTTTAAGGATAACAGATAGTCCAGGATCACTGGCAGGGTGGCTGAATTAGGGGTAACATCCTTCGATTGGCACCGTATGTGGAATTTCTTCCATTTCTGCAGGTAGGTGCGATGAGTTGCACTCTTCCTACTGTGCAATAGTATCTCCTGCACCTCCTCTGAGCAGGATGCCTCTATGTGCTGGAACCATGAAGGAGTCACACTTTGAGATGTAGGACCCATGGACTGGGGTGAAGGGTGCGACTCTCATTCTCTGACAGAAGGTAGAGAATGTTCAGTAGGGTCACCAGTGGACATAACGTCAGCTGGGTACCATATATGTCTGGGCCAAGTGGGGGTAATCAAAACAATGTTTGCTTTTTTCCTTTTTATCTTCAACAGCACCTTTAGCAATAAAGGAAATGGAGGGAAGGCATAAAGGTTCTTGTTCCAAGGGAGGAGGAGAGCGTCTCCCCTGGAGTGTCATTTGATCCCTTCTCAGGAGCAGTACTGCAGACATTTCTTGTTCTGGCAGGTAGCAAACAAATCTGTTTCTGGAAACCCCCATTGCCAGAATATATTGTGTAGAACGGTTGGATCTACTTCCCGTTCGTGGTCGAGCGGGAACTTGCGGCTGAGGCTGTCGGACGGTGTGTTGTGTATTCCCAGGAGGTAGGCCGCTGATATTAGGATGTTGTGAGAGATGCACTAATTCCATAGCTTCAGAACTTCTGTGCATAAAGAATGAGACTTGGCGCCTTCTTGCCAGTTTATACAAGCTTACATACAATTTACATACAATACAGTTTACATACAAGCCACGTTGTCCATCGTGACCTTCATATGCGTGTCCTTAATCAGCCGGAGGAAGTGAGCACATGCATTTTGAACTGCTCTGAGCTCCAGCAGCTTGATGTGGAAATGTTTCTCTGACGGGGACCATTTGCCCTGTACAGTGTGACCACTGAAATGCGCTCCCAGCCTACGAGGGACCAAAAGTGTCACTTTGAAGTTGAGGCCTGAGACGAGGGCAGTTGTGGCCCTGATTGTTTGCGCTTAGAGAATTTTCTCTCTCTGTGGCTCATACGATCTCTGCAACGAGAATTGAAGCATGTACTGCGATGATATCAGCTTGAACTGTCGCTGAGGACTGTATTTTCTTTTGTAGGCCAGTGTGTAAATTCTCAAGGATCTGAGTCGCTCGAGAATCCTTTAGCATGTAAAGGACATATCTGTCTTCTCAGCTAATAGTTTTGTTCCCTAGAAGGGGAGGTCTTCTACTGCTGTCTAGACCTCCTTAGGGAAGCCGGACAAATAGAGCCAAGAGGCCCACCTCATAACCACCGCCGTGGAAATAGAGCACACTGCCGTGTCAGCTGCATCCACCACGCACTGCAGAGACGTTTTTGCCAGTAGCTGGCCTTCGTGAATGATGGCCATGAATTGGTCTTTGTATGTATCCAGGAGCTTCTCAATAAAGGAGTTTAATTTTGTATAGTTCTGATAATCGTATTTGACTAGTAGGGCTTGATAGTTTGCCACCGGAAACTTGAGGGTGGCTGAAGAATAGGCTTTTCTGCCAAACAGATCCAAGCGCGTCCCGTCACAGTCATATGGGGTAGATTTAAAATTAGTATTGGCGACTCCTCGAATTGACTGTGTCCACTGTGATGTTATTTGGAGGCAGATGGGTGAATAGAAAAATCTGTACCCTTTGCAGGCATGTAATACTTCTTGCCCGCCCGCTTGCATGTCAGCGGGATGGATGCCAGGGTTTACCATATGATCATAGCAGGGTCTAGGAGTGCCTCGTTAACTGGGAGGACTACCCTGGCAGAGGTGGAAGAATGAATGTCCATCAGCTTATGATGAGGTTCAGACACCTCATGTAGTTACACTTTTAGGGCCTCAGCCACTGAGTTAGGTCCCAGAATGACCTAAAGTCATCCACCAGAGATGGCGGGGGAAGCATCACCGCCTTATCAGGTGAGGATGATGAGAGGTGAGTTGAAGGGGCCTCTTCCTTTTCTGCCTCCGCTTCTTGTTCTTCCTCCAAGAATTCCGAAGGGTCTGGTGACCTTGACGTCATCGCTGAAGGGGGACGTCTCTCTGCCTACTGGTAAATCGGGCCTGTGAAGCTTGTTATCTCTGGGCCTGCCAGGGGTGTCAGTATGGGGTCCATATGGTGGGTAGGACGATCATTGAAAACCAAGTTCCTCCACTTTGCTATCTGAATCTAAATGGGAAAGGGGCAGTGCGAGTCATGAAGATGCCATTGCATCCACTGCTCCTGGCGAGCTCAGTACCGGGGCCCCAATATTGAGAAGGGGCAAGTCCGTCAGCACCACGCGCATCAGGGTTGGTACCAGTGCTGGTGATCTCATTGACATACCCTTTCCCAGGGTAGATCATCTGTGTTTGTCACACCCTCGTGGTACCGGTATCTCTCTGCCCGTGCCCATCAGGTCTTTGGGCGTTCCGACTGCCTATCAGCTCAACATGGTGCATGCTCTTGGTGCTGACTGTACACGACTTCAACGCCATCGGTTCTGAAGATACTGATAGAGCCAGAGAACATTTCCGGCTCAATCTGGGCTCACTATAGAAACACATAGACCTCTTCTTACGAGTCTTTAGTGAATGGCTCGATTCCTTAAAATCACCTGCCCTCAGCGTAGAAGCTGGAGGTGATGTCTCACTCCAGGACTCTGGTGGTTGAAGGGGTGACCCTAGGAGCAGGAGTTTTAGCCTTAACTCTCTGTCCTTCCAGGACCTGGGTTTTAGCTGCTGGCACAAACCACACTTTTGTGGATTGTGCTTCTCCCTGAGGCAGCGAATACACTGCGAGTGTCTGTCCATTATGGGATGGAATCATTGCAGCTAAGACATTCTTCGAAGCCTGGACAGCCAGGCATCTACTTGTCCAGGAGGGTCCCACCCACCAGGGGTGAGACCTTATTGCTCTTTTCTTTTCTAATTTTTTTTTTTTTTTGGCACGGCCAACTAAAAACATGGCTAGCCTCAGGGCAGGCAGGACAGACTGCTATTGAAATTCTCCGATCCACAGTGCAGGGGCACACACACACCTACAGTGGACCACCCATAGGGACACTACTCAAAGAAGAATATTAAATATGCACAAAAACTTATTGTCCTTTATCTCTTCTTGAAGTTTGCTTTTTGGAAACATGCTTCTTTGGTCTCAGAAATTCATGTAACTTCATTTTCTGTTAAATAATGACATTACACACCCCACGGACATGACAATCACTGACTAACCTGAGCTGTTCTCAGCCTCAATTTTCCCCCTCCCTCCCTCCCTTTCTGTCTTGGAAGACAACAATGTAACAACTTTTAACCAAGACAATGTAGTTATATGCAAATATACAGAGCTGTATTTGCACAGGCACAAATGGAAATTATGTCAGTAGGGGTCAGAGGTAAATTTCAACCCCGTCAGGAAAAACACATTATGAGGGACGGAAGGGGTCACAGCCACTATTTTTAAATAAATTAGGAAAACAGGGGCTTTAACAAAAGTAAAAATGAAGTCTATCTTTATGGACCATGAGCCACAAGCTGAAAATGTGAAATCAAAGTTTTGTTGTTGAATTGCCACTAATAAAGTTTAGTTATAATTTGAAAGGGAAGGGAGAGTGGAAGAGCTTTATAGGTCACTTCTAAAGAAAAAGAGGAAGTATAAACACTCAAATTTTCTCCCAGTGAAAGATGTTGTGAATGCGATTTTATGCAAACATTGATGACCTATGGATTAGAGAGTAAAACAAATCTATTTGGAGAGCATAAAGTATACTGTAAAATAGCCTTAAAAATCAAAGATTATTGATATTAAAGGGGACGGCAAAGGTTGCAAGGTGCAGCGAGTACTGGACTTTAAAGCACTGAAACATCAGAACATAGTGGGGGGAGGCGAAGGGAATGAAACACACAATTCCAGTTTGCAAGAATACTGACAAATAAAAACAACCTTAATTTAACTCATGCCTAATGATATTGACCCCCTTATATATAGATACCACAGCACATCTCAAATTTAAAATAAACTAGATATACAGAACCCCTTCCCCTACCACTAAAATGTAGCCATCTTGGGTTTGAAACTGTGTAACAGTTCACAGCAGCTACACAATAGTTTAGGACAGGAATTGAGGAATTCCATATCTAACTGGAACTACAAGAGGCATTTTATGTAGATATTATGTAGTATTTAAGGACTCTGGGGTAATATTTCTGCTTTTGTGAAAACTGAAATGGGATCTCTAATCATCATAAAACAATCATGAACTTAGTTTAACATGTCTTCTGAAAGGCAGAACCTCCATTGCTAAAGCCGTTATATGACCAATACCTTTTCTTAGAAGACTTCTACAGAACAGCCAATAGAAAATCCACTTAACATTCTATTACTTCCTTAGGGCTTGTCTATACTTACCGCGCTGGTTCGGCGGCAGCCAATCAAACTTCTGGGTTCGATTTATCGTGTCTTGTCTGGACGCGATAAATCGAACCCAGAAGTGCTCGCTGTCTACTCCGGTAATCCTGCTCGGCGCGAGGAATACGCGGAGTCGACGGGGGAGCCTGCCTGCCGCGTCTGGACCGCGGTAAGTTCGAACTAAGGTACGTCGACTTCAGCTACGTTATTCACGTAGCTGAAGTTGCGTACCTTAGTTCGAATTGGGGAGTTAGTGTATTCCAGGCCTTAGATTCAACTTCCCCCCCCAAGCCAGTCAACTTCTTATCTTTCCTGATAATTTCCCCCTCATAAAACATACTGTTAAGTACCTCCTAAGTTTCAATTTCAAACAATTGGTCCTAAGCTTAATTCTACATCTTCCAGGCATCAATTAACAAAGGATTAGCAGAATTTTAAATCCTTCCATCTTTTAAAGAGATAATCATCAGGAATCTTGTTTTAATAAATATCTTCATCCTAAAACCATAGCACTGGTTCCTCTTCCAGGCATGTGTTCAGGCCATCATATATCTTCAACGTGAACAAACGCAGACTACCATTCATTGTGAGAGTGTATAGTATTTTCAGTAAAGATTTATTTTATCTTAAAAAGTGGCCAAGATGAAATTGTCGGATCCTGCAGCTCTTACCTATACCACTCCCATTGCATTCAATGGGAATTTTGCCTGGACAAAGACTACAGGAATAGGCCCATATAAAATTGAAGTGTATTATAATTCTACAGTAAGGCAGAGGTAATTAAAAATAACTAATATAACTCAGGTTGATCAAGTTTTAGAGTTGTAGATTTAACTATTCTTAAAAAAAAAAATCTAGGATTAAATTTTAAACTGGTTTCAGAGGGGTAGCCATGTTAGTCTGTATCGGTAAAAACAACGAGGAGTCCTTGTGGCAATTTAGAGACTAACAAATGTATTTGGGCATGAGCTTTCGTGGGATATAACCCACTTCATCAGATGCATGGAGTGGAAAATACAGTAAACCGGTTTAAATATACAACATATGAAAAGATGGGAGTTGCCTTACCAAGTGGGGGGGTGAGTGCTAACGAGGCCAATTCAATTAGGGTGGATGTAGCCCATTCCCACCAGTTGACAAGAAGGGGTGAATATCAACAGAGGGAAAATTACTTTTTGTAGTGTTAATGAGTAATTTTCCCTCCGTTGATATTCACCCCTTCTTGTCAACTGGTGTGAATGGGCTACATCCACCCTAATTGAACTGGCCTCGTTAGCACTGACCCCTCCCCCCCCCACTTGAAAAGATGGGAGTTGCCTTACCATGTGCTGTATATTTATACCTGTTTACTGTATTTTCCACTCCATGCATCTGATGAAGTGAGTTTTATCCCACGAAAGCTCATGCCCAAATACATTTGTTAGTCTCTAAAGTGCTCCTCGTTGTTTTTAATTTTAAACTGGTTATTCCAAAGATTCTGGACAGAAAGAATCTCACTTTTAATCATTAGACTTATTTTGTAACATTGGTACACAGAGTGAGCAATGTTAATCTCCATCATCTATAAACTTACTTACAACTACTTAAATGCTAAATCTATTAATTGCTTTGTTGCTGAACAAAATCAATCTCATAATTATATCTATTAGATACTGTCAACTGATAGATAGATAAATGGTCAGTATAAACTTTGATATTTTTACACTCTCTTTTTTGAAAATATAATCCAACTCAAAGCTAGCTAGATATGCACTTTTCAGGCTTAAAAGTGACACACATTCTTTTTCTCTCATTCTTCCTCCCCAGTTCCTGATTGCTACATCCTGATGTCACATCTTGTCTTAGGCCCCAATTCATGTGGGCAGACCCCTGTGCCGGCTCCTGGCAGGACTGGGGCCAGTATCACATACTCTGTTTGTACAGAACCTAGGACAATGAGACTGATCAAGATTGATTCCTCTAGGCACTACTATAATAAAAATAAATAAAACAAACACTTGTCCAATAGAACAGAACACTCCTGTTATAAGTGGACATTTAGAGGAAACTATTCCCAGAACACCTGCTTAATCAGTAGTGAGGTCAGTGAGTCAGTCATTACAGTGAGACTCAGACTAAGGTCAGAAGGGACCATCATGCTCATCTAGTCCAGTGGTTCCCAAACTGTGGGGCACACCCCCCAGGGGGGTGCACAGTGGGGCCCAGGCCAGCTCCCACGGGGGAGGCAGGGAGGGAGTGCCATCCAGCTCCACTCTGCCCCCAACCCACCTCCAGCTTCACTCCATCCCCTGCTCTGCCCCAGCCCAGCTCAATTCCCCCAGTCCCACTCAGTTCCCAGTCCCAGCTTTGCCCTCATTCCCTCTCCTCCCCCAGACCAGCTCTGCTTCTAGCCCCAGCTTCTCCCCCATCCCCAGTTCTGCCCCAATCTCTGCTTTCAGCCCAAGCTCCTCTGCTAAGCCAACTGGGCAGTAACGGAGGGGGGCGCAAACAGATTCCATTACTGGTAAGGGATGGACACAACAGGAAAAGTTGGGCACCACTCATCTAGTCTGACCTCCTGCACATTGCAGGCCATAGAACCTCACCCACCCACTCCTGTAATAAGTGCCTCAACCAGAGGTTAGAGGTCTAAGTCCTCAAATCATGGTTTAAAGACTTCAACTTACAGAGAATTCACCATTTACACTAGTTTAAACCTGAAAGTGACCCATGCCAGCTGGGTCTGTTTGGTTTTCGAACTATAAATGTTAAAAGGCGCACACACAGAAACTAGTGCCAGCTCGGTGTGTTTAAGATAAGATAAGAGAAGAGAAGATGGGACACTCAGCTAATATTTCAAACTTTTCTTCTAAGCTGAAGTGATGTATTACTCAAATTGATATGCTGGTTGGCTTTTTTGCCTCAAATTAAAAGAGTTAACAAGTTGTAAAATACAATAATTTTTCGAAAGTAAATATCTCTAGATTTCACCTACATGCTTTTCAGCTTACTCAATTTAAGCCAATTAAAAAAAAGTTAGTCATTAAAAAAAACTTATCCATAAATCTTTAAGCAATTCACAACATACTGTAACATTTTAAATGATAATTATTCGAGTACTGTAGATTTAATCTTTCGCCACTTAAGTATGTATATATATGTACATACTCTGGTCAGGTCAGAATTGAAAACCTGCTACCGCTATGACCATATGCAGTATAACCTGTACAGGTCAACGCCAAGTGCTGGGCAGTGATTTATTAACCCAGCAACCTCAGGAAGCGATAATGGCTTTGGGCTGATGAGTGCCTGAGGAGGGTAGTGGAACCCTTGATGGAGAAAATGCCATCAAAAGGCGGATGAGCAAATTCACTCAGTGTTTTTGTCAACGACATCCACACATGACAGACTGGGTCCTTCAGCTGTGGCTGATAACCAATCTAGGAGTGGAGCCCCAAAAGGCAGGCAGATGGAAGATCTCCTCTGCTCTGACAACTTCTGCAGCATAGCTGGTTCCAAATGTATCGACTCCTGTCCTTCCTTTGGCCCAAACCAGTGAAGTCAAGAGGGGGATGCTGACACACGGGCAAAGCAGCGCCTCCATATCAACTGCCCAGGCTATTGCAGCCACATCACATGGAGAGGACACTCCATCCTTGCTGGGAACATGGACACAACACAGAAGGTGGCAGTTACGGGTTATAAGCTCTCACTTGACTGGTGTAGCGGAGGGTGCCACGGGCCACCTTCAACGGTGGGAGGAATCACTGCATTCCATTGGTCAGCCACTGCCCGCCACAAAGCCGGGCAGCCCCCGGACAGTTAGGTGCTGACCCGCCACAAGTCTGCCCGCATAATGGGGTGCGTGGGACTAGACCAAAAGTTGAATGGCAGACAGAAACATTGCACCTGGCAAAAATGAGAAACCAAGGACTTTCCAGCTTGGAAGCTGGAATGTCAGGACCATGTGTCCAGGATTGACAGACAATGACGACCTACAATACACAAGCAGCATACAGAAGTGGGTAAAGCTCCTAGAAACATCCATTGGGAAGTCAGAGTGTATCATCTCACTTAAACTTCAGACGATTATTGGCTCTGTGAACATCATTACTACCTATGCACCAACACTCAAATCTAGCCCCGAGGAGGAGGATACATTTTACGACTCTTTGCATCAAGTCGTCAAAAGAATACCATCAACTGAGCAACTTTTCCTCCTTGGTGACTTTAATGCAAGAGTCGGTGCAGACGACAACTCCTGGCCAGATTGCCTAGGACATTTTGGCATGGAAAGATGAATGAGAACGGCCAACAACTTATTGAATTCTGCACCCAAAACCAAATGTGCATTACCAATTCATATTTTACAGGAAAAGATTGCACCAAAGTGTCATGGCGACAACCACGATCAAGCCACTGGCACCAATTAGACCGTTTTATCATCAGGAGGAAAAACCTACCCTTAAATTTAAATAAATTTAAATTTAAATTAGTTAAATAAATTTGAAGTGCAGAACACTCACACTTCCCACAGCGCTGACTGGGACACTGACCACTCCTTGATTATTAGCAAGGTGAAGATTACAGCCAAGAAACTACACAGAGCAAAATCTAGTAGCAAGCCCAAAATCAATGCTATTAACACAGAAAACCATAGGAAATGCCAGGAGTTTGTGAAGGCTTTTGAACTTAGCATGCATAGGAAATCATTACCAGAGAAGACAGAGGAATTTTGAGAAGATTTAAGAACAATCCATGAAACAGCTTTAGCTACATTTGGGGGAAGAGACCATCAAAAAAGGACTGGTTTGAAGAAAATGAAGCAGAACTATTACCTCCCATCAAACATTAAGAACACAGCCTATCTGGATCACAACAAGAAGCCAACAGAGAGCACCAAAGTGAGACTTCGATATGCAAAACCCGAGATACAGCGAGCGAGTAAACACTGTGCAAATCATTACTGGATCCAGCTCTGTAAAGAGATACAGATAGCCTCAGACACAGGAAACCTCAGAGTCATGTATGACGGCCTGAAGAAAACTCTAGATCCCACTGTCAACAAGGCTGCCCCTTTCAAATCGCACAATGGTGAAATAATTACAGATAAAAACAAGCAGTTGTCTCACTGGGTTGAACACTATTCAGGGCTATACGAACAAGAAAGAAACCACAACAGTGAATTACTGGACACCAAATACCAACTCTACAGGTCATGCCACAGCTAGATGTGGAGCCCACTGTAGAAGAGCTAAGCAAGACCACTGATTTGCTATAAGTGGTAAGGCTCCTGCAAAAGATGGCATCCCAGCAGAAATCCTCAAGTGCAGGAAAGACAGCCTATTACCATATCTTCATCAGCTGCTACTTAAATGCTGGAAAGAAGGTGAGGTACCAGAAGAGATGCGCGACACAAACATCATCACTTTGTATAAAAATACAGGCAAAAAGGGTGACTGCAACAACTACAGGGGTATCTCGCTAATAAGCATAGCATGAAAAACTTTCACAAAAGTCATCTTAGTGCGCCTACAACAGCTGGGGAATCGTGTCTACACTGAGCCACAGTGTGGATTCAGGGTTGGAATATCAACTATAGACATGATATTTTCTCTGCGTCAACTCCAAGGAAAGTGCAGAGAGCAAAACCAACCATTGTACATCGCCTTTGTGGACCTAACCAAAGCATTCGACACAGTCAGCAGAGCAGGTCTATTTGCAATATTAGAAAAGATAGGATGTCCACCAACCCTGTTAAGTCTTATACCTTCATTCCACAACAACATGAGAGGAACCGTTCAGTTTGACGGGTCCAAAGTCCCAAGTTAGTAACATATGGTTGCAGTGCTCATTTGATGCACCTCCTAGCCAAAAACTTCAGTGTTTCAGAAATAAAGGCTAATGTTGTTGATATGGCAAAATACTTCCGTAACAACCACTTTGCAGCAGCTGCTCTGAAAAAAGTGAGAAGGACCAAGCTAACTCTCCCACAAAACGTGCGATGGAACTCAGTAGTGGACTGTGTTGAGCTCTACATCAAGAACTGACCTAATCTGAGGACAGTTTGTGAACAAAATTGTGAAAAAACAGATGGCACTGTCACAGCCAAAGTTATTAACATTGGGCTTAAGAGGAATGTTGAACACATGCTGAGTACCCTGAAGCCTATTTCTGTAGCCTTGAACAAAATGCAGGGAAATAGCTGTTTTATTGCTGACGCTGTTGAAATTTGGAAGGAACTGAGTGAAATCTTAAGAGAAATATGCAATGATAGAGTTAAATTACAAGCATTAAAAAAAAGAATGGGACAAGCACGATCTCCAGCTCATTTTCTTGCAAATATTCTCAATACTCGATACCAGGGTCAAACCTTAACTGCTGAAGAAAAGGAGTTGTCTATGACATGGACATCCAGCAATCATCCCTCCATAATGCCAACTATAATAAACTTCAGAGCTAAGGGTGAACTAATGATGTTTTAAAGAAAGTCACACCAGTGAACTGGTGGAAGTCACTTAAGCACTTGGATCAGAGACTGTTGAAGTGATAATCTCACTTTTAACAGCAGTAGCTTCTTCTGCCAGTGTAGAAAGAATATTTTCTTCCTTTGGACTAATTCATTCCAAATTGAGAAATTGTTTGGGACCTTAAAAAGCAGGAAAGCTTGTTTTTCTTTTCCAATTTATGAACAAACAGGAAAATGAAGGTGAAGACAACTGAGTTAGCTGCAGAAGCCAATATTTTAAGTTTCTTATGTTGACCTGGATGCCATAGTCGATTTAATTTTTGTTTTGTTTTTAAATATTTCATTTAACTATTTTAGTTAACACATACCTGATTTTAAAAAGCTTGAATGTTTAACTAAATTCAAAAATTCATATGCTTGTTTTGTTAAAATATTATATGCTTGCTGTTGAAGAAAAAAATCCAGAATACATAACGTTGTTGTTTTAGTTAAATAAAACAATTTAAATATCTGTCTAGTGGTGATCTCCTCCTTTTACGACATGGCAAGAAAATATTAATGATTTACCTGTTGAATTGGAGATAGATATTTATGAAGTCGTTGGGAGGCGAACTGCTTCAATTACCTTTGGTAAATGAAATAACCAAACAATCATTCATGTTCTGATATAGCTTGAAAAGTTTTCCAAATAAATCACTTTAAAAATGTATAGTGTGTACCTTCTAAAAATGAAACCTACATCTATCTCTGAGTTGCGAAGAATATGTATTAAAGTTATAACAACCAACAAGAATGCACTTTTACGTAGGAATCCATGATTAAATCAAGTCTTCCTTTGATTTAAATCAAATCCACCCTGCACTTCAGACAGCTTTGAGATGAAAAGAGGAGTGAAGCAAGGATGTGTTCTTGCCCCTACACTCTTTGGAATCTTCTTTTCAGTACTCTTGAACTGTGCGTTTAAGGACATGAAAGATGGAGTGTATCTCCACACAAGATCAGATGGGAAACTTTTCAACCTCTCCTAAGTCAAAGACCAAAGTCAAAAAGGTGCTAATCAGGGAACTTCTATTCACTGATGATGCTGCCCTTATAGCCCACAATGAAGCTCTATTACAAGAACTCATGGACTGCCTTTCAAGTATCTGTCAGGCTTTTGCTCTCACCATCAGCATCAAGAAAACGGTTGTATTAGGACAGGGGTTCCAAAAGATCCTTCAATTACCTTACATGCAAGCCAGCTAGAAGTAGTCCAATAGTTCAGCTAGTTAGGTTCTACAGTGACCACCAACCTCTCACTGGATGAAGAACTAAATGTTCACATTGGAAATGCTGCCACCACCTTTAGCAAACTAACTAAAAGAGCATGGAACAACCCAAAGCTTACCATCAAGACCAAAATGCTAGTGTACCAAGCTTGCATTCTCAGCACTCTCATGTATGGGGGGGAAAACATGAATAACTTATGCTCATCAGGAGAAAAGGTTGAACAGTTTCCACCTACGTTGTTTACGCCGCATACTCAACACCACATGACAAGATAAAGTCACCAATGCAGAGGTTCTTCAAAGAGCAAATTTACCAGCTGTGACAGCCCTGTGCAAGCAAAAATGATTGCGCTGGCTGGGCCATCTGAGTAGGTTGGAAGACAGACGCATACCCAAGGACATGCTATATGGGGAGCTATCAGAAGGAACAACAACAACAACAGGACGCCCCAAACTTAATATAAAGACACATGCAAGCAAGATATGAAGGAATTTGGAATTGATCCTGACCAAAGGGAAATCTTGGCAAGTGATCGTAACAAGTGGCGCCATCATCAGGGTATGAAAGTCCATGACAGGAGCTGGCTCCTACAGCTTGAAGAGAAAAGAGACTGTAGGAAGCAAGCAGCTCCCAGCCAAGATATATACATTTGCAATAACTGCCAAAGATCACGCAAATCTCGTATTGGACTAAGTCACATGAGACATTGCAAACCATCTACATCATCGGCTGCAATTCCCACCATCTCTTGCAGATGAAAGGATGCCAACAACATGTATATACTTTATGCAGAGGGACATAATCCTCCCTGGTCTCTAACGGGATATACCACATAAGTCCAAATATCACATTGGACCACCAGATCACAAGTAAAGCTCACTTGCTCAGTACTCTTAGACCAGTAATGCATGGGCTACATCCTTTACATATCAACAACAAGTTTACACTTAGATTACTGCATTCAATTCTGGGTGCCTGGACACAAGTCAGGTGGCGGAATTAAGGAAGCACAAATGATTAGGGGCCTGTAGGAACTTACCAGTGACAAAAGATTTATAGCATTAAATCTGCACAGCTTAACTACATGACAGCTAATGGGAAGGATACAAGATATAGTAGTTCATCGTTTAACAACAATGGATGGTTCAGGGTGATCAAAATATACAACTTGGATTAATGGTAAGAAAATGGTTAACTACTTACATATTATTTGTGTACACATGACAATGTTAAGAGGGATGCTTGGAGTTACAAGATTGGACCATGTTCAGAAATAACTAATTAAAGGAAATCGTAAGGTGATACCAATTTTAGAAAATCTGAGGGAACCTGGGTTCAGATGGTTTCGACATGTGAAAAGACGACTGGAAGAATCTATAGAAAGCAGTGTGTTAAACAGAAGTAGAGGTTAAGAGAAGGGTTGGAAGACACAAAACTAGACTGATGAATGTCATACAAAAGGAGCTAATGAGCTGCAGGATTTCTGAGGAACTGCTTCAAGACAGATTAGAATGGAGAAGGATTCAAATGAGATCAAGGCTAGAAGATGCTTATACTATGTGTGTAAACACACCCTTGGCTAAAACCAAGGATTGATGGCATTATGCAGAGATGTTGCCAGAAATAAGATTATGGAATAAGAACAGTGAATTTTCAAACCTTTCAAATCTTGGATTTTTTTCCAGTTTAACCTGAACTTAGAAAATACGAGAAATAGTTTTCATACATTTGCCTTTATTATAATTAAAACAATCTTAGAAGTTTTTCCCTAAATAAATTTTCCGCATTTTAAAACTTAATGCTATATTAAATAGACCTAGATCACTCCATCCATGATAAAATCTTTCGGGAGGAAGCACAGCAGGAACAAAATGCCACCAGAAGCCTTTTTGTGACGTTTCACCCTTTTCTGTTGGGGGAGGAGGGATGAGATATTGTACCTTGACCAAAGAGACCACGGGGCTTTTTTCCAATTCTGGCAGACCGGGTGGAGAAAAGGCTGATCTTCATGAGGCCAGAGCCATATGCTGTGTGAGAGGGCACAGCTGTGCCATAGCCTCTGGCACTCCCAAACCCAGCTCCTGGAAGATTACCTTTGGAGTCTCCACCAGCACGAGGAGGGTTATTGAAAAAATGATAGTATAGTTGGGGTTGTATTTTTTCCCATGTAAACCGCATGGGCCTGGTATGTGTGTGCATGTACAAATGAGAAAGTAGTGTTTATTTTCCAAGCCACTCATTCATATCCCAGTCTGCTCAAATTATTCATCTTCCCTCTGTGTAAATCAACATCCAGATCTTTGCTCCCCAGCTCCCCACCCTACCCTTGCATAGTACATGCAGATCTAAAAAGGAAACAATCTGGGCCTACGTTTTTGTCTGGAAATACTGGACAATTTCTCTCAGCAGCCCTCGTGTGTATAAAATACTTCTACTGCCTTATAGATACCAAAACCAAGTGTGGTTATGTGAGAGAAGCAAAGAAAGGCACTTACAGCCAGAAAAAAAATAGAAGGAAAAGAACAAAAACAATGAAAAACAGGACTAACATGGGACCTTAAAGGAAACAAAATTATATGGAGAGAATTAAAAAAGGAGCAGGACAAAGATTTGGAGAGACAGGAATTGTGGGAAGAGAAGATGAGATGACAAAACAGAAATGACTAGGGATGGGAAGAGGAACAAACAACAAAACAAAAGAGGTCCTAACATAAATCACTTTTCCCAATTCCGTGATACTAATTGCATCAGTGTTTAGTTGCAGAACTCGCATTTTTGTAGCCTTGGTGCAGGAATCCTAATTAAGAGTGAAATTTGACCCTCACCCAAAATGAGGCGGACACTTCTAGTATAAAGTCTTGTTTGTTTTTCAGTCGTACTAGCTATAGAAGTTTATGAACTTTCTTGCTTTAAAGGACAATCCTATGAAAAATGGCTATGGCTTCAGGTCTGCAGAGACACATGTACATATCTTTAGTCACATAAATACTCTTATTCAAGTCAATGAGATTACTCACTTGAGTAAAGTTTACATATATGCTTCAATGTTTGCAGGATTCAGGCCCCAACTGGTAACTGAAGCAAAAGTTTAGCGAAGAGTCCACTGAGCCGTGACCCAGGTTCTATTCCTGGCTATCCACTGACCTGCTGTGTGATCTTGGGCAATAATTTTCTTAAAATTTGTACAAAGTATAAAGTATCCAAGGCTCTAGGCACGGCTGACATAAATCACAAAAACAAATAAAACAACCAGCAAAACACAAAACTGGAAAAAGGTGTAAACCAGTGAGGTGGCAAAAATTGTAGCCAGTGTAGACTAGCCCTTAGTTGTAGTTTTCTTCTTCTTTTACTTTCTTCCCAAACAAAAACAAAACAAAAATGACTTCCCCCCCCTCCCTTTTTTCATCGGGGACTCTTCCCCCAATGGGTACATAGCCCTTCAAGAAGTTCCTCTCCTGCAAAGAGGCCATCCCTGCAGTAGACACACATTCCTCAAGGAAGGCCACATTCCACAGAACTGTGGTCTCTGCCTGCAACAGAGATCCAGGTCTCGAAAGAATGGGAGTTGAGAGAGAAGATCATCTTCATTGAGGGAGGCCTCCAATCCTCCCTGAACCTGCGCTGAGAGTCACCTGGCAGATGTGAGTCTTCCCCACAGCCTTCAACATCCAAGACCTGTCGGTCGAAGAAATCAGCCACAGACACCTCTCGTAAGTCATCAAAAAAAAGAGTGGGAAGTCCCCAGAGTGAGCCCTGAGTCAGTTGTAAAAGATCTCTGGCATGCTCAGTACTGTCATCACCGAGACAATCCTAGCCTGGTACCCATGGCTCACAAAAATCTGGAGCCTGTGCCCATTGGGTCCTTAGGTGCATCAATGGTACCGAAGGATTAAGACAGGAACCAGCACTCCACTAAGAAGACGCTGCCGGTACACACACTACCATTCGCACTGTCATTGATGTCCCATCCATCTTGCCTGCTCCAATCCACCAGAGAGAGTGGTGCAGGCAAGATCTCCAACCCCTTCAGTACCGACAGCGGCACGAAGTTGTCTGGTGCTGCTGGAATTCCAGCACTTGAGACCTCCGCGTGTCCGATGTATCGGAGTCTCCTCAGCACCGGGACTTTGGCCTCTGACACTGTCCTTGGCTGATGACTTCTGGCTTTTCCAGGGCATGCCAAAGAGATTTGCAAGTGTACTAAAGATACCCTTGGAGGAAGTCAAGGACACCTATCATAAGCTCCTTGACATACTGGAGTGCACTCCACCTTGTCCTCTAAAATAGCTCTCCCTATTAATCAGGCTCTCCTGGACCCTGTAAAAACCATTTGGCAAACCCCAGCATCTGTGGCACCCACTTTCAAGAGAGCCTATAAAAATATTATGTCTTGGTGAGGGAGATGGAATTCCTCTTCTCCTTCGCTCTCCCCAACTCCATCATTGTGGATGCTGTGAATTCTTGGGGCTCTCAACACCAAATGAGGTCTACTCCCTCCAACAAGGATTGGAAACGTTTGGATCTCTTTGGGAGGAAAGCCTATTCCTTGGCCATGCTACAGTTTCAGATAGCCAATTACCAAGCCCTGATGGCAAAATATGACTGTCAATCAAAATTTAACAACTTTAATGATCAGCTTCTTGAGTCGCCGCACGACCAGTTCAAAGCGATCATCCAGGAGGGACAGTTAGTGGCCAAGACAGCACTACTGTCTGCCCTTGATGCAGCTGACATCCTTATTTACTGTCTCCCCACTAGTCATGATTTTATAGACCTCTATCATATCCCCCCTTAGTAGTCTCTTTTCCAATCTGAAAAGTCCCAGTCTTATTAATCTCCCCTCATAGGGTTAGCTGTTCCATACCCCTAATAATTTTTGTTGCCCTTTTCTGTACCTTTTCCAATTCCAATATATCTTTTTTGAGATGGGGTAACCAGATCTGAACGCAGTTTTCAAGATGTGCGTGTACCATGGATTTATATAGAAGCAATGTGATATTTTCTGTCTTATTATCTATCCCTTTCCTAATGATTCCCAATATTCTGTTAGCTTTTTTGACTTCTGCTGCACATTGAATGGATGTTTTCATTGAACTATTTATGGGGGGAGGGATAGCTCAGTGGTTTGAGCATTGGCCTGCTAAACCCAGGGTTGTGAGTTCAATCCTTGAGGGGGCCACTTGGGGATCTGGGGCAAAATCAGTACTCAATGACCTTTCAAGGTCCCTTCCAGTTCTAGGAGATGGGATATCTCCATTAACTACAACTACAACTATCCACTATGACTGCAAGATCTCTTTTTTGAGTGGTAACAGCTAATTTAGACCCCATCATTTTATTTATATAGATAGATGGGATCATGTTTTCCAATGTGCATTACTTTGCATTTATCAGTATTGAATTTCATCTGCCATTTTGTTGCCCAGTCACCCAGTTTTGTGAGATACCTTTGGAACTCTTCGCAGTCTGCTTTGAACTTACAAAACTACTCAAGATAGTTATCATATGCAATTTTTGCACTGCCCCGGCAGCGCTTTAACGTAGCTTGTGTGGTCGCAGCAGAGCACTGGGAGAGAGTTCTCCCAGCGCTCTAAAAATAAAATAAAAACACCTCCACAAGGGGCACAGCTACCAGTGCGCTGACTGCGCTCAGGGGAGTGTTTTTTCACACCCCTGAGCGAGAAAGTTGTAGCACTGTAAATTGTCAGTGTAGACAAGCCCTAAGACTGGGGAGACTGACTAACTATAGAAATGTTAACACAGATGATGGTTGCAAACAGACTGTTAATAGTTCCATTGCTAGCCAAAGGCGGTTGAGAAGGAACTGAGGGGGGTTAGCCCACACACACTGGCCAGCCTCATGGTGGGGCACAAGGAGAAAGAGTGCATGTGCGGGCCTAACGGACACTGCTACCAAAGTTGTCCAATCAGTAGCGCAGGGACATAAGCACACCTACAGTGGAGCACCCAGAGGGCACTACTCGAAGAAAAAACATTATTTTCTCCATTTAACACAGAAAGTTTTGCATACTTGCAGAACTGCCCCCAGTTTTCCATTATCCCTGACCCTACACTTTCACTATACTTACTTATTTTGTTAGAAAACATGCTGTAAACTATCTGCCCCAGATTAAGCTTCTACAATATATTTATTACTTCAAGATTTAATCTTCATGTACAGGCCCAAAACCACTGTCATGGGCACCTATCCCATAAGTTAAAAATCATTACATAAAAAAAGGACAGTTAAGTATATCTTAGCCCACACAGTCCTTAAACTTAAACAGGGAGGGGAGAACATGGACTTTGCAGCATGCCTGAAGGATTAAAAAATCTGGGCTCTGGAGGACTAAGGTGGGGAAGGGATGACACAATTTCCTGGAATGTCCTGCCAGCAGATCCATCTCATTTATATAAAGGGACTCCTGCTGAAGCATCTCTGCTGGTCAACTGTGGTAGTATGTCCTGGGGAGAAAGGAGATCTCTCTCCAGAAACAAGGTCCCAAACCATTTAGAGACAATTAAACTTTTGTTTAGAATTTGAAGTTAAGGATGGAAAAGTTACCTGTCACAGTAAAACGTGAGGTTTAAATACACCTGCTTCATTTGACTAACTACATATCCCAATTGTAAGAAGCAGATTTATGTAGTACTATCACTATAACATTCAGCTTTCACAGACAGCACCTACCCACCAATGCACAACCAAAGCCCACTTACAGAGTTTGGGGGCATCTGCTGAATTATAGAGTAAAATGTATTTCCTTAATTTCTTTGTATTTTTACGAATGCTAAAAAAGGTAGCTATCCATACACTGTGGGCACTCTTGACCTAACTTACATACATCAAAAAATACACTCAAAGTGCAGCAGTACAATTCAATAGAACTCAAGACCAGTAAGCCAAATAACTTAAAAGCTCATATTCCCCTCCAACAATTCCCCACCAAGCTGAAAAGAATATTTATATTCACTCCCTAAACACAACTTATTTTGTATTACCTTGCTCTGCTATTGTTTTTCTTCTCTTGTTCCTTCCCTATTGTCCGCTTCTTGACCTTTGGTTTGTTTTATCTTCCTAGGTGTGTCTCTCTTTTTCATGGGATATGTAAAAACAAACACACACACACACAGGACTGTGTCCTCTTTCCTTTTTTATTTCCTCCCATTTGCCACCATAGTGCCTCCTGAGAGTAGTAATTCAGGTGCCATGTGCCTTCATTTCCCTCCACAGACTGGGCTTCCTGGTCAGACTACATCTCCTCTAGTGCACCAGGGCCTCCCCCACTTATTGAGCTACTGTGGTGCATCATGAGATATGTAGTCTGGTTGAGGAGTGCAACTCCTAAGGAAAATGAAATCACTATAACACCCACACAGCACAACAGCATTTCTGAATTTAAATTTTTAAATGTTCAGCCAAAAGTTTTCAGTTGATTGGATGACTGGTGGGGTTTTTTTTTGTTTGTTTTAAGAAAAAATCAAATTTTCCACAGAAAGCAGACCCTTTTTGTGAAAAATCTAATTTTTTTTGAAAACCCTATTTTCCATTGAAAAACAATTTCAGTGGAAAATGTTCAGCTATTGTGCTGAGCAAACAGGAGATCCATGTCTGCATAATCCCTCTTTCCCCGCAGCAGCCACTCATCTCTGTAGTCTATGACTCCATCAGAGAAAATGGTTAGGGAACAGTCAGATACACATACTGAACCTCAACTGCCAGTCTTAGCCTTGGCAGAGATGGTTGTCACTCTGGTCAGTTTATCTATTCCAAGACAACAAATTTGCTATGCCTCAATATTAAACAAGGTGCTCTTAAGTCTAATGCAACTCTTCATCTTACTGTCATTGGGATCCAGAGGCCATATCAAAAATTGAAATTCTGACAAATAAATTCTTCCAATAAGCTACATTTAATAATCTTTGTCCAGGAATCAAATAACTATTGGAGATGATGCTATATAGTGCTTCTTAGAAATAAACTCATTTGAAGCCAGGCAGAATACCATTGTTTATTTTAGTAGGCATAATTTTAAAAACGTTACTAATATTTATTAATGACGTTACACTGGTCATTACATCCTCTTTTCCCCTCCCTTCCCTGGCTCGTGCCAACTCATTCTCATTTTTTGTTTTGAATAGAACAGAGCATAGTGTCAGCATGAAACAAACAAATAGTAATAGTGTCATTGCAGCCACTCTTGGCAATGGACACAGCCCAGAAAAATCTAACTCCCTTTCAAAAAAGGGATAAATCTTAACATGTTAGGGATATATTAACAAGTAAAGACTCTTTAAAATGATTTATGGAGGTTACTGGGATGCTGGTTTAGAGCAAACTCTTTCATAAAGAGATTGCTTCCTTTGTGTGCTGCAGATTTTCTTTTCCTATTCTAAATGCCTGTCTGTAGCTAAATAAAGTAATTGTGAATAAAAAAAATCGTACATAAAGTTAAGAAAGCTAACTGGTACAATTAATGAGTAATAGATTGCACCTTTGTTTCTGAGAGTGTAATTTTAATTCCATATCTCTTCAGTCAGTTTTGTGCGGACTTCAGATATTTTTGAAAAAGCAAATGTTTAACAGTTGGAAGTCAGAAATTGTTTGAAATTTAATTGCTAAAATTCCACCTAAAATTGTCGTTTCTAAGAATCATTTTTCAAAGATTAAACAGTAGGATTATTCTAAATTGCACAATTTTAAAATTATTTCTCTTCATGCTATACACACAAATTAGCAAGAGTAAACTTACTGCATTTGAAGTGTCATGCAAGAGTCAGATACAATTTGGTTAATCTGCATATATAAAATATATCCAAACATACCTCATAAAGAGTAGTGCTATATCGATTTCACATGTCACAGTTGCTCACAGCAAGAAGTCACCAATGAAGAAGCATGCATGAAAATGAAAGAATCTGGTCTACAATCATTCTGACGCCTGGCAATCTCTCACATTCAGCATCAGGCAAGCTTTCACTGCCACACAACATCCTGTTTCCCCAGACTAAGCTGGCTATTGTTTCCCATGTATTACAAAGGATTCAAGGATTGTGTAGAAACAATGAGGAGTCTGGTGGCACCTTAAAGACTAACAGATTTATTTGGGCATAAGCTTTCGTGGGTAAAAAAAAGCCAGTTTTTTATGCCCAAATAAAATCTAAAATCTTTAGTCTTTAAGGTGCCACCGGACTCCTCATCGTTTTTGTGGATACAGACTAACACGGCTACCCCTCTGAAGGATTATGTACAACATCTACATTTGGACTTAAAGAACGCTTTTAATTTTGGGTAGTTATACAGTCACTTAAACAATTTACTTTTTATATGATGTGAGTTTAATCTCATCTACAATTCGCAACTTCTTCCCAACGTTTTCTTTCTGATTCTCTCATTGTAAATGCAATTTATATTCAGACAGTGGATTTAGAGGGTATTGGAATGGCTCTTGTGGAAGTCTGGAATAATCTATTACTTCAGGTTAATACTGAGAACTTCTCTCTAGTAGGACAGTCTTACTGGTTAGCTCCATTATTTGACATTAAAAGGGCACTTTTTGATTAACTGGATCACTTGTTGAAACTTTTTTAACTATTAAACACCTTATGTGTCACACTTCTTTTGCTGGTCCTGTTAAGTTTCATCATGAGTCCTCAGCTTTGCAGTGTACATTTAACAACTTTCTTTTCGCACACGTTGAGCCATCCTTGCTATAAAGATAGCCAACTTCAACAAAGATTATCTCAGTCCAGAAATGATTCACACAAAACTAACACTTGAAAGCCATAAATATTGATAAATGTATACTGTTAACCTATGTTTTGGGTCATGGGCTCTCTCACTCACATAACCCTTAATTCTACTTTCTCCATCTTAAAAGCAAGCAAAAGTAATGACATTTATAAAAATGCTATATATTCAGTAACAAACGAGGCCCAACACAAAAGGATTTGCAGCTAGTGGATTTGCCAACATATGAGACACTAAGAGTCTGTTTGTTGCAACCCTCAATGTGGAGGGTTCCCATATTGCAGAAGCAGGAGGAAATTTAAGTTAGTTTTAATTTGGGGCCTATCATTCTTAACAGTATGTTCTTTTAAATAATACTCTTGAATATAAATGTACTGCTCCATCTTTAGTCACTTTTTTTGGTATATCTAAGTTTAGAATTCAATTTTGAAATTAATTCTATCCCTTTGGCCATTCATTACGGTAAGAATATAATTCTACTAACCTGGGTCTCATCTTTATCTCCTCCATTTCACTTGCCCCACATTCAAGCCATGTCCAAATCCTGCCACCTCGTCTCAACACCTAAAGTCTTGTCTAGAAACAGTTTTTATGCTGCTTTAACTCTCTGTTTAGAAACTAATACAGTTAAAACAGAACAATCCCTTAGTGTGGACATAGTTACTCCACTATAAAAATGTTCATAACAATATAGCTTATTTTTCAAGCTCCCACTGCAGGACATAGGGAAGGAAATGCATGAACATAAGGGCCTTCAAAAAGCAAATCGAAATGCTGCAGACCTTGGTTGATGTCTACGTCCAAAAATCCCCAACTCTCCATCCTTTGTAGTCCTCCGAGAACTCCAGGGCCACCAGTTCCTACACCCCTCAACATACCACGTGTGGCATCAATACCCCAACCACTCCACACTGGTAAGCAGCAAGGAAAAGCACAGCTTCACATACACTGACCTGTGAGAACCACAGTCGGTGTATGTGTAGCCTCTACGGACTACATTTTTGCACTCAAATGGACATGAATGTTTACTTCTTCTAATTTTAAATTTTCCCTCTGTGAAGTTATGTTAAAAAAATTGTATAACGTTGCCTGTGAGGTTTTTTGCAAACTACTTTTTTGCACTGTTTTTTCCTCCCACTCAATAAAATTTTATTTTTGGAGAATCAAATTAGTTATTAGTTCGCAACAAATATTGCGGAATGTAATGATCTTGTAAATACACAAACACCACATAATTCACAGCTTCAAGAAAATACCCAGTCATATTTTTAAATGTACAAACTTAGCAGCATCCAAAGCTCCAGGCCCAGAGAACACTCCAGCCAGCACAGGTCACTACTAGGCTTGACCTTTAAAGTGATTTTTCTAAACCTCCGTCAACTGCACAAGTTCTATGTTGGACTCTTATAATAGCCTTTGTGTCTAGCTATTCAAAAATCAGCAGATAACTACTCAACCTCCGTCCTCCACCCTAGCAGCAGCTTTTCCCCCTTTGCATTACAGATACTATGCAGGACACAACAGGCAGCTATAACCATTTGGATATTTTTCTGAGATCCAATCTAGGGAATAAACACTGCCAGCATCCCTTCAATCTACCAAAAGCACATTCTACAGTCATTCTGCCCCTGCTAAGCAAGTAGTTGAATCTTTCCTCGGTGCTGTTGAGGTGGCAAGCGTACAGCTTCATGAGTCAGGAGAGTAAGAGGTAGGATTGCTCCCCCAGAATTATTGGCATTTCAATATCACCAATGATAATGTATTGATCAGGAAACAATGTTCATACTTGCAGCTTTCTGAACAGTCTTGTGTTCTTAAAGATTCAAGAGTCAAGCACTTCCCTGACCAGCCCACAGTGATATCAATGAAGGGGCTCCAGTGATTCACCAATGGGTGCATAGCCACAGAAAAGTAGCCCTTTCTGTTGATGTACTTTGTAGCAAGAAGTGTGGTTGCCAAAATAGGGATATGCATGCTGTCTATTGCCCCTCCACAGTTTGGGAACCCCCCATTGTTGCAAATCCAGCCACTATTTCTTGCACATGGCTAAGAGTCAGAGTCCTGCATAGCAACAGACAATTAATGGCACTACACACTTGCACGACCATGGCCCTTACTGTGGATTTCCCAACTCCAAAATGACTTCCCAGTGACCAGTAGAATGTGGCGTTGCAAGTTTCCAGAGTGCGATCGCCATTTGCTTTTTCATTGTCAATGCAGCTTTCATTCTGGTGTCCCTGAACTGGAAGGCTGGGGCAAGCTCGGCACACAGATCCGGGAATACGGCCTTTTGCATCGGAAAGTTCTGCAGCCACCACTTGTCATACCAAACTTGTATTACAATTGGACACCACCAGTCAGTGCTCATTTCCCAAGCCCAGAAATGGCACTCCACCATTTGTAGCTGCTCTGTGAATGCCAGCAACAACCATGAATTTTTTTTTACTACGTCACTCAGCAAATTGTCCTCCAAGAAATTGTCACGTCCCCCGTTGTTTTAGTATTTCCTGTGGGTCTGCAAATACAGGAGAATAGTGCATCCTGTATTTGTAATATTCATGACAGAGCGTCTGTCAGAGGTGGCAGAAACCAAAAAGTGCCATGTGAGATTTTTTTTATTTTTTTTTTTTTAAAAGGGCACAAAAAATATAGAATATGAATGGCATTATGGGATGAAAAATGTCACACCCTGGGAACTTGACCTCTATCTCCCAGAGACCTCTAGGGGAGTCACTTCTATGCCACAGCACATTATGAAAATTTCCCAGAAGGCATAGCACAGGAGGTGGCATATAGCACACTGGACTACCCACCCATAGTGCACTGCACTTTGCATTCACACAAGTACTCCTCATGATATGCAGAACCAACACAAGCAACCAAGTATGCACACATGCAAGGAATACACAAACTTTGGTGGCTGTACGCCAACATAACTTGTGTCAACCATAGTTTGTGTTTTACATGTGGCCAAAGAATCACCTCTCTCTTTGAAGCCAATGAGAAACTTGCCGACTGTAACACTTGAGGTATAATTTGCATGCCCTATTTACATGAATTTAAAATATATTGTATATTTGTTGATCCCATCCCCTCTACCCTTGTCTTTAAACCACAAGCAACTTGTGATACCTTCTGAACTCTGAATAAGTTTTAATTTATACAAGAGTTTTGCTGATGAGAAATTTTCAGTTTTACAGCCGAGAGCTCTATTTCTAAGGTGCAGACAATGTCACTCTCACTCTACTGAGAAACTCTGAGCACTAGATGAAGCACTGAAGCTGTATAGACTCAGTAAGACAGTACTACTAGTTTGTCACACCTGAAAGGTTTTCCTAGCAAACACAAGGGTTAGAAACAGGGTTTTTTTTTTTTTTTTTTTATTAGTATGAAGATTTACATTTTGCACAAGTTTTCCTCATTTACTGGGGAGTTTCTCACTCACCACTGATGAATGGGTTTGTTAGAATAAGCTATATTCTAATCCTTTCCTTACTTATCTAGGACAGTCAGACGTTTTCTTCCACCTGTACTAAAAAATCCTTCCAGACCAACCCAGGGGTTGACTAGAAATGTTTTTCATCTTACATTTCTTTTGGTCCAGTTTACATTCGTTTTTAACTTCTTGTCAATAAAGGGGGATTCAATTACCATGTTTTATGCTAATTCCAAACCAAAAGTTTTTGCATCCCTGAAAAATTCTTTAGATTCATTTTCTTAACCTCCAATAATACACAACAATCACTCTCATTCCAGAAAAGAATGAGGACCTACTATTGATAAATCAACTTAAAAAAAAAAAAGCCATCTTTCAAGGCACAGATTTATCAGCCTGGTCAAGTGTACAGTAACCGCATGACTATAAATTTTGTAAAGGGATCAATGCAATCCCAGATTATAGAAGCCAAACAGGAAGAAACTTTAGACCCCAGAAACAGAAACAAAAAGTCACTACCATACACAGAATTTGACTTCTTTTGCTCCTTGAGCAAAGTGCAACTAACTTAACTGTGTCTGCAAAAAAGGCTATAATCTCAGTTTATTCCAGTGTTTAAGCAAACAATACGCTGCAACAGCATTTTAAAGTTAATTTTTAGGGATGTGCATGAATGGACTTGGTTTTCAGATTTAACGTACTCTGAAATATTAGCCAATATAAGGGTATAATTTCCATTTTTTTATTTTTGTCCAAATCTGCAACATTCAGTATTTTCTATCTTCCAAATCCCTGAGAGAACCTGAAGAACTCTGCTTCAAGGAAATCCTTTATTAAATATCAGAGCTCAAAATAGAATTTCTTCCCTCTTACCAAAAGTGTTATCATGACACTCTTGCTCAGATTTGCATCATTAATTTTTTTTGAAGGCAATCAAAAAATACAGAATACTCACAAAAAAGAGGATGGCATTCAAGTAACACTGACTGCTCTTGACAGAGAGAAAGGAAGGCACAGGGGGAAAAAAGTAAACACTACAAATAACAGATTTAGAAGTTTCCTACTTTAGAAAGGCAGTTATCATAAGAGCTAAAATATAGGACAAAACTACAGTGGCAAATTAAGAGGACAAGCCAGAAAGCAAAGGACACGTAGGAAATAAGTAGTCTATATTTTTATTTTCAAAGCATTTCAAATACTACTTATTGTATTTCAAAAATCACATCTGTTCCTGGATCACCTCTGAAGCTGGAAATACAAATATGCATATTGTCCATGGTCCTGATCCTGCAATTCTTCAACAACAAAACCTTCAAAAACGGACTCCAACGAGAAACTGCAGAACTGGAATTAATTTGCAAACTGGACACCATTAAATTAGGCTTGAATAAAGACTGGGAGTGGATGGGTCATTACACAAACTAAAAACTATTTCCCCATGCTAATTTTTCCCCTACTGTTACTCACACCTTCTTGTCAACTGTTTGAAACGGGCCATCCTGATTATCACTACAAAAGTTTTTTTTCCTCCTGCTGATAATAGCCCATCTTAATTGGTCTTGTTAGAGTTGGTATGGCAACCCCCATTTTTTCATATATATATATATATATATATATATATATATATATATATATATATATACACATACACACACACACATATATACACACACACACACACACACACACACACACACACACACACCCCTTCCTACTGTATTTTCCACTGCATGCATCTGATGAAGTGGGTTTTAGCCCGTGAAAGCTTATGCCCAAATAAATTGGTTAGTCTCTAAGGTGCCACAAGTACTCCTCGTTCTTTTTCCTGATACAGACTACCACGCAGAAACCTGTCATATGTTTAACAGTCCCAGAAAAAAAATAATATTTTATTCAGGGCTTGAAATATCTTCTCACTAATAAGAAATAGTTGATGATGAGAACAAGAGTTATCAGTTAGGTAGAATTTTAGATAGTATTAAGTTGCTTTTTATTAGGGCTGTCAAACTATTACAAAAATTAATTGCAAGATTAAAAAATAATTGCAATTAATCAGTTTTAATTGCACTGTTAAACAATAAGAATACTATTTAAATATTTGATGTTTTCTACGGTTTCAAATATATTGATTTCCATTACAACACAGAATATAAAGTGTACAGTGCTTACTTTATATTATTTTTGATTACAAATATTTTCACTGTAAAAAAATAGTATTTTTCAAATGTACATTTATTTATTTTTTACACACCTGCACTCAAAAATAAAAATGCAATAGTTTAGAGCCTAGAGGTCCACTCAGTCCTATTTCTTGTTCAGTCAATCGTTAAGAAAAACAAGTTTGTTTATATTTACAGGAGATAATGCTGTCCACTTCTTATTTACATCACCTGAAAGTGAAAACAGGTGTTTGCATGGGACTACTGTAACTGGCACTGCAAGGTATTTACATGCCAGATATGCTGAACATTTGTATCCCCCTTCTGCTTCGACCGCCATTCCAGAGGACATGCTTCCATGCTGACTGGTTCTGCTCGACAATGATCCAAAACAGTGAGGACTGATGCACGTTCATTTTCATTATCTGAGTCAGATGCCACCAACAGAAGACTTGTTTTCTTTCTAATGGTTCAGGTTTGTAGTTTCTGCGTCCGTGTGTTGCTCTTTTAAGACTTCTGATAGCATGTTCCACACCTTGTCCCTCTCAGATTTTGGAAGGTACTTCAGATTCTTAATCCTTGGGTCGAGTGCTATAACTATCTTTAGAAATCTCACATTGGTACCTTCTTTGCATTTTGTCAAATCTGCAGTGAAAGTGTTGCTAAATCGAACATATGCTGAGTCATCACTCGAGACTACCATAACACAAAATATATGGCAGAATGCGGGTAAAACCACAGAGTAGGAGACATACAATTCTCCCCCAAGGAGCTCAGTCACAAATTTAATTAACACATTTTTTTAACGAACGTCATCAGCATGGAAGCATGTCCTCTGGAATGGTAGTTGAAGCATAAAGGGGCATACAAAGGTTTAACATATCTGGCACGTAAATACCTTACATCAGCAGCTACAAAAATGCCCATGCAAACAGCTGCTCTGACTTTCAGGTGACATTGTAAATAAGAAGCGGGCAGCATTATCTCCCATAAATGTAAATAAACTTGTTTGTCTTTGCGATTGGCCGAACAAGAAGTAGGACTGAGTGGACGTGTAGGCTCTAAAGTTTTACATTGTTTTGTTTTTGAGTGCAGTTATGTAACAAAAAAATGTACATTTGTACGTTGCACTTTCACAAGAGATTGCACTACAGTACTTGTTTAAGGTGAATTGAAAAGTACTACAGTAACTCCTCACTTAATGTTGTAGTTATGTTCCTGAAAAATGCTGCTTTAAGTGAAATGATGTTAAGCGAATCCAATTTCCCCATAAGAATTAATGTAAATAGGAGGGTTAGGTTCCAGGAAATTTTTTTCATCAGACAAAAGACATTATTTATATACATACATATACATGCATATATATATATACATACATACACATACATACATATATACATATATACACATATATATACATATACATATATACATATACATATATACATATACATATATATATATATATATACACACATACACACACACACACATATACACACACACACAGACATACACAAACTAACTATAAATTTTAAACAAACAATTTAATACTGTACACAGCAACGATGATTGTGAAGCTTGGTTGAGGTGGTGGAGTCAAAGGATGGAAGAGGGTGGGATATTTCCCAGCAAATGCCTTACTGCTAAATGATGAACTAGCATTTGGCTGAGCCCTCAACGGTTAATACATTGTTGTTAGTGTATCCTCACACTCTACAAGGCAGCACGAATGGAAGGAGGAGACACAGCATGGCAGAGAGAGACAGAGACATACACCATGTGTGAGTGAGAGACGTGCATTGCCCCTTTAAGTACGCTGACCCCACTCTAAGTACACTGCCCTTTTAAGTAGATCAGCAAGTTGAGACAGCAGCTACTGCCAGCAAGCTCCCTCCGTCCTGAGCCCTGTTGTGTGTCCCCCTGCTCTATGGCTATGGGGTAAGCGGGGGGCAGGGGGAGGGGGACACCCTCACATTAGCACCCTTCTTTCCCCCTGTCCTCCCTCCCCTCCCCCCCCCGCACAGCAAGCAGGAGGCTCCCAAGAGGAGTTCCAAGGCAGAGGGCAGGAGCAGCACACAGCAGAGGGGGAAGGGACAGCTGAACTGCCGGGCAATTTATAGCCTGCTGGGCAGCTGCAGCACAGGGAACTTAGGGGAGCGGGGAGCTGATGGGGGGCTGCCAGCCCACCCTGGTTCCAAGCCCCCACCACTAGCTCCAACGGGCTGCTCTTTCTGCAAGCAGTGGACAAAGCAGGCAGCTGCCAAACAACGTTATAAGGGAGCATTGCGCAACTTTAAACGAGCATGTTCTCTAATTGATCAGCAATGTAACAACGAAACAACGTTAACCGGGAGGACTTTAAGTGAGGAGTTACTGTATTTCTGTTTGTCTTTTTTATGGTGCAAATATTTGTAATCAAAAATAAAAATGGTTACTCACCTTCTTGTAACTGTTGTTCAAGATGTATTGCTCATATCCATTCCAATTGGATTGGAGAGAATATCCCATTTCTACCGTGTGGAGTACTCAACAGTCTGAGGTGATTTGGGACCATGCCCGGTAGAAATGGGACAGACGTTCCAAAAACGGGAAAGAAGGATCCAGTTGAGAGGTTGGTAGAACATCCTTCGGCGCATCCTCAAAAGGTCTGCCTAGGGCCTGGTGGCTGCCTGGATGACCCAGACCCCCGTTATTCGGGGGTTGGCGACGGCGGTTCTGATTTCTGGGATGCCTACAGTTCTGGTCCTGCCTAGACTGCCCCTGGTATGGTCGTGTCGTAGGCTGCAGCCTAAATTGTCTATGCTGGGTGCCAGGGGTGTGCAGTCCCAGCCATCTCAGAGTGGCTCAGAAATCTTTCAAACTGATGAGTCTCGAGTCCGTTTTCTCTGAAAATAATGTGGCCCCCCTCGAAGGGAAGGTCCTAAATTGTCTGTTGGACCTCCCCAGGGAGGCCCAAGGGCTGCAGCCATGAGAAATGGCGCAATGCGATGCCTGAAGACATTGTGCATGTTGCTGAGTCCGTAGAGTCTAATGCCACTTGGTCGCCAGGACGTTGCTGCATCTTGCCCTCATCCACGAGAGCCGAGAATTCCGGCTTAGAGTCCGGTGGGACATGGTCCGAGAATTTGGACATCGCATCCCATGACAAAGTTATAACAGCTAAGGATCACTTGCTGGTTTGCAATCCGAAGCTGGAGCCCTCCTTTGGAGTATATCTTCTTCCCGAAGAGGTCCAGCTTCTTTGCGTGCTTAGCTCGAGGGGTAGGCCCTTGCTGCCCCTCATGTTAACGGCCGCCACTACCAACGAGTCTGGTGGGGGATGGGTAAACAAATATTCGTAGCCCTTAGAGGGCACAAAGTACTTTCTCTCGACTCCCTTAGCTGTAGGAGCCAGAGAGGATGGTGTTTTCCAAAGAGTGTGTTCTCTCCTGAACGGTCTTTATCAGGGGAAGGGCCACCCTGGTGGGTCCTGCCGGGGATAAAATGTCCACCCATTGGGTCTGACACCTCGGTGACCTCCTCCATCTATATCCCGAGGTTCTGAGCGACCCTCCTCAGAAGTTCAAGGTGGGCTCTGCTGTCAGGAAGGGGAGGCCCTGAGGATGTTCCTGCCACTGTCCATCCGGCTCCTCAAAACGCTGCGGCTCCGCCCCCAAGTCAGAGTCCACCTTGGTGGCGACCATGGTACTGTCCGCGACGACGGCCGCAGTACCGTCCGCAGTACTGAATGTAGCCACAGTGCCGGGTACGGTGCTGGGTCTGCCATCCGTGCAGGCACCACTCCTGCGGTCAGTGCTGGGTACAGTACCAATTGTGGCGCTGGTGGTGGCAGCAGTGGCTGATGCCCGGGAGAAATCCCTGGCCCTAGATGCAGTCTTTCTCTCATAAGCGACCAAAAAAGAGCGTACCAAGGCAGATCCCTGGGACTGGTGGTAACCCCACGGCGTCCAGAAGGGCCACTTAGTCAGCAACGGAGCCGGTACCTGCCATTGTGGTGGCCACAGTACTGGGGGGGGAAGTTTGGTCATCCCCGCTGTCTGGGAGTGTGGGCAGCTATGGTGTTGGCTTCTCTGGGACACACACGAGTCAGTATCCGATTCAGACTCCGATGAGCATGGCGACGCCATGCCCATGGGTGCTGGGGGGATGTAGATTATTGCTGAGACATAGCCGGCTTGCCCTTGGACTGCACCGGTGGCCTCTGAGTCGTTTGGGGCTGGGGACTGCTGCAGTGACACTGTGGTCGGGGGAGTGTAGACCTGTCAGTGTTCTCAGGTCCCGCGCCACCTCACAAGTCTTGGGTGTGGAAGGGAGGTCCAAATCCTCCACCTGGGTCTCCTCCAGTGCCCGTGGACTCAACAGTCCCTCCCATGGGCCCAGAGTCGATGGTGCCTGCTGTTGAGCTGGAGGGGAGGTGCAGTCTTCCACCCGTCTCCCTCAATTGGGTGGTTCACATTCCCGTGCGCGGGAAGGGGAGCGCCCTCTATCAGTCTCCCTGTGCTTCTTCTTCGGGATGGGAGACAGTGAGCGGTGCCGAGAATGATCCCACGCCGTGCTCAGCGCCGGGGAATACGAGTGCTGAGGGTCTCTGGCCCCAGAGTCCTTCCTCGGCACCTCCAGGACGGAAGCCGGCGCGCTGCACACCGACGCTGAGGAGCCCGGTGCCGCGTCCACTGGGCTCGACTCGGATTGAGGGAGGAGAGCTGCTTCCATTAGCAGTAACTTTAGTTTGTGGTCCCTTTCTTTCTTCGTGCGGGGCAAAAGCTCCTACAGATCTTGCACCTGTCTGCTTGATGGGACTCCCCCAAGCACTTTAGACAAGCCAAGTGTGGGTAGCCCTTGGGCAGAGGCGTCTGGCAAACCCCACACGGCTTAAATCCCTGGGTCCAAGGCATGCCCTGGGCCTGGGAGAAGGACATGGAAATGGGGGAGGGAAACACCCCCTCCCAGTACCCCAAGACCAAATGTCTGTCTGTCTGACTACAACAAATTTCTTTTTAACTATTTATGGAAAACTACACTAGAGGATCGCTCATTGAACACGAGACACAAAATGCTCCAACGACCGTCACTGACGGTGAGAAGGAACTGGAGAGGTGGCCCAATGGATGCTGCTAGGGGAAAAACCTTCTGGCGAAATGTGCACACACCACGCACACACCTAATTGGAATCAATATGAGCAAGCGCTCGAAGAAGAATATAAAGTGAGCACTGTACACTTTGTATTCTGTGTTGTAGTTAAGTTAACTGCAATTAATTGGCAGTCCTACTTTTTTATCATTGTGGGAAATGTGAAGAGATGCAGTACTGTCTTCCCAAGCCTGCAGACCTTCAGGTTCACATGCTTCTGATACTGCTCACAGGCAGGGTCAGGACCCCCAGATATTCCGCCCATATCAGCATAGGATCTGTTGCAACCATTTTCCATAACCTAAAGCTTTCATTTTTTAAAGAAAATTACTTTTCTAGCTCCAATGGATTAAGATGAACCATGTCAATTGATGCACACTGTTGCCTTCTTGTGAGGGCAGACAGCCTGAAACAATACCTCAGAGAAGTGTGAATGCTCACTGATCTCAATGACTCTGAAACCTAACGATAATGGAAATGTCAACATGGTCAACTATTTCATTACTGATCATTTTAGCAGAAGCATCCAACATGCTTATCCCACAGTCTAACACTCTCCCCTTATTTTCTTGAGTGCCAAAAGTCCAAACTATCAAAAGTTACAGCTTCCCCCAACATTTTTTATAACACAATTATCAAAAACAAAAATCTGCAGCATATCAAAAGTTAAGTGGGGGGGATAGTAAAACAATATTAATTTTATAATAAAAAATAACCATACACTATACTGATCATATTATTGTCAAATTAATTAAAATGTCAATTTTTTAAAATTTCTATAAAGCCACCACAGAATTTCCAACATGCAGTTCTGCAGAACCCATGCACTCTGCGGCAGAGCACAATGGGCCTCACTCAGCTTTCCCATGGAGAAGCAAAGACAGACTGAAACTCACTAGAATCAGCCACTGGTATTACTGAGGAGAAAAACACCTAAAAAATTAATCAAGCTACATCTGTAGGCTGGGAAGGAAGATTGTTATAATTTCTATTCTGATACTGTGTGCATGATGTAAACACACACAAGGAGAGCAACCCATGAAGGTCTCTCCGGAGAAGAACTAACAGCTCCAGCTCCAACAGATGCTTTGCCTGACAGTGAACCAGCAGTAGCTCATTAGAGGGAAGTCCTGGTCTAGTGAACAGATTGTTTCAAAGCAACGCGTGGCTGGCGTTGTGAGAAATGTCTGTATATATTATATGTAAACAGTTACTAGATAAGGTGCCAGCAGATGGCACTCACGAATATATAGCAGTTCCTGATTTTGTAGGACCAATAAACCTTGTACTGCAAATGCCTTTCTTTGTGCAGCTCCTTACTTCAGCTTTTAACAGCTGGGGACTGCAACTGTAGCACCATAGTGTAGACACTTGCTACATGGATGGAAGAGGTTTTTCTGCCAATGTAGGTAATTCACGTCTCTGAGAAGTGGCAACTAGGTGAAGGGAATAATACTTTTGTCAATTTAGCTAGGTTGACCTAACCACTGGAGTAAACACAACTATGAGGAAGCAGGTAGAAGTGCTCAGGAAGCAGGTGGGAGAGCTACAGGAGGAGGTGGCTAGGCCGAGAAGCATCCATGCACACGAGGAATTCCTCAAATTCCTTGAGAGTATTCATATGGAGACATCCACGCCTGAGGAAGCTATCCAGCTACAGAGGACTGCTATCACACCACCGGGGGAGGAGGATATGGCTCTGTCACAGGGAGGATTCTGGCTGCTGGTTACTTCTGGCACCAGGCAGTGTTTCACCCCTATTCCCAACCCAGCCACCATGGTGATGGAGAATCGTTATGCTGCCCTGGCAACAAGCGATGAGGAACCACCCCCAAAAGGTGGAGGAGGAGAAGCCATATAACCCAAAGGCTAGGAGGATCGCAGCCACCACTCCCAGGAATAAACATAGGGTAGTGGTAGTTTGTGACTCTCTTCTGATGGAGACGGAGGCACCCATCTGTTGCCCCGACATGGCATCCCGGGAGGTATGCTGCCTACCAGGGACCCGTATCCGAGACATTATGGGGGATTGTCGAGGATCATCCATCCCTCTGACTACTACCTCATGCTACTCCTCCATGTGGGCACTAATGATACTGTGAGTTATAACCCTCAGCAGATCAGAAGTGACTACAGGGCTCTGGGAGTAAGGGTGAAGGAGTTGAGAGCATAGGTGGTGGTCTCTTCAATCGTTTTGGTCAAGAGTAGGGGCCCAAGCAGAGAGAGATGCATCCTGGAGGTGAATGACTGCGAGGATGGTGTTGCCAGGAGGGCTTCGACTTCCTTGACCACAGAATGCTGTTCCAAGAAGAAGGACTGCTAAGCAGAGATGGGGTCCACCTATTGAGGAAGTGGAACAGCATATTTGGATAGACTGGCTAACCTAGTGAGGAGGGCTTTAAACTAGGTTTGAAGGGAGCAGGTGACCAAAGCCCACAGGTAAGTCAAAAACATGGAGACCTGGGAGAAGGGTCGGTATTTGGGGGGGGAGCATGGGCTGCTTTAGCAGGGTTAAGACAGACCTGGGGACGGGGGGGGGGGGGAAATCCAATCAGTATCTTAGATGTCTGTATACTAATGCGAGAAGTATGGGAAATAAGCAGGGAGAACTCAAAATGCTAGTAAATAAACAACTACGACATAGTTGGCATCACAGAATTAATACGCATGACTGAAATACTGGTTTAGAATGGTACAGCTTGCTCAGGAAGGACAAGCTGGGAAAAAATGGAGGAGGTGTTGCCTTATATATTAAAAATGTATATACTTGGACTGAGGTTGAGATGGAAACAGCAGACAGTCTTGTTGAAAAAGTCTCTGGGTAAGGATAAAAGGGGTAAAAAACAAGGGTGATGTCATGCAGACCACCTAACCAGGAAGAAGAGGTGGATGAGGCTTTTTTTAAACAACTAACAAAATCATCCAAAGCACAGGACTTGGTGGTGATGGGGGACTTCAACTACTCCAACATCTGTTGAGAAAATGACATAGCAGAGCACAAACTATCCAACAAGTTCTTGGAATGTATTGGAGACAGTTTTTTATTTCAGAAGGTGGAGAAAGCTATTAGGAGAGAGGTTGTTCTAGATTTGATTTTGACAAATAGGAAGGAACTGGTTGAGAATTTGAAAGTGGAAGGCAGCTTGGGTGAAAGTAATCATGAAATGGTAGAGTTCATGATTCTAAGGAATAGTAGGAGGGAGAAGAGCAAAATAAAGACAATGGATTTCAAGAATGCAGACTTTAGCAAACTCAGGGACTTGATAGGTAAGATCCCATAGGAAGCAAGTCTAAGGGGAAAAACAATTGAAGATGGTTGGCAGTTTTTCAAAAAGATAATATTAAGGACACAAGAGCAAACTATCCCACTGCATAGGAAAGATAGGAAATATGGCAAGAGAGCACCTTCACTTAACCAGGAGATCTTCAATGATCTAAAAATCAAAAAAGAGTCCTACAAAAAGTGGAAACTAGGTCAAATTACAAAGGATGAATATAAACAAAACAAGTATGTAGGGACAATATTAGAAAAGCCAAGGCACAAAACGAGATCAAACTAGCTAGAGACATAAAGGGTAACAAGGAAACATTCTACAAATACATTAGAAGCAAGAGGAAGACCACGGACAGGATAGGCCCATTACTCAATGGGGGGGGAGGGGAGAAGAGGAAAGGACAACAACAACAAAATGTGGAAATGGAAGAAGTACTAAATGTCTTCTTTGTTTTCGTTTTCACCAAGAAGGTTGATGGCAACTGGATGTCTAACATAGTGAATGCCAGTGTAAAATGTGGTAGGATCAGAGGGTAAACTAGGGAAAGAACAAGTTAAAAATTACTTAGACAAGTTAGATGTTTTCAAGTCACCAGGGGCCTGATGAAATGCATCCTAAAATACTCAAGGAGCTGACTGAGGAGATATCTGAGCCATTAGCGATTATCTTTGAAGTCATGGAAGACGGGAGAGCTTCCAGAGGACTAGAAAAAGGGCAAATATAGTGCCAATCTATAAAAAGGGAAATAAAACTGGGAATTACAGACCAGTTAGCTTAACTTCTGTACACAAAGATAATGGAGCAAATAATTAAGCAATCAATTTGAAAACATCTAGAAGATAAGTAGTAATAGCTAGCATGGATTTGACAAGAACAAGTCATGTCAAACCAACCTGATAGTTTTCTTTTGACAGGGTAACAAGCCTTATGGGGAGGGGGGAAGCAGTAGACCTAGTAAATTCTGACTTTAGTAAAGCTTTTGATACTGTCTCACATGATCTTCTCATAAACAAACTAGGGAAATGCAACCTAGATGGAGCTACTGGTTGGAAAACCATTCCCAGAGAGTAATTATCAGTGGTTTAAAGTCATTGTGGAAGGGCATAATGAATGGAGTCCCGCGGGGATCAGTTCTGGGTCTGGTTCTGTTCAGTATCTTCATCAATGACTTTGATAATGGCATAGAGAGTATACTTATAAAGTTTGTGGACGATACCAAACTGGGAGGGGTTGCAAGTGCTTTGGAGGATAGGATTACCATTCAAAATGATCTGCACAAACTGGAGAAATGGTCTGAGATAAACAGGATAAAATTCAATAAGGACAAATGCAAAGTACTCCACTTAGGAAGAAACAATCAGTTGCACACATACAAAATGGGAAATGACTGCCTAGGAAGGAGTACTGCGGAAAGGGATCTGGGATCTTAGTGGATCACAAGCTAAATACGAGTCAACAGTGTAACACTGTTGCAAAAAAAGCAAACCTCATTCTGGGATGTATTAGCAGGTGTTGTAAGCAAGATACAAGAAGTAATTCTTCCGTTCTACTCCGCGCTGATCAGGCCTCAACTGGACTATTGTGTCCAGTTCTGGGCACCACATTTCAGGAAAGATGTGTACAAATTGGAGAGAGAGCCCAGAGAAGAGCAACAAAAATGATTAAAGGTCTAGAAAACATGACCTATGAGGGAAGATTGAAAAAATTGGGTTTGTTTAGTCTGGAAAAGAGAAGACAGAGGGGACATAACAGTTTTCAAGTACATAAAAGGTTGTTACAAGAAGGGGGGAGAAAAATTGTTCTCCTTAACCTCTGAGGATAGGACGAGAAGCAATGGGCTTAAATTGCAACAAGGGCAATTTAGGTTGGACATTAGGAAAAACTTCTTAACTGTCAGGGTGGTTAAGCACTGGAATAAATTGCCTACGGAGGTTGTGGAATCTCCATCATTGGAGATTTTTAAGAGCAGGTTAGACAAACGCCTGTCAGGGATGGTCTAGATAATACTTAGTCCAGCCATGAGTGCAGGGGACTGGACTAGATGACCTCTCGAGGACCCTTCCAGGCCTAGGACTCTATGATACTATAGGCACAAAATTTTTCACAACCCTGAGCAACATAGCTAGATCGACCAAAGCTTTAGGTGTAGGAGGGACACAATTCAGATTTCCAATTAGAGTACCAATTATTCAAGGCAGCCTATATCAGCTTCTATCCAGACTAACAGGAGAAAGTGCATCCAAGAGAGTCTTCAGTCAGAAAGTCACCTACAGCCCCCAACTAAAACCTCTCCAGTGCATCATCAAGGATCTACAACCTATCTTGATCCCCCACGCTCACAGACCTTGGGAAGACAGGCCAGTCCTCACCTACAGACAGCCCCCCAACCTGAAGCAAATACTCACCAGCAACTACACACCACACAACAAAAACAACAACCCAGGAACCAAACCCTGCTACAAACCCAGGGGCCAACTCTGTCCACATATCTAGTCATGGGACACCATCATAGGACCTAACCACAGCAGCCACACCATCCGGGGCTCGTTCACCTGCACATCTACCAATGTGATATATGCCATCATGTGCCAGCAATGCCCCTCTGCCATGTACATTGGCCAAACCGGACAGTCTCTACGCAAAAGAATAAATGGACACAAATCTGACATCAGGAATCATAACATTCAAAAACCAGTAGGAGAACACTCCAGTCTCTCTGGTCACTCAACAACAGACCTAAAAGTGGCAATTCTTCAACAAAAAAACTTCAAAAACAGACTCCAATGTGAAGTTGAAGAACTGGAATTAATTTGCAAACTGGATACCATCAGATTAGGCCTGAATAAAGACTGGGAGTGGTTGGGTCATTACAAAACCTAAACTTAATTTCCCCAATACTAATTTCTCCCTACTGTTACTCACACCTTCTTGTCAACTGTCTATAATGGGCCACTCTCTTACCACTTCAAAAAGTTATTTTTCCTCCCTTGGTATCCTGCTGTTAATTGATTTATCTCATTATACTGACCTCACACTTCATAAAGCAACCCCCATCCTTTCATGTATTTATACCTGCTCCTGTATTTTTCACTTCATTCGTCTGATGAAGTGGGTTCTAGCCCATGAAAGCTTATGCCCAAATAAATGTGTTAGTCTCTAAGGTGCCACAAGGACTCCTCGTTGTTTTTGCTGATACAGACTAACACGGCTACCACTCTGAAAAACTGAAGACATGGGGAAATTTTTGTCCACTTTTGAACGCCTATGCGTCCTGCACGAGATCCCAGATGAGCAGCGAATGCCTGTCCTGCTAACCAGATTGACTGGGAAAACCAGGGAAGTATTTAATGAATTGAGGGAACAAGAAGCCTTCCATTATGTGCTGTTTAAAGATTCTGTGTTAAGGCGATTAAAGGTCACTCCTGAATCTTACAGGGTTAAGTTTAGAAAGTTTAAAATGTCTAATGATTTTACTTTTGTGGAATGTGCTCATAATCTAATGGGTTTTGTTAAAAAGTGGGTTGTGGGAGCAAAGGCACATGGGAGTTTTGAAAAATTGCTGGATTTAAATCACTTTGGAACAGTTTTTAGACATTGTTCCTGAAAATATTAGAGCAGCTGTCTGTGATAGAGAACCTGATTCAGTCCTACGTGCTGCAGAAATTGTGGATGCATATACCCAAAATAGGGTTCGAGAAGGGTATAAACCGCATGGGAAGAATAATCACTATTCACCCCAGTTTAAAAGGAAGGAAGGGCTTAAAAATAAACCTAACCCCAACTCTGATAAAGAAACTCATGTAAGCCCAGAACAGAGAAACTCATACTCTAAGGGAAGATAAGTGGTATGTCATTTGTGTGGTACACCTGGACACATCAAGCCAGAGTGTCCAAATGTAAAAAATAAACTAGCTAATCCAGTTATTCTAAACACACAGGCAAACTAAATAGAGAGCAGCACTGCTGCCTTGTGTGCAAATGCTGTTTCTGTTGTCTCTGAAGGACTTGACCTTAAAACTCATATTAAAGCTAAATATGGGACCCCGGTCAGACTCCTCTTGCAGATTCACTTTGTTTCCCTGTCAGAAAGCAGGATGGATAAAAATCAATGATGATTTCTTTTAAAAAGTTTTAAAAATTGGATTTTTTTTATTTAAATCAGATTTTTTTTATAAAATGCTTTTTGAGGAAAAAACCTATCTAAAGATAACGTATCATCTTAATTAAAACTGTAGCTCAAAGATATCTCATCATGGAATAGGGATTATAAATTGTATGAGACAATATATTCATGTAATGTTTAAGAAAGTTTTGTAAATGAGTTCCAATAGTTCATGGATTAGGGACCCAATCTTATGTGGTTCCAGGGGCTTCTGTATAGATTATTTAGGTTAATCTTTCTATCTACCCAATGGGACTCAGTGCTCAGTCTAGAAGATACCATCAGAGATGCTTAGTTTTGCAGTTCTCAAACTGTGGATTTGTATCTTCAGAGAGAACATGCTTGTTAACAAAAATAGTTTTAAATAAATAATATAGAGAGATGAGAAATAACAAACCTGAACTCTATTGTCCCTCTGCAAATTTGTGTACGCAGAGTCAATCCCTTACCTCTCTCTAAAAGTGCAAAGTTTCAAAAAGTTCAATGAATAGAAGATTGTTGGTGGCAGAATAGATCTGGACAAGGAGACGAAGTCTGGAGATAAATGTGAAGTGAGAGACATATGCTTGTTTTGTTAAAATGTTATAGGTTTGCTGTTGAAGAAAAAAATCCAGAATACTTAACGTTGTTGTTTTAATTAAATAAAACAATTTAAATATCTGTCTGGTGATGTTGTCCTCCTAATACAGCATGGCAAGGAAATCCTCCAAATATTAATGATTAACCTGTTGACTTGGAGATAGTTCACCTCCCAATGACTTCATAAATATCTGCTTCAATTACCTTTGGTAAATGAAATAACCAAACAATCATTCATTTTCTGATATAGCTGTAAAGCGAATCTGAAAAATTTTCAAAATAAATCACTGTTTAAAAATGTATAGTGTGTACCTTCTAAAAATGAAACCTACATCAATTGTGAAGAATATGTATTAAGTTATAACAACCAACAAGAATGCACTTATGTAGAAACCCATGATTAAATCGAGTCTTCCTGACTAGTGATTTAAATCAAATCCATCCGGTCAGAAAGTCATTTTTCTGGGCGGAAGCAAAGAAATCTGTTGGGGACATGAATTCTGCGCATGTGCAGTGGTGCAGAATTCCCCCAGGACTAACCTTTGGTGTTCTGATCCTAGGCCTATTGAGCAAAGACTTATATGGGTATTGTAGTGATGCGGACAAATGGTCTACCAAAGTCTAGGATAAGACCACTGACCTCAACTTAATTTCTACAAGTCATTTGTTAAAAGTGGAGTTGTTAAACTATTTAGATTATGTGACAAACCTAGGAATGAATGATTTATAATGGCTCTGAGTGGGAGAGTCCTACACAAAGTAAGGGAATTCATGAGGCTTACACTTCTCCCTTTCTTATATCCATTTGGGCAAATGAAGCATGGGAAGACAACTTCTCTTTAGAAGAGACTTTAAACTAGAAATATAAATGAAACTTAGATAATTATATTTAATTTTTTTCCTTTTATTGTATTGTGCAAATTATGTAGACATCTATTTTCCATATTCCCCTGGTTTTGATCTACCTTTGTCTGAGTAAATTAAAATTGTGTTTGTTAAAAGCGTGTTAAATTAGGAACACGATTCCTCTAAATCCCATTCTACAATTTCAATCCTGAGGATTGCACAGTGTGTTCTTGTGCTTTCCCAAAGTTCCAAAAGGATTAGAGAAGGAAACTAGTGAATTATCACTGATGTCCTTGTGAGGAGAGATTTCACTAATGTAGGAGCAAACACATGATTCTCTGCTATAGTGAGTGAGAAGAAATGCAGGGCAGAGGGAGGAAACAAGGATAAATGGGGGGGGGGGTTTGCTTTACTTATATAGTGGCAGTGTATGCTTTGTCTTCCCTTGCTCCCCCCTAGGGGGAGTACCATGGAGGCAGTACATGTGTCCCAAGTGTGGAGGGTGGAGTGTGATAGTGATGTACTCTGTATTTATTCTCTAGTAACTCACTGAGCTTGGATGACTGAAGCAACATAATTGACCTGCTCTAGAGGAAATTGCTTTATATTCTTTGGCCGAAGGAGGGTTCTGAAGGACTAAGTTTAGAAATGATATTGTTTGAGGTAAAGGTGAGGTAAGAAAGAGGAGAAACCAAAGACCAGTGACGGGATACTCACAACTTTAAAATAATGTATTAAAAACACATTTTTAAAGTTATTAATTACACTTGAATTGTTAAAACTAAAAAGCTTTGAAGTCCAGTTTATTTTTCACTGGTTAATTTTGTTGTTGTTGTTTGATTTTCATTGTCCAAGTTCAGAAAAATGCACAATGGAACAAGGTTTCACTTTCAAGTTCTTAGTACTGTAACTTTTGCACTGCTGATATTACAGAAGAACGTTTAAAAAATCTTTTTAAAGAGGGAAGCATTTTTGTTGGACTTAAGCTTGCTTTTCAGAACTAAATTTTACTGGATGCTGTCATTTTAATTTCAGGAAGGGGTGGAAAGGAGAGATTGAATTTGAGTTTCTTTTAATTAAATATGCTATTATCACAAGATTTTTACCCTTAATTTTTGAACTCCACACATAGGACAGTGCAGGAGGTCTTTTCAGCCCTAAGCTCAAAGTTAATTGTTGTTCATTGCAATTGTCCTCACCCTTTTTTTTTTTTTTTGATTGTGCAACACCATCTGCACTTCCTGAAACCTTTAAAACCTTCCAGCTGTTTTTTTCTGACTCTCCTTTATTTTTCACTTCATTCATCTGAAGTGGGTTCTAGCCCACAAAAACTTATCTCCTAGGTCTTCAGTATCTTTGTAAATGGGGAAAATCCTTTCCCAGTTCTTACTGTTGTGGAGGGGAAGTGGAGTTCCAGGCGGCAGTGACTTTCTCTGCTCTTCCAACATTTGGAGCTGAAGTCTGTGAGTCCTCTCCTCAGCAACCAGCCATTCCATATGCCTTGCATGGGCTTCTTTCTGTATTTCAGTCATTTTTTGTTCATGTTCAAGTTGCTGCTTGTTTGCTGCCTTCTGCATTCTAATTTCTTTTGCCATATCAGGTGAGAGTATCAGGAGAGAGTAGTGCCACTGCCTTCTAATCACTGCCCATTAGATTTTTCAGTTCTTGCTCTGGGGCTTTTTTCTTAAAAGACAACCCCCTCCGTAAGCACAATTCTTCAAGGGTCTTTCTGTCAAGATCTTCATATGATCCTTGCTCACTCATAGTAACTGATTTTTAACCCTTAAACTCTCCAATATCAAAATTAATTTTTGACAAGAGTGTGGTTCTGATCCAAAAACCCAACTAACCTGTGGTAAGGTGTATCCTAGCTAGACTATGCCACTGCGACTGGGATTCCTAACTGAGGTCACTCAATTAGGGTGAACTGCAAAGAATGGGGCAGACAATCCCCAAAGCTGGTGGATATTTCAATACTTAGATTCACCAAGCCAGCACAAAACAGATTCTAGGATACCTCAGTAGTTACTCAGAAGCCAACAACACAGTTCCCTTAAAGGGACCCAGTCTCAGGCCTCCACCCAGACACCCAAGTCAAATACGATGAGGATTACTGAAAAACGTATTCATCATATAAGAAAGTTCTACCAATCCCAAAAGATAGGACACATTACCTCCCAGGTTAATGAATATTCCAGATCTTACCCAAATACATGCCTATAGCCAATTCTTAATAAACTAAACTAAAATTTATTAAAAAAGAAAAGAGTATTGGTTAGAAGATCAGTATACATACAGACATGAGTACAATTCTTGAGATTCAGATTCATAGCAGAGTTGGTGAGCTTTGTAGTTACAAAGAGTTCTTTCAGAATTAGTTCATAGTGTCACGGAGTTTGGGGGAGACAAGGCCCTGCACTGCCAGCTTCCTGCGATTCACCATGACTCTCAGCCAGACAGTAGAACAGAAGGTTTATTAGATGACAGGAACACAGTCCAAACCAGAGATTGTAGGCATAAACAGGACCCCTTAGTCAGGTCCTTCTGGGGGTAGGAATCTTAGACCCCAGCCTTGGGGTTCCCTCCGATTCCCTAGCCAGCCCAAAACTGAAACTCCGCTGCAGCCATCTCCTTCCCTCCTCCCCCCAGCTCCTCCTCTGGCCTTTGTCCAGTTTCCCAGGCAAAGGTGTCACCTGACCCCATCTCTCTCCCAGCTCAGGTTACAGGCTCGGGTATCATCCCTCAAGTAAAGTCTCCCCCAGCTAGCCCATCCCCCATGCAGACAGTCCCAGTAAAACTAGACGACATTCCCAGGTCAGTCCGCCCCGCTCCCTACTGCATCACACGTAGGTTATAGTCCAAGGTTTATATTCAGGGTGATTCCAGGTTAGGACTGGAGATCTTAGCCTTTTGGCTTAAGCTTCCCCTGCATGAAGCATCAAGCAGATCTGAGATAAAAAGGATCAGAACTCAAGGGTATTTTATACAGTGCCAGGCTCTCTTTCACAGGTCAGAGACCTTATGCAAAACAATAGGCAATCATGGCAACTTTGAAGTAAGTCTATTTCCTAAGCTACCAAATTAACATAGGGCAATTTATCCATTAGGCAGTCTATCACAAATTTTGAAGAGACATATAGACAATGACATTATTTCACCCAAGATTCATCTAAATGTTAATTATCCCTTTTGTTCTCTGAATCAATAGCTATAGTGACAGCCAGGAACTGTCATTTAACAAGATATGAGTACACACATACAATTAGTATCACCTCTAATTTCTAACAATACAGGTTTGCATTTCAAAGTTCTAACCTATCTACCATGGAATGGCCCTAACTGCCATTCACATACTTTTATAACATGTCTCTACAGGTTGACTCTGGGTCATTTAGCCTGCAGGATGCTTAACCCTTCCTGGCCATGCGTCACACTTTGTATAAGATTTGTTGCAATTCTAGAATAGTGGTAGCAACAATGATTTGCATGGTCATATTTAATTAGATAACGTCACAAGGAGTCACGCACTACTCCCTAGCAGCACAGGTACATCGTTTCAGGCACCCAGAGCAGCCGGCAGAGAGCTAAAATCACAGTGGGACACCCCAGCCAGTGGCTCCTACCCTGAGCCGGGATCAGCTGCTAGTCCCAGCTGGGCTGGAGGCAGGAGAGGATGGGACTGCCTCTTCCCCTGCAAGGAGTGCCTGAGGCAGTGTCAGACCCACCCGCAGAAACCTCCCCAACCTGCAGGAAACTTAGCATCCTCCCCTGCTTCCTGCCCTCATTGCTCCTCAGCTATGGGGAGGAGGGGTCACTGTATGGGGAGCTGCTCCCCCATCCACCCAACCCCCGAACATCCAGACTTCGCATACCCAGACACCCCTGCCAAACCTCACCTGGTACATCCAGAACCCCCCTAGCCCTCCATACCCAAACCTCACCCCACTGAACCTCAACCTGTGCATCCGGAGCCCCCCTGCACCCAGACTCCCTGCCTCCAGAGCCCTATCCCTACACCCAGACCACCTCCCACTGAGCTCCCTGAACTCAAACACCCACCCTGATGCCTCACCCCCTGCACCATCCTGAGCCCCCAAAAATCCATACCCCCATGCCACTGACCCCCAAATAGCTGCCCCCAGACTCCCACCCCATCAAGCCCCACTCCCACAGCACCCAGCCCCTCCTCCCCCCACTGAGACCCCCACATCCAGACTCTTCCACTGAACCCCAATAACCTTCACCTGGAAGCCCCTGCAGAGTCCCATTGCCCCTGCACCTGGAACCCCCCCACCCCAAAATGAGCCTCTGTGCATCCAGATCTCCCCACACCTAGATCCCCCACTGAGCTGCCTAAACCCAAATGTCCCACACAGAATCCTCTCATCCCACACCTGGATCCCCTCCACATACACTGAGCCCCTCTACACTTGGATCCTGCCTGGTTGAGCCTCCCTGCCCCACAGCTGGTGCGCCTGGCACAGAAGGGCAGGGCCCAGGGTGTTTCGGGGCAGGCCCAGGTCTTGTGCTGTGTCAGGTTTGGGTGCAGCCCCACTGCTGAGTCTGCGTCCTGGGGTGGGGGGGCTGCAGGGTGATTCCCACCTTCAGGCAGCCAGTGGCCTGTGCTCCCCACTGCCATGCTAGAGCCTCTGCATTTATGTATTGGCAAATAAATCTTGCAGAACTTCAAAATATTTTTAATTTTTTGGCACAGAATGCCCTCGGGAGTAAAAGGTATCGCAGGTCAAAACTGATGTACATGGGCAGAACTGCAGACAAATGTATAGAATGCATAGGGCCATTAGTCTTCTGCCTTAATTTAACACAATTCACACAAGCAAATCTAAGGTTCCCCATGGATCTATTTTTTTAAAAGAGCGATGTCAGTATTAAAGCAAGATTTAGTGACCTGAAAGTTCTGCAATGAAGTAACTGCCAACATCAAAAGAACTGAATCCAATATCTCTAACTTTGGGTTAGATGCAGCTGTGCCATTGTAGTGCACCTGGTGAAGAGGCTTCTCCTGTCAGCATAATAAAACCACCTCCAGGAGAGGCGGCAGCTCTATCAGCAAGAGAAGTTCTCCTGCCGACATAGCGCTTTCCACACCGGCGCTTAGGTCAGTGTAACTTACGTTGCTCAGGGGGGTGGCTTATTCACTCCCCTGAGCAACATAAGTTTACACTACAGGTTATGTGGGCATGACAACCTTTTAATTATTTTGATAGCTATTAATAGCATGACTTATCCAAAACTGAATACTCATTTACCATATCACGTTAGCATTAAAAAAAACTGTGAACTCCAGTTAAACAGGCCTGATAAAGCTATTTCAATTGATCCAGGAATACCAAGATTCTGAGTGCCCTACAAAATTGCATAAATTCATCAGTAGGGCCCTACCAAATTCATGGCCATGAAAAACACATCACAGACTGTGAAATCTGGTCTCCCCCGTGAAATCTGGTCTTTTGTGTGCTTTTACCCTATACTGTAAAGATTTCACAGGGGAGACCAGCATTTCTCAAATTGTGGGTCCTGATCCAAAAGAGAGTTGCAGGAGGGTCATAAGGTTATTTTAGGGAGGTCACAGTATTGCCACTCTTACTTCTGCGCTGCGGCTGGAGAGTGGCGGCTGCTGACTAAAGGCCCAGCTCTGCAGGCAGCAGCACAGAAGTAAGGGTGGCAATACCATTCCATGCCATCCTTACTTCTGTGCTGCTGCTGGTGGCAGTTCTGCCTTCAGAGCTCGGCTCCTGGCCAGCAGCCGCCACTCTCCAGCTGCCCACCTCTGAAGGCAGCGCTGCCACCAGCAGCAGCGCAGAAGTAAGGGTAGAAGTACCGCAACCCCCCCTACAATAACCATGTGATCCCCCACAGTTCCTTTTTTGGTTAGGACCTCTACAATTTAAATAGTTGAAATAATTAAATTTACCATTTTTTAAATCCCACGACCGTAAAATTGATCAAAATGGATTGTGAATTTGGTAGGGCCCTATTCATCTGGTGGTCTAATCGTAGGTTCTCAGTTTTTTGCTTTCCCCCCATCCCTCTATCTACAATTTGGTAGGCAATTTTCTATTGCAGTAGCACCCAGGGGGTTCAATCAGGATCAGATCTCTCACACTAGGTGATGTAGAACACGAAGGAAGATGTGCTCCCTGCACTTTTCATGGGAAAGAAATAGGTTTCACATTTCATTCCGAAACCAGTAAGACTTGTGATATTCTGAACTCTTGTGGAAGAAAACTATATAGCCAAGGTCAGCCTCCAAGGAAGATATCCCTCACTTTCACTGGTCTCAAACTGTGTCATCAATCTTCCATTGTTTCTAAATGTGGACATTATAGTAAGCCATGGTTGCAGAAGGAGATCTCCAAACCTATCAATAGGTGTGTCTTAGGCTATCAAGGTGATAAAGTACTTTAAACTTTAACCAGGTAATTCAATAGGGAACCAGCAGAGGCCTAACCCAGAATTCAACTAAAGGGATATGCTTGTGACTATGTAATACTAAACAGACAGATTACTATGAGCTGAAACTTTTTAAGAGTATTGTTTTCATTTCCAGATTGCAAATGTTGCAATAATTAACCCCACAGGTCAAAAAATGCATGAATTGAACACTGTGATTAACTCTGCATCGGTCAGAATGCGGTGTATGTCACCTGAGCAGCTATAGGTAGAATGTGGCATTTTTAGCAACTGACTGGTTTATCCGGCACCAGTGTTGAGACCAAGGGGACCCAGGCTGTGCACTGATTTGATAACTGGGACGGGGAGAGGAATTCAGATGCCCTCTGTTGATAATTTAAGTTGCTGGAAACATTTAAAAAGCTTAGCCCTCTTCTCTCCTGTATCACTCCCCCATCTTATCCTGGTTTATCTTAAAGCAAGTGCTGATCTCACTCAGGCATTTGGAAAAACTGGGAAATGGTACTATAACATTTGACTTGAAAGAGATGGAGAGCTAAGTGTCATCTAGTTACTGCTGGCTACGGCACACAACCTCTTTCAGTGGTTTAACAAATATATATTTGATAGGGAAACTTCCATAGAAAAGGGGAAGCCATTCTTTCCCATAGCATTCCCAATAAAGATATAAAACGCATGTAGGCACTCAATAGTTTTTGGAAAATACAGAAAAAGTGCCATTCTAAACCAGGAACATTTTGAAAGTCTATTTTTTAACATGTGGATGGGACATTCCTGTCTTAAGTCAAGTCACTGCCATTTCAGACACTGCAAAAAATTTATTTGTCCATTGAATATATAATAAATTGTTTCCTTGGTTGCAAACATGAGAAGTTCCTGCATTTTTCAACACACTCCTTACATTTTATACACACAGATGAGGCAAGCAGAAAGTGAAACTATCCAATCATGCCTGTGCATCTGTATAGGAACACTTCTCCATGAGCAGCAGTTTAAATTAGCAAAGGTGACAAAATCCTAGAAGAGTCTGAGCTGTTGCTGCAGAATTGACAAAGAGCATTGTTGTGCAGGAGTACAGGCACAAAGTTACTCCTCTCCCTCACATAGACTTTGCTTGAGAAAAGGGGGGGGGAGGGGGAGATATAAAATGGAAAGGGGAAATGAGATAGTGATTGCCACAGACTCTCGAATTTGAGTGTTTTGCTCACTTAACAGACTTATACCTATTAGAATCTGTCTGGGCATACAGGCTTCCAAACAAAAACAAAAACAAAAACAAAAAAGATTTTTCTTCAATATGTGAAAACATATCTTTGTCAGTATCTGAATAATCTCCCAACTCAACATATCACAACTGTGCATTAAATAAGACTATAATTGGGACAGTATTTGTAAGTTCTTCAATTTAATTTGTGTCTGTGGTAAGGAATCTTCCCCACATTTTCCAATGGAGTAAAAGTGGTTCTCACAAAATAAACAACAGAACTTGAGGGAGAGGCAATTCATCTATTGGTTTTATTGCCAATGGCATTTCTGTTTTCCCTACCTCCTCTCCAGTTTGAGAGTTCCCAGAAGAGGATGATCATGCCTGTGCTCATGTACACTAGCTCTTTCCCACTGTGAAAGCACAGCAGTTTGGAAGAGACTAGAATCATACAATTCTAGCAACTTTCAAATGCCACGTTCAGTATCATGGAGAAAGTGCTACTGTACAGGACCATAAGCATAAATGAACAGAATAATGATTTGGCAAATTTACATGAGGAGAGAAAGCATGTTACCATGATCCAAACCCAATTTAAACCCTTATTTTTCAAACAGAGTTGCTAACTTTGAGAAAAAAATGTAAGTTTTTTTTAAATGTATATAACCCACTAAAGCTATATTAATGGTCTTTACAGTAAGAAAATATACATTTTCTTACATTAACATTGCCAAATATAAGTGCAACGTAACTTCTAATATCAAGTAATTGGATATCAAGTAATTAAGAGAATATACCTATAAAAATACAGCTTGTCTATTCTGCAAGAATTCCCCTATTAGGCCTTGAATGATTTTTCTTGTGTAATTTTTAACAGTAGCTAACTGCAACAAAGTTGTATGTTCTAGAAGAATGCCAAAAACAGGAAATACTTTTCCAGGTCACAGACAGGAAATGGAATCTGCTGTGATAGCCATGGGATTCAGTGGATTTTATCTCCTAACATTTCTTGGGCCACCTACGAGGCAGAAGTTATAATAGCTATGGAGGTCAAAAGATTCAACATTGTTCAGAGCTCTCTAAAGGGGACTGTCACAAGATAGAGGGAATGACAGGGAAAATGAAAACAGATGCATGTGCAATGGATTTGAAAAAGCATCTTATAGCTACTATATTATGTTAAGGGCTGGAAAAAGGTACCACTCATCTAGAAGCTGGAGGACTAAGTGTAATATCCAGATTTCAGGAGAACAGGGAGAACGGGCTCCAGTAAGCAAGATCTGGGGCAACGTACTGATCAAACACCCAGCTCCCCTGGCACCAACTGATGAAGAGTGAGAGGTGTTGGGATTTCTCCAGACTGCTGTCCATGTACCCTGCCTGGATACTTTATCTTTTTTTTTAAAATCAGCCTTTGACTAATAAATGCCTTATAAATTTGAAGTTTTATCTCCTCAAGCTCTTTGAAGAGACTAGGAACTTTCTCCCTCTTCTCACCCCTCCACAGCTTCTTGGTTGTTGTGAAAAGTATAGGAAAAAATGAGGCTTCTGTTACTCAATCCAACATCCTCACCCCCAAAACACACACACACTTTTGTGTCTCCTCCTCTCTCCATTGGATAAGTCCAGTACTTATTTTGGCTGCTGGTCACAGGTCATCCCAACAACAGCAGCAAGCAATTGACAGTTCTTAACAATTTATTTGCTGCCCATAGGATTCTGAATAGTAACTATAAACCTGATCAGTTTTGATAACTGCACTCTGCTACTGCCAAGCACAGCTACAAGTAGCAGAGGCACTGGAGTAGCTCTCGGCAGGTCAAAAAGGTGACACTGCATTATTTTACACTCTGTTCATATTTGGTAACTTTCATTAAAAAAAGTTTATAGCCCAAATGTAAGATTAGATTCTGTAGCAGCTGACAGTGTAAATCTGCTTCACTCATGGCACTGGATTTTTCAAGTCCTAGACATGTTTAATTATAGACTGTGACAATAAGAAATAAGTTCTCAAATCTGATGAGCTGAACAGGAAGTAGATTATGAACATTAATGTTTTGGGAGGTTTCTGAAGAGAGAGTGCATCAAATGTGGCAAGAGGCAAGTGTATATATATATATATATATAGGTGATTGGCAGAGTTTTTTGCATCCATTGTCTCGTTTTAGTAGTTCTCACACATGGATAGCTGCCACACTTAATTTCAATTTACGAGTGTATATACACAACAGCTTTAAGCACTTGTACACCATCATACAAAAGTTCCATAAAAGTTTCAAAATAGGACCTAAATCAAATTCACTATCGCTAAAACTAAATCAAACTAACCAGCCAGACCATTAAAAACCACATACCCGTGTCAAACCTTACTTTTCCAAAAGCCAACGAAATCAGATGTATATTGCAGCACAAGGCGTATGACAAAATGTTGTCTGCTATACTATCATTAAACATTCAGAAAGCTTTGCATCTGTTAACTGTGATATAAATTACTTTAAAGTGGAAAAATAAGACTATGGTAAAAGGTTCAAAAGCACCTAAGTGACTTAGGAGCCTAAGACCCATTTTCAAAAATGACGTAGGCACTTTGAAAGTCAATGGGGTTTAGACTCCTAATTCATTCAAGCACTTTTTAACATATTACCTGATAACCTGACTATACTGTAATGCTGTCAAATACAGGGGAGAGGTTTTGAAGATGCTAAAGGACAAACATCAGGAAACTAAATTTCTTCCAGTTACCTAGCAGACCCATTTAAAGATAAAAGGCCAGATTATGCCTGGCCATTATAGATTTGCAAGATGAGGATGGTGCAAGTGGCTTCTCCAACTTGTTCCATGGCACAATTGCAATTCCTTGAGTGCAGTTACTGCTCCATCCAGCACCTCTTGAGCACAATTCATCCAAAAGGGAGGAGAGGTCCAGCCATTCCTAACCCAGTCACCCTTCTTTTGCATCAGCATGCAGAGCTAAACTTAAGGGACAGAACAACAGATCCATTCCCCCCTGCCCTCCATGAGTTCCCTCTATGATGATATGGCTCTATGCTACTTAATGTGGGTATGATGTTAAAAGCCACAACTGAGTCCAAATTATGCTGATAATTTTTTTCAATACTACAAGATTAAAAGCATGCCTATTCAAGAAAGTTGCACCAGTATAATTTAACACATGAATTTAAGCTGATAGTTCAGCTGATGCAAAAGGTTATATGGAAACACACATTCTGGTGTAAAAGTAGCTTATTTCAATTTAGTTAAACCTGTTCCTAAGTGAGCTTAGCTAAGAGTGTTCACACAGCCTTTTGCCTTTGTTCAACAATATCAGTTTAAAAAACAATTCAGATTATACTGGTGGAGATCTATACTGGTAAAGAAGCTTTTAGCTATCAAAGCAAAATGAGAAAATGTAGTTGCCAAATTTTGTACATCGAAAAGAGCACCAAAGAGTAATCATTTAGTAAGTTAAGATCACTTTTGACTTTAAAACAAACTGTGCAGTAAGTTATTTGGATTTTTTATTTTATAAATATGTTTGCTTTTCTTATGGGAAGAATATGACCAACAAAGAGGTTTGTTGCAGACTTTCTTTTGGAGCATTTGAACCTCAAATGCTATATGTGTTATGACATCTGCATCAGGATATGTTAGGAGGATAAATACATGGTGGTAAACCTTAACACACATACACAACCCCAGCTATCTTATGAAATACACAGGCTATGATGACCATAGGCTAGTAGTTTATCTTGGAGTGTGTTGTATTATAGCCACTGTACATTTAAATTGTGAATGCATGATGGTCATGAAGGTAAGTTCCAGCTATTATATCACCAATAGAACAAGAACGGATTTAACCACAGACAATTTATGATCCTCATCAGGAGAGAAGACGGTTACTGTTTTTGTCATTGTTTGCTTCTTTCTGAAATATAATAAATATCTATGTACAGAGAACATTGTCAATGATAACATACTGTTCTTTAAGTGGGCTTTTGTTGTATTCAAGTTTTTAATGTTAGTGTTCTGCTACAGTTTTAAGATAGTGAATTTTTCTGCATGCCAGAGGGAACAGAAAATGTGAACAAGCCATGTCATACTGATGTCAGAGAACATTAAGATATCAGTAGAGTTAGTGTGCAAGTGTGGTTTAGATTTATATTGGAATTAACCTAGAAGAACTAGTATACCTAATTTAGTTGGTATATATTATACATATTGTGTGCAAGATATGAAGACCGTGGATCTCTTGTTCTGAGTCCTCACACCCAATAGGCAGAACGTATCACTGTAAAGAATTGGATTTGCTTTTGACCAGACACTTAGCTCATATATATTACAGAGCTAAATCCTGTAAGAAAGGATGACTTTATTAGTGCAGCTTCCCTAATCAGATAATATAAAAAGTAATGCTGATCTACTAATATGAACAAGTCCTATAATCTTGAATGTTAAAATATTGGCCATGAGTTAATTAGTGAAACATTTAAAAATAGTTAAGACTCTCTAAATGTAAAAGTGAGCATATTTTACCTTTCACATATTTATGAATTTCCTTGCTTTTTTGGGGTTACAATTTTAACTTTTTAAATGCAAACTTTGGGGATATTTTATTTGCTGGATTAAACAAATAGTATGAAGTGCATTCTATAAATACAGCTATAAAATCTATTTTATTTTCTAAAATACAACCAGCAGAATAAAGACTTAGGACCAGAGACACAGTCCCAACACCCAGACGGAGTAGCTAGGTCAGGTCAGCACTGGGCAGATAGAGAAGAAATCCTCTCTCCCAATGTCAAAGAACTGCTCCTTGAAGACTACTTCAGCCTACAGGGTCAGTCTAGGAAGATGCACATAGAATCTGCCCAGCCCTGCCCCAACCCAATCCAGAGATGCTCCACCTATCTCACATGTGTGTTGCTGTGCAGAGTGATTCACATCATCCCATACCTTATATTCATGGAGAACGGAACTAGTCTTGGCCCTTATGGCAGCCAGACATTTATAACACACTTTTTTACCACAGGATCTAGGTAGCACCACTGTTCTAAGTGTGGCCATTGTGAACATGAGCCAAGTCCTTCTGCTACAAAAGCATTAGGAACAGCCAAAAGTCACCATGCAAGTAAAAAGAAAAAGTCACCAAATATACTGCAGACTAAATTACTCAAGATATTATAAAAAGCAACAAAGAGTCCTGTGGCACCTTATAGACTAACAGATGTACTGGAGCATAAGCTTTCGCATGCGTCTGACGAAGTGGGTATTCACCCACGAAAGCTTATGCTCCAATACATCTGTTAATCTAGAAGGTGCCACAGGACACTCTGCTGCTTTTTACAGATCCAGACTAACACGGCTACCCCTCTGATTCAAGGTATTATATATCTTAATTACTCTGAGAAAAAATAATAATCCAGAAATCAAGCCCAAGAGACTTTCACATTTTCAGGAGGCACCAATTTGAATAACTAATTTAGATTTCTGTTTCTTTTTCATGCTACTCTTTGCTACTCTGTAAAAGAATAAGTGACTCCATCGGATTTTACAAGTTCTATTCTACTTAGAGGAAATGAAAATTACCCCACATGCACAACAACTTTTAACACGATATAAAAGTACTGCACATACCTGTTTAAGGCAAAATAGTTTGCCTACATCAAGGACCAAGAGCCACTTTAGAGCTTTCAGAAATGTTTAATTATGCAAGTGTGAGAATGTAACAAACTTTTTGATTGAACTTCTGCAAATGTAAAATTTCTAAAGATGCGTATGCCAAGTTTTAATTAAGAGTAAACGTTTACAAACAAGCACAAGTTTATAAGAGAAAGGCTGAAAATTATAGCTATACAAATGGTGTAACAGTAATTTATCCTTTCCAAAGGAAGTGTAGTGATTATTAATCCTGGTTCAATATTGTTGTATTATGTGTTTTAACATGTATGTAGAACTAATTCTATAGCTTAAAACAATGTTTACATTTAAAGTATGAATTCTTGGTAGGAAAAAAGGAGGAACTCTCATCTAGTGTTGCAACATAATCAGATTGTGAAAGATATACAGTAGTATTCAGTCTTACATGATTTAAGCAATTTGGGAACATAGGTATTCTACAACAATTCTACTGCTTTGTTCTTAACTAGGGGACATTTACACTTTTTTAACCACAACTGGAGAAATTGAGATGTTTCAAAAATGTACTAAAAAGGTGGACCTCAGATGCATCATCCCATCCAGTTGGGAGAAAAAATAAGTTTTGAAATAATTGACAGTGACCATGACTACAAACATCCACTGAAGAACACACACACACACACACAAAAAAGCATACCATGTGGGGAAAAGACAGAGCACTGCGCTACTGCATCTGTAAAAGAGAGCAACAGGACACAAACATGCAAAAAAACTTTTTTGCATCCCTCTTGGTCTGAAATGAAAGCCATGCACACACACCACCTTTTACAGATAATGCATGTATCAGTGGTGTCCAATCTTTTCAGCTGGAGGGCCTAATGTTATTTCACAAAGGTCACAGGGCTATTTAGGGGCAAACTGTCAGTCCTGTGCTGCTCAGGCAGAACACAAAGGGAGAAGAAGCCACCTGCTAGTTCCCTGCTGGAATTCCTCTAGTATGTAGGAACCCCAATATGCATGGAGTTAGTATAGCCTGCTCCTACACCTCCCTCCCAGCAGACCATGTCACAGGGGAATGCTGGAAGCTGTAAGAAAGAACGGTATGGGCATTTGGCACATAGTCCTTTGGGGACCACAGCCAGCTGATGTAGCACAAGCTGGAGCAGTCCCAGACTGCTCTAACCTGCACCAAGGCTTGGACAGAGACTCAAGCTGCACTGAGTGATTGCTGGTTCTTAGTGTCTCCTCTTATTCCCCTTTTGAAGACTGCAGTGAGTGGCTGCGTGAGAAGGGAAGCCATCCTTTGTTAAGTACTTACCTAGGCTGAGGCTTCTGTCCTGCTCTCTAGTAACAGAGCAGCTTGGGCTACTATCACTTCCCACTCCTGTATTGCAACAGGTGAAAGGGTCACATCAGAGCAGTTCTTGGGACATCAGTGGGAGGCAGTGCCTCCTATCTCCTACTAAAAATAACAGGGCATGAACCAAGGATCACATTTCAATTGAATATTTTTCTTTTTTAACACAGTTGCCACTGAGAGCCACAATTTAGAGCCTACAGGGCCACAAGTGGGCCCCTAAGCAACAGGTTGTACACATCACTGTCTATATGCTTTGACAACCACTACGATATTTAGGTTTAGCCACAGAAATTTCTGATAATAGCAAGCTAATACTACATAGAACAGCACTCTCTTACAGTTTCCTTATATTCTTTTATATTTTTTAGGATCTCATTACTAAGTACTTTAACTTTTCCCCTGACTACTCTTGTTTCTTCAAACCACACCTCCTCCTTTAGAGCATGCAAATTCTGTACAGGGCCATTTTTGTGCTGTGAATTGGTAGGGCATAACATTAAGTGGGTGGCTTTGTATCTTTGGCAAGATTTTGAGGCAAGTTTTGCAGTAAATTACTATTCTTTTCAGTGCACAAGTAATGGGAGTATATATTTCCTCCTATTTCAAACTTTTCCCAGAGTGAACGTAAGATTTCTTCCAACTATAATAAGCTATTATTTGATTGATTTGTTAAAGAAATACAGTAACAATAATGTACCACTATACTTTCTTTCAGCTTTAATGCTTCAGCATTAAAGTTAGTAAACTTAATGAACTACTTGTACTCCGAAAATGATACTGAAGAAATTCCAACCTTCAGGAAGCTACCTCTACCTCTTATCACTCTACAATGATGCATAGAAAGATTTAAATCTGAGAAAAACATACTTCCCTAATGTATAACAATTTTTTTAACACAATGTTTATGGCAAATTCCAAGAAAGTTAACCATGATACCCCATTAGTAACAATATTCTATAAATAGCACAGACAAGTTAAAGATCATATTGGCCTCAAGGGTGTAGGTCTAGCCTATAAAGTAACTACATAAAAAAAATTATTTAACAGATCTGTTCCTTTGTGTATTCAAAGTTGCAACAGCTGAATGTGGTGACTAAATATTTTACTGCATTTTAATCACATTTGCCTTGCTAAGCGAATACAGCTAAAACTGCATAGAGGATTTTATTCCATTTTAGTAAACAATTTTGTTGATGTATGTGTTCCAGTCAGTTACTGTACACCTGTGTGAACCTACTGAAAGCAAGGAGTTTTCACAAGCATCTCTGAGTGCATAATCTGAGAATGAAGCCACACGGGTGAAACTGAGAACCTAATATGCCCTTCAGAATCTTTATCAGTCACAATGATGCACATGAGAGAAAGCCAATCTAGATTGGCTATCAGAATCCAGGCTAAATTTGCAGTATTTGAAATCAGAATGCCTTTTATTTAAATTTGAAAACTGAGCATGTCTGATCTAGAAATCACTGACACAAACATGAATACCCCATGCCATTTTTTAGTCACTGCACATTTATACTTTTAATTTTTACTAACCACAAAACAACAGCATAGGAACTACACTTTTCATCATTTTTACTTAAACTGACATAGTTAGGCTGCTTGAAGATATTAATATTAAATCCAACAGAATTCTTTTAATTTTGTTATACAAATAGATATTTTAATGAAATATATACTTATAACACTTCTGAAAGCTAATTATTCCACATGTGAAATTAGCATATTTTAAAATTTAATGCAAAGCCATTTGTTCTCCTCTCCAACACTCTCTTCAAATTTAGGCCCCAGATCCAACAATGAGGTCAAACTGATGACCTCCAACTTCAGTGGATCTCCATGAAGACATAGAAGGTCCATCCACATAGATCTCATTACAAGATCTAGACCTTATGGCTAATCACTTGCCAAGTATGGTTTAAAACCGGTTTATGCCCATGACACTGTATGCTTAGTTTAAGTCTTGAAAAAGTGTTTGGCAGGCATAAAATAAACATGTTAAATATATATTAATATAGAACATTCATGTTTTTACATTTTTATATTAAATGTTACTACCTCCACACTGGCAATAGATTATATATATTTTTCCTAATTGGAGTCTGAACATTAATTATGTGAAAATTGAGCTTTTTATCTTGCTATATTATGGTGGCTTGTTTGAGCAGCAGTTTGAAAGCATTATAAACAAACTATAGCATGTATTGCTTATAATTAAATTATAACAGTGATACAATTTATTTATCATTAAATTTAAAATTGCTAATTTCAGCACATAGCACTGTATTTCCAACCAGGCTCCAGATATTTTTTTAACTGGATACTCTGAGGCCAGGTCTACACTAACCCCCTAATTCGAACTAAGGTACGCAACTTCAGCTACATGAATAACGTAGCTGAAGTTCGAAGTACCTTAGTTCGAACTTACCTCGGTCCACACGCGGCAGGCAGGCTCCCCCGTCGACTCCGCGGTACTCCTCTCATCTAGCTGGAGTACCGCAGTCGACGGCGAGCACTTCCTGGTTCGACTTATCGCCGCCGAACTACCCGGTAAGTGTAGACCTACCCTGAGAGTACAGATTAAGGGCCCACTGCTGCAAACCCTTACACACATGACTAGTCTTTATTCACAAGTATCCCCACTGACTTCAACAGGCTTCTCACATGAGAAAGTTGGCAGGAACAGACTCTTAGTATTATGTGGAGGTCATGACTTAATTTTGTTTAGCTTACTACATCATGATAGCTTGTTTAGGTGGCAGTACTTGAGAACATGTTATATTCACACAAACAAATGTATTTTTATACATTTTTACTGTGTGTGTGTGTGTGTGTGTGTGTGTGTGTGTGTGTGTGTGTGTGTGTGTGTGTGTGTGTGTGTGTGTGTGAGAGAGAGAGATCTATAGATATATATAGATAGATCTCTCTCACACACACACAGTTAATCATGTTTCAAAGCACCAACATCCAAACAAGTCACCAAAATATAGTAGTCAACAACATATTCAACCACTTGTGTATTAAATCATAATTTCATATTTATTATATACAAAACTACATTAAAAGTTATTAAAGGTAGAAAACTTAAGCACTCAAAAGGTAGGAAATGCCAGAATTAATGATGTCTGCACATAGTTAGAGGCAGAGGTAACAGCAATACCTATTGTTACGATTAGCTAACACTACTTTAAACACCATGTTTTCGGCTCACTTATAACTTTGTCAAACTTTAATCATTTGGGCTGAAATTTGTCATGCCAGGTGCATGCCTCGAGCTAATTTTTTTGAAGTTTCTGGAAAAATAATTCAGCTGTTTTTGAAAATTAGGTGAGAGAAAAATGTGTGTTCTCAATATTAAAAAAAAAAAGAAGAATCCTTACAACCGTATTACTGAGAAGCTATAGCACCTCCATGCTTTGAAACAGGGTCTTGACATTTGGCGGGGATCATCCCGGGGTTAGAGAGGTACTTCTTTGCTGTCCCTATAAAAAGCCTCCCAAATTTGGCTGAGTTATAAGTCTCTGAAAATTACTTCACATGTGCTCACTAGAATTTTGTGAAGAGTCTGGCATCAAAAACATTCAGTTTGTGCTGGACGTCCTCCAGCTTAGCAGTGCAGGAACTAAACAAGTCTTTTCTTCAGTTGCTCCTCCTACTTGTCAGGCCTTCTGTGGCACCCAGCACTTTACTGTGCTCTCAATGTTTCCCCGGTGGCATACAGGCAGTATACAGAAGCCACGCAATTCAAATGCAGGGGGGGTGAGGAATACAAGCAGGGGTGGGATTACAAGAGTTTGTAACCATTAGATGACACTTTGAATCTTAGAATGTAACCCAGAATTTCTGAGACTCAGCATTCTTCTGCTGTCTAGCAAATATGTACACTGGTCAACGTATGGCAACAGCCTCCTACTGCTACCTGTTACTCTGTAAGCTCACCTGGTAGAAGTCTGTCCTGTAGATCTAAAAATACCAACCTTACCAGTGACCCACATGAGGAGGGTTAATACAGTTCCACATGATGGAATTTGTTTTTTCATTTTGCTATTTTAAAAACCTAAACCTACATATGAAAACCATGTTAGAGGAAAATTGAGATTGCAAAGCCAAGCAGTCAAATGTTAGGAAATGCCAGAATTAAGGTTGTCCATGCAATTGTAATTTGGCCCCCTTGTGCAGTATGACATAGTAATTACATGATCACGTACATTTTCCCTCCACAAGATCCTGCCTCATTCAGTGCACATGGTAAATAGTGCTCAGGGAATGAATTAGGCTGTTGTCTGAATAGGATCTTAGCCTCACTTGCTGCAGAAGTTGAAGGTTTGTAGTTAATGAGGAAGAGAACTGTAGAAACTGAAAGGATAGTCTCACCATTAAGGCAGTAGTATGCCACCCTGAAGAACTGGATTCCATCCTTCTTTCTGCTACAGAGTTCCTATTTGATGCTGGGCAAGTCACTTAAACCAAAGTTTTCATAGGTGGCCACTAATTGAGTGTTCATCACTTTTTGGGTGCCCAACATTGGGACACCCTAAACCTGATTTGCAGAAGCACTTAGCACTCACATGTGCAAGTAAAGTCAAACGGAGCTGTGCTTTGAAAATATTAAGTACTACAGAAGTACTAAGTACTCAGAAAAATCAGGCCCTATGCATCATAAACTGGACATCCAAGATTTATGGACACTTTCTACAATTTTGACCTTAATCCCCATCTGTAAAATGGGGGTAATCACAGAAGCATAGAAATGTTGGGCTGAAGGGACCTCAACAGGTCATCTAGTCCATATGACTGCATTGAGGCAAGACAAATAATAATATCATATTACCTCACAGGACTGTAATGAGGATAAATTCTTTCAGATTTGTGAAGCACTCAGATACTTCAATGGTAAGCACTACAGAAATCCCATAAGGAAATTAATAATTCTGTATTCAGTGCAGAATTTGGATGGTGCGTGGTAAATAAGCCATAGGGCCACACATATAATGATAAAAATAAATTATGAATAGGTAGCTAGTCAATGAGCACTGTCGATCCCGAGCACTGAATGAGGCCTGGGTCCTGTGGAAAATAGCAGTATGTGATAATGTAACTAACGATAACTGCATATACACAAGGGGACTGAATTAAGGTTGCATTGCGACTTTAATTCTGGCATTTCCTAATTTTTGAGTCCTTTACTTTGCACTCTTACTATTCTTTTAACAGCTTTTGTACATGATATGTATATATATGGACTAGAGTTTGAATAAAATGTTTCACATCAATTCCTAGCAATACTATTTTGCAAAAACTATAGAGAGTTGCCCATATTTGTAAAGCACTTTGAGACCTATGGATGAAAGAGTGCTGTCAAGGGGGAAAATTCTATCACTGAGAAACAGGTAACATTGATTTATTTCAAATACTAATATGCTAATACTAATACTAAATACTAATAGAAATATGATGAAACATTTCTAGAATTTATTTTTATTGAAGGCAAAAAAAGACTGTATTAAAATCTTTCAAGTTTAACATGGAAGAAATGAATATTGAAGAATTGTTCCTTTCTTTATAGTTTCACTCAAGTGAATTGTAATCTTCAAGTTCTATCTCTGTGCACTATCAATGATTATATTTAATTCAACTGAAGTTCCTGTTAATGTTATATGTACATTTGGGCCAAAATCCTCTCCACTGCTACCAGGGTTTTCTGGGGTGGATAATGGGGCAGGAAGCAAGAGAACTGTAGGTTCTGCATAGCCTCTGCCAAACTCCCTCAAGGTCTACACCCCCAACTCTCTCACCTTTGTGAAGTAGACCTGCACCAGTTCCAACATAAGAGGGCCCTTTGCACCCACTTGGGGTGGGGTTCTGGATTTGCCCCTTAAAGCAAATGCTGCCTATAACTGTAAAGGAAATAAAAAGATGCAAATTTAAATAAATGGAGCAGTAAGTCCTCACTACAGTCCTTTAATAAATTATTTTTAAAAGGGTTTCTCTGTGATTAAAAAAAGGTCATCTTTTACGCAGAGTGTCTCCACAGAGAATCCATATCAACAATAGACCTGAAGATGTCTCCATGTAATTGGACTTTTATGATTATTCAAATCAGAAACTAACCCGAATAGGAAATTTTCTAAAAAATGGAAAAAGCAAGATTCAAAAGAAGCAGTACCAAATTAAAATAGTCAGTTCTTTCCCCCATTAAATGCAACAGGGTTTTTTTATTTGTTTGGTTTTTGTGGTATCATATGCTGAGAAACAAAACAGCTATTCTAATACAGGCTAATCTTTCCCCAGCCCCAACCTAAATCGTAAGTCATCACACCAGAGACTATCCATAAGTATTGAATACATGTGTGCACACACCCAAAGAGTATATAGTCCAACAAATATTTTCTAGCAACAGACTATTTACCTGAATTCTTAATTTCAAGACTTAAGAAATTTCTTCTCTACTTCTAGATACTGAGGCTGCACAATTTAGTTTCTCTTTCTGAAGCAATTACTGATTTTTCACTAAAATGTTTTTGGTTTCTGGAATGGCTCTCATGAACTAAATTTTAATATAAAATCAATATTATTACTTTTGTATTACTACATATGTTTGGCGCACATAAAAGCATCACATTTAACAGCTTTAGACACTGAAAACTGCAATAGAACACCTTATTTCAATCCCTAGCTCAAACCATTTCCTGGTTTAACTGGCATCTCTTTCACCTATTACTCTTCAAAAGTATTTTGTATACAAGTGCAAGAGTATCCAGAGGGCTCAATCAGCATCAAGGCTGCCTTGTCCTAATTATCAAACATACAAAAAATACAGTCCCTGACCCAAAGAAATTACAATCTAAGGCCTTGATGCTGCAGTTAGATCCCAGAGTGCCAATTAAGTCAACAGGGCTCCTCATAGTGCAAGAGTCACTCCATGTGTCCAACTGCAGGATTGGGGCCTAAAATTGATTGTACTGGCAGGTTTATGATTCTGAGTTCTGTTTTACTTTCACAAATAAGAGAAGTATATTGTTGTTACCTTTTTAAAATGTTTAAAAGTTAAATATATACCTTCATCCTGAAACCCAGGTTATTTAAAAAAATGTAAAGGCAACTTCAGGAAATACATCTTTCCCAATTTTTGTGGGAATCAAATTGTGTAAAAATCCCACATAAATAGGAGGAGGAACAAAGTGACTACACATGGAAAACAAACTACAACATACACAAAGTGCTGTGAAATGTACAAAATAAACTGAAAAATGTTTTTCTCTGTTCTCTTTCAGTTACAACTCACACACCTAGGATTATTTTAACACTAATAAATAAAAATCACTTCTGTCTGACTTTTAAAGGTTATGTGCTTAACAGTTATTTAAGTAAACTGTTCCCATTTTTTAAGAAATTTTCTTTTTGGACACCTAGCTGTTCTGACAAATGGAAGTACAGTTTCTTATGCTTAGGGGAAAATAGGCATGAAAATTAAATACTTCTGGTTTTCCACAATTTTTAAAATTTCATTTTGAAAATGTTAACTAAATATTAACTTCTCTCAGTAAAGTGTGTACAGTAAGTACTTTTAATTTCCAGATGTTCAAATATTTTTGAGTTTGAGAAAATATATCACCAAGCAGCCCATGATAAAATTAACCACATTGCATATCCCGAGAGGAAAAAAATAAGATTAAAAAAAAAATCACAAATACACAGTCTGCAATTTACAGATTTGTTTATAAACATGTTTTTCATTTTTCATATATATGATTTTTATCCAGAACCGTGCATGTTTGGGGATTTTAAAAACAAGCAGTAAACAGTGTCAGAAGAGAAACTTGACAGGAACTATATAGCAGCTCAATTCCTACTCATATCTTGCATGTTTCAAGTCAATTGCCTTATTTAATTTAAATTACTGAAATTAAAGTGTATAAATCAAACAAGTTCATTAGCAGTCATCTAACCGAAACTAATTTTTGCTTGTTCCAGAGACTTGTTTTTTAAAAATGACGAGAGAAACCCTAGGGCCAATGTCGCTTCCTGATGATGAAAATTACCCAAGTACAACAACTGTTTTTGTACAGTCCTTTCTTTCCTGTAAACTAAAGCTACGTCGGCCTCCACACACTCTATGGCCCAAAAGAAAACAGCAATTCAGTTACACACAGAGACAGGACAATTCGAGACAACTTGCAGCCCTCTCTGCAATTCATAAAGTTTAAAAATAAAAGCTGCTTTATCAAAGTGTAAATGGTTCCTCTCCATGCATGTAGGCCTGAGGCCCTGTTGCAAACAGTGTCTCACAGGACCAGGCAGCACAAAGACAGGAATGGGAGATTAGTGGGAGGGAGGGAGGCCGGGATTGGGGCTCAGCAGGATCTTCAGGCTTTTTAAAATTCAAACTGCTCCCTGACCAATACAAATCACGGACACGCTACTGACTACTACATGGATTTACAGCATTAAAAACACGCCTTCTACGTGACAGCTATATTAAGTTCAATCTTTTAAACATGTATCAGGGCACTGAGAGGCAAGATAGCAAGGTTGAGCAGGAAGACCCTGAACACAAAACAAAAAGTTACTTTTAAAGACACATTAACCACTTAATGTTACAAGAGATCTCCCTGAACAAGAAGAAAACCTACTACAATATAATGAAAGTTTATTGTGCAATATTGCTACATTTTAACTACTTGAAAATTTCCTTTCAATATTAAATATGAAACTTAGTATCAAAACAGCCTGATCAGAGCAAATTTTCACCAATGATGCAGTTTTATTGGAAGTATTTTACAGGTTAACAGCAGTTACTATAAATTTACCATTTTTTTCAAAAGCATTCTCAACTCCACTACACATTAGTCCAAAGTTTACTTTACTATAAATGACTTACACCATTTACTTTTAAAGAACTGACACTTATCACAAGTCATTTACAGACACTTTTGACCTGTTACAATGACACCTAGTTACACAAACATCATGGACACAAACAGCCAATAACAATTCCAGGACCTCAAAATGATCTGACCTGACAAGAAAGGATGGCTCTTATTTTAATTCAATTTAAATCCCATATTCTTAGGGTAAGATCCCAGCTTTACCTTGATCACTGAAATAACATACATTTATCGCTCTATGCATGACCCCTGCCCATTTATTCACAAGTTATTAGAAAGCATAAAACAGTATTTTTGTATATTACTTATTCATGAAATATATATGTCTCTACGTTTATATACTGTATTGATAACCGACATGATACTTCATGTATATTTCCTGGGGTCTGCAGGTGTTCATGGTGTGTCAATCATTCAACAAGGACTAATTGTATTCTATATATAAAAGTAATGATTACAGTGCTAGTCAATTAGTATATATTGGGGGGTTCAATCCTTTAAACTGTACAACTCCATGTGTATTAACTTTTGAATGTTCAAACTGGAGTTTGTTTAAGGAGAGAGAATGGTGAGGATAACAGGTATATTTGTTTCTGGGTATAATGGAAATATTTATTTCTCCCTGCTCCTCACACTGCTCTCTCCCGGTCCAGAAGTCTCTCTGGGCTGGTTGCGCTGGGACCCCCAGTGAAGTTGTAAATATGGTAAGGGATCATTGCACATTTGCTGTTAATTGTATTGTTTCCTGCTGCTGCTCTCCGGGTTGAGGCCTGTCACTGAGAAGCCGCTTCGCCTCTCTAATCCCCGAGCTGGAGTGAAGGCGCTGGCCGGCGGCCTGCGCCCTCCGCCGGGCCTGAGCCTCCCGGCAGCCCGGGAAGAGCCAATCTCCTCCGCCAAACCCTACAGAGAAGGAAGGGGGTTGTGCAAGGAACACCTCCGGCTGCCCCTCACTCCCCCTCTACCCGGGTAACAGCTAATCCCCTCTGCTCCCGGCAGAGCTGGGCCGCCTGCGCTGGAGGCCCGGCCCGCTGTTGGAGAGGGCAGGGAGGGGAAGGGGAGACAAGGAGGGGGAATTACCTGAGCAAATCGGCGTCTGAATCCAACGAGAATCCGAGAGAGGGGGAGAGGAATCCGCCCCCCTCCCTCCTCAGAGGAGCCGCCGCCGCTGCTGGGCCGCCGCCGCCGCGGAGCAGGAGGCGGAGGGGAGATAATATAACAACAATAATCCGGGCCGGGAGGGGGGCTGGCTCCTCTTCCGTCTCCTCCTCAGTGTAGCGAACATGTAGAGCCGGAGGGTGAGCGGCCGAGACAAATCCCTTCCCCCTGAGCCTGCTTCACAACATCAACACGGGCCGGGCAGAACCGGTTCCGAGACACACACCGACCCGGGGGGCCGCTGCCACTGGCCCGCCGCTACCGCCACCGCCTCTCCCTCTGTGCGTGTGAGTGTATGCGAGGTGGGGAGGGGGGGTAGTTTGGGCACGGTGAGTCGGTACCGAGCGGGGGGGGGAGGAGGAGGGGGAAGGATCCTGTGTGTGTCTCTCTCCCTCTCAGAACAAAATGCCGACCGGAAGTGCAGCTGCAGGAATGACTCCCTCCACCGGCGCCAAACACCAACAGCCTCCCCCTTCCCTCTGCCGCTGCTGCTGCTGCCTCCTCCTCGTTCACTCAGCCAGCCAGCCCTGTTTCCGCCACCGCCACTGCTTTCCTCCCCTCCCTGCAACACACAGCAGCTGGAGCTTCTCCGTCTGCCTCGTCTCGCCTCTCGGCTGCCACAGCTGATGTCCCTCTCCGTCTCTATCTCTCCTTTTCTCCACCCTTCCTCTGCCTCCGAGTTTCTCTTTCTTTTCCCTTTATCATCTAGATGAATCCGACTGGAGTTTGGACTTAGGCCTGCGCTAAGCAGAAGGGAACCTGCGATCTGTGAAGAGGGCACCATTTGAAAGAAGATTTTCTTTTAATGTTGATGAGAAGGAAGACTTTAAATGACTGCAAAATCCTTTCTCGCATGAGGTACTTGAAAAGGTGCATTAAAATGAATCCCAAAAGAAGGCAATCTTCCCGTTCCGAATGACTGCGATTTAGCAGACCTTGGAAACTTGCTGGATCTTATTTTATTGTTGTTCTTGTCCGTGTGTGTTAAGATGCTGTTGTAGCCGGATTTGAAACATCAGATGTTGAGAATGTTGCTGTGTATGGATGAGTATGGTAACCGAATAATTGATTTTTGAAATCAGCCTTCTTGAGCAAGTGCAGAGGAGGGGAGAGACTGCTGTTGAAGTGAAGGCTCCTTGGTTGGAAATTGAAATGTTTGTTGCCAGATTTTCCTAGAAAAGACTTTACTAGGCTAATTATGTGTTGTGAAGGAATCTTTGGCGAAGGCAACAGCCCTAGTCAGAAGGCTTTTCTATTTTCTGTTCGGGCATTGTGTGTGATCATACCACAGGATAGTACGAAGTGTGTGTCGTTCATTTATGCTGGGTTAACCGCCTCCTTTTTGCTCACTATTGAGATTCCGATCCTGCAGTCCTTACTCAGACAAGACTCCAGTTGATGTCAATAGGAGTCTTGTTTGAGTAAGGATTGCAGGATTGGACCATACAATTGGACAGTAAGTACCTGTAAATGTCGTGGAATGCATCCTTTCGGCTATGGGTAGACGTAGTTTACACATGGGAGAAATGCCTTCCAGATCATGACATTGCTCTTACATGCAATGCAACTGGATCCTCTCTGACCTCTATGTGATGATTGCTTGAATAATACCAGGTATGTCTCCACCACCGTTTTAAAAACGTGGCTGTCCCTCTCAAATTGAAAACTAGTTCATAGTGTCAGAGTGGAATATAATGTTTTTAAAAACTACATATTTTGGGGTGAAGGCAGTAGGAGGGATATCTTACTTTAGTGCTGTATTGATGATACTAATTTCATATGGATAAACATATATAAGTTTAAAGGGACAGACAACTTAAACCACACTTTTGTCTGAAATTTGTTACCTACACTTGTTCCACATAACCATTTAGGCCCTGATCCTGCAAATGCTTATGCATCACATGTAATTAGGGTGACCAGATGTCCCGATTTTATAGGGACAGCCCCGATATTTGGGGCTTTTTCTTATATAGTCACCTATTACCCCCCACTTGGGAAAATTGTCATTTTATTACATTAGATCTGCATCAGAAAAGTAATTAAAGGATTGGAAGCAACGGTTGTTTTGGAAACTATTGTTATGACATGATAGATTCAGAATTACTGTAAAATTAAGCTCAAGTAAAAACTAAATATATTTTACTTATCTAGAAGCAATTCGATATAAAGGTTATTACAGTAATAAAGTAAGGTCCTGATCCTGGAATCAGATCCATACAAGTAGATCTCTGTAGTCCATTGTCTTTATTGGACTCCACGTCCAACCATATCAAGTATCGGGTCATATATGTCTACAGAACAATTTATTATACATAGATTCATCATGTTATATGATTGATGTCCAGGAGGAAGAAAGATTATGGTGTCATGAAAGTTATAAAAACAAAATGTTACAACAAAAGTGAATTGCAGGTGATAAGTCTGCAAAAGTTTTACACCTCATCCTGCTTCCTTTGAAGTCAGTGGAAGGCAGTTAAGACTACATCTTTTCCTCTAAATGACAAATGTATGGCTGTTATCACTGTAAATCTAAGATCATCATCACTCTAAATGTGCACACTTCTTTAATTTTCTGATTACTTGTTAGAATGAATAAAATAACTATGCACTGTAATTTTTCCATTTGTTTTTACAGGATCTGGTGTAACATATTCATTCAAGTTTTCCCTCATTTTAAGTTCTGCATGGTGTACTCTAGTAATGGATAGAGCACCGGAGTGGGACTCAGGAGACCTGGATTCTATTCCTGGCTCTACCACTGGCTTGCTGGGTGACCTTGGGTAACTCACTTCATCTCAGCTTCCCCATCTGTAAAAGGAGGATAATGATACTTACCTCCTTTGTAAAACGCTTTGAGATCTCTAAATAAAAAGTGATATACAAGAGCTTTTTATTATTACCATTATTTCTGTTTAATGATTAGTCAATTCATATGTAATATGTACTGATTTCTGCACAGAATTTTTTGGAAGGTCTTTGATATATCTGCATAAATAAAAAGCCCTCACAAGACAGTTTATATTTTTAAATAAATAAATAAAACTTGCTGGCAATTTAAAAAACTGTTGTGCACAATTTTGGGAATTCATTGCATATATGTTCTATGGGTAGAATGCAGTGTAGCTCAACTAGCATTCTAAATTTATCAAGTTATTGAGGATTTTGGTATTAAGTCTGAGTTACAGTAGTGAATAGGAGTAAGGCAATGATGAATGCTATTTGCCAAGAATGTAAATATAAAGTAATGCTTATTGCATTGACTCTTATCCACAGGCACAAATAATTGCACCATATAATTAATTCACTGGGGAATATTCATCTTGAGAAGAAAATAACCTTAAGGTCAGGTGAAACTTTCAGTGATACAGATTAAAAAAAACCAACCCAGCCAAAGTAGCCTGCAGCATAGGGAATAAGATATGTGTACAGATAACTATGTTATGATTTTCAGGTTTACAATCTGGCAGTGACCATTTATTTTCTCCGATATAGGAACTGAGTGTAAAATTCTATCCCATTGCAAGTTTCCTTATACTAGTTCCTTAGTATAATCAAGCAACAGGAAATTCGGATAACATAGCACAAAATGATTCATTTTCTTTTTCTTGTAAAGTAACTACAAAACCTTTTTTTCCCCCAGTCCAGAAGCTCCAAGCCTCATTTTAGTAACTTGCATTAATACAACTGTATTAAGAATTTTTCTTTTTGTGTGAAATGTTCAAGCCATGTATAATTCAAGAGAGCAAATTGTGCCCTCCTGTAGGGGAAAAACATAGAAAGCTACAAAACTCCCAGAGTTTCAGTTTAGAGTTATTTCCAAATAATCCTATTAGGAGTGGATTCTAACCTTTAGATATCCAGATGTCACAAGATCAGAATTTATACAAATGTTCTTTGGGAGCATCCACAAAGGGCTCCCTGTGGCTAATACTCCAGCCAAACAGGCATCTGCCTTCTGCAGCAAATGCAATTTCTGAGTGAGCTTCAAGGATAGCCCATGTAGAGCACATAGCAGTAATCCAATATCAAGGTCTTAAGGGAATGGCCAGTGGTAAGGAGATCCACATGAGAGAGAACTGATCAGTCACCTTACAAGATACAGATGCAAAAAGAGTTTTGTCACTGAAAGAACTTTGAAATCCAGAAAAAGAATATGAGGATCCAAAAGCATGCTGTGATGGGGTGTACCAGGCCCTTCATAGCCCCTTCCTGGAGGTCTTGTGGTCCTACTACACCTCACCCCAGGAAAGGAGTAGCGAAGCTGGGTCCTTCAGTTGTGCCTAGAGAGGCTGCATGAAAGCAGTAAACCAGAGTCCATCAGGCTCAGATAAAATGGGACCAAAGGGTAAGGAAGAGTGCTCCTCTCTGGCCAAAGGAACTTGAGCGACAACCAGAGTTCAGAGAGCAAGGACCTGAGAACTTTAACCATGAGGTAAGAGGTGAAGATAAAGGGGCCAGGTGGAAAGAGGCCCAGGTAAATAGCAGTAACAAATTTAAGTGGCTGCTGTTTATAGGGCTTCGGGGTTAGAACCCAAAGTAGTGGGCAGGCCCAGGTTCTCCCACCAACCACTGGTGAAGTGCTATAAATCCCTAAAAGGGGACAAGGCTTGTTTGGAAGCCCAATGAAGGACTGAATTTTAAGGGCACTGTCCCCAGCATACCTTCCAGATACTTCCTCCCCACTTACTAACCTCTGTCTTTTCTGGACTGAATTTCAGATGGATCTTTTCCGTCAAAGATATTGTATTGGCTAGACACTGGAAAAGCAAACTCACTCTCTAGGTTTTATGATTAAAGAAACATAGAATTGCATGATAGTTACATACCCATACAAGGAAAGCAAATTTCAAATTCTTTGGAGCCCCACATGAGAGCTATGAGGATTAATAAGTAAATTCCTAACACACTCTCTGAGATCTTTCTGAGAAGCACTAAAGTAATTCTGTCTTTTCTGTCAGGATGTGCAAGTGAATCAGTACACCTTCATGATCAAGGGAATCAAAGGTTGTTAAAGTCAGCATAAACATTTGACCTCTATCCCTTGCAAGAAGATGATGGGCTAGATTCACAAAAAAAAAGGCAAAAAACCTAAAGACAGAAGAATATCTCAATTAGGGATGCATCATATGTAATTTTCAAACAATCATAATTCTTTAAAAAACCAATTATTCAAACTTAGAAAAGTCCATTTTCCATTTAGTGGTTTATTTGTTTTCCAACTTTTAAAGTTTCTTCATTTGTTTTTACTCTCCCATATTTTAAAATTGTCTAAATGATTTTCCCCTCAGATTTTCCAAAAATAATTTACCTTTGGACAGAGACAAAGCCTGGAAAGATTCAGCTCAAAACATGTGTATGTTGGAGGCTAATAGGGGAAGATTGTGTATTGTTTTGAAATCATATGTGAGTGAAAATAAGAAGTTATAATGGAAATTGTTTTGAAATCTTAAGTATAATAACCATGGTCAGTGACAGGTCCAATGTTAATTTTAAGAATTTAATTTTAATGGAGTTTATCTTTGTATATTTTTTTAGAAGTGTATTAATCTACAAACTCATGTTTGTTACTGTTTCAGTTATATTACAGTATAACTGTAATGCTTAGGAGCCCTAACCAGGATTGCATCAATTCTGTTAGGCAGTGTACAAACATAAGAAGACACAGTCCCTGGCCTGAGGAGACTCCAGTATGTATATATGTATCTTTGTCTGTACGTTACCTGCACAAACATAATCAAAATAATTGGTTACATATGATATATTACTGTAATTTTAGGGGAAATAATTTTCTTAAATAGCACCATGGTATGACCCATAACTCCTAATCATCTATGAGGGGTTTAAGTGATTGAATTGATCAAATAATGATATGTACTCTGTGGTTCCTGAGATACTTTATCCTGACAATCATCCATTCTGTATTATATCCCATATAATAGCCATTCATAGATTTCTTCAAGTTTCTCAGTGTTTTTCTGTACTTTCATTCACGTTCCCCTTCATTTCCAGAGTTATATCTCACCATCTTGTGCTTTGCTCCAGGCTCAAGTTCCAGTTTCCATTAGTCTAGTTCATGCTGTCTCTCTTCTGTTCAAAGCCCTTGTTTTTTCTTGCATTTCCTCAGGGATTATTCATCTTTTCTCTTTAGACTGTATTTTCCCAAGCATTTTTTGAGTGTTTCCTCCTCAGCTGCTCCCGAAGATAGACACAAAAAGCCCCTAGTTGCCCTCTTTTCCCTTTTACTGTCCCTTCTCACTGACAAAGATCCTTCAGAATCCAAAGTTCTACCAGTCTGTCTTCAAGGACCTACCAACCTAAAGAGGTTTTCCTTAAAACCAACTATTTTACTACTCTTCTGGCCAATTTGGCAACAGAAAAGACTGGTTTATGGAGGGGGAGGATATGTTGTATCCCCTTAGTGGGGAGTGATGGGTATAAAACAGGCGTGGGCAAACTACGGCCCGTGGGCCGGATCCAGCCCGTCAGCCGTTTTAATACGGCCCTTGAGCTCCCACTGGGGAGTGGGGTCTGGGGCTTGCCCCGCTCCGGCGCTGCAGCTGGAGAGCAGGGTTGGGGGCCGCTCCGCACAGCTCCCGGAAGCAGCGGCATGTCCCCCCTCTGGCTCCTACGCGTAGGGGCAGCCAGGGGGCTCCGCACATTGCCCCTGCCCCAAGCGCTGCCCCCACAGCTCACATGGCCAAGAACCACGGCCAATGGGAGCTGCAGGGGCGGCGCCTGCGGACAGGGCAGCGCACACCAGAGCCGCCTGGCCATGCCTCTGCATAGAAGCCGAAGGGGGGAACATGCCGCTGCTTCCGGGAGCCGCTTGGAGCCTGCACCCCTGAGCTACGCCCCGGCACCCTTGCCCCAGCCCTGATCCCCTTCCCACCCTCTGAACCCCTCGGTCCCAGCCTGGAGCACCCTCCTACACCCCAAACCCCTCATCCCCAGCGCCTCCCCAGGGCCTGCACCCCCAGCCGGAGCCCTCACCACCCCCCATGCCCCAACCCCCTGCCCCAGCCCTGATCCCCCTCCCACCCTCCGAACCCCTCAGTCCCATCCCAGAGCACCCTCCTACACTCCAAACCCCTTCAGCCCCATCCCCGAGCCTGCATCACCCTGCCCCAGCCTGGAGTCCCCTCCCATACCCTGAACTCCTCATTTCTGACCCCACCCCCAGCCAGAGCCCTCACCTCTTCCTGCACCCCAACCCCAATTTTGTGAGCATTCATGGCCCGCCATACAATTTCTATACCCAGATGTGGCCCTCGGGCCAAAAAGTTTGCCCACCCCAGTATAAAAGATAGTGCTTGAATTGAATTTATGTGCCATGTCAATGATGGCAAAAACAATACAGTGAATGATATCTGTGTTTGAAAAACACTTTATAAAGTAAATCAGCTAAGGATCAGCTGGAGAGCACGTTTAGTCAAAACTTATATTTTATCATAGTTGCATCTGTTTTCTTTACAAAAAAGCAGTCATATGAAATTATGATACGTGAGCTGGTTCAGGGAAAAATGTTAAACATCTATAGACTGTATTGCAGTTGAAAATATTTTAACACAATCATTCCTTTACCAGAATTTTTTCTCACCTATCTTCAAAAGGTTGTATTTAGGTTGCAAGTTCTGTGTGTCAACTTTGTTTTTAGCTTGTCTGTAAAAGTATTTAGCACACTATTAGTACTATAATAGCTTAAAATAGACTACTAGAAAATTCTCAGAGCTACTGAAGTTAATTTTTGGACTAAGGAACATCACAACTAGAGCTATGTAGACTACACATGATGCAAATGAAAATACTCAGTGTTTGTGCCTTTGAATTTATTTTGCAGTCTACAAGTGTTTTCTTCAAAGTCTGTCACATACATGACTTAAACAAAATATTTGTTTATGATTTTTTTTCACTATCTGGATCTCAACAACCATTTAAGAGCAGCTTTTCACAGTACATTTGAGTTTTGAACTGGAATAGCTTGGTTTCATCACATAGTTAGCATGGTATTTCTAAGGCAGTGGTTCTCAACCAGGGGTATGTGCACCCTTGGTGTGTGTGTATAGGTCTTTCAAGGAGTACATCAACTCATCTAGCTTTTTGCCTAGTTTTACAACAAGCTACATAAAAAGCACCAACAAAATCACTAAAAACTAAAATACCATACTGTCATGAATATACAGCTAAGGGTAACATAAAATCCCTCCTTTACCTGTAAAGGGTTAAGAAGCTCAAATAACCTGGTTGACACCTGACCAAAAGGACCAATAAGGGGAGAAGATACTTTCAAATCTGTGGGGGAAGGTTTTTGTTTTGTACTCTCTTTGTTGTTCTCTCCGGGACAGAGAGTGACCAGGGCAGAAAAAATACATCTCCTAAAGCCATATCTGAAATAAGCATCTAAGATTACAAATTGTAAGTAATAGCAAGGAAATGCATTAGGTTATCTTTTATTTTAGCTTGTGAATTTTCCCTATGCTAAGAGGGGGGTTTATTCCTGTTTTTTGTAACTTTGAAGTTTTGCCTAGAGGGGAATCCTCTGTGTTTAAAATCTTATTACCCTGTGAAATTACCTTCCATCCTGATTTTACAGAAGTGCTTCTTTCACTTTTTTTCTTTATAATAAAGTTCTGCTTTTAAGAACCTGATTGGTTTTTAGTGTCCTAAAAAATCCAAGGGTCTGGTCTGTGCTCACCTTGTTTACCTATTTGGTTGGTATATTATTCTCAAGCCTCCCCAGGAAAATGGATGAAGAGGCTTGGGAGGATATTTTTGGGAAACAGGAACTCCAAGTGGTCCTTTTCCTGAATCTTTGTCTAACTCACTTGGTGGTGGCAGCATACCATCCAAAGACCAGGAAGAATTTGTGCCTTGGGGAAGTTTTTAACCTAAGCTGGTAGAAATAAGCTTAGGGGGTCTTTCATGCAGGTCCCCACATCTGTACCCTAGAGTTCAGAGTAGGGAGGGAACTCTGACACATACAATTACTTGTTTTACACTGTTCTAAACTATATACTGAAATGTACAATATTTATATTCAAATTGATTTATTTTATAATTATATGGTAAAATAGGAAAGTAAGTAATTTTTAAGTAATAGTGTGCTGTGACACTTTTATATTTTTATGTCTGATTTTGTAAGCAAGTAATTTTTAAATGAGGTGAAACTTGGGGGTACAGAAGACAAATCAGACTCCTGAAAGGGTTACAGTAGTCTGGAAAGGTTGAGAGCCACTGTCTTAAGGTTCCCTGTTTCACTAAACCCTACTCCTCATTCTCAGCAGTACCACAACAGCATAATTTTTGCTTATGTCCATGTGAAAGACAGGAGGAGTATGGGGGGGAGGGGGAGAGGGATTGCTCCAAAAGATTGTTGGAAGGGGCATGCACCTGATTGCCAAAGATATTAAATGGCAGAGCAGGCCACAAATCCTCCTCAAGAACAAGTGAACACCAAGTAAAGAAGGGAGATGATTATTGGGAGGTTATTGGTGATAGTGAGTGTCTGTCATAAGACTTGATGAACATGGGAGGAGGATTGTATGGAGACAAGGGTTGTAGGACCCACACCCAGTGATAGGAGTCTGTAGGTTTGGATGCTTATGTAAATTGAAGTCCGAACTTTTAGATGTTCTTCTATCACATATATATTTCCATTTTTGAGGCTGGCTTACTGTGTGCTTTCATATCTCATGTTGCTATATTAAAGGTGGAGTTTGCATGTTTTTATTTTATTATGTTGCCTTTGTAATCCTAGGAATCTGGCCAGGCTTATTTAAAGGAGAAAAGGAAATTATTTCAGTTTGGCAGACATGTTTGTGGTGCTTTTTTATCCACTAAACAGGACAGCAATAATGGAAGCTTCCTTCAATGCTGAATATTTTTCTTACCGTCTCTCTCACCTTTGTCCTCTTCCAAAAAATAATTTCAGAGATATCTATCAGACTTTCTTGAGAAGGTTGCTCTTCATAAGATTTGATATAATTTCTCTAGCACCCCAAAATTTCACAAAAAAACCTCTATATATGGGGGTTGCCAAAATGCCTGAAATGAAATAAAGAAATCTTCATTTGCAATTTCCAGAAAGAAACAATTCTTCACTTCAGTATATCTGTAATAATAAATAGATATACACCTCTACCCCGATATAACGCTGTCCTCGGGAGCCAAAAAATCTTACCGCGTTATAGGTGAAACCGCGTTATATCGAACTTGCTTTGATCCGCCAGAGCGTGCAGCCCCCCCCCCCCCCCCGGAGCGCTGCTTTACCGCGTTATATCCAAATTCATGTTATATTGGGTCACGTTATATCGGGGTAGAGGTGTATATATAACTGTCCTGGTAGTTGTGATATTGTAGTTAACTTTTAGGTTTAGAAATATCTTTCCTGTTTCAAGTATAATTAACGTTAGGTAGCAAATGCCTAATATACTATGAGAAGTTTATGTGTATTTTTTTTCTCTCTACTTTTAAAAAAAAGTTAACAGGGAAAAAAGAAATACAATATCTTTTTTCTTCACAAATGATAAAACAAAACAAAAAGAGAAAAGTTTTAGCAACAGTATATATGCTAAGCAACAAGTTACAGTATTAATAATATAACAGATGTGTGTCTGCATACATGTTTCTCTCTGATTGCAAAATCATACTGGAGTCTTTTTCTAAAGTGCTATTTTTGTGCATGTGTGAATATAGAGCTCATAAAAGGTCCTGAATTGATAACACTGGAGACTGAAGTCCTTATTTATCCATGAAATAGGGCAGCAATAACTCAAGCTTCCTTGCACTGCTCTGCTGTTATACCTCAGCCCTGAAGAGACCACCTCTAAAGGTTGAGAAGGTAGTTCAGTCTCTACTTCCATTCAGTACTTGGTCTTTCTGCATTTAATACTAGCCTCATAATTATTAGTTTTATTAAACAGCAGGTATTTAGAAGAGACGCTGGCAGACAGAAGCAGTTTTATATTCTACATAGGTTTTATTTTCTTAGAAGATATAGCAGCAGGAAATTGGGACTACAAAGGGCTATCCTTCTCCATTTGTTTACCATTTACTTCCCCACACACTCTGTCTGTTCTCTTTGTTGTGATTTTGGTTTAACTTTAGATTTTAAAGCTCCACAGGGTAAGGACCTTGTCTTGTTCATAGTTGCCAACAAAGCATCATACGTATCTATTGTGCTACACATTTTTCCCCCTATGATAATATAACTCTGCTCTTGTTTACCATCGATAAAATGGCTGCTGTTACACCAACAACTTCCCAAACATTTTGAATGGCTACAGTTACCCAAACACTCCAGATACAGACTGAAGGACATGACTCCTCACTTTCTTGGGACTCTTATTATTGCCTTGTAAATCAGAGAGACCATGCTATCTCACTTCATAATAGAAAACCAATTATGCTGAACTGTTAAAAATATCACAAAGAACATAATTGGAAGTTTAAAACACTTTGCTTTCTTAAAGTGCATTCAGATGCCTATAAGAAGTATTTAGGCATCTAAATCTGTATTTGGGCACCTAGTTTTGTAAACTAGCTACTCAGGGTCTAAATTAGCCTAGCCTCAGTTCTCCAAAAAACTACTTTATTTATTTGAAACCTGGACATGTCCCTCAATATTATACACAGAAAGATCTTGATTAGCCAAATCCATTAAAACTCTGCTACCTAGAGATTTGAAATGGCCTAATGACATTTTACTTTAGCACATCAGGTGAAGTTATTATTTACACTTTAAAATGGTTCCCCCAGTAACTGAATTCTTGATTAAACAAAGTTTTGGGGTGTCCCCTGAGTTGTCTAGATAATTGAGGTCCAAAGATATATTAAGACCTCTCAGTGCTACATTTATCTTAATTACTATCATGTTCTTCCCTTCTTTCTCCCCAGCCTCATTCAGGTAAATGAGGCCTGACTGTCACTGGAAGCCATTGCTGTGATTATTAAGTGAATTGTGATTGTGCTGAAAGGAAATACTTAAGCAGGTCAAAAGGACCTTGAAATACTTTGCAAGCCCAGAACTAACCAGGGTCAATGTTGTCTTGTGCCTAGAACCACAGCAGCCAGACTGACCCATCTGTTCCTTGGAGCTTGTCTATAAAAAGGGGAGAGAGACATCCCTTAGAATTTTACCTCAGGTATGCTTATTTTAATTTACAGATTTATCTCTTATGGTTTATAACTATAAGTTCACTAAGTCGTTTGAAATTTTGTTTAAAAAATATTGTCAAATAACTAACTGATTGCAAAAAATCCCCCCACCCCCTTTCTCATATGGGTAATGGAATGTTCCGATTGTTTCCTCAGATGGTTCAACTTTTAACTCCTTTTCTGCCAAGTCAGAACTACATCTTTTAAGTGTTTATTAAATCCCTATATACATTTTGTCTTTTTAAACACAAAAATACAACATACATTATTTAAAAAAACCTTCCAACATTTATAATGTGAACATATTAAAAGGAACAGGTTAAATTACAACCATCTTTAAAGATGAGAAATGGAATAATGCTAACTATACTTATCCATTGTGGGTTTTTTGTTTTCCATAAATTCTATTACCATATTTTAGTTTTTATTATTTGCATTACTGTACACCTAGTTATTTTTAAAGCACTGCAGATAATGATTTTTTTAAGTTTCACTTTAGATTTTGCAAACCTTAAACTGCATTATGATAGATTTATTCTGTTCATAACAACCTCTATAAAAATTTTAAATTATCTGTAGTAAGTATGTTTTATTAAAATAGAATTTTGAACTATCACTCAGCTAAAACCCTGTTTTAATTCCCTCAGCCTCTTCAACTACCAGCCCGTTTAATTTCTCTGTTCCTGTTCCACTTACTTCAGATGAACAGTTTTACTCCCATTCTTTCAAAATCCTATGTTCACTTCCTCTTTGTCCACTTCCAGTAGCCTGATATTGCTCTCAAAGACTCCACTGACCTGGCATAAGCTAAATCCAATTGCTTTTTTTCCTGTTCTTATCCCTCTTCAGTTTCTTGGCTGAACAGTGTAAACATTATAAACCATACTTTCCTTCCTCAAATCATCACCCCTATTGAGTTAACACTGGCCTCCTTTGGGTCTTTACCTACCTTACTGAATGCACGTGGCAATCTTTCCAAAAGCTTGGTATGATTATATGAAATGAATGTAAATTGTAGTTCTTAGGGTATGTCTACAGTACGAGGGTAGTTCGATTTCACTTAAATCGAATATGTGGAATCGATATTGCAAAGTCGAACGTGTGTGTCCACACTAAGGACAGTAATTCGACTTTGTGAGTCCACACTAACGGGGAAAGCGTCGACATTGGAAGCGGTGCACTGTGGGCAGCTATCCCACAGTTCCCGCAGTCCCCGCTGCCCATTGGAATTCTGGGTCGAGCCGCCAATACCTTCTGGGTAAAAAAAAATGTGTCGAGGGTGCTTTTGGGTAATTGTCATCATCCGTCCGTCACTACCGCCCTCCCTCCCTCCCTGAAAGCGCCGGCGGGAAATCAGTTCGCGCACTTTTCTGGTCAGTGACAGCGCGGACGCCACAGCACTGCGAGCATGGATCCCGCTGCGACCATCGCTGCAGTTGTGGCCGTTGTCAACGCCTCACAGCTTATCATCCACCTTTCCCAGAGGCAGATGCAGATAAACCAGGCGAGGAGGCTACGGCACCGCGGTGAGGGCCTGAAGTCTGAGAGTAGCACAGGCCTGTCAGAAAGCACGGGACCCAGCGCCGAGGACATCACGGTGACAATGGGTCATGTGGATGTTGTGGAACGGCGATTCTGGGCACGGGAAACAAGCACGGACTGGTGGGACCGCATAGTGCTGCAGGTCTGGGATGAATCCCAGTGGCTGCGAAACTTTCGCATGCGGAAGGGGACTTTCCTTGAACTTTGTGAGTTGCTGTCCCCTGCCCTGAAGCGCAATGACACCCGGATGCGAGCAGCCCTGACTGTCCAGAAGCGAGTGGCCATAGCCCTCTGGAAGCTTGCAACGCCAGACAGCTACCGGTCAGTCGCGAACCACTTTGGCGTGGGCAAATCTACCGTGGGGGTTGTTGTGATGCAAGTAGCCAACGCAATCGTTAAGGTACTGCTCTCAAAGGTAGTGACCCTGGGAAACGTGGAGGTCATCATAGATGGCTTCGCCGCGATGGGATTCCCAAACTGCAGTGGGGCTATAGATGGAACTCACATCCCTATCCTGGGACCGGAGCACCAGGCCAGCCAGTACATCAACCGAAAGGGCTACTTTTCAATGGTGCTGCAAGCACTGGTGGACCACAGGGGACGTTTTACCAACATCAACGTTGGATGGCCGGGCAAGGTTCATGACGCTCGCGTCTTCAGGAACTCTGGTCTGTTTAGACGGCTGCAGGAAGGTATTTACTTCCCGGACCACAAAATAACTCTTGGGGATGTGGAGATGCCTACAGTGATCCTTGGGGACCCAGCCTACCCGCTAATGCCCTGGCTCATGAAGCCCTATACTGGCGCCCTGGACACTGAAAAAGAACTGTTCAACTACCGGCTGAGCAAGTGCAGAATGGTGGTGGAGTGTGCTTTTGGACGTCTCAAGGGGAGATGGAGAAGCTTACTGACTCGTTGTGATCTCAGCGAAACCAATATCCCCATTGTTATAGCAGCTTGCTGTGTGCTCCACAATCTCTGTGAGAGCAAGGGGGAGACCTTTATGGCGGGGTGGGAGGTTGAGGCAAATAGTCTGGCTTCTGATTACGCCCAGCCAGACAGCCGGGCGATTAGAAGAGCCCAGTGGGACGCGCTGTGCATCCGGGAGGCTTTGAAAGCTAGGTTCCAGAGTGAGCACGGTTACCAGTGACTTTTCAGTTTGTGTACAGAGAAGCTGAACCTGCCCCCGTTTCTTTACCCAGTTAATGTTGACTATCCTCTCCAGTTACATACCCCCTTCACCCCCTTCCAAAAAAATAAAATCAGTTTTATTTTCTTAATGAACACCGTTGTCTTTATTACTGTTTTCGCGGGAATGTTTTAAACCTGGGACGCAGACTGTGGTGGGGAGCAGGTGTAGTGTACTGATGCAAATGATGCTTCTAAACTCCAGGAATGACAGGATTCGCAGTGGTGGACTGGTTGTTTCAACGGAGCCTGCCAGCCCTCCTGAGCGGGACTGCGTGTATGTGGGGGCTATGTGACTTTATGGCAGGGGGAGGAGGGTTACAGATCCCCTGCTGCGTGGCTCTGTGATCCAGGAAAAGGACCGCTGCATAAGATCTGTAACTGCCCTCCCCCGCCACAAAGTCACAGAGCAACCCCCCCACACCCCCCCATAACATGAAAACCACCTCCCAGAATGACCAGGGTAACTAGTCACTGCACTGTGTATGTGCCCTCCTGCTGGACCTGCCCCCGCCTCTGTACCCTGCTAAAGGTGACTGTCCTGTCCAATTACCAAGCCCCTTCCCCCCCTTCAGACAGACTCTCCTCCAAAAGAACATGATGGAAACAGTAATGAACAGAAACAACCACACATGAAACTGGGGGGTGAAACTTGGACGGGGGTTTGGGTGAGGCGGGAAGGAAAGGACTTTTCAAATTTTGGGGAATGACAGCCTTCTGGTGCTTGAGCAGTCTGCAGGGGTGGAGTGAGAGTTTTCACGGACTCTGCCGCCCCTCCTTCTTTGGACTTTGGGCGAGGGGGGTATGGGACTTGGTGGCGGGGGAGGGCAGTTACTGATAGACTGCAGCGGGGCTCTGTCCTCCTGCCTCCGTTCCTGCAGAACATCAACAAGGCGCCGGAGCGTGTCCGTTTGCTCCCTCAGAAGTCCAAGCAGCGTTTGAGTCGCCTGCTGGTCTTCCTGCCGCCACCTCTCCTCACGTTCCATGTGTGTCCGGTGCATTTGGGACAAATTCTCCCTCCACTGGTTCTGCTGTGCTGCCTGGGCTCGGGAGCAGCCCATTAGTTCTGAGAACATGTCCTCTCGCGTCTTCTTCTTCCTCCGCCTAATGTGCGCTAGCCTCTGGGAGTGTGATGCCAGTCTGGGTTGGGAGACAGTCGCAGATGTGGCTGTGGGAAAGAGAAAAAGGTAGTGAATTCCTCCAAAAGATAAATGTAGTTGTGAACAAAGAACATAGTCTTTCTCTGTGAACAAGACCATGCACTGCACCTATCACATGCGCACTCAGGACAAGGTCGAATTTTCGGACCTCGCCTTCAGTGCCTGGGGTCTTGCACTGCCGATCTGGGAAGTGGGGCAGGACACCGGAATTTCTGTAGCAGGCAGACATGGTAAGCCGTAGACTTGTGGCTGCTTAAAACTTTAATAGTAGCACTGGCCTCCTTTCACATTGAAAGCAATGCCAGTCTCTGCTGCCAGCAATCGGCCAAGCATGAACTCTGCCCCTGTCCCACCCCCTCGCGGCTGTCCCAGGGAAAGATCCCTGTATGCTGCCCCTCTCCCGCCTCCACCGCGTGGCTGTAAACCGGCGGTTACAGTTCTGTAAAGGAACGGGCAAGCAGTCCCAATACTAACAGTCCCCTACCTAATTCAAAGCAGGTCATCATGAGCGACATCACAATCATGAGGATCTCAGACAGCGATAAAGAAAGGATGCTTCGGGAAAGCCTGCAAAGACCAGGGCCGTATGCCGCCATGTTGTGCAAGGCTATGATCCCGGAGTACTTGAGGATCTCCTGGCGCGGAAACGTCTCCTACTTCGGAGGACCCAATAAGGCCGCTCTCCCCAGGAACCTGATGAACAGGCTTTCCAATTACCTCCAGGAGAGCTTCCTCGAGATATCCCTGGAGGATTTCAGCTCTATCCCCGGACATATAGACCGCATTTTAATATAGCTGCACTGGCAGGGACTAAAGAGTGGAGCGGCTTGGGCAGCAGAATCATGCACAACCGGACACTGTTAGATTTTTTTTAAATAGTTGGGACTGAATAGTTAAGCGCCTAGGGCAAACAAATCATGAAAAACACATTGTTCTTATTGTTAATATTCCAGTTCTGTTAAAAATAAATGTTTAGATGTTTAAAACACTTACTGCTTGATCCTTCCCCTGAATCTGTGTCCGGGTTAAATGCTGGGGACGGTTGGTAGGGGATCTCTGTAAGGGTGATGAAGAGATCCTGGCTGTCGGGGAAATCAGCTTGGTAAGTGCTGTCGACTGCCTCGTCCTCCTCATCTCCTTCCTCATCTTCCCCGTCCGCTAACATGTCCGAGGAACCGGCCATGGACAATATCCCATCCTCAGAGTCCACGGTCAGTGGTGGGGTAGTGGTGGCGGCCGCACCTAGGATGGAATGCAGTGCCTCATAGAAACGGGATGTGTGGGGCTGGGATCCGGATTGTCCGTTTGCCTCTTTGGTCTTCTGGTAGCCTTGTCTCAGCTCCTTGATTTTCACGCAGCACTGCGTTGCATCCCGGCTGTATCCTCTCTCTGCCATGGCTTTAGAGATCTTCTCATAGATCTTGGCATTCCGTCTTTTGGAGCGCAGCTCGGAAAGCACGGACTCATCGCCCCACACAGCGATCAGATCCAAGACTTCCCGATCAGTCCATGCTGGGGCCCTCTTTCTATTCTGGGATTGCACGGCCATCTCTGCTGGAGAGCTCTGCATCGTTGCCAGTGCTGATGAGCTCGCCACGATGTCCAAACAGGAAATGAGATTCAAACTGCCCAGACAGGAAAAGGAATTCAAATTTTCCCGGGGCTTTTCCTGTGTGGCTGGTCAGAGCATCCGAGCTCGGACTGCTGTCCAGAGCGTCAACAGAGTGGTGCACTGTGGGATAGCTCCCGGAGCTATTAGTGTCGATTTCCATCCACACCAAGCCTAATTCGATATGGCCATGTCGAATTTAGCACTACTCCCCTCGTTGGGGAGGAGTACAGAAGTCGAATTTAAGAGACCTCTATGTCGAACTAAATAGCCTCGTGGTGTGGACGGGTGCAGGGTTAATTCGATGTAACGGCGCTAAATTCGACATAAACGCCTAGTGTAGACCAGGCCTTAGTCTGTTAAGGACAAGTGTGCCACAGGTAAAGCTAGCTGGACAGAAGTTTTACAACTCACAAATCCTTATATCAGATGTACTATAGTAAATAATGTTCCAAGACAATGTTCATTAATGTTTTATACATACTTGTTGCTTGAAAAATGTTAGCTATTAGCCAAGATGGACAGGGATGGTATCCCTAGCCTCTGTTTGCTAGAAGCTGGGAATGGGCAAAGGAACGGATCACTTGATGATTACCTGTTCTGTCCATTCCCTCTAGGGCACCTGGCATTGGCCACTGTCGGAAGACAGGATACTGGGCTAGATGGACCTTTGGTCTGATCCAATATGGCCGTTCTTATGTTCTTATGCACATATGTTGTATATGACAGCAGTGGACTCAGTTTTCTTACTAGAAAGGGCTTCATTTACACAACGTAAACTCTGCAGTTGCAACCACAGCCATCAAAAGTGAAAAGAGAAGGCAATCATTTTGAATAACAATTGCAGATTTTGTTCAGTTCATCCCACAAGAGAAATGTCTGCTGATTTACTTGGAGAACTTGTACAACAATGAAGTGTAAACAAGGCTACTGTATTCATTCTTTATCTAAACTCATAATTTCGCGACTGAAGAGAATCTGCTGAAAAGGTGATATTTTTAGGCTACATGAGCCTCCATAAGATACACCCAGAATGTACGTGGCTCACCATCAGAACGAAATCTAGAACAACTCACTGATGTGATGGAAACTTAGCAGCTAAAACTCCCCAGCAAGGTCATGTTTGAGAGAGAGAAAACAAATGAACAAATCACAAAATCCTTTAATGAAACTAGAGTGCTTGTAATGGAGTCTCTCTTACATCTGTCTTTTCCACCATTAACCAACAGTATGGACCCTCAGTTTCCCTCTCTGGTGTCTTTCACAGGGTTACAGGCCACTGTTGTGCTTTTGACTCTGGTGAAAATCCAAAGTCTATCCTTTCTTCTTCTGAAATAAACAGCTGTACAATACAAAACCTTTGCTCCTTTCCTGAGCTGAGTCTTCAGCTTATTTGGGCTCTAATAGTCACCCCTCAGCAGGGGCATCCTGGTTTCTTTGTTGATGCAGTGGTTGTCTACACCATCTCTAGCTGTGTGTATTTTACCCTAGGCTCAAAGGTCCTCATGCCATTCCTTGGCCTCTAAAAAGTTTCCTTTTCAGGGAATTCACAGCTAAGGTTACACTTAAAAGAAATCCAAACATATTAAGGTATAGCATTACACAAAGTACAAAACAACCTTAACTCCATCCTCTAATGATACCATGAGTGGAAAATATGAAAAAAGAAAGAGTGGGCTGGAGAAAGGCCCGGGAGTCAGAGAGGGAGATGCATATTGGGGCTTCTCCGGTAGCAAACACAGATGCTGCAGTCTTGTGCACCTACAGGTTCAACAATCCTGGGCTCGCCTCCAACCTAGGTCTCCAAGGCTCCTAGGACTGTTGTGAAGCTTGAGGCAGTGGTGAACTTCAGAGTGGTGCAGATCTCTCTGCCTTGTTCCACAATAAGCTAAATACAGTTTTACTTTGCTGCTGTTGTCATTCTGCCGCATTACCAGGTCTGTGTACAGCTCAAATTCCTCCTTCCACCAGATCATCACTGGGCTAGGTTTGTGTCTGCAAAATCCAGGTCTCCAGGGGCTTCATTCTGAGTTCCATGGCTCATGCTACCAGTTGTACTGCAGAAAACTCACAGCTCAGACACTATCACTGTGTTTCATTCACAAAGCATGAAGCTGAATGCAGTGAAAGTTGAACAATTAGAACTTTATTAAACCTGTGCATTTCTCTGTCCATGTGGCTGAGTTACTTCCAGCCTAACTCCCTCTATTCCGTTTCCCTGGTGTCCCCTCAATGACAGTGTCCTTAGGTAACATGGGCCCTCTGACTCCAGTTCCACTGATCATGATACACTCTTCACTAGATGGAGATAGAAGAAAAGCTCAGGATCCCTTCTTTAAGGAGAAGTATGTCACTGCATGTGACCTTTAGGCTGCTAAATACCAGCAAAAAGCCACACCTTTTCATTGTTACATTGTCTTTAATGCTTACTGGGAAATTAAGAAAGCTTTTAAAAATTATTTGCTCTTCCCGCCCCCCCCCCCCCCATTTTGAAGAAGTACAACCTAGTATGAAACTAGAAAGGTGAATGATAACCCAATATCACTCTTAATAATGAAAACCATTACATGTTTGTGCTGATACCAGACTCAAATGTACAATCCCCAAACCTGAAGGACATTTTAGAGAGACAATATATTTTAAAAAATTGACACTCTGAAATGTGTCAGTCATAATTCCTGGTCCCAATCAAAAAGAATGACCAAATTCAGGACACAACAATTTATCAATCCATATAGCATGACTGACTGTGCAAAAGGCCTTGGTTACCTCAGAAAAAGCAGTGTCTGGAACTGCTTGTCACACAAGGCCTTAGATAAGTCTAGGCCTCGGAGGATTAGATTTTTTTGGTAAATGTTGATTTGGGAATACACCCAAACTAACAAAAAAAAGTTACATCGCTAATAGAAATTTACAGATAGGCAAGGTAAGAACAGTGTTGCTTGAGAACTTATTAGTGTATTATTTATAATATATTGAGATATACCTATCTCATAGAACTGGAAGGGACCTCGAAAGGTCATCGAGTCCAGCCCCCTGCTTTCACTAGCAGGACCAAGTACTGATTTTTGCCCCAGATTCCTAAGTGGCCCCCTCAAGAATTGAGCTCACAACCCTGGGTTTAGCAGGCCAATGTTCAAACCACTGAGCTATATTTAGTTTGTATATTTTTATGTGATGTTGACAATTTGTGTTTTAATCCTTATAAAGCTTTAATTCTTTGAATCTCAGTGTCTACTGTAATTAAATTATTGTCTGACTCCCTCATTATCTGATCCCCCATAATTTCCTGCAAACGTGAAACTTTAAATTGATAAAAAATTGAAAAAAGTATAAAATCCATAATTTTGCACAGCTGCGAAAATTTAAATAAATAAAAATAGAAAAATGCTTAAAAATAAACATTGATATTATCAATTGAAATTATAAAAAAATAAAAATCGCATTTTGCCAAACAGATATGACAAAGCAGCAACAGAAACTTCAGCTCTGAACATACTCAAAAGTCAGTTAGGTATTTGCAAGGAAAAAAAATACAGGGTATAAACAGTAGAAAAGTTGGTGTTACAGAAATGTAAAAATATATGGAAAGTACTAAAACAGGTTTGGAAATAGATACAGACACTCCTATATATGAAGTACTGTGAATAGTCTAGAACCAAGTGGGCCCATTGGCTTGGTAGCAATTTTAAGTGCAGATACATAAAAAATAAGATATTTAGAGTCACTCTGGGATATTTGCTTTCAAGGCCAATTCCTCTATCCTGATGAAAAGAGAAATCTAAATAAACACATAGGGTGAAATGCAGACCCTATCAAAGCCAATGGGCAATTTGCTATTGACATAAATGGGGCCAGGATTTCATCCACAATATTTTCTAAAATAACTTGTCTATCAACCAGGGGCAGCTCCAGGCACCAGCGCACCAAGCGTGTGCCTGGGGCAGCAAGCCGCGGGAGGCGGCCTGCCGGTCGCTGTGCGGGTGGCAGTCAGGGAGCCTTCGGCGGCATGCCTGCGGGAGGTCCACCAGTCCCGCGGCTTCGGCGGCAATTCGGCAGCAGGTACGTCGAAGCTACGGGACCGGCGGACCTCCCGCAGGCATGCCGCTGAATCCGCGTTACCAGCGGACCTCCCACAGGCGCACCGCCAAAAGCTGCCTGACTGCTGTGCTTGGGGTGGCAAAATACATAGAACCGCCCCTGCTATCAACAGAAATCACTTACAGGACTACACAGTCTAAAAAACTATAGCAACAGACAAGGTACTTTCTCAACTCAACGAGCTGTACACCTTTACAAATTAGTAGGTAATATAAAGCTAAAATAAAGCATAACATGTAAAATATACCCCAAAGTTAGAATTGTTGTAATATTGCCATCACTTTAAACCAATTAATTTGTTGATCAGAAACACTCTTGTTTAAACAGAAGAACACACTTCTGGACTGTCACAGTCTTCATGGTCTAGTTTTAAGGGTGAATTAAACACTTTAAAAATGTTTCATAACATACTTTGCAGAATTCTAAACTCTATTAACTTTAAATCATTGTTCCAAAATCAGGTATGCTGGCACAAAATTACTGTTGTTATAATTAATATGTTGATATTAACAATAATAGTTTGCACTTATATAGCATATTTTATCTGAGTCTCTAAAAGTGCTTTTAAAATGTGGATAAGCAGTAATATACACAGTTTTTACAGAAGGACACAGAGAGGTAAGTGAATTGCCCAAAGTCATAAAGAAAGTCATAGAGTTGAAACCAAGTCTCATAGCTCACTGCCCATACTAGAAATTGGATACCGAGCTTTGCAGTTTTATTTGTCAGTGTACAGATTTGTACCCTGGAATATTAGTAATTTTTAAGAGTACCTTGGTACAGTTGGTGGTGTAAGAAATAGACAGGAAATGAGACCCACGTGTAAGGGGAAGAAGAGATTTCCTCTTTCAGATGTTATATTGTTATGCTCAAATATCAACCCATTTCTTCTATTTTGCTCATCAGCTCATACCTTACATTTGATTTCACTGAGAGTTACCTTGGTTTTATTCTTCACCTGAGCTTGCCTCCTGTCACAGCTCTACTATTTGTAAATATGCCTATTGCCCTCTCAGGCAATATTGATAACTACTGTGACGTTCCCCTGGTGTTATCTGGACCAGTGATCTGCTAGGTCACTCCAATCCTCGACTCTGGGAGCCAGCCTTACCCTGCTCCACTGTGAGAACCCCCACTCCCGGGCCGTTCATGCACAGCCTCTAGCATGTAAGCTGCTCCCAGCTACATGAGTGAGCACTTTTGGCCAGTCACTGCATGGATTGTGCAACCGAATGACACTAGCCACTATCTCCGGTCCCAGACACAACCCTAGGAACCTCCGTCTTGCAATGTCCAGTTATGCCCGCTGGACGCTGCAAGCTTATATGAGTTAATCAATTTAACAAAGAAATTGATATGTACCAGGCTCGTTATCCCAAGGGGAGTCTCTGACATGCTTCAAACCAAACACACTGCTTCAGGTAGAATAAACAAACAAATTTATTAACTACAAAAGATAGATTTTAAGTGATTATAAGTCAAAGCACAAGAAGTCAGATTTGGTCAAATGAAATAAAAGCAAAACACATTCTAAGCTGATCTTAACACTTTCAATGCCCTTACAAACTTAGATGCTTCTCACCACAGGCTGGCTGGTTGCCCTTCAGCCAGGCTCTCCCCTTGGATCAGCGTTTCAGTTGCTTGGTGTGGTGTCTGTAGATGGAGCTGGAAGAGAGAGGCGGAGCATGACAAACGTCTCTCCCTTTTATCATGTTCTTTCTTCCCTCTTGGCTTTGCCCCCCCTTCAGGGTCAGGTGACCATTACCTCATCGTAGTCCCAAACTGACCAAGGGAAGGGGGGTGACTCACTCGAGAATCCAACAGATCCTTTGTTGCTGCCTAGGCTAGTGTCCTTTGTTCCTGTGAGGCTGGGCTGGGTTTGTCCCATACATGCCCTGAAGAGGTGTGAACTGCCCCTCTGTTCCTGGAGAGTTTTGCCTGGGCTTGTTTTAAGCCAAGGACACATTTTCAACCTCATAACTATATACATGAAATTACAACCTATAACATTACTATAACAACAATGCTCAGTGCATCATGAGCCTTCCGAAGACACCTGACATGACAAACTTCGCATTGGATACCACACAATCATATTATAAGGATGAACATGGAGGTGCAGGGTGTTCCCCCAAGATACAGAGTGTCACAACTACTATCTGCACTCTACAAATGTATATCTTCACTAGGAAAATGTGTGTTTTTCTGTGCCAGTGCAGCTCTAAACAGGGCTAGATGGCATGGTGGCAAAAACACCTGCATGCTGCTTACACGGCAGCTTCCACCTTTAGTAGTACCACTGGAGCTGTATCAGTGCAAAAAATGTTTACAAATGCTCCTAGTGGGGCCTCTGCTAGAATCTCAATCCATGATTTCAGTCTCCTCTTACTTTGACTACTGCAAGTGGCTTCTCCATGTCCTATCTCTCCAGACTTCAGCAAACGCAGAATGCCTCTGTTCCCATTATAGTGATAAGTACTAAAAGCACATATATTCTAAACACATTCTCAAATGGCTCACTTAGCTCCCACATTTTTTTTCTGGTTCTAGTCCAGAATTGCCCTCTTCACTTTTAATATCTTCCCTGTACTTGGACTTAAGAGATCCTGTTTCAGGGAATGGATAAATATCCCAATTTTTGAACACAGGTATTTAATATTCCAGTGTTCTATCACTTAAATTAATGATATTTGAAGTTAAAATTTAGCTTCAGATTTTCAAATTTGAAACAAGAAAAATATAGCAAATGTGCATTATGGACTATGATAGGCAGGAGTGTGGGGCAGCAACAGCAGCATTACAAAAGTAGTCTAAATGGAGCAAAGGACTTGCTGTCTTTTTATTATGAATGTCAGACAGGATGATTCAAGCATTATATGCCCCACTGATCCCATAGACTTACCACCCTGGGAATATATATCAACATGAGAAGCGATTTCCTACTCGTAATATTGCAGTCAGACATGGGGTGAAATAGCTTGGTTCTGTCTCTGTTTTTCTGACCTACTCCTACCTTTGTGGCAAAACAGCAAAGAAAAAATGGGAGTCTTTTGAATACTTTTTTAGTATGGAAATTTGACAGCAGTGAAATTAGAACAAACTACTTCCAGCAGCTCCCAAAATGAGGTCTGCAACACTATTCCCATTGAAAACTCTATCGACCACCTGTATCTGGACATAACTGTATTTAATGTGTAATAGCTCCACCTCCTCATGCACAAGTATGATTGCTTTTACTGATCCTCACATAGTCTAGAACAGGATCAGTAGGCAAATATTGTCCATTCTCTAGTGCAGTGTCTTAGGGGAAGGTTGCTTGTACCAGTGTATTAATTTCCTGTGAGCTGAAACACACACAATCTCAGGAAAACATTTTTTTGTTCCACAGATGTAACATACAAATACCATAAAAGTGCTCTCTACTTTACATATGGAAGTTGAAAGACTCATGAGCTATATGAAAAAGTCCTCTTTCATATAATTTCCACATCAATGACATACATATAACATATATATAGACACATGTATAAAACACATGGTCTTACCATAGTGGATACTATGTATTTTGGCTGATGAGATGGGGAAGGAAAGCTGATTCAGAGTTTTGGCTTTCAGTGAAGCATGTGATGAAGTTTCCATTTAGGCAGTACAAACTGTAGCAACCCACTGAGAACTTTAGAAAAAGACATACATGCACTGTGAAGCAAACTCTGGTCAAATTGACCAGGCAAAGCTGCTAATCACTGCTATGATTAAGTATTATTGCTACTTATCCTCACAGCTAAAAATACTGACATTCTAAAAATCAGAGAAAGTTTATGCATTCCTACTTTTACTTGACATTCAAGTCCTGATTTCAAAGGCGGGCAAGTTTACATTGTTCATGCCTAATTTGTGCTTGCAAATGCCATATATGCACATGCAAACTGACTGCACAATCAAATGTTCTATTATGCATCTAGCTATACTATTTGCCTGAATACCTGATTTGAATGCACAGTCATGTGGTATTTGCATGAATAGATTAAGCACATACAATTTGATACAATACCAATCTTTGAAAATCATGCCCTAGATGTTGATGATAATTTATTTATTACTAGAGTGCAATGCCTTGTTAAGTACTAAACTTTTAAACATCCTTTATTTCTACTTTGAGCCATACCACTGGTTTCTTGATTCTTTTTTGCATTGAAAAAAGGGGAAAGGATTGGGCTACAAGCAAGGATTTCTGCAAAATGACTGTCTGTCACATAGGCCACATGCATATTGCTCAACTCTCCTCCATTAGAAAGAACATCACTCATTTCAGATCCAACCATTGTTGTCTGGATTAAAGTATTTCTATGAGATTTGCAAGTCTCCCTTTAACTCCATTTTGGTACAGTAACACCTCGCTTAACGTTGTAGTTATGTTCCTGAAAAATGCGATTTGAAGTGAAATGATGTTAAGTGAATCCAATTTCCCCAAAAGAATTAATGTAAATGGGGGGGTTAGGTTCAAGGGAAATTTTTTTCACCAGACTAAAAACTATATAATATAGATATATACACACAGTATACGTTTTAAACAAACAATTTAATACTGTTCACAGCTATGATGATTGTGAAGCTTGGTTGAGGTGGTGAAGTTAGAGGGTGGAAGAGGGAGGGACATTTCCCAGGGAATGCCTTGCTGCTAAATGATGAACTAGCACTGGGCTGAGCCCTCAAGGGTTAACACTTTGTTGTTAATGTAGCCTCTCACACAAGGCAGCATGAACACGAGGGAGGGGAGAAGCATAGCAGACAGAGACAGACACACACCCTGTTTGTGGGAGAGAGAGATGCACACTGCCCCTTTAAGTAAGCTGACCCACTCTTAAGTGTCTTTTTAAGTGGATCAGGAAGTTGAGACAGCAGCTGCTGCCCCAAGTTCTCTCTGTGTCTCTCCGTCGGTGTCCCCTCCCTGCTCTATATGGAGAAGGGGTAACTGGGGTGCAGGAGCAGGGGGGAGGGGGACACCCTGACATTAGCCCCCTTCTCTTCCCCCCCTGCACAGCAAGCAGGAGTCTCTGGGAGCAGCTCCAAGGCAGAGGGCAGGAGCAGCACATGGCAGTGGGGGGAGGGATAGCTGAACTGCCGATTGATAGCTGCAATTGCTAGCCTGCTGGGCGGTTGCAGCACAGGGAACTTAGGGGAGTGGGGAGCTGATAGAGGGAGCTGATAGGGGGCTGCCGGTCCACCCTGGTTACAAGCCCCCACCAGCTAGCTGCTCTTCCTGCAAGCAGTGGACAAAGGAGGCAGCTGCCAAATGACGTTAGAAGTGAGCATTGCACAACTTTTAATGAGCATGTTAGCTAATTGATCAGCAACGTAACAACGAAACAACGTTAACCAAGACAACTTTAAGTGAGGAGTTACTGTACATGCAATTTCAACATCTGGCAGCTGTATCATTTCAGATTGTTGGGAAACATTCAGCTTCCTGAGTAGGATAAATATTCATGCTAATCAGAAAAATTATTTTATTTACTCATCTCCATTTTTCTCTTCTTTATGCATTCTCCACTCCTCTAACATCAGTCTCCTCTTAATTCCTTCATTCATGGGCAGCAGGCAATGGAAGCTTGGGGAAGCTAAGCCTCCCCAAACCTTGCACTGCCGGGGCGGGAGCATTGGCGGATTACCACACGGGCCCATGAGGCCCTTGCCCAAGGACCCCGGCCAATTTCGGGACCCTGGAAAAATCTCCCCCTGCCATGGCCCCGGGTTGGGGGCCGAGACTTGAGCACAGAGCTTTTCCAGTCTCACGGCTGCAGCGGAGGGAGGGCAAAAAGGAGCAAGCAAGGATGGAGCCTCGGGGGGAAGAGGCAGAGTGGGGGCGGAACAGGGGTGGGGCTGTGGGTGGGGCCTCATCCAGAAGAAATGGAGCAGGGGGCTAGCTTCCCCAAGGGAAGGCACATGCCTTCATTCATTCATTGGACTAGGCTTCCGAGGGAGGTTGTAGAATCTCCATCATTGGAGGTTTATAAGAACAGGTTGGACAAACATCTGTAAAGTATAGTCTAAATTTACTTGGTCCTGCTTCAATGTAGAGGACTTGACTTGATGAGCTTCCAGCCCTACAATTTCGATGATTCTATTATATGATGCTTGCCACATTCCTTCATCTTCAGCTACTTTCCATCTTTCTCATCTGAAACATTGCCTCTGTCTTTTAATTCCTCTATCCCTTATAATTACTCATTATGTTATTTGGTAAAAACATTTTGTCTTAGTTTATATGATAGACAGTATACACATTATTGTTCTTATTTGTTTCTCATTATGATACAATGCCAACAATGTGCAAGGCACTTTACAGACAAATAATGAAGACAAGAAAACAGATCCCAACCCAAAAGAATTTACAATCTAGATGGACAACCCAGCGAAGAAGGACAGGGAATGAGAAATAAAACAAAATAAAGTGACTGAGAAGTAAAATTTAATTCTCATCTTGTTAGTTGCACATTTTTTCTTCAGAAGTTAAAAAAAAATCTACCAAGTATTTTGCTTTTCAGAAGGATTTTGTGAACAAGTCTCTGTGAAGAAGACCGGCATTTATAGGCCTTTTCAAATAAATGTTATTTTAAGAATGGAATCAGAACTCCAGGAGGAAAATAAAGTTGTTTTGACATTGTCTGATTGGGAAGTTACAGAGATTTCTATAACATAAAAAGCAAGTGTTGCCTAGTAAACCATGAGATCATAGCTGTCGGCATTAACCCTATTGATATTAGAAATAATATGCCAGCCAGATTTCTGCATTTCTAGGAAGCCTCCATATCGTCTAACTCTGGAAGAATTAAAATATTCTCTTATTATTGAGTATAAGATTTCTTTTGTTCAGAGAAACTTGTAGTTTTTGGGTTGAGCTACTCCACAGTGTTATACCAACTCTATCTACATAATGCAAGGCCAGAGGGCTTTTGGAGGTAGAAAATCTGCCAGAAAAAGGTTGAAACAATTCAAAGGTGTCTGTGACCCCTGGTCCGCTAAAGGGATTATAAGCAACTTGTATTGCCCCCCAAAATGGACAGTGTTGGTTTGGGTAAGAGTATGGCCAAGACACCTCCAGGTGTATTTTGATTTCAGATAGCCTCTGTGATGGGTTGTCCCCCCCCCCACCTCCGGGGTGCCACCTGATATACTGGGGTAACACTGAGCCTGCCTGTTCCATCAGCCTGGGCTCCCTCACCCTGTCATGCTGAGCCAGGCCCTCAATCCTCCTCCAACACACACAAACAGGTAGGGACACACTCAGCTGCAGAAAGACACAGACACTGAAATCAGCTCTGCATGGGGAGACTTAGCTCAGGAGTTGCCAAGCACTCAAATGCACACCCCCTCTGGGGTGCAAACCCAAAATTGTATTGTCTTGCGCTGCACAGAAATCTGTACAGTGTAAAATCATGAAAATCACCTCCTCCCTCAATGAGGAGAAAGATATGCACAGCTTTTTCCCCCCTCCCCCTCCCCATTATGAATTGCACAAACTGGGTTTTAGAATAGATGAGACAAGTTTATTAACTACAAAGGATAGATAAGTGATTATAAGGGATAGCAAACAGATCAAAGCAGATTACTGAGCAAATAAAACAAACATGCAACTAAGCTCAATATATTAAAGAAACTGGTTACAAGTGGTAGTTTCTCACCCTAAATGTTGTTTTAGGCATTTATTTCACAGGCCAGACACCTTTTCTGGCCCGGGCTCAGCTCTTCTCTCCCCGCTCAGTCCTTGTTTCTTAGATCTTCTCAGCAGTCATCCTGGGTGGGGATTCAGTGAAGAAAGAGCCCTGATTAACTCACTTCCCTGCCTTAAATAGGGTTTACATATGGCAGGAATCCTTTGTTTCCCTGTTTGGTCTCCACCCCTTTTCTGGAAAAATACTAGCAGGCCAAGATGGAATCCAGTACCAGGTGACATGATCACATGACCCAGCAGTGTCAAAGCAGCATCCCAGGAAGCTTCTCAGGAAGGTGGGAGAGTAGCATCTTCAAAGTCCTATTGTCTTCCTAATGGCCCATTGACTAACCAGCAGACTGATTGCATTTTGTCTGGAGCATGTTCCCCAGGTGCAAACACTTTTGTAATTGATACATAGTCCATATTCCTAACTTCAGATACAGAAATGATACATGCATACAAATAGTATAATCATATTAAGTAAATCATAACCTTTCTAAAGATACCTCACATGTCCCATCTTGCATAGAACACGTTAGTTATGCCATATTCATATCAAAACAATATTTCTATGAAGAATATGGGACGTAGTGTCACAGTCTCCGTGACAAAGCTCCTGATGGGGCTCCACAAAGAAGCCTTCCCTAGCATAAAATCCCCAGGAGAGGCTGGTGGTGCCACTTCCACCTGCCCTCCTGGAGAGGGCATAGCAGCCACTGTTGGAGCCAAGAGGTAAAATTTGCACTCTCAGTTCCAGCAGTATGTGATGCCCATGAAAGGGTTCACTTAAAAATGGCAATGGTAAATTTTAGAAGCTGCTAGAAACAGTGTAATTTCCTTGGGGTATAATCAACCAAATAGTTTGTTACGATGATATAGTATATAGTGTATCCTATTGAGAAGTTTTGCTGATGAAATTTCTGTGGCAATTCAAAGAAACTTCTGGCTCACACTGTTCACTTCTATGAAACATTTTATTTTTCTAACTTGCCTTAGAACTCTTAGTTACTATTGCTCCAAGTACAACAGTTGTATTGTACTACTTTTATGGAAACATATTTTGTAGCTCACAGAATGTCTGTAAATAGTTTGCTTCACAATACATTAAAATAAAAATTAAAGTTAAAATATATATTCCCCAGTGCAGATAAACTTTATATTAGTAAATTAAATATCTTAACCATATTATGGAATCCTGTGGTAGAGACAATGAGCCTGGACATCCACCTTCCTCTGAAGTATATGGAAAAATGCCCATTGACTTCAGTGGGAATTTGGATGGAGGCCTAAGAGAGGTGTAGCAATCGTAACATAAAATAGCCTTGTTAGTTTGTTTCAGAATTAAAAGGATATTAAAAATTACATACTTTAATTTTCTTTAATTTTTCACAGGTAATTGTAACATATCAATATAAATACATTTTGACATTGGACTATGGTCTTGTTGACAGACTAACAATGATATCTTCTCTATAGATTTGTATGTGTTCCAGTTTGACATCTTCCTGACATTGCTGATCTGTTCAACAGATTTGCATCTGAGAGACACCATCAGGCATGTTCATCATTTTTTAAAAAGTTCTGTCAGACTTCATATTAATAGAAACATTTCCATGGTTTGTGTTTGAAATCCAATGAAAACTGAGGGTAGAGGGTTTGCTGCATTTTTAAAGGATTTAAACATTTTCCTAAGGTGTTGGAATTCAAAATGTAAACAAACAGCAAGAAGCAAGTTTATAATTTACACACACACACACACACAAAAAAAAAAAAAAAAAAAATCCCAAACAACCCAGACTGTCATTCCCCCTACTCTGGATTCACCAGTGTTTCATATCTAAGTGACTATTTTAGTATTATAAGCTGTTTGGGACTGATACTATCTGTATACTAGTTTACTGAACAATGCCAAGCACATTATCTGCAATAAACAACTAAATAACTACAGCATAAATGGTGAGAAATAACCTAGATCTTAATGTTTCTCAGTTTTAGTAATCTAAAATGAGTAATGTAGATGAATAGTAGTTTAAATTTATGCTCATGGACTTCAGTAGAGTCAGGGATTTCACCCAATGGGCCTGATTCTCCACTGCCTTACACTTTTGTGCAGTCCTTTATTTGGCAAAGTGGATGTAAAATGCTACTATTCTTATTTTGTGGCATGTTACATTCCCTTTGCACAAATGGCTACAGAAGGTGTAAAGCAGTGAAGAATAATACTCATGCTTTTTAGCCTGCATTTGCAGTGGACTGGACTCGATAACCCAGAAGGTCCCTTTCAGTCCTGTATCATATGTTCCTACTGGTTTGAGGAAAGATCAAACCAGTATCTTAGATGCCTATATACAAATGCGAGAAGTATGGGTAATAAGCAGGAAGAACTGGAAGTGCTAATAAATAAATACAACTATGACATTGTTGGCATCACTGAAACTTGGTGGGATAATACACATGATTGGAATGTTGGTGTGGATGGGTACAGCTTGCTCAGGAAGGATAGACAGGGGGAAAAGGGAGGAGGTGTTGCCTTATATATTAAAAATGTACACACTTGGACTGAGGTAGAGATGGACATAGGAGATGGAAGTGTTGAGAGTCTCTGGGTTAGGCTAAAAGGGGTAAAAAACAAGGGTAATGTCATGCTAGGAGTCTACTACAGGCCACCTAACCAGGTGGAAGAGGTGGATGAGGCTTTTTTTAAACAATTAACAAAATCATCCAAAGCCCAAGATTTGGTGGTGATGGGGGACTTCAACTATCCAGATATATGTTGGGAAAATAACACAGCGGGGCACAGACTATCCAACAAATTCTTGGACTGCATTGCAGACAACTTTTTATTTCAGAAGGTTGAAAAAGCTACTAGGGGGGAAGCTGTTCTAGACTTGATTTTAACAAATAGGGAGGAACTCGTTGAGAATTTGAAAGTAGAAGGCAGCTTGGGTGAAAGTGATCATGAAATCATAGAGTTTGCAATTCTAAGGAAGGGTAGAAGGGAGAACAGCAAAATAGAGACAGGGATTTCAGGAAGGCGGATTTTGGTAAGCTCAGAGAGCTGATAGGTAAGGTCCCATGGGAATCAAGACTGAGGGGAAAAACAACTGAGGAGAGTTGGCAGTTTTTCAAAGGGACACTATTAAGGGCCCAAAAGCAAGCTATTCCGCTGGTTAGGAAAGATAGAAAATGTGGCAAAAGACCACCTTGGCTTAACCACGAGATCTTGCATGATCTAAAAAATAAAAAGGAGTCATATAAAAAATGGAAACTAGGACAGATTACAAAGGATGAATATAGGCAAACAACACAGGAATGCAGGGGCAAGATTAGAAAGGCAAAGGCACAAAATGAGCTCAAACTAGCTACGGGAATAAAGGGAAACAAGAAGACTTTTTATCAATACATTAGAAGCAAGAGGAAGACCAAAGACAGGGTAGGCCCACTGCTTAGTGAAGAGGGAGTAACAGGAAACTTGGAAATGGCAGAGATGCTTAATGACTTCTTTGTTTCGGTCTTCACCGAGAAGTCTGAAGGAATGCCTAACATAGTGAATGCTAATGGGAAGGGGGTAGGTTTAGCAGATAAAATAAAAAAAGAACAAGTTAAAAATCACTTAGAAAAGTTAGATGCCTGCAAGTCACCAGGGCCTGATGAAATGCATCCTAGAATACTCAAGGAGCTAATAGAGGAGGTATCTGAGCCTCTAGCTATTATCTTTGGAAAATCATGGGAGACGGGAGAGATTCCAGAAGACTGGAAAAGGGCAAATATAGTGCCCATCTATAAAAAGGGAAATAAAAACAACCCAGGAAACTACAGACCAGTTAGTTTAACTTCTGTGCCAGGGAAGATAATGGAGCAAGTAATTAAGGAAATCATCTGCAAACACTTGGAAGGTGGTAAGGTGATAGGGAACAGCCAGCATGGATTTGTAAAGAACAAATCATGTCAAACCAATCTGATAGCTTTCTTCGATAGGATAACGAGTCTTGTGGATAAGGGAGAAGCTGTGGATGTGGTATACCTAGACTTTAGTAAGGCATATGATACGGTCTCGCATGATATTCTTATCGATAAACTAGGCAAATACAATTTAGATGGGGCTACTATAAGGTGGGTGCATAACTGGCTGGATAACCGTACTCAGAGAGTTGTTATTAATGGTTCCCAATCCTGCTGGAAAGGCATAACGAGTGGGGTTCCGCAGGGGTCTGTTTTGGGACCGGCTCTGTTCAATATCTTCATTAACGTCTTAGATATTGGCATAGAAAGTACGCTTATTAAGTTTGCGGATGATACCAAACTGGGAGGGATTGCAACTGCTTTGGAGGACAGGGTCATAATTCAAAATGATCTGGACAAATTGGAGAAATGGTCTGAGTTAAACAGGATGAAGTTTAACAAAGACAAATGCAAAGTGCTCCACTTAGGAAGAAAAAATCAGTTTCACACATACAGAATGGGAAGAGACTGTCTAGGAAGGAGTACGGCAGAAAGGGATCTACGGGTTATAGTGGACCACAAGCTAAATATGAGTCAACAGTGTGATGCTGTTGCAAAAAAAGCAAACATGATTCTGGGATGTATTAACAGGTGTGTTGTGAGCAAGACACGAGAAGTCATTCTTCCGCTCTACTCTGCTCTGGTTAGGCCTCAGCTGGAGTATTGTGTCCAGTTTTGGGCACCGCATTTCAAGAACGATGTGGAGAAATTGGAAAGGGTCCAGAGAAGAGCAACAAGAATGATTAAAGGTCTTGAGAACATGACCTATGAAGGAAGACTGAAAGAATTGGGTTTGTTTAGTTTGGAAAAGAGAAGGCTGAGAGGGGACATGATAGCAGTTTTCAGGTATCTAAAAGGGTGTCATAAGGAGGAGGGAGAAAACTTGTTCACCTTAGCCTCTGAGGATAGAACAAGAAGCAGTGGGCTTAAACTGCAGCAAGGGAGGTCTAGGTTGGACATTAGGAAAAAGTTCCTAACTGTCAGGGTGGTTAAACACTGGAATAAATTGCCTAGGGAGGTTGTGGAATCTCCATCTCTGGAGATATTTAAGAGTAGGTTAGATAAATGTCTATCAGGGATGGTCTAGACAGTATTTGGTCCTGCCATGCAGGCAGGGGACTGGACTCGATGACCTCTCAAGGTCCCTTCCAGTCCTAGAATCTATGAATCTATGTGTCAGTGTCGTTTATTAACATGAACAAAGATTGAAAGATAAAAATGTGAAATGCAGTGGAAAACCATATTTGAACAGTGATTTTGAAATCTGGAACAACTGAGGTTTTTTTAGGTGCTAGCTGGAATGTGAACTTTCAAGAATGAAATATTAAAATTTCATCAGTGTCTAGTGAGACATTGATGACCAACCCAATTTGGAATAATTGATCATATGCTCAAGGTCATGGGCTTTGTGCCTATATGCATACTCTATTTCAAGGCAACATTTTTATAGTATATCCAAAGCTAGGTTAAGAATGTAAGGCCAAAACTCTTTTCCAAGTGACTGATTTGATATTCTATTGATTTGAAATCTGTGGATTATAGCTATTTTGAAGTAATTTATTTGTAATGAATCTGTATTTTGCAACAACAGCATGGCATCACTTGTAAACTTGATTCCTAGCCTACATGGTGGCTGCTTGACTGTCTTGAGGCCAACCTTAATTCTGTGATTATGTTATCATATTTTAAATATGAGGCTGCATTCATTTAAATGACTGGGGTTACATCACTCTTAACTCCCTTCTAAGGACATAGGTTAAAATCTTCAAAAGCACTGATGTCACTTAGGCTTAAAGTCTCATTTTCAAAAGTACTGTAACTTGGATACTTAGAAGTCTAAGTGCCCAAATCATTTCTGAAAATGGGACTTTAGGGTCCTAATTCACTAAGATACTTTGAAAATTTTATCCATAGGTATATTTGCCCAATTTCTAATGCGACTATTGATGACCCAGGTTTAGAAAAGTGATAGAGCTGTAATCAAAAGGCTTTTGGGCATAGTCATATGCCTATTCCATCTTTAGCTTTTTCATATTGTAGAAACTACAGTAAATCATATTTGTGATGATTTAGGGCCTTCTCAATTTGAAATTGTTGAGAAGTTTGAAATTGATGGGATTGTGCATTTGATTAATTGTTCTGATTCATGTGGACTTTGCCATAATAATACTTTTTTTATTCTTTATCTGCTATATTTGATATGTTCACTCAGTGGGTCATATTGTGATGGTTCGTGGCCTGATCCAAAACCCACTGCAATCAATAGGAAATCTCCCATTGACTTCAGTTGACTTAGGTTTTGTCTCTTAATTACAGAGTGAGGTTTCCATGAGCAGCTATTCTAGCTTTGATCTTATGTTGCAAAATCACATCCACAGCAAGTGCATGGTTGCACTTTTAAATCGGGGATCATTCAAATGAGCACTGGAATGTTCTCCAGAGCTGAGTCTCAGGTCTCTCCCATACCTCAATTTTTTATTTTTACCTTTCATAAAGAATAGTTGTTATGTGAATTAAATCCAGATTTACTTTATTTTTTCTTCAAATATTCAGGGTGAAGACTCTTTTGCTGTTTCAGTGGCTGACTGAAGTAAATAACTAAATGTGTAGTTTTGTATTTTATTTACAGAAGGATAGAGAATACACCTTCAGGAGAAGTGCAGAAGAAAATTTTCTAGAGAAGTATGTGACAAGTTAGTTCCATCACAAGCACTGACTGAGAAGAAAAAATTGGACAACATGCACATGGCATTTTTTTAGGTCTACTTATTACAGCAAAATCAACCATTGTGTACCCTGTTTTTTCTCCTGTGGAACAAACTATCCATAACTTGGCCCTGCGCTTACTTAGCTGTGCTACCAACCTATCAGGAAGTTGATCTCAGCCTTAACTCTGCTAACGTGCACAACCTTTATTGCCCACCAATCAGCTGCTTCCTCAGGCAGTTTCCTTCATGTTTTCTCCCTTGTGGTCCGTTGTGAATGGCAAAATCTCCCCCTAAAAATCCATAAGGCCATTTATGAAATCCTTGAAATCCTTTCTCAAGACTCACCTCTGTCATGCTGCCTATAATATCCTGACAACTGACCACACCTAGCCTCATTGTTAGCAATGATTGATGTTTACTGTACAATACTTGCTTGTGTCACTGTTATCTTGTCATCCTCTTCCTCCTCTTATTGGAATCAGGGCTGGATTTACACCTTATGCATCCCTAAGCACAGCATCTTCAGCACCCCACTCTGCCTACAGCTGACCTTCATTTTTTCTGTAAAAAACTGTTAACACACTTTTAACTTTTAGGAGCCCCTAGGCACATGCCTACTGTGCCTAATTGGAAATCTGGCCCTGCTTGGAATGCATTAGATACACATTTTTATTAGAGAGGTGGAGATGCTACTAGGAGAGAGACTGTTCAAGATTTTATCCTGACAAATAGGGAGGAACTGGTTGAGAATTTGAAGGTGGAAGGAAACTTGGGTGAAAATACTCATGAAATTATGGAGTTCATCATTTTAAGAAATGGTAGGAAGGAAAACAGCAGAATATAGAAAATGGACTATAAGAATGCAGACGTTAGCAAACTCAGAGAATTGGTAGGTAAGATCCTGTGGGAAGCAAGTCTAAGGGAAAACTATTTTCGGGAGAGTTGGCAGTTATTTTAGAGAGACATTATTAAAGGCACAAAAGCAAACTATCTCATGCATAGGAAAGATAAGAAGTCTGGTAGGAGACCACCCTGGCTTAACCAAGATATCTTCAACAATCTGGAACTCAAAAAGAGTCATACAGAAAGTGGAAACTAGGTCAAATTCCATCTGTACTAACAGCTTATTATTCATAGAGCCTCAGGCTATTTGAAATTGTTGGAATATTACAGTCTGCATGGAAAGTCAACTCAGCCTTAATTACAGGAGCACTACCTGCATTATTACAGTAACAATTTGCTCTGTTTCAGAGTAGCAGCCGTGTTAGTCTGTATCCGCAAAAATAACAGGAGTACTTGTGGCACCTTAGAGACTAACAAATTTATTAGAGCATAAGCTTTCGTGGGCTACAACCCACTTCTTCGGATGCATATAGAGTGAACCATATATTGAGGAGATATATATACACATACATAAAGAGAGCATGAACAGGTGGGAGTTGTCTTACCAACTCTGAGAGGCCAATTAAGTAAGAGGAAAAAAACTTTTGAAGTGATAATCAAGATGGCTCAGTACAGACAGTTTGATAAGAAGCAAGTGTGAAAATACTTACAAGGGGAGATAGATTCAATGTTTGTAATGGCTCAGCCATTCCCAATCCCTATTTAGCCCTGAGTTGATTGTGTCTAGTTTGCATATCAATTCCAGCTCAGCAGTCTCTCGTTGGAGTCTGTTTTTGAAGTTTTTCTGTTTTAAGATAGCCACCCGCAGGTCTGTCAAAGAATGGCCAGACAGGTTAAAGTGTTCTCCCACTGGTTTTTGAGTATTATGATTCCTGATGTCAGATTTGTGTCCATTAATTCTTTTGCGTAGAGACTGTCCGGTTTGGCCAATGTACATGGCAGAGGGGCATTGCTGGCACATGATGGCATATATCACATTGGTAGATGTGCAGGTGAACGAGCCACAGATGGTATGGCTGATGTGATTAGGCCCTATGATGGTGTCACTTGAATAGATATGTGGACAGAGTTGGCATCGGGCTTTGTTACAAGGATAGGTTCCTGGGTCAGTGTTTTTGTTCAGTGATGTGTGGTTGCTGGTGAGTATTTGCTTTAGGTTGGGGGGTTGTCTGTAAGCGAGGACAGGTCTGTCTCCCAAGAGCTGTGAGAGTAAAGGATCATCTTTCAGGATAGGTTGTAGATCTCTGATGATGCGCTGGAGAGGTTTTAGTTGGGGGCTGAAGGTGACAGCTAGTGGTGTTCTGTTATTTTCTTTGTTGGCCCTGTCTTGTAGGAGGTGACTTCTGGGTACTCGTCTGGCTCTGTCAATCTGTTTTTTCACTTCAGCAGGTGGGTATTGTAGTTTTAAGAATGCTTGATAGAGATCTTGTAGGTGCTTGTCTCTATCTGAGGGATTGGAGCAAATGCGGTTATATCTTAGAGCTTGGCTGTAGACAATGGATCGTGTGGTGTGTCCTGGATGGAAGCTGGAGGCATGTAGGTAAGTGTAGCGGTCAGTAGGTTTCCGGTACAGGGTGGTATTTATGTGACCATCGCTTATTAGCACAGTAGTGTCCAGGAAATGGACCGCTTGTGTGGATTGATCTAGGCTGAGGTTGATGGTGGGATGGAAATTATTGAAATCCAAAAGGACTAAAGGTAAAAAATCCATTACAATCTACATATCACACAGACTATGCTGAGAGACTGTGTCACACACTCTCAAAGAAACTGCGAAACCACCTGATCAGCATCCTATACAACAAACAGGGAAAGATTAAGAATGAGCTCTCAAAACTGGATACTCTCATAAGAAACCAACCTTCCACACAAACTTCCTCATGGATAGACTTTACAAAAACTAGACAAGCCATTTACAAGACAAACTTTGCCTCTCTACAAAGGAAAAAGGACACTAAACTATCTAAACTGCTACATGCCACAAGGAGCCACAACAGTAGTTCCCTTAACCCACCCAGCAATATTGTTAACCTTTCCAGCTATACTCTTAGCCCAGCAGAAGAGTCTGTCCTATCTCGGGGCCTCTCCTTTTGTCCCTCCAGACCCACGAACATGATACTTTCTTGTGTTTGTTTTAAACCTGCTACCTATTAATTTCATTTTGTGGGCCCTTGTTCTTGTATTATGAGAAGGAGTAAATAACACTTCCTTATTTACTTTCTCTATACCACTCATGATTTTATAGACCTCTATCATATCCCTCCTTATTCGCCTCTTTTCCAAGTAGAAAAGTCCCAGTCTTATTAATCTCTCCTCATACGGAAGCCGTTCTATACCCCTAATCATTTTTGTTGCCCTTTTCTGACCTTTTCCGATTCCAATATATCTTTTTTGAGATGGGATGACCACATCTACATGCAGTATTCAAGGTGTGGGCATACCATGGATTTATATAGAGGCAATATGATATTTTCTGTCTTCTTATCTATCCCTTTCTTGATGATTCCCAACATTCTGTTCGCTTTTTTAACTGCCGCTGCACATTGAGTGGATGATTTCAGAGAACTATCCAAAAATGACTCCAAGATCTCTTACTTGAGTGGTAACTGTATATGTATAGTTAGGATTATGTTTTCCATTGGGCATTACTTTGCATTTATCAACATTAAATGTCATCTGCCATTTTGTTGCCCAGTCACACAGTTTTGTGAGATCCTTGTGTAGCTCTTCACAGTCTGCCTGGGACTTAACTATCATGAGTAGTTTTGTATCATCTGCAAATTTTGCCACCTTACTGTTTACCCCTTTTTCCAGATCGTTTATGAATATGTTAAATAGGACTGGGCCCAGTACAGATCCCTGGGGGACATCACTATTCACCTCTCTCCATTCTGAAAACTGACCATTTATTCCTACCCTTTGTTTTCTATCTTTTAACCATTTACCAATCCATGAGAGAATCTTCCCTCTTATCCCATGACTGCTTATTTTGTTTAAGAGCCTTTGGTGAGGGACCTTGTCAAAGGCTTTCTGAAAATCTAAATACACTATATCCACTGGATCTCCTTTGTCTGCATGCTTGTTGACCCCCTCAAAGAATTCTAGTAGATTGGTGAGGCATGATTTCCCTTTACAAAAACCATGTTGACTATTTCCTAACAAATTATGTTCATCTATGTGTCTGACAATTTTGTTCTTTACGATAGTTTCAACCAATTTCCCTGGTACTGAAGTGAGGCTTACTGGCCTGTAATTGCCAGGGTCACCTCTGGAGCCCTTTTTAAAAATTGCGTCACATTAGCTATCCTCCAGTCATTTGGTACAGAAGCTGATTTAAATGATAGGTTACAGATGACAGTTAGTAGTCCTGCAATTTCACATTTGAGTGCCTTCAGAACTCTTGGGTGAATACTATCAGGTCCTGGAGACTTATTACTGTTTAGTTTATCAATTTGTTCCAAAACCTCCTCTAATGACACCTTAAGTTACTAACATGCTGAAGTCTGGACCAAGATAAAACCTATCTCCAACAATGAACAGGAGTTTTCTAACAGGACAATATTATGTAGAATGGACTCATAAAGCTTATGACTACAACTGAGAAAATCAAGTAACTGCCTGGTATTCAGACAAACTACTGTGAAACAGAGATCCCTTGGCAAAGGGTCCAGTTCTTCACAAAGAACTTTTACATCAGATCCAACAAACTCACTACACCAAACTCACTAAAAATAGAACATAGCCCTGGCAGCGCAGGCTAGCTGCCCTAAGCATCTGTACATCAGAGACTCTAGGTAAGTTCTTGGGGCAGCTAGCCACCCCTACCTTTTGTGCTGCCAGAGCTATGCTATTTTTAGCATGCTAGCTCAATCAGAGCCGCCACAGGTATGTCTCCTCAAGCTGGGAATCAAATCCCCAGCTCAAAGTGTAGACATATCAATGATACTTTGGTACTTAACTCTGAGGTGCCACTGACATTCTCAAAACCACCACTTGTCAGGAATCAGGGCCTGCAGCAAAGCTAGTCTCCAGGCAGCCTCATCGATACAAGTGGCCTGCAGCAGGCTGCCTTATTGGCCATCCCATCTGATTGGCTGGAGGAACCAGCAGGCTGGCTCTTAAGCCGGCTGCTTAATGCTGTGATTGTCCCTGTATTACCTTGTTCCTGCTGCTCCTGCTTGCATCCCTCCTTGCCTATTACCTGGTGTGTTCCAGTTCCTGACCTCTGGCTTGACCTATGGCTCTGTTATCTAGCTCCTGACCCCTGGCTTGGCCCTTGGTTCCAGCTTCTGACTAGTGACTCTGGCTCTGACCCTAGGCCTTGGCTCTGACTACTAGGTCTGGTGCCTGCTCTGCTCACTAGGCTAGACTGCCTGGTTGGCTGACACCACTCACATGGGTTCCAGTCCCTATTCCAAATCAGGCAGAGTAGGCATTTGAACCTGGGTCTACCATGCCCTAGGTAATTGCCCTAACCACTGGCCTATTGGTTATAATGGGGTAGGGTTCTCTTTCCCTTTTCTGTTTTTTCATGAAAAAAGGCTGACCTGACTTAGGTGCTTAATTCCAGGAAAGGAATTTCACAGTTTAGAATCTTGAGAGGAGATAGGCACCTGCCTCTCCCCTGTCAGTCAGATGCCTAAGGCCCAGATCAAGGGGAGTTTTCTTTGCATTTCACTCCTGCTTGGCTTAGATGGCTCTGTGCTCATCTTACTGGCGTCTGAGGATCACTTTCTCAGGTGCCTCATTCTCCCCATGCATTCTATGGGGAGCTGGGGCCCCTAACTTGCGGCTCAGGATTTCCCTAGGTGGCAGGGTGCCTAGGAGTTAGGTGGTGCAATGCTTAACTCCCTTTGTGGCTCTAACTCAAGAACACTAAACCTGAGCTGTGCAGCTGAAGCTAGCTATGGAGAGACTTCTATATCTCCATAACGTAAGTCAGGGGTAGTCAACAGGTGGACTGTGGGCCAAATCCAGACTGTCAGACACTTTTGAACAGACCTGAAATTTTTAGTTACTTATTATCATTTTATTTTATTATTGTTTTCTTTGGAATCTGGACCTTGACTATACCTTGACTAAGAAATTTGGACTTGACAAAAAATAATTGAGTACCCCTGAAGTAAGTTATTATGCATTAAGAGAAATATGGTGATAAAGTGTCATTTTTTGAGGGGATAATGCTCAGTGTTTTGTGTTGGTTGGCTAAAATGCTTTGCTTGTGTAATAAGATATGGCATATTATATTTACATTTCTCATTGTAAAGGAGATCCATTTAGTACAATATGAGCAATTATACCAATTCGCAGCCAAGATAGCTAAGAAAAATAAAATATATATTTATATAGTGATCCTTAATGAATATTGACTTTGGCAAATTAACATTTTAAACTAGTTTTGGTATTTAAAAAGTAAGTCGATCACCACATAACAATCATATGTCATAAAAGCTGACAAGTTCAATGTTTCAAAAACAGAAGCAGTGAAAGGTTAAGGAACTCCTGGGTGTCTTACAAACACAAAGCACATGGATAGATGTGCTGTCAAGCAAAAGGAGACTCAGAGTAAATCAAATAGCTGCTCACCATGTCCTATTTACCTGAAGATGTGAGTATATAAAATCAACATTTATTAATTTTCTTCTGATTTATATTAACCATAAAACTCCTTCTATACTTTCTGGGTGAACTTCTCTCCTGTACAAAGGGCCAGCACAAGGCCCATGCCCAGCTGCAGTCCTATTTAAGCCTTGTTAAGTGGTGCACTGGCCTTGGGTGGGCTCTGCCCCTTAACACACCTTCCCACAAACATCAGCCTACTAGTGTCCCCTTTTTTTCCATCAGCTCACATAAAGAACTAAGTCTTGGAGCATCCTCAATGTCAGCAAACTTCACTTGTTTCAGATTAAGAATGTGAGTAGACTCCAAAGATGAGGGCACCCATGGAGAACAGCCTGCTGATATCTTCTCTCTTTCATAGTTAGGGTAGAGCTGAGCGAATATGGATATGAAAAGTAAGAAAAGTAATAATATGAATATGAAAAGTAAGAAAAAAATTGTTTCAAGTCAAACCAAAACAGAAATTTTCCAAAAATTTTGGCAAATCAAGAAGTAAAAAATGTATTGACCCAAAATGAAACATCTTGTTTTGATTTTGACCATTTTTAACATTTAATTAAAAAAAGAAATTTAGAAATGAAAAGTCACTTTGAATCAAGAAAATAAAACATATAGTTTAAAAAATGTCAAAACATTTTGTTTACATTTTTTCAGAATTGTTTTTTAAGATTTTATCTTGACCCAAAAAAAAAAAAAAATTGGTGTCATACAAAAGTTAGCAAAGTGTTTCCATGTTGCTGAATCTGCAATTTTTGCTGAAAAAGTTTGTTGAAACACTTTGTCCAGTTCTAACTGAGGATGCTCCAGCTTGAGCACCAATGCTGATCATAACTCTGGCAGTATGGGAGAGGGATAACTGTAATAGGGAGGCTTTCAGGAGGGAGTATGGTAAGTCTTTTATGGTATAGCATCAAAGTCATATCACCAACCTGAATAAGGAAGGTGTAGTAGGGTATTAAAGCACAATATGCCTTAATAGTGTTTATCTGGAATAACTTCAGGGTTTGTGTTTTGGCTGGTGGTCCATATGTGATGGGCAGAATTTGATTTGTAGGATTATAGCAATAAATTTCAACCACCAAAGAAGTGCACCACTATTGCTGTTAGAGCAAAGAATTTTGTGGGGATGTTTAGAAAGTATCCTTCCAGTGGGAGAAGCAAAATGAAAAGGCAAAGATTTAAATACCTCTTCTCTACTATTGTTAATATATATATTGTTTGTTATTTTTAAACCCTTCCTCTCTTTGTTATGGTTCCTTGGACTGTTTGGACCCTCCTCTAAAGTTGTCCAAAGAAATCCCCTTTCAGCAGCTGTGTGTGGCCCAGCTGTCAATTTAAACACATTTTCTTTTATAAGCTAAATTGAGCAGTTCCTAGTTATTTTTTCCTTTCAATGCAGTGAGGTGTAAAGTGTTTGCAAGGGCTACAAACTGCTGCTGCAAGGGTTGCTTAGCACTTTGAGGGAGGGAGTTTAAACTGTCACTTTCCTGCTTCAGACCCTCACTTTCTCCTGAATCCTCAAGCCACCCTCAAGCCTGGCATGGTGCAGTATTATCTCTGTCCTCCCCTGTTGATTTTCAACATCTCCCTCCCCTACGGACATAAGAGTTTTGGGGTGTTGGATTCAGTGATGAGGTCCCAGCTGTGCATCGTTGGGAGCTGGTGCACAGCTGTGACATTAAAAAGTCCAACCTGGCAATCAGAATGTGGCTTTGCACAGTCAGTGTCTGCAGCCATATTCTAATTGTATTTACAGAGTGGCAGTTGAGGGTTTGTGGTCTGTACTGGAAATGTGATAGATGTATTGTGGTATGGCAGGATAGGGATGGTTATAGGTGAATACACACAACAGGGGTTCTCAGACTTTTGGAGCCTAAGACCCCTTACCATTTGTTTCTAAAATTCAAGACTGATCTAGCTAATACAATTATGAATATCATTAAAAGTGTGCACACACACACATGCACATTCAGCACACATGTATTCAATCTCATGATAGTTCAAACTGTTTTTTTTCCCAAGCTATGTTTTGCATCTGTAAAGTGGCCTAGGTGATATCTTTAAATCTGCCTGCAAGATACTGACTAATTTGCAGATGGGAGAATTAATCCATTGTAGAGGCATCTTGGAGCCTTTCTCTGAATATTATTTTTTAAAACCTGCTGTTCTGGGCAATTTTCAAAAAATAAGGAAAAAAGGTCTTTAGAAATATCTTCAAGAAATAGCAAATGTCAGCCTCAGCAGGGATAATTTAGAAGTATCTGGAGGAAGTGTTGGATTCCAGAAAATGAGGGATATTGCATGCAAACATACATTTAAACCTTGGGAGAACAAATTGGATGTCAGGAAGGCAGTGGGACCTCATGAATCATTTGACACCAGTTTGAGAGTCTGTGAGAGAGAAGATAGGTGCAGATGCATGCTCAAGATAAAGGCTGTTTATGGCACCTTTAACTATGACTTTCCAAACCTTCATATGTTTTCATTTTTAACTTCTGGCTCTCTACCTTTTTAATAACTGCAACATTCTAATAAGGCTTTTTCTTAATTAGTCAATGCATATTAATAACATTAGATGTATAAAAAACATTTTTTTTGTCTAGGAACTTCCTTAGTTTTGTGATTAAAGTTGTTAAGGAAAAGTACTGATACCTTTGCTAAGTGGAAATAAGACTATACCCTAGAAGAAAGGTGTGCTCATTAGTATATTTTAGCTTCCAACTTCCAAGAACTGCAAAGTTTTTTGAAGTTATGTTTGTGGTATTCTTAAATGCAATCAATCAGGCTGGTTTGGGGTCTGTTACTGCAGGCTTCTTGAATTACATCAGGTTGGCTTGTTCGTCTCCAAATTTTAAGAAGTCAATAAACTACTAGTCCTTCGAGCTGAGTGTTGCAGTTCACAGACTTCTGAGAAGTTCAAAGATCTGTAGAGAATAACTCAAACATTAACCATATAAGCTACCCACAAGGAACTAGTTCTCCTGCAGCACGTATAAATAAAATAAAATTAACGTTAATAAATGGAGATGAGATTCCTACATAAGTCAGGTTTATTCAAAAGTGAAAGATCTCATTTTTAAGCGCTACCATCTCTCAAATGCCTTGGTCAATTAATTTGAAACTTTCTTTAAAAAAATTCTTTAGCAACACAACACTTATGGGGAATTTTAGGCAGAACAGATTGTTTTCTTTGTAGGAATTAGAGAAGGAGGTCAAAAGTGGGTTTATAAGCTAGTTATAAGCTTCACTACAGAGTATGTACCATGATTCCATAATACTTCTGAGCTAGATCTTGGTAGGTGCAGCAGAAAGGATGGTATGCAGCTGCAGCACTGCAGGGGAAATGCCTCCCTGAACTCTGAAACACTCTGAGAGAGTGTACCCTGTGCAGAGAGCCAGCACAAAGCCTCAAACAGGAGTTAAAATAGCTCTTGTGTGATACATAGTACTTGTGCTAGCCCTCTGCACTGCAGTACATTTTACTCAAGGAGCATGCCCATTACAGCAGCTCTTTATGTGGTGCATTCTGCTCCTGTGTGGGTGCTGGCTCTGCTCTGTGGGCCATGGCCCTATCATCCCCCCTGTCTCCTGTAGCATACTGTATGTCCTCATGGGAATACATATCGAGCAGTCCCTGTGCTCTAGTACTGTTCTGCTTGATATAGGCCAAAAAGTGCGCTACACAAATTTGGGGAAGGGGAAAAATTCTGTACTTTTCCCTCAACTGTGTACCCACATAAGATTCAAGTAGAATCTGGCCCTTTGAATAAATATCTAATTAAATAAGAATAAATATTAATATTGAATTTTCAAACCAGATTTTAGTCCTGATTTATGTTTGTACAGTTTGTTTGTACAGTTACCCAGTTACCCAACAGGAAGTCAATCCCATCTGACCATTTAAACTAGAATTCCAATCTCACTTACACCGGTGTAGATCAGTAATTGTACAGAAACCAGTAGATTTACGCCACTGTAAAACTGTTGTAAGTGAAGGACAATCAGGTTCAGGAAATGTATCTACCATTTGAATTAATGTCTAGGCAAAGTTTCAAAGATGTTATAAGGTAGATTCAAACTTCTGATAAATTAACCAAATTAACTTAAAATTTATAATAACTTTGAAAGATTCCGCATTTGTCATGCATTTCAATGGAAGTAGCATTCCTTAAGTCCTACTCTACATCATTAGACTGTCAAAATGGCAGTTTCCTATTTGACTGTTATTCTTTTTTGGGGAATACTGAAGACACTTTACATTTGTTTATGTAATTTACTCTTTTTATTTAGATGTAGTGGTTATAATGCAGTTTTGTTTACAACTCAACATTTATATTGAGTGAGAGAAGCTCATAAAATGACAACCTGCTTTTGATAGTAACAGCCGTTTAGTTAATTCCTGTGCCATCAAAAGGCCAATAAGTCTTCTTTGTTCAGAAATCACACTGTAAAAAAAGGCAATATGCATATAAATAGTATTCCATAGTTACTGAAAAACTTGTAAAAATGCTTACAAGATAAACCTTTATTGTAATTCTCCCAGCAAAAACAGCTTACTATTAGAAATACAGAAATTAAAAAAAAAAACCTTGCAGGTTTGTATAGATAAGTATTTGCTTATGAATTACTCGTTTTTCTGTATTGAGAACCGTTTCATAAATGTTTGACAGTCTGTCTGACAAAGAGCTGAGACCCTGGAAGTCCTGGGAATGCTGGCTTCCAAGTTCCAAGGTTCCTGTCTCAGCCAGTGCTTCTAGGGCTTCCAGGCTCTTGGCTCCAGGCAGAGTTTCATGTAGAACAGGAGTTCTGAAACTTCATTGCACTGCGACCCCCTGAGTGGTGGGGCTCGGGCTTCAGCCCCAGGCCACAGCAAGTCTAATGCCAGCCCTGGTGACCCCTTTAAAACAGGTTCACAATCCACTTTGGGGTCCCGACAGTTTGAGAACTGCTGGTTTAGAAACTTTTTTTTTTAAACAAAAGTTTCCTATTGTGTTCAGAGAATTTTGAAGTTTTTGATTTTTGTTCCAAATCAGAATGAAATCAAATTTCAAAATTTGAAAATCCTCTATCAAACGGAACTACGGCTCTCTGAACAGCTCTACTAAAAACCCACCCTGTAGGGTCTTATTATTCTAATAAGGCCAGCACTTCAAATTAATTCTTTAAATAATTTTAAACATAATTTACCTTTGTTTTTGGACATATAGAAAAGTTCATAGTTGAATGGGGGTGGGAAGTAGGGAAAAAAGGCATTATGCTTTCCCTACCAGTTATGCATTTACTTTTTTTTTCACCTCATCAATGTTCATCAACAATTTATGCCTCCATATTTTTCAAAGTATGATGCTATTCCTTACAAAAAAAAACTAGACTGAATGAACAGAAAGGCTGTGAAGTGAAGTACTCAAAGGCCCCATCCACTCGGGCAAGTTTCTGCACAGTAAAGCGGCTTTCTGCACTGTAACTCCCGAGGTGTACACACTGCCAAGCCACTTAGTGCGCAGAAAATGTGCAGTTGTAGCACTCTAAAAAAACCACCCCGACGAGAGGCATACAGCTTTCTGCGCCGGGGCTACTGTGCTGCGGTGTCAGTGTGGACACCGTGGTGATTACAGCGCTGCAATTGGCCTCTGGGAGGAGTCTCCCAATGCCTGTTCTCACTTCTCTGGTCATCGGTTTGAACTCTACTGCCCTACCCTCAGGTGACCAACCATCATGCCCCCCCGTACATTCCTTTGCAAATTTCCATTCCTGTTTGCTCGGTGATGCGTGCAGTGGTCTCAGCGCATCTTTCCAGATGGCCATACCTGCTCCATGCACCAGGCGATACCCCGCTTGGAGCAATGCCGAGCTGCTGGACCTCATCGGCATTTGGGAGAGGAAGCTGTGCAGTCCCAGCTACGCTCCAGCCATAGGAATTATGATACCTACGGACAGATTTCACAATGCATGATAGAAAGGGGCCATAACTGAAATACATTGCAGTGTAGGGTAAAAGTGAAGGGGCTGTGGCGCGGGAGGCAAACCGCCGCTCCGGTGCTGCACCCACAAGCTGCTTGTTCTACAAAGAGCTGGACGCGACACTCAGTGGTGACCCCACCTCCACTGCGAAGGCCCTCGTGGATATTTCGTTGGCTCACGTGCCAGTCGTGAGTGGACCAAGCCAGGAGGAGGGGGATGAAGAGGGGGAGGGGGACCCAGAGGCAGAGGATGGCTTGGAGGCCAGAGATGCATGCAGTTAGGAGCTCTTTTCTACCCCAGAGGAGCCTAGCCAGTCATAGCAGTCAGATCTTGGCGAAGCACAAACAGGAGAGGAGGCCCCTGGTAAGTGGATCTGATTTTGGGAATTTCTGAAGTGAGTTGTTGGGGGCAGGAGGATTGCAGGAAGACCTAGTCTGAGCAGCTGAACAGGCTGTTGATAGACTCCCTCACTTCACGGGAATCTCCCTCAGAGATCTCCAGGAAACTCTCGTGGAGATACTGGGCAATCCGCTGCTGCAGGTTCCTCGGCAGAGCTGCTTTGTTTCTTGCCCCATTAATGGTAACTTTCCCACGCTACTGTGCTGTCACGTGGGGGGAGAGGACCATTGCTCCAACGGTTGACTTTCCCACCGATCGGTAGTAGTCTGGAGTAGCCAGCTTCCACAGTGCAATCGCTACGCGCTTCTCCAATGACAGGGCAGTTCTCATTCTCATTCTCATGTCCTTGCACCGCAGGACTGGGGCGAGCTTATCACACAATCCCATGAATGTGGCTTTCCTCATGCGAAAGTTCTGCAGCCACTGCTCGTGATCCCAGACATGCATCACGATGTGATCCCACCACTCATTGCTTGTTTCCGAGCCCAAAGGCGGCGTTCCACTGTGGTCAGCACCTCCATGAATGCCACAAGCAATCTTGTGTCATAGCTACTACGCGTGGCGAGATCAACGTTGCACTCTTCTTGACTTTGTAATTTAAGGAATAACTCCACTGCCACTTGTGACATGTTGGTCAGAACGAGCAGCATACTGGTCAGCCATTTGGGATCCATTCCTGCAGCCTGAAAGAGGCAGGGCGCGCAGTACACAAACTGTTGAAAGATGGCGTCAAATGTGGACGGAAGCACAGGGATTGCTGGGATGTGAAGCAATGCATCAAGAGGTATTGGGACTGGACTCAGGATGCCCTGCGACCCCCTCTGCCTTTTCACAAGTCTTAGTGGCAAAAGAGAGGTGCTCTATGGGATAGCTGCCCAGAGTGCACCTCTCCAAGTGCAGCTGTCAGTGTGAACACACAACAGCGGTTTTCCTTCTGCGCTCTCTGAGCGGCGCTGTAACTGCCGGCACTGTAACTTTGCCAGTGTAGATGTGCCCAAAATCAGGAAATGATAAAATTAAGATGGCCTTCACAACCTTAACTTTGCCAGACTGTGTGCACAGTCGTCTATGACACGATCTTGCTATAGTTTCACAGGACCTCTGCCTCATTCAACAGAAGATTTGCAGCTTTCAATTAACAAGGCAGTTCAATATTTCATTTTATCCTCATCATTCATTACATGGCCCTATGCATCATTTAAGGCCCCATCCAATGCCCACTGTAGTCAATGGGATTTGTTCTATTAACATCAATGAGTACTGGATTGAAACCAACAGGCTGTGAAATAGAGAGCACTCTGGCCTGGATCCAACAAAACACTTAAAGTGCTTAACTTTAGGCAACCTTGCACTGTTACTGTGCACCAGCCAACTGACTTTATTTATTGGCTATTCATCATTATGACCCTGATTCAGGGAAGCATCCATATTCAGGACTTCAATGAAACATAAGCACATTCGTTTCAATGCTTAATGTTAAGCACCTGCTTAAGTGCTTTCCTGAATAGTGACAGACTGAACTACATCCTTAACTAAATCAGGGCCTATAAACAGCTTAATATCTCACAAATTTTGATTTTTTCCTTATAACATCCTGATGAGGTAGGGAGTATCATTATCCCCATTTCAAAGATGCAGATAGATTAAATGACTTGGGAAGTCTGTGTCAAAGACAGGAATAGAACTCAAAGCCCTAGGGAGTCCTAGTCCAGTTCCTTAATCAGATGGCCACTCTTCCTTTTCTGGGGTATGCTGCTTAATTCACTGCATACATTCCCAACTACAGTGAATGAGTGAATTTCTGTGAAAAATCTCCCACCACTGCACTGCCAGTGGTGTAGCTCCACCAATATTAGCAATGATTGGATGGCAAGTGTAAACAGGGTTCAGCCATTTTTACTACCATGGCATCTAGATGTCTGAGCAGGGTTAGATGACAGTGGCTAAAACTGGTGGTTGGTCTACATTGTAATATAGCTCAGGGGTTCTCACAACAACTCGTGTGACAATTTTTCCTAAAATACTTAATTAACTTTAGGAAAAACAAATAAATATACACATATAAACGTCCAAATCATTGTAATTTGTTTATGTAGGGTTATTTTTTGCAGACAAGAATAGAAGCACAAATAAGGAGCTTTGATGTTCTTGTCTTTTTCTGTTTCTTTTGCTTGTTTTGGTTGCTTGTTTTGACTTGCTAGATAGTAAATCTGCTTCTGTGAAAAGTGATATTTGTTAATATCACTTTTCACAGCAGCAGACTTGTTAGCCAGCTGGGAGGCAGTGAAAAGTAATATTAACAAACAAACATAGAAATACCACTTTTCACAGCAGACTTACTCAGCCCTGGCAAGCTGGGGGACAAATTAAGCCCTGGATGGGGAGGTAGTAGAGAGGCAGCAGGGGCAGAGGGCTGGGGGAGCTGGTGGGGCTCCAAAGCCCTGGAGCCGGGGACCAGAGCTGGAGGACACAGTGGGGACCAGGAGCAATGGGGGGGGGGGGGGGCTAGCACAGGTCAGAGCCTGAAGCTCTGCAGATGGGCAATGGAGCCCAACACACAGCTGGAGCCTGCAGGTCGCCACCCAGGGCTGAAGCTGGAAGCTCGCACCCTGCCGCTCCTGGGAAGGTGGGAACTTACCCGGCTGCCTGGTCCTCTGGCATTTGTGGCTCCAGAGGGGGGCAGGGACAAACTGCTTCTTCCCTGCACTCCCCCTCCCCCCCATCACCACCCAGGAGGCTGTGGCCGCAAGAAAATCTCCTGGTGGCCATGGTGGCTGCATATGAGAAACACTGGTATAGCTGAATTAAAGGTAGCGATGGTGGGACGTTTTAGTCAAAAAGGCTAGTGTAGATGCACTTAATATGTCTACTTTGGACCCATGATCAAGTTGGTTTTTGAGTAACAATGCCTAAAATTAAGCACAAATCCACTGAAGCAACAAGTGAAATGTGTGGGAGAGATACTAAAAGTGAGATACAGATACAACGAGGAATATAAATGCCAAGAGTTAAGAACCTAATAGCTATCTTCATCCATCAGCTCATCAGGCCAGTGGGTAAACTGGCAGGAAACCTGGCAGGCAGACTGAAATGTGCTTAGCAGGCAGATTGTCAGAGCCCTGCCTGGGTTGTGTAAGATCTTTGTTGAAATCAAACAGTTTCCACGAAACTTTTCAATTTTGACAAATCTGCATTCTCTGACAGAAAACTGTCCTGTCAGAATTTCTGACCATTTCTAGTTTTTTTGATTTTGTCACATGCACTTGGTTAATTGAAAGAGGGAGGCATTAATGCTGTCACAGACATCTCTCTTGAGCGTTGCTTTGACCTATCACACACACACACAACATTTGAGTCACTTTACTAGCTCCTTTTTGCTTTGTGCATTAAACTCAAACTTGCTTTCAAGGTTTTACATCACACAGCAACTGTCTCCAACTTTGATCTGGTCTGCTGTTGCATTTCTACTCCTTTCCCTCCCCCATTGGTCTATTTGGCCTTGCTGTAGAATCACCAACAGAATATGAATGTTTTGCGCTTTAAAAAACAAAACAAGCAGATTCATGGACTACACTGACATATATATATATATATATATATATATATATATATATATATATATATATATATATATATGCTTAAAGAGTCAGAGCCCAACTAATTTTAAAGACTTATGTACACTTGCTTAACTTTGCACGGTATGACTAATCCCATTGAGAATAGGATTAGTTACAATGTGTAAAATTAAATATGTGCATAAATGGTTGCCTAAATTTGTAATCATAGACCTATAATCTGTTTCTGTCCTTCCCTCTCCTCTTCCTGTAAATACAATGTCCTTCCTAGCCTGTTAAATCCATCATTTAGACTATAATTCTTTAGAGCAGGGAGCCTATCTTTTATTTGTTTTCTGTGGATGCTATACATTTATTAATATGGAAGTCAAATGCTTAGCGCAATCAGAACTTATATACTTGATGCAGAAACTAGTGGCTGAAATTTGATGGGCTGTGTTATACAGGAAGTCAGACAGATGATCATAATGATCCCTTTAGCTTAAAAAAAAATAATCTATGAATCTGAGGCATGCCAACAAAACAAGCCTTCTCTTACCTTAATGCTGCCTGAGGAAAGGTTCTGTCGAGAGCTGACTAGAGGATGACAATTCTGTTTTGTGGCAACTTTCAAGGTTTCAAACTTAGTTTTTGTTCCCCACTGGAATGAAAACAAAACCTTTTGAACATTTTTGTAAAAACAGAAATGTGTTGAAGTGTCCTTTTTCAGTTCAAAACCTGAGCTATTCAGGAAGTGCATGTATGTGAGTTTTTCCATTTGAATCAGGCAGAGTAGGGACTTAAAGCTGGCCAGGACCCCTAACCACCAGGCTATAGAGTGTGAGAGAATCTCTCCTTCTCTCCCATCCCCGCCTGATGAAGATTTTGTGGAAATGAGTACCTCTCTGTGAAACATTATGACTTTGATGAAACAGCATATTAAAGTGAAATTTCATTTAGTCAGAAATGTTTCAATCAGCTCAAGTTCTGTCCCTTGCTCTGTCATGTACCTGTGTGATATTGGACAAGGTGGGTGAGGTAATATCTTGTATTGGACTGACTTCTGTTGGTGAAAGGCAAGCTTTCGAGCTTACACAGAGCTCTCCTTCAGGTTTGGGAAACTAACTCAGGGCAGCTGTACGCTTTAAACGCTTCATCAGACCAGCTGCACCAATGCAGTTCTAATGAAGATGCTCTAAGATGACGAGAGAGAGCTTCTCCCGTTTGCATAGTTAATCCACCTCCACCCACATAGTTGCAGAAATTTAGTGCACTGGATGAGGTATACCGCATATTGTGATAGGCATGTATAGGACTGTAGCAGGGTGGCTACCCCACTCCTAAAATAGAAGGGGTTAAAAGCAGCCCTGGAGAGGGCTGTGGCTGGGGACGGCTGATCGGGGAAGCAGACGCAGCTGGGCCACGCCCCAATCAGACCCCAGCTGGCCTGTATAAAAAGGCTGTGAGCCAGAGACCCAAGAGAGTCTCTCTCCAGGCTGGGAGAGAGTAGCGCCTGGCTGCCTGCAGAAAGGGTACTGGCAGTGAAGCGGGGCTGGGGAGCTCCAGGCTGGCAACTCCCCAGGCGGCAGGGCCTTGTCCAAGGCTCCATAGAGGTAATGGGTTGCAGAGAAAGGCAGCAGGTACAAAACCCCCTTGCCTGTGATGAGTGGCTTATACTGCAGTCTGCCCCAGGGAGTGGGGGCTAGTTGGTGACTGGCAGTAGCCTATGACTGAGGCGAGGTGGGGATAGGGGGTGGGGGTTCCCTGGGAAGGGGAGACCCTGAGACTGAGGGGGTGTACTGCCAGGGGGCAGCATCCCAGATAACAGGGCACCGGAGTCCTGGGAGGGACACGGGGCCAAGCGGCAGCGGGACACCAGCCTGCAGAGGGTGCTCCGGAGGCTGGAAATGCTAATTCCCTGAGATGACCAGCAGGAGGTGCCGCAGGGGTGAGTCCCGCACCGCTAGAAGGACCCATGAAATGTGTGTTGTGGGCAGTGTTGATCATTGTAGAAGTAGAGATTGGTTTGCAGGTTTTGCATCTGTTGTTCTGGCAGGGTCTGGTGCTGCTTTGTGTTGGTGTGTCCTTGTCTGTGGGTAACTTGATTCTGGTGAAGAGGTTGGGGGATTGTTTGAAGGCCAAAAGAGAGGGTTCTGGAAATATTTATTTCAGGTTGAGTCCTCATTGAGTATGGGTTATAGTTGTCTGATACACCCATGTGGGTTCCAGTGCAAGATGGTAGGTGACAACTAGGGGTGTGCAGGGAGAGGGGGTTTTATTTCTGTATTGAAGCAGGTTCTTTCAGGTTATTAGGATGGCCTGTTCCATGATGAGATCTATTTTTCTGGTAGAGTGTCCTTGTTTGGTGAAGGCAGTTTTGAGTGTGTTAAGGTATATATCATGGACTTGTTGGAGCATATTCTGTAGATTTCTTGGTGTGTTTTGGGTGGTTACTTGATCTATGTAGGTAGATGTGGTGATCCATGGGTTTCTCGTATATGGCTGTCTGTAGGGTTCCATTGTTGAAACTGATTGTGGTGTCCAGGAAGCTGATGCTGGTGTGGAGGGTGTTCCAGAGAGAATTTAATGGATGGGTGGTGGTGACTGAAGTTGGGTGGAAATCTGTGAAGAAGTTTAATTGGTCTGTCAGAGGATGAAAAAATCATTGATGTATCTCAGGTGTATCATTGGTTTCATAGTGCCTTTGAAGAAGAATTTCTGGACAAGGAGTCCCATGAAGAGGTTGGGGTACTGAGGAAGTATTCTAGTACCTAGGGCTGTTCCCATGTGTAGTGAGGTGGAGTGGCCTCCTTCCAAGCAGGAGAGAGAGGGACCACTACACTCCCCCTGGTGGGCAGAGCTAAATCCGCCTCGCTCCCCTACTGGAAGTCCCAAGGTGGGACAGGAAGTATAAAAGGATTGCTGTGGCACTCAGTTGGGGCTGGGGCACCGGAGGGAGCAGATGGCTCTTACAGGGAGCTGGGATCTCAACAGGATCCTGACCTAGTCCCCAAATGGAGCTGCGCTCTGCAGCCAGAGGAGACAGACGAGTGTCCTGAGGAGCTGCCAGGACCGCTGTCAGACGAATTCCCTGAAAAGCTGTGGGGACTGTCAGCGGCTGAGTAGCCTGAGGAGACCGAGGACTTTTGGACTACAGAGCCCTACACCCAGACTGTGGTAGGAAGTAGCCCAGGGGAACCAGACTCAGCTCTGATTCTGCTACTGGAGTGAGAGTCAGTGTGTTGCAGTGGGATTCCCCACTGACCCAGTAGCAGAACATTCAGCCAACCATTAAGGTGCAGGGCTGGGATGCATTGGAGTTGGCTGGGTCTGTGTCTCCCTACCCCCTGCCACCTCACCCCTGGGGTGGCAGCAACCCCACCTGAGGTCCAAGAGGCCTGTGTTTTTCAGCCATCCGCTAGAGTAAGGGCACCTGACTGTTTGATGCCCCACCCTGCCTGAAGGTGCTGGGCTATAGACTGTGCTCTGCCCCATCCAGGGAGCCAGAGCTCCCTTATAGACTGTTAAGTACTGTTGGCCCCAGCCAGAAGGTGCTGGGATATAGACTTTTTGGCTCTGCCCCACCCAAGGCCAGTGCACCACTTAACAGGGCTTAAATAGGACTGCAGCTGGGCATGGGCCTTGTGCTGGCCCTTTGTACGGGAGAGAAGTTCACCCAGAAAGTATAGAAGGAGTTTTATGGTTAATATAAATCAGAAGAAAATTAATAAATGTTGATTTTATATACTCACATCTTCAGGTAAATAGGACATGGTCTTGCATCTGATGAAGTGGGCATTCACCCACGAAAGCTTATGCTCCAATACTTCTGTTAGTCTTAAAGGTGCCACAGGACCCTCTGTTGCTTTTTACAGATTCAGACTAACATGGCTACCCCTCTGATACTTAGCAAATTATGAATTTCTTGGCATTTGGAGTGGTTACTGGATCTATTAAGTTAAGTGTAGTGATAAATAAATAAATGGAGATATACCTATCTCCTAGAACTGGAAGGGACCTTGAAAGGTCATTGAGTTCAGCCCCCTGCTTTCACTAGCAGGACCAAGTACTGATTTTGCTGCAGATCCCTAAGTGGCCCCCTCAAGGATTGAACTCACAACCCTGGGTTTAGCAAGCCAGTGCTCAAACCACTGAGCTATCCTTCCCCCCCTGATCATGAGACAAGTCATTTAGGGCCAAATGCTGATCTCACAGTAAATTTTAAATAGTCCCATTGACTTAAAAGAGAGCAGGATTTGACCCTTCCAGTGGGCCTGATCCTAAACACAGTGAAGTCAATGGGAGTTTTCAGTTGATTTCAGTGAGCTTTGGCCAGGGTGTGTGTGTCATTTTCCTCATCTGCAAATCAGGGATAACAATATTTATCTCCCACAGAGTATTGTGCAGTAAACTCATTAACATATGTAAAGTTTTGAAGTCTTCAGGGAAAATATGCTGTTAATATGCAAGGGATTGTGCTTTTCATTGTTTATTAGAGAGTGCTGCTGAAATAACTCCCCTAGTTTTTGTACTTGCTAAAATAATCAAAAGAGAAAGTGAATATGTGAAGAGAGAAGGAAAGCAGACACTTGTAAAAGACATTTTTGTAATATAGTCATAAACTAAAGTAAACTATTCAAAATTTTTAATTTATATTACAGTAATTGCAACTGTACAAGAAATAACCCTTATTTTAATGAAATATTAATTCCACTGTCAGAGAAAGCAATAATCATTACAGATGTTACATCTCCAATTCTAAAATTAATACTGAGAAAATAAACTACATTCATTGTAGAAACAATGATTGTATCACTGAACATTTCAGTTGAGTAATAATGGCTAGAATAAGCCTTCTAAATTGTATTTATTGATTATTGTAGTTAGAATAGTTATACATATGCAGCATTGGTTCAGGAATGCAATCAGAGGTCATTTGTCTATACAAATGATGGGATCATTTAAGCCTCCTAGAGCCAGAGCTATGTTAGAACGAAGTAAGTTGCCTGAATGGCAGTGACTGGAAACATTACCCTTGGATGGTGAGGGAGTAAGCATAGCACCTAGAGGAGTGCCAAGGCAATGTGCTAACTAGTGGCCCACACTATCCCTTTAGAAAAGATGCATCTTGTGCATCTCTAGTGCTGACTCCCACTGCTTGCTTTTGCATAGAGACAGCGTGTGTGTCTGAGAGAGCGAGCATTAAAATAGGTACCAGCCGTGTTAGTGCTTCCCTCTTGCACTCAGGGAGCATTAGCTGCAGCTTTATTGCTGCCTCCTATGCAGCAGTGCTGGCAAACAAGTATAACAATAGTCAGTGTAGTAAAAGTAGATATTAACCCATTATGTCATTTCTTTTGTAATGCTGACCCATGCCATTTGCCAACCCCAAAATGTTCAGCAGCCATGATGGATGCCCGAAGAATCATAAGATTGGCTTAAAAATCATTATTCTAAAAATACATTTAGGGTGTTTTATTTAACTGCTGGCTTTTGCAACTTGAGTTCACAATTGCAAGCTTTTCTCCAACCACCATGAGGGCTAGAAACATTTTTTGTTTAAAAAACAAACAAACAAACAAAAAACAACCAACCCCAAAACCCTGAGATTCTGAGGTCTTCACATGAGTCCAGGGCTTTAAGAAAAAACACCAAATATTACAACTCATGATCAAATCATGAGAGTTGACTGTGACTATGAAAATAAAGTCACCCTTATCAGGATTTGTCTCATCCTTATTACATCTTCTAAGAAGACTTTGTCAATAATTAAGCAAATGAAGCTACCTGAATCCCTCAGTTTCCTGAAAAAAAAGTGGGATTGCACAGAAAGTGCAGAGGATGAAATCATCCATACTGTTGTTATATATACAAAACCTCACTAAGCTAGGAACCATCTGTCAGGTGAGACCATTGAGTTACAGGATTGTATAATAATGAAGTTATGAGAATTTGAACAGATAATAGATGGACTAATGAGACCAAATGATTTGTGGCATTACTGATAACCAGGTCAAAGCAAGTTTATTGGAAGAAATGGACATGAATTTGCAAAGAATAGTAGTTATTTGCAGAGCTAGTGAAAATTATGCATCCCAAACAGTGTGAGCAAGCCAAAAGAGAACAAAAGTGCACCTAATTAAAAATGCACACCAAAGCATAAAAACAGAATACAAGGATAAATAAATAGTAGAGATGTGTTTTTAATAAACATGGCGTTAAACACAATTTAACAATAAGGTGTCAAACTAAAGGAATGATGTGTGATAAAAGCAATAAATTAACCATTTTGGAGAACTAGCAGCACAAATTGCAAAGAAATACAAAAGCAAAATTGTGAATATAGCAGGAAGACAAAGCTCTTATGATTATGCAAAAACAGAGTTCTTGGTTGAGGCTCTTAAATGTACAAAGGAAGGCTTCTATAAGTCAATAGTTTTCCTGTCCTCTGAAAATTTGATATATCAAAAAAATAAAAAAATTAAAATTCCCACTTGAAACTGAGACAAAAAATAATAATCTGAAATTGTGATACAAAATCTGAAAAAAATAAAATTGACTCAGAGCAATCAAAGGTTTGTTTTGATTTCAACCATTTTTTAAAAATATAATTAGCTTAAATGTCTAAAGTCATTTTGAACAGAGACATTTTCATTTAAAAAATGTCAGGTATATTTTGAGAAGTGATAATTTTTTGTAGATACTTTCAAGTCAAAATTTCTTGCAAAAAAGTTTGGTTGAAGAATTCCCAACCAGTCCTCTTTCAGGATACTGTCACAAATCTGTCCTTGGGAGAGCACCCCCATCAGGAGCTACAGGCAAACACAAGTGTGCAGGTCTCATTGCCACTGCCCCACAGGCACTGCAGGGTGTGTCAGTCTAGAGGAGCAGGCACTCAGCCCTCCAGCCAAAGCCTCCTGGATGTTTCTTCCCTTCTCGGGGTCCCAGGTGAAACAAACAGTCCACAGTCAGCAAACAAGGTTAAATAAAAGCATCAGGGAAAGAAAGAAAGAACCTGTAGGTAGCTTCTGTCAGGATAGTGGGCTTCTTACTTCAGCAGGCCTTGGAAGTATCATAGTTCACATCAGAGTCCCCTGGCTCTCTAGTAGAAATTGTAATGTCTTTCCCCTTCTTAGGCCAGAGGATCCGTGTTTTCCTTTCTACAAGGGCAGAGGCCCTATTGGCTGTTGGACTGCTTTCCCCTCCCAGCTTGCCCCCAGCTGAGTGGAGTTTTCTCCTTTGAACTCCTACTCTAGTCCTAGCATGATTTTCAAGTGCGGAGGGGTAGGCCCATGTGACCCAGTGGTGCCTGGGGCAGCACTCACTGGAAATGTCAAGGTCCGGGCAGGCTGAAAAAGGGAGAGCAGATTACTCCCAAGACTGGCAGGTAACACTGAAGTTAAACTCCTCAACCAGTCACCAACTGTGCTTCTGATCCCCCTCCTCTCCACCCCCCCCCCCAGTTATCAAGAAGCAAAAAAGAAATCACACAGCCCTCTTTATTGCATTCCTGTTCTCTGGCTCCCATTCAGCACATAGGTCCAGTATAGTGAGAAGTTATTTAAACAACTATGCTCACATATACAAAATGTTCTTCTGACCCCAAAGGATCAGCCACATTACCAGGTCAGTATAGGTTTGGATCTTACCCAAAATACCATGCTGCCAGCCAATTCTTTAGTGTCTAAAACTAAAGGTTTATTATAAAGAAAAAAGAGAACACGAAGAGAGGTGTTAAATGGTAAAATAGTCACATACATACAAAGACTTCAAAGTCCATATATCAGGTTCCTAGCAGTATTGGTGAGTTTGCTGGCATGAAAGTCCCTCTGGAATACATCCACAGCTTGGATGGGTCATTCAGTCCTTTGTTCAGAGCTTCATTTGTAGAAAGGTTACTCCAGAGGTAAGAAGCAGGAATGAAGACAAAATGGAGAAGATGCTGCTGCCTTTTATAGTCTTTTGCCATACAGCTTGTGCTTCTTTTGTTTCAAACACAAGCTTCCCAGCACATGGCTTGGAAGCCTTAGAGTTCTTTTTGTAGGCATGCCTCTGCATGCCTGGCTGAGTCATAAGGTGTATCCCTTGCCTTTTCTCAATGGGTCAGTTGTATAGCTGATGGTCCTTAATGGGCCACCAAGCAGGCTAGGCAGTACTGATGCCAAACTGTCTGGGGGTGTCACCCAGAAGCATAGCACAAGTTTTGAAATACCGACATACATGCATATCTTAACTCATAATACAAAGGTGATACAAACATATAAACAAGATTGTCATATTTAGCAAATTATAATATTTCTGCAGATACCTTACACGGCACATCTGGCATAACTCATTGCAATTTTACAATATTGGTGTTCATAATATCCTAAAGTGTCCCCCAGATTCCATACAGCATCACAGAACCCCTAGCCCAAAGCAGCCCCTTCCATGCTAGTATAGGGTTTGTATATCTTGTCACAGAAACTATACAAGTACCACATAACTTCCCAGTAGCACTGAGAAATAAAACAAAAGCTGAACTTGACCAGATGGTAAAATTATTAAACAAATACAGCCCTCCCGATAAAAGCAAAGAAGTTAATGAATTATATAGATCAAAAAGATTTGAAAAAGACCACCAAACATGAATGCTATCCCATGAAAGCAGTTGAGGGGTCATGTATAGATTTCAAAATGCAAAAATATTTTCACCTCTGGATGCAAGCTAATGATTTTGGGAGGATCAACTTGATAAAAAAAAGTGCAAAATTATTCTGCACTCTCAACTCCCCTGAGTGTATGTTTAAATGCATTTCCTTTAGGATTGCCTTGGCATTAAAAGATCATGACCTGAATCTTTTAGAATGAAAATAAGTGCCAGGTTGCTAATCCCAAATCAACAATGAGAGACTGTGTAACGTCCTGCAAAGTATGAAAGAAAAGAAGCGTAAATTGAAAAGGTACAAATGCAAGATAGGACTGAACCAGTTTAGTTGTGTGGGACACATACTCAGTAACACAGAAACTTAAGAAAGGTGGAGGCAATTGTACAACTGGAAAGACCCAAAAAGAAGGAAGCCCTCCAGAGCTTCATAGGACATATTAATACATCTCAGCAAATTCATCCATAATTTGCTACAATAGAGTGCTCCACTCAGAATACTGTATGTCAGTACAAACTGATGCTAGGGTGACAAAAGAGACAAGCAAGGTGAGGTAATTTTTTTTTATTTATTTTTTTTGGACCAACTTCTGTTGGTGCTTTTGAGCTACACTAGCTCAGGTGCGGAGGTGAAAGGTCTGAGAAAGATACTGGAGTGACGATTGAGAGAAAACCCTTGGGAAATTTAAAAAAATCATTACAGTAGCACCTATTTGGAAATGAACAAAGATACTAAAATCTCAATGCAAGCTCACAGGGGATGGAAGAAGTCCTGCAAAATGATCTCTCACTGGTATATGTTTGTAAAGTACTGAGTAAAATAAAACAGAATCATGCTCAGATTAAAAAAAAAAAATTCTGGCAATTGTTTTGGTTGCAAGTGGCTTCATTGACCTGTGGCCATTGGAAGGCCCATTACAGAAACCACTGTGTAAAACAACACCTATAGTTTAGAAAATGATGATGAAATTGCAAAAGTACTTGTTAAATGTGAAATATAGGCACAGTAAGAGACTTCTATTACCAGACATGCTTTCAAATTTAATACCATTAATTTGGGCTTGAATAGGGACTGAGAGTGGCCGGCTCCCTACAAAAGCAATTTTCCCTCTCTTGGTATTGACACCTCCTCATCAATTATTGGGAGTGGACCACATCCACACTGATTGAATTGGCCCTGTCAACACTGGTTCTCCACTTGTAAGGTAACTCCCTTCTCTTCATGTGTCAGTATATTTATGCCAGCATCTGTAATTTTCACTCCATGCATCTGAAGAAGTGGGTTTTTTACCCTCGAAAGCTTATACCCAAATAAATCTGTTAGTCTTTAAGGTGCCACTGGACTCCTTGTTGCATATGATGGGATTCTGTACAAAGTACAATTTCAAATTTTGCAATTAACAGAAAATTGTTGTAAGGACACAATATAGTCACAAGCAATTTCATTTTCCTTCTGATTGTAAGCACCCTGCAGTAATTAATGCTTTGGCTTTATTCATCCAGATTGTCTAAAGGTTTCTGCTCTCGTGTGACTGAGCAAAGGGGCTGGAAAGCCACTAAATCTCCCTAGAGGAGGATTTCCTGGTATTGAGATGTTGCTTATTATTTACCATGCTTTATTTTCATACTATCCTAACACAGACACACCCAACTTCCTGTTAAGGATTCTGGGTAGCATAGTCCAAAATGCTCTGTCCTGTGCTAAAGATATACTATAATTAGAACTACACTGTGAGCCAAATTCTCATGTAGGTAAAGGCCTTTTCATTGCCAGAGAGTGTTGTAAAGGGGACTTCATGTACATGAGACTCATGTCCTCAGTGCTCAATTCTGTCTCCACTTCCACAGGTGCAACAAACTTCAGAAGTAGTTGCACCCAAAGGCACAACTCAGCCTAATGGCTCAGCAGGTGGCCTGAAGGGACTATTAACATTATGTCTCTTGTTGATCTGTATATTTAAAAATTAATCCTCTATTTTGCCATTCATTTAATTGGGGTTTAACATCCTAATGAAGGAAATTCAGTGCAAGAATATGGAGGTTTTCATCCATGCCTAAATCCAGTCTGGTTTGCACCTTAAATTGCACCCAAATTTTTGAGCCCACAAATATTTTTGGAGTAAGACATCTGCCCTTTGTGTTTGCACTTTGGTAATGCTAGCTTATTTTTCCACACACTTTTTTATTTTATAAAACACTAACATTTGACTTGTTTGCTTGATGCCTTCCCTGTGGGTACCATGGCATTGTGTTGGGGATGTCATTAAATGTTTTGCATGTACTAAGTGCCTCCTGGACATTTGTATTGCTCTGGAGATATGGTTAGGGTGACATATAAGCTGTGGGAAAAAAACAGGGTGCAGAAGTAGCAGCTGTGAACTGCCATAGTAACAGCAGAAAGAACATGTTTTTCACACATTACATCAATGTTTGATTTTTATTTTCACTGGTATGGTGTGGTACAAGAGTATACATATCATGCATTCCCCTATAGTTGTGTAAAATTGAATGTTGACATCTTAAAAACCTTTATATTTATTTAAATGGTAAGTGGCCTACCATATCCACATCAGCCCTTGACTAAGACAACATGCTACTGTCAGGAGCTTTTGCAAAGGAATTTCTGATTGCAGACATTACTGCCATCTGCTCCCAATGAAATGACATATTGCCGATCATCGCTGACCAGGCCGGATATTTGCAAGTCATTTATAATAGGAGAGGAAGGCAGGTTCATCACCAGAGTGAATAATGAAAGTGATAAAATGTAATCTTGATAGATAATCCTGTTAAGAGGGAAATTGGAAAGTATTTAAACATCCTGCCTGATACTAATAGGCTATTCTAGAGGATTAGATCTAAGATTAATAATCAGCATTTAGAGACATAAATTCCTCAGTGAAGTCACAAACACTTCCTGAATCATGGGTGTTGTTTTTTTTCTTATTTGTTTTTGGGGTTTTTTTAAGACTACGAAGACTGAGTGACAGCAGAATAAACCCACATCAGCCATTATGTATTTGTTTGAAGGGCATAGTTTTTCAGGAAAGCCTAACAGTTTGTTACCTTAGGGCATGGCTACACTTGCAGATGTAGAGCGCTGTGAGTTAAACCCGCCTTCGGAGAGCACAGTAGGGAAAGCACTGCAGTCTGTCCACACTGACAGCTGCAAGCGCACTGGCGTGACCACATTTGCAGCACTTGCAGCGGCATTGGGAGCGGTGCATTATGGGCAGCTATCCCACAGAGCACCTCTTCCCATTCTGGTGCTGTGGCTTGTTGGAAGGGGGCGTGGTGTTCAGGGCATTCTGGGTCCTGTCCCAACACCCCGTGATGCATCAGTTTGCATCCCAGCATTCCCTTTGCTTCCATCCACATTTGGCGCCATCTTTCAAAGTTTTTTGTACTGCACACTCTGTTTTCCCTTTTGGTCTGTGGGAATGGAGCCCAAACTGCTGAGGAGTATGCTGATGAGTTTCACCAGCACGTCATGTTTGGCAGTTGAGTTATTCCTTATGATCCAAAGTGACAGAGCTCCGACGATGATATCGACTCGAGTAATGCATATGACATGAGTTTGCTTGTGGCATTCACGGACATGCTCACCAAGGAGAAGGAGCGAGGGGGTTGATGGGTTGCGGGTTCTGAGGGGGGCAGTCGGGGGCAGGACGTGGGTTGGGGTCAGATGGGTGTGTGTGGGGGGAGACAGGCATGTGGAGCTTGTACTCACTGCATGGTTCCCTACCGCGTCTTCGGCGGCACTTCGGCGGCGGGGGGTGGTGGGTCTTCACTCGCTCTGGGTGAAGTACCTGCCACCGAAATGCCGCCGAAAACCTGGAGCAAGTGAAGACCCCTCCCTCCCGCCGCCGAGGACCCAGTAGGGAACCGGTTCTTAGGATTTTGGGAGCTCATCACTGCCTCCATAACATTTGTGAAAGGAAGGTTGAAAGATTCACTCAGGCATGGAACTCTGAGGTTCAACACCTGGAGGCTGCATTTGAACAGTCAGAGAGCAGGGTTATTAGAGGGGCCCAGCACGGGGCTGCAAGGATTAGGGATGCCTTGAGGGAGCAATTTGAGGCAGAAAGCCACCAGTAATGTCTGGTGCCCTGCACGGGAGTGAAATGCAGTGGTTCCAGTGTTAGTAGGAATCTGTGTTTGCTACATTGACTTGCAGTGCCTGTTTCTTTCCTGGGCTAAGGTATCTTTTACTTTATGCAATAATAAAGAATGTTTTCAAAGCCAGAAAATGCATTTATTGAAAAGAGACACAACTACTTGGGAAACAGAAAGGGCAAGGGGGAAGGGAACGGTACAATCACAGATTTGCGTATGTCCTGTTTGGAGTGCTGTGCAATGAGTGCTGCACTTCAGGATGGCTATACTGCATGGTGATGGGGGTTGAGTGCAGTGGGTAAGGGTTATAGTTTTCAGGGCTGGGTGGTGAGGAGGTGTTGGAGGCAGCTGGTGGTGATAAGAACCCCGTTGGGGAAAGTGGGTTGGAGGTGACATGGGGGCACAGGGCAAAGAGTTTTGGGACAAGGGCTGCGGGGGGGGGGGGCGGGCACGGTAGTGCTCCCCTGCATTGCTATGAGTGCCTGTATCGAGTCTGCTTGGCACTCCATGATGCTTAGCAGCCACTCCTTGCTTTGGTGCCGGCGATCCGCATTCTGCTGGCGGACCCTCCATTCACTCTCCTGCCACTCCTGCACTTTTTGATTTTCATTACTTGAATGCTGCATTTACTTCATGCAACATGTCTTCCTTGCTTCTACGTGGCCTCTTTCTGATTCTTTGGAGTCTTTCGGTCGGTGATAACACGGGCGGCTGAGATCTCAAGGTTGCATCTGTAAATGTAAAATGCAACACTTAACAGAGGCAGCATTGTTCACACCAGACAGAGCAATGATTCCCCCGTACTTAAGGGCAAGCACAGTCTACAGTACACAATAGCATAATTTGCCCCTCCCAAAGTGAGTGCACATAACCCACAGGAGCCCCAAAATGGTGAGTAAGCACAGGGTCAAGCGTGACTGATTGTTTCATGGTGTGAAAGTAAAATGAATTATATTGTAAAAATAGAATGGATTAAAGAAATGCTGTATGTACCTTTAAGCAGAAATAAGGAATGTTCAAATACAGGTGTCAGGAAAAGAAACATTAAGGCATAAACAATGAGTCCATTTAAGCTAATGGTGGAACATTAACCAGACATCTGTAAAAGTTAGTAAGGAAATTGAATATGTATGTCTAGCCTCAGGTAAACTTGTCAGTTCTGCTTTCTTTGTCTTCTTAAGTTCGCGCCCTTTTTATCTGTATAAAATAAGGTAGTGTGGGTCTTGCACGATGCTCACATTATCTGGGTGTATTAGCAGAGTGCTGTGCTAATAAACAGAGTGGTCTAACAAATTGTGAGTCCTGAATCTAACTTTGACAATTTGGAGGTTCCACCGAGATGGCGACTGTCTTCACTGGGGCCGTGTGATTCCTGACCGTTTTTGTAGGATGACGGTGGCAGCCGGCACCTGGGCATTTGGCCCGAGCGGTCCTCCTCCTGAACGGAAGGGCGCACGACCACAGTGAAGACATCGAACCTGTTGGTTCCCACTCTGTTCTGGTAGGGATCCCGGGATCTGACATCAGGAATCTGGTCAGGTAATTATTTCTGTGTTTTGTCCGGACTGAGGACTGTCCTGTCTCTGTGTCTATCCGTCCTCTCTGTGGAGTGTTTGAGTCTGGGTGCCATCTCCGTCCGGGGATCAGCCAACCAAGGGGTTCCTGTCCCCGCAGTCTGAGTGAGTGAAATCTGCACAATCGCAGCCGCACCGCACCTTGGGTGAAACCCTTGGTGTGAAAGCAAGGGCGATTGAGGCAGTAGCCAGTGGGCTCCTTTTGTGTATTGCACCGGTCATCGCTCTGACGAACCCGAATGTCCTTCTTGTGTGATTGGTGTGTGTGAAGTCCTCCTGTATGGGTAACCAGACGTCTAAGTTGGGACAGTTCCCTAAAGGAACGCCGGCTCATTTTATGTATTTTAGGAAGGGTCCGGACTCCTGGAAAAATGGTCTAGATTAACTCAGGGGGATCCCAAAACTCAGTGGCCACTGTTAGGATCTTGGGACAAAGACCGAGTGGATGTCTTAAAAGACAAACTCGGCCAACCTAAAACTAAACGACGATGAGGAAGACACATTAATTGGCTTGACAGCCTTGCGTCGGATCAATAGACGATCACCAGCCTCCCCAGTTCAGGAACAATTCTCAGAGGTCACCAGTTCAGACCAGTCCGGACCGTCCAATGGTGCCCAGGCCCATTCCTCTGGTACCGCTCAGGCCTGTAAAGAAAAATCTCTTGTTCCCCCGAAACCCTCCAGTCTGCCTGACTCCTCTGCTTTTTCTTATACATGCAAAGATAGCCTGAATAAGGATTGGGCCCGTTGCTTGCGCTCTAGCTCTAAAACTGTCCAGACTCCCCTCCGAATCATGCATACTGGGGGCCAAGAAGGGGGTCCCACTTGGAGCTATAAACCCTGGATTTGCACAGAGCTCCATTCAATTGTAAAAGGCTTTCCAAAGCCCCTGGAAAATCCCACCAAATTCGCAGAGGAATTTTTGTTAGTATGCGACACTTATGAACCCTCTGAGGCAGACCTCCTGCAGCTGTGTAAGCTACTTGTAACCCCTAGCGAACATGAAAAATGGCTCGCAGAAGCAAATTGGCCTGTCAGTGAGCGCCACTCTAATTTGCCAGACACCGGTCCTGATGCTGAATACCGGAAAAAGTGTAAGGACCAAGCTAAAAATCTACTTGATGCCATCCCTCGAGTATGGACTCCTAAAACCAACTGGACGGCCATACACTGCTGTAAAGAGCGACAGGGAGAAAACCCAGGTGACTATCGCACCCGGCTGACTGATGTTTTTCTGCAACATTCTGGTATACAGCAACCGGGTGAAAATGGACAGGGTGCCCTGGCTCATGCGTTTGTTAATGGCCTCCTACCTGCTATTGGCAGTATGCTAAAGCGAATAAGTGTTGGGTGGGAGCCCGAAACCATGGACAAATTGCAAACAGTGGCAGAGCACTGCCAACGCACTCTGAAAGGAAAGGAGGAACAGTCCTCTCAAAAATTAATGGCCCTGCAAATACAACATTATTCAGGGCAGGGCAAACAGTACCAGGGATGGGGAAGGTTCCAGGGACGGGGACGTGGTCGCGGGAGGGGTCGTGGAACTGGATTTTTCGGGTTTTGGGGATGTTTGTAATTACTGTAAGCAGCCCGGAAACTGGAAGAACAAGTGTCCGAGCCGGCCTGATAGCTCTGTAAATAACCAGCTAGACCCCCTGTCGGCACAGCCCGACAGTCCCCAGCCTTACTTTGTCCCACAGCAATGACGGGACGCTGGGGAACCTCAAGAAATTTTAGCTCCTTTACTACCTCTCACTTTCACGGGTGAGTGTGTTTTGACTATTAATGATCTTTCTCTCCCTTTCCTTGTTGATACAGGAGCTTCGCTCTCTGCAGTTCGTACTACCGATCTGCCTGCGGTTCCCCGCTCCGGAAAAACCATGTCCACTGTGGGTATTACGGGAATCCCAACCCCTTATCCCCTTTCAAAACCTCTACTGGTCCAGGTAGATCTTTCTGCGGATCATGCATTCCTTCTCTCTGATTCCACTCCGGTAAACCTTTTGGGTCGGGATCTGTTATGTAAACTTGGCTGTACCATCTACTGTTCCCCCGATGGTGTCTACTTACAAATCCCCCAGTCCTCTCTGAGTGATTCTGTGGCCTCCCTGCTGTCTGAAACTCCCCTTTCCACTCCAGTCCCCTGTTACCAATTGATCCCGTCCCTTGAACACCTAATTTCCAGGTCCCATCCTCTCTGTGGCCAACCCACCCATCTGAAGTGGGCCGTTTAAATACTGACCCCATCTGCATTACTGTTGACTCCTCCAAACCCCTGCCTCGCCTGTCTCAATACCCTTTAAACCCCGAAGCAGAGGCTGGCATTGCTCTGGTCATGACCGCCCTGCGGGAACAAGGTATTATTGTCCCCTGCTCCAGCCCCTGTAACACCCCTATCCTGCCAGTTTGAAAAGCTGATGGTAAATCGTGGCAGTTCGTTCAGGATCTTTGAGCCATTAACCGCATTGTTATACCCGCCTTTCCTGTTGTCCCTAACCCAGCAACGATTCTGGCTTCTATCCCACCAGGTGCAACTCATTTTACTGTTGATTTGTGCTCTGCTTTCTTTTCTGTCCCGGTTCACCCTGACTCCCAATATCTTTTTGCCTTTTCTTACAAGGGGCAGCAGTACACATGGACCATGTTCCCTCAGGGGTACACTGAAAGCCCATCTTACTTTTCCCAAGCATTAGCCCAAGACCTTGTTTTTCCTTCCGGGTCCACACTAGTCCAATATGTAGATCTACTCCTCTGTTCCCCTTCATTGTCTGCCTCAGAAACTGATTCTTTAGTGCTCCTTACTGCCCTAGCAAAGAAGGATCACAGAGCTTCTTGCTCTAAGCTACAGCTCTGTCAAGCCTCTGTCACATACCTTGGCTTTCTCCACTCCCAGGGTTCCCGTACACTTTCTCCCATCCGCGTCCAAGCTATCCTCAGCTTTCGCTGACCCTGCTCCCCACGCCAGGTCCAAAAGTTTTTGGGCATGGCTGGATTTTGCAGGCAATGGATTCCCCAATATGCCTCCCTTGCAAAACCTCTCCAGGAACTCACTCAAGTCTCTGTGCCTGACCCCATGCCATGGTCCCCTGAGGCTGACTCTGCCTTTGTTTCCCTCAAACAGGGTTTGGCTTCTGCCTCCGCCTTAGGGCTGCCTGACTATTCTAAGCCTTTTACCCTTTTCTGCCACAAACAAGCTGGGTGTGCACTGGGAGTCCTCACTCAGATGCACGGAGACAAAAACCGCCCAGTGGCTTATTTCTGTGCCACTTTGGACCCTGTCGCCCAAGGCTTACCCCCCTGCCTGTGTGCTGTGTCTGCCGCAGCGCGCCTAGTCGAAATGTCTGAATCCCTTGTCCTCCGTTCTCCTCTTACCCTCATGGTACCTCACTCTGTGGAAACTCTCCTGCTAAAACGTAACACAAGTCACCTCTCCTCCGCCCGCCTTACCAAGTATGAACTTTTACTGCTGTCGGCTTCGTATATCACCATAAAGCGTTGTTCTCAGTTAAACCCTGCCACTCTCCTTCCTTTCTCTGATGACGGTGATCCCCACGACTGCCTTGCAACTGTCTCTGCTGTTACCGTCACGCGCTCTGACCTTTCTGATGTCCCTCTCCCTAACTCTGACCTTGTTTTGTTTACTGATGGTTCCTGTTTTCAAGACAACCAAGGTCCTCTCCTTGCAGGATACACTGTAGTGTCACTCTCTGAAACTCTAGAAGCTGCGCCTTTACCTTCTGTAACCTCAGCGCAAGTCGCCGAATTAGCAAGTTGCCCTCACCCGTGCCTGCTTTTTGGCAGAGGGACGCTCTGCCACCATTTACACTGACTCCCGCTGTGCTTTTGGGGTTGTACATGACTTTGGCACCCTCTGGCAAGCTCGGGGTTTCCTTACCTCCACTGGTACCTCTATCAAAAATGGCCCCTACATCGCTGCTTTCCTGTATGCAGTTTTACTTCCGTCTGCCCTAGCTATTGTTAAGTGCCCTCACCACTCGATGGTGGATACTGATGTTGCTAAGGGTAACGCATTTGCTGACGCCTCTGCTAAACATGCTGCTGCCATAGAACCTTCCCCAGATGCATTTCTAGGTTCCCTTTCTGTTTCTATACCACCGCTGTCCCTCACTAACCTCACCCTGCTCCAAGACTCTGCCCCAGAAGCCGAAAAAGACTCCTGGGTTGCCCAGGGTTGCTCTCTACATCCTGATTCCCTTTGGCGTTCGCCTACTGGCGCCTTTGTGGCCCCCTTTTCACTCTACCCATTGCTGGCCGCCCTGCTACATGGTGTTTCGCATGTCGGAAAGGAGGGGATGGTCTCTGCTGTAACTAAGGCAGGATGGTGGGGCCCCCCATTTCAGCTCTTTTGCAACCCGCCACTGTGCCGCCTGTACCACTTGCCAAAGCCACAATATTGGTAAACCTGTAAAAGTGGCTCATGGGTTCCGGGGCCTGCCCCAAGCACCATTCTTGCATTGGCAACTTGATTTTGTACAAATGCCTAAGTGTCAACTATATGAATTTATCTTGGTTACGGTATGTTTATTTTCTGGTTGGATCGAAGCCTTTCCTTGTCGCAAGGCTGACTCACTGTCTGTTGCCAAATGTTTGTTAAATCATATTATGCCTGCCAAGGGAATTCCTGTCACTCTGTCCAGTGATCGGGGTACACATTTTACTGGACAACTTGTTCAACACCTGGATCGTGTATTACGTATCACACACCTGTTGCACTGTCCCTACCACCCACAGAGCGCAGGTGCAGTTGAAAGATTAAATGGAGTATTTAAGAATAAGCTTGCTAAAATTTGTGACTCTACAGGGTTAAGATGGCCAGCAGCTTTACCGCTGGCCCTTATGGAAATGCAATCCACTCCATCCCAAAGGCATAAATTGAGTCCCTTTGAAATTGTTATGGGACGCCCTATGCGAGCTATGGCTACCATTACTCCAGTCCCAGACTTGAACTTGACTCACAAGTACGCTCCTTCAATATTGCAAGGGATTAATGCAAGCCGTAAGTCACTTCCATTCACAGGTTCGAGCTGCCTGGCTGACGGAACCCACCTCTGACGCTTGCCACGACCTCGAGCCAGGTGATTGGGTCTACATACAGCACCATCATCGAAAACACACCTTGGAGCCCTGGTGGAAGGGTCCTCATCAGGTACTGCTTACTACCCAGACAGCTGTTAAACTATCTGGCATTGCAGCATGGATACATGCTTTGCAGTGTAAGAAGGCACCATCCCCAGCGAACCAATCATCACCTCAGAACCACGCAGAGTCAATTTTGACTCCAGAAGAAGATGTAGAGGAACAGCCTGCAATACCTTACAATCTACGCTCTCGTAAGGGTTGCCAGAAGCAGACGATGACCTAAAGCAAGGCCCAAGAAGAAGCAGTAGCGAGCCTAGTGCCTGCTGCCTGGTGGACGTAAAACCGTGACTGCAGTGCCCTCAGTTGAGGTTGTCAGAACCAGAAGGGCCTTGCCTCCAACATGCGCCTCTGGTGGCGCCTGTTCCTCGGCTGCTGGTGTCTTAAGTTCTGGGGAGTCCACAATGACAGTTCTTTTATCCAGCAGCAAGTGTGGATAACTCAGACCCTTAATATTTCTAATTGCTGGGTCTGCAGCCACATCCCAGCCCACTCTCAAACTGGTGTTCCTGTCCTGGCAATCCCACTCAATTCCCCAGACCTCACTGGAGAACCTCGTCCGTTTAACAAAACATGGAACAGCAATGACACTTGGGAAGTGGTGGGAATAAATGTATCTAAATGGATAAGTGTGATGGAGGGAAAAGGTCATTGGTGTTGGGTGTGTAATGGGACAGGGTTGGATCTGGGAAAAAGCCATTGCCTTCAGCATATTGTGGCCAATGGTGTATGGGATTATTTGAACAAAACTAAAGAGTGGCGGGCCAGGTATGGGGATATGAATGTTTTCTCGACCTGGGATCAAACAGAAAAATCAATCTCATGTTCCCCCTACAGTAACCTTAGTGAAAACAATACAATCTTTCAATGTCATGCAAATAACCCCATTCCTCGTAAGGAGAATTACCCTGTGCCCTTTGGGGGATATTACTCCTCCTTTGCAGGCACCTATATGACAAATGGGTGCAACCGACCCTTCCCGGCCTTAATAGGTCATCATTGGGTTTGTGGGACCAAAACTTATACTGCGTTACCAGCTAACTGGTCAGGTATCTGTTATCCTGCCCGACTCTTCCCACAATTCTGAGTGCTAGGGTCCTTCCCATGAGAACGCCTCCATAATTTCAGGTGAAGAAGAAGGGACGTACCAGATGCCCAATGGTATGTAAATAACATAAGACTCTTAACCTGGGAAGAGGCCATTGGCGGTTCCCTTATCCCACTTGGGGGAGTAATACACCATGCAAAAAGGCTCCTGAGGTTACAAGCAGTAGTTGAAATAATGGCAAATGAAACCGGAGAAAGTTTAAGAGCCCTGGCCAAAGAAACAGGGGCGATCCGACAGATGGCCCTCCAAAACTGTCAGGCATTGGACATAGTGCTGGTCCCTACCTGTGCTCTCATTGGAAAAGAATGGTGTGAGTGTGTATACCTGACGACACCAATAGATCAGGCTAGCCACTTAGAACAAATCGCATATCTTCCCCATGAAGAGCCGAGTTCTTTATGGAAGTGGCTAAGTAACCTGTTCAATTTCTCTGGCGTAGGAAACTGGTTGTTTCAGGGAGCCCTGACTATCCTATTTGGAATCCTAATGATTTTTGTATGTTTTCAGTTAATCTCCTGTTGTATCCAGAATTGTGTAAGGTATGCCACCCAGGTGACTGCCCCAAAAGAGAGTGCTAATATGATTATTTTGAATATCGCTGATGAACAAAGAGATAAAGAACGGTTAATATGTGGAACCCAGTAATTGTTGTTCATTGCGTAGCTTGACCAAAAGGAGGGATTGTGAAAGTAGAATGAATTATATTGTAAAAATAGAATGGATTAAAGAAATGCTGTATGTACCTTTAAGCAGAAATAAGGAATGTTGAAATACAGGTGTCAGGAAAAGAAACATTAAGGCATAAACAATGAGTCCACTTAAGCTAATGGTGGAACATTAACCAGAGATCTGTAAAAGTTAGTAAGGAAATTGAATATGTATGTCTAGCCTCAGGTAAACTTGTCAGTTCTGCTTTCTTTGTCTTCTTAAGTTCGCGCCCTTTTTATCTGTATAAAATAAGGTAGGTAGTATGGGTCTTGCATGATGCTCACATTATCTGGGTATATTAGCAGAGCGCTGTGCTAATAAACAGAGTGGTCTAATAAATTGTGAGTTCTGAATCTAACTTTGACAACGGCTGTACTGTCCTCCAGGTTTCTGTGCCTTGGGGAGAGCCAACAGCAGCATGGGGCCCCTATACTGAACACTGTCCCCACACTTTCCACAGGAGTTCGTCCTGGAAGATATCTCGCTGTTGAGGGTGACCTGGGAAGCAAGGGAGGGTCTTCTACTGCAATGCAGCTTCCACCCTGACCCTTATGCAGCTTGCCTGTGTGCAGCAATGGTCCTCCCGCCCCTCAGTTAGCCTGTCTGGGACAAGGACCACAGTGGCTCTCCCAAGAAACCTGCGCAGGCGCATTGCCCAAGTTCTGGATGAGACCTTTGAAGAGATTACGGCGATGTGAGAGAGCATATCAATGCCCTATTCCGCATCTAGGCATGCATGCAGCCCTAACCCTCCTCGCCCTAAGAGCCCCAGCGAATAACTTCCTTCCCAAAATAAAAGCCGCTTACCGGGAACCTCCTCTGGTGTTTGTCCTTCCCCAAGCACTGGCCGCCGTGACTGGCTACCTTCCTCCTGGCTTGAGAACAGCTCCTGGCTGCATGCATTTAGGGATTCTGGGGTGTCTTCCTCCACCTCAGCTCCCTCGCTCCCACTTTGCTGCTCCTCCTCCTCCTTCTGCCTTGTTGCACTGGGCTCTGAAGTGTCCATGGTGGTCCCTGGAGTGGAGGTTGGGATGCCCCCACCTATCTCATCCAGCTCTTTGTAGAAATGGCAGGTCGCAGGGGCAGCACCGGAACGGCGGTTTGCCTCGTGGGCTTTGTGGTAGGCATTCCGCAGCTCCTTTACTTTAATCCTGCACGGCAGTGCGTCCCAGTCATGGCCCCTTTCCATCATGTCCCTTTATCTGCCCAAAGGTATCGTAATTCCTACAGCTGGGACTGGACAGCTTCCTCCCCCCAAACACTGAGGTCCAGCAACTCGCCATTGCTCCATACTGGGTTCCCCTGGCGTGTGGAGGCATGGTCACTTGGAAAGATTCACTGATAGCACTCCACACCTGGGTGAGCAAACAGGAAGGGATTTTTCAAAATTCCCAGAGAATTTAAAGGGTAGGTCTGACAGTTGGTCACCTGAGGTAGGGCAGTAGAGTTCAAAGTGATGACCAGAGTGGCTAGCACAGGCATTGTGGGACATTTCTGGAGGCCGATCAGAGCGCACTATAGGACCAGGGCGTTCACACTGGCACTGTGGCGCTCCAACGGGGGCGCAGCAAACGTTATTCCACTCGCCGAGGTGGAGTACCAGCAGCGCTGTAGCCGCAGAGTCAGAGTGCTCTTCGTGCCTTGCCAGTGTGGACAGGTAGTGAGCAAGTGCGCCCCGGGCTCCTTTATTGCGCTGTAACTCACAAGTGTAGCCAAGGCCTTAGCTTGAGAATGTTTGCATTATGTGGGCTTTGGCAGCCATTTGAAAGACACAACTGACTTTCTTTTAAAAGCTGATCAAGTTAACTCCTTAGAATGCTAAAGGAGGTCTGAGTCTTGTAGCATTTCTATCAGTTGTACTGACTGCACAGCACTCTTATCACGGAGCAAAATTGTAAGCACTCTACTCAGAGCTTGATTCTCATTGGCCCTTACCCACTTGTACAGTGAGGTAGAGCTCAGGGAGCCTCCCTGCCTTGCATGGTACACGTAAGGGCTACGCAGAAGTGCAGCCCTTGCACTCTCAGGAGCTCAAGGACTTCTTTGCACTTACTACTTTGGATGTACTTGGTGTCCTGAAAAGGGTGGAGAGAGGTAGGTGGGAGGCAAGTCTAGGGCTCCCTGCCTAGGCACTAGCCTATGGAGAGGGCTAGTCTTGTGGGACATAGTGGAAGTTGCATTGCCCCTGTGGACTGGGGAGCTGCAGGAGGTACTGTCTCTCTCTCTCTCTCTCTCTCTCTCTCTCTCTCTCGCTCAGGAAAACTCCCCTTGTTTCTCCCAATGGGGTGTTATAACTCTGCAGTGACTCTTACTATGGGCTGTGCCTAACACGCACAGTTTAGCCCTCAATGTTATTTTAAACTCAGCTAGGTGTATAACTTAAGCCTTTCTGCATGCACTGTTGTTGTAGCCCTATTGGTCCCACCTTAAGCCTTTCTGTTTAACTTATCTCAGTGCAAGATTAATAGGTAGACATATACCAGATGAAAAGTATCTACAGAATTAAACTGCAGATAAGTATTTCAAATTACCACATTCTTTAGTGGCATCTGATAACATCAGCTTGAACTTTGAAATACACACTCTGAATCAGTGCTGCTGAGAGTGATTAAGACCAACATTTTAGAAAGGTGGCTCTCCCTTTTTGCAGGTGTAATTTATGCAACTGGATTACCAGCAAAAATCTGAGTATCTATAGCCTCATTGCCTGACTGTGGGCACGAATCAGGTAGTTAGAAGTGCAAGTACTCAATCAGATAGACCTGATCCCACAAAAGTTTATGCACATGCTTAACTTTATGCACTCTGAGTAATCTCATTCACTTCAATAGGATTATTCACAGTGTGTAACGGTAAGCTCTTGTATAAATCTTTGCGGGATCTAGATCATAGGCTGCAAAGTGGGAAATAAAAAGAGGGACTTTGGAGGAGCTCAGGTAGTAAGATTGGGGAGTAGGAGATTCTCACAGTAGGAATTTGAAGAATGAAATGAGAGTTCTTTGCAAGAAAAGCAGGAGGCTGTTTTAAGTGCAAAATAGGTGCAACTGATATCATTTAGACATCTAATATGGATAACTAGAAGTATTAAATGTAACAGCTTTGTATAAGAAAATATTGAATAAATGACAAATTAAAGGAAGAACAATCTGATTATATATGGGGACTGCTCTTGTCTTAATTTAATAAGTAAAGAATTTACTCCTCCACCACACTCATTTTATCTTGCTCTTTGTTTTTGCTGTCCTTTCTGCTTTTCTTCTCCTTCATATTCACTATGTGGTTTAATCCCTAATAATTTTACGATACATGTGTACCTCTTTGGCATTCTATATTCCCTTTACTGTGTTAATATATTTACTGAAACTTCATATGCATTTTTACTTAGAACAGCAACAACTCAAAATAACAACAAAAAAGCATCTGTAGTAATAAGTGGATTGAGATCTTGGAACTGATGTGAGATTTAGAAATATTTGGACTGAGTATCCTCAAGGGAAAGAACATTGTAAATCTGCCCAGTTTCATGGAAAGACTGACTCCTAGATTTTTAAACTGAATATCAACAATAGTCATCCATATAGAGAAAGGAGGTACAGTGTAGAATCACTTTGTGGGGATGTTTTCTACAGAAAAAAAATAAAATCTTTACTTGCAGTCAAAAAGGACATTTATTTTGATTAAGGGACGATAAACAGAAAATGCAAAGCCTCCATTAGAGAGTACAGTGTCTCTCAAAGATCCTGGGACTGACATGGCTACAACAAAATGTCATTCACGCTGACAGCAGTGATCTTCAACTGCCAGCAGACAATCAGATACTCAACGCATTTAAAGGTTTGGTACACTGAAACAGTCATAAGTTACCCAGCAATATACATCCCAGTAAGGAAAAAGTTTGGCAATTGCTAATAATCATCATGAGTCCCTTCCATTGTCCAGTATGAAACTGACGATAAGAGCAATACAATCCTTAAGAGCAAACTGATGCATAAAAATTGCAAAGTCTATTTTTTTTCTAGATCATGGAAGCCAAGAGCAGGTAGTTTGGTTCTACACCTATTTCTGTGCAGAAAGGGAGAAATGAGTTTTAAGGTGGGTTTTGAAAGAGGCAGGAGGAAGCTGCTTACTGCATGGGAAGTGATAAATTGTTCCAAACATCTGAAGCAATCAGAGAACTGTCACTGAATTTGGAAAGAGACAAAAGAATTGCTAAAAAGGGGATTGGGAAAGCATTGGTAATACTGAAAAAAATGCATACAAATAAATCAAGTCTAAAATATTTTGGCCTCCTACCACAAGAGACTTCAGCTATTTCAACCATTTATTTTTAATTCATATCTTGAGGTCAGAAAATAACATTTATTTATTTGTTGTGAATTCTACAGCATATAGCAACAAGGAACAAGACAAAGAAGCATTCATAGCATGAATGAAAGCAATATGGTTAAAGAGATAAGTAAACAATTTATATACCCAATATAAAATGACTCATGCCCAACAATAAATGCAGGAAAAAACCCAACAATAAACCAAGCTGGCATGCCTAAAACATATTAATGGATTATTTCAGTTCTCAAGTGTATGGCTCTATTGAGTTAGAGATCTCACACCTTCAGGGGAAACTGGGGCATGGATGTGGGGGGATAAGCACAGGATTTGATAATTATTTACTGAAACACTGATTAGTGGGGAAAAAATGTATGTAAGATGCGAATGTAAGCTAAGACAATGCTGTGTCAAAGTCGTACCAGATGTTCAAAGCAGGGCACAAGGACTGTATAATCAGTTTCTAATGGTATCTAAAAATCAGACAGTTACCATGCCAGAGTCAAAGAGATAGCAAACTGAACACCCCCAAACTCTATTGGAGCTGCTGCATTATTTTCTCTTATTTCTAAGAGTACTGTCTCTGCAAATGGCAACTGGAATGCTGCTATGTTACCAGAGTATGGGGACTGTGATATCAGTCCCCTCTTTTACAAATGGTACGATAACACAGTTATAATATAGGTCACAGGAAAAAAAATCCCCTTTCCTTCCACAATGGGTAGGGAAAATATGCTAGAACTGTCTAGCAGAACTTTACAGTTCTTTCTAGTACTGTTAAAACCACTGTGGACCAGCTCCTCAGCTGATGTTTAGTTCCACTTAAGTCAAAAGAGCTGTGCAAAGGGCTTGATCCCAGTATATGGGTAGAGCCTTAGAGTCGGTCAGTGCCAATCAGTTGTTTGGCATGTTTGCTTTTGATGAATGATATATGGAATTTCCTTCTCCTAGATGTTAAGCAGTCAGCCTCTACGTCACATCCAGCCCCAGGCAGTGAGAGACTGGCCAGGCTATGGCTATACTACAGAGCTTACAGCAGATTCGGGGCCTGACAAAGTGATTGTCTGAATCATTTACAAAATCTTCCACGGTATTTACTGCTTGAATTACTTCTAGGAATTTCTCAGGTTCTGTTTCATCAGTCTCAATCTGAGTAAGTGATTAAGGAGATTCTGAGGAGTGGATTAAGATTACCTACTTTTATCGTTCATATTTCAATAGTTTTGCTTGTTTTCAGCTTCTTTACATTCCCTAAGCCACAATAAAAAAATCACTAAGACAAGTAAATGTCAAGTGTTAGTAAAGTATTGTTTGGAAATTGCTGAAAGACTTTTTTAATACAAAGGTTTAGCAGGATTTAATTTCCAGAAACTAGAAGTTGTTAAATCACCATGTGACTTCACTAGCATATATTAAACTGTTGGTTATGAATAATAAAAAGAAAATGACGATGTCTGAGGAAGCACTTCAGAAATATAGAATATTGCAAAATTGGTACAGAGGCAGGGCGGGAAAGAAATGCTTTACATTCTGCCAAAATGTAAGTTTGCTTATTCACTCAAAATGAAAGAAATGGGAAGGGACAGGATATGCACAATTTTGTTCTATGTTAGTGTTCACTGTTCTCTCTTATTCTTATTGTAAGAATCAATGGGAAGGAAAAAAGAGTGGAGGAAGTTGCTGCAGAAGCAAATTATGACCGACAGAGGTGAAGCGGCTCACAGCACAGGGATACACAGCAAGTCAAGGTGGGGGTGTGGCACTGTATGTGAATAATGAGCTAAAATGTAAAGAAATAATAAGTGATGGAATGGATAAGACAGAGTCTGTCTGGGCAATGATTACACTGGGTAAAAGAACTACTAGAGCCTCCCCTGAGATACTGCTTGGGGTGTGCTATAGACCGCCGGGATCTAGCCTGGATGCGGACAGAGAACTATTTAATGTTTTTAAGGAGGTAAAAACTAATAAGAGCTGTGTGATCATGGGGGACTTTAACTTCCCAGACATAGATTGGGGAACAAATGCTAGTAACAATAATAGGGCTCAGATGTTCCTAGACGTGCTAGCAGATGAATTCCTTCATCAAGTAGTAGCTGAACCGACGAGGGGGGATGCCATTTTAGATTTGGTGCTGGTGAGTAGTGAGGACCTAGTTGAGGAAATGGTAGTAGGGGACAACCTTGGCTCGAGTGACCATGAGCTAATTCGGTTTAAACTAAATGGAAGGATTAACAGAAATAAAACTGTGACTAAGGTTTACGATTTCAAAAAGGCCAACTTTAATAAATTAAGGCAACTACTTAGGGAAGTGGATTGGGCTAACATACTTAGAGAGCTAAAGGCAGATGAGGCCTGGGATTATTTCAAGCTGAAGTTGCACGAGCTGTCCGAGGCATGGATCCCGAGAAAGGGGAAACGATTAGTAGGCAGGAGAATTAGACCTAGCTGGATGAGCGGGCGTCTCAAAGGGGCGATTAAGAAAAAACAGAAAGCGTACAAAGAATGGAAGAGGGGACAGATCGGCAAGGAAACCTACCTTATTGAGGTCAGAGCATGTAGGGATGCGGTGAGAAAGGCCAAAAGCCGTGTAGAGTTGGACCTCGCGAGGGGAATTAAATCCAATAGTAAGAGGTTTTATAGCCATATAAATAGGAAGAAAACAAAGAAAGAGGAAGTGGGACCGCTGAAGCATGTAAATGGAGTGGAGATTAAGGATAATCTAGGCATGGCACAATATCTAAATGAATATTTTGCGTCGGTGTTTAATAAGGCTAATGAAGGGCTTAGGAATAGAGGGAGCGAGACAGAGGGGAATAAAGGAGGGGCGATTGCAATTACAGTATCAGAGGTGGAAGCCAAACTTGACCAGCTAAATGGGACTAAATCGGGCGGACCGGATGATCTCCATCCTAGAATATTGAAGGAGCTGGCGCGAGAAATTGCAAGCCCCTTGGCGACAATTTTTAATAAATCTGTAAACTCGGGGGTGGTACCGATGGACTGGAAAATAGCTAATGTGGTTCCTATTTTTAAGAAGGGGAAAAAAAGTGACCCGGGTAACTACAGGCCTGTTAGTTTAACTTCTGTAGTATGCAAGGTCTTGGAAAAAATTTTGAAGGAAAAAGTAGTTAAGGACCTTGAGGTGAATGGCAATTGGGACAAATTACAACATGGGTTTACGAAAGGCAGATCGTGCCAAACCAACTTGATCTCCTTCTTTGAGAAAGTAACAGACCTTCTAGATAAAGGAAATGCGGTGGATCTAATTTACCTCGATTTTAGTAAAGCGTTTGATACTGTGCCGCACGAGGAATTATTGGTTAAATTGGAAAAGATGGGGATCGATATGAAATTCCAGAGGTGGATAAAGAACTGGTTAAAGGGGAGACTGCAGCGGGTAGTACTGAAAGGTGAACTGTCGGGTTGGACGGAGGTCACCAGTGGGGTTCCTCAAGGTTCGGTTTTGGGTCCGATTTTATTCAATCTATTCGTTACTGACCTCGGAACCGAATGTAGGAGTGGGCTGATAAAGTTTGCGGATGACACAAAGTTGGGAGGTATTGCCAATTCGGAGAAGGATCGGGATATTCTGCAGGGAGACTTGGATGACCTTGTAAATTGGAGTAACAATAATAGGATGAGATTTAATAGTGAGAAGTGTAAGGTGATGCATTTAGGGATGACTAATAAAAATTTTAGTTATAAGTTAGGGACGCATAGGTTGGAAGTGACGGAGGAGGAGAAGGACCTCGGAGTCCTGGTTGATCGCAGGATGACTATGAGTCGGCAATGTGACGTGGCTGCGAAAAAAGCTAATGCGATTTTGGGATGCGTTAGGCGAGGTATTTCTAGTAGGGACAGGGAGGTGCTGCTTCCGTTATACAAGGCGCTGGTGAGACCTCATTTGGAGTACTGTGTGCAGTTCTGGTCTCCTATGTTTAAAAAGGATGAACTCAAACTGGAACGGGTACAGAGAAGGGCCACTAGGATGATCCGAGGAATGGAAAACCTTTCCTATGAAAGGAGACTCGAGGAGCTCGGTTTGTTTAGCCTAACCAAAAGAAGGCTGAGGGGGGATATGATTGCTCTCTTTAAATATATCAAAGGGATTAATACCAAGGAGGGAGAGGAATTATTTCAGCTCAGTAGTAATGTGGACACGAGAACGAATGGATATAAACTGGCCGTGGGGAAGTTTAGGCTTGAAATTAGAAGAAGGTTTCTAACCGTCAGAGGGGTGAAATTTTGGAACAGCCTTCCGAGGGAAACGGTGGGGGCGAAAGACCTTTCTGGCTTCAAGATTAGGCTTGACAAGTTTATGGAGGGAATGGTTTGAAGGGATAACGTGATTTTAGTCAATTAGGCATTAACGTGCCATCGCGGGTAAAATGAGGGTCCGGCTGTAGAATCTTGCCTGTATGCTCGGGGTTCTGCTGATCGCCATATTTGGGGTCGGGAAGGAATTTTCCTCCAGGGTAGATTGGCAGAGGCCCTGGAGGTTTTTCGCCTTCCTCCGCAGCATAGGGCAGGGGTCGCAGGCTGGAAGATTCTGTTGTGGGTGGGTCAGCTTTTGTGGCCTGCATCATGCGGGAGGTCAGACTAGATGACCATATTGGTCCCTTCTGACCTTAAAGTCTATGAGTCTATGAGTCTATAAGTCAGTGGTAGAGCTGAACTAGAACCCAGGTCTCCATATTCTCGAACTAGTGCCCCATTCACCATGTAAATCTAGAGTGACACCACAGACCTCACTGAATGTAGAGTTCAGTCCAACACTGGGAGAGTCTGCTCTAGTGCATTCTGATACCAGATCAGGGCCTCACACCAATGTAACTGAGATCAGAATCTGTCCCCGTACTTAGGAAATTAGTAATTTCTGACTTGATAAATTGTAGTTGTCACAGTTAATTATGTAAAGGCCCACTTCGAGAATGTTTGGTTTCCAGATCAATAATAACTCAGCAGACCATAATGACTCAGAAGCCATTGCAATTTATGGATCAATAGCAGGGCTGTCTGCTGACAGACTATAATGAGTAGTTAGGAGACATTTTCATCTGTTGTGGCAAAGATGATTTAGGAGAATTCTTAGACTGCAGATTATTGACTTTATAAACTTCATTGAGATGTTATTTATCCAGTCAGTAGGGATGTTACATATTAGCAATATTATGTCTCCTAAAAATACTTGCACTTTTTCAAAAGTAAGACTAAGGGTATGTCTACATAGCAATTAAACATTTCCAGCTTGAGTGTGTCAGCTGGCTTGGGCTATGGAGCTGTTCAATTGTAGTGTAGATGTCTGGGCTCAGGCTCTGGGACCCTTCCCCCATATAGGGTGCCAGAGCCTGGGCTCCAGCCTTAGCCTGAATGTCCACACTGCAATTAAACAACCCCATAACCCGAGCCCTGCAAGCCTGAGTCAGCTGACTCAGACCAGCCACGGGTGTTTAATTGCAGTGTAGCCATACCCTTACTTCATAGAGCACAGGATGTCCTTAACTTGTGCATGTGTGAGTTCAGTTCCTTAGGGATCCCCAACTACCTCTCTGACCCTTACCTCCTTGCTTTTGGCTGAGGATGGGAATGCTGCTCCATATGACAGCTGGTAGGCATTACTCAAAAGTGATTCAAGATGCTCTATCACTTGAGGATTTTTGCAGCACTACCAGGAATGCCTTGCTTGAGAATTGAGGTACCTAATTCCAGATTGTCAGGTACTGTCAGTATAACAGGTGGCTTTATGTGTACAGATGTCTCTCTTTCTGCCTAGTACTGAAAACACACACAGGAGCCTTTTTCCTAATTAGTTTAATTTTTTCAGTTAAACAGCAGGTACCTAGAACAGAAGCTGGCAGTCTTAAAGAGTATGTAATACATAGACATAAAATCAATAGTTTAATAATAAAAAAGGCATATTAAGTACACTGCACACTGAAACTTTGTTTTAAAAGACCATAAGGGATATATAATTTAAATGGTTTTCAATACAAGATGTTATTAGTCCCTAATTTAAAAACAAGGGTACAATTTATTTTATGTTTAAAGATTTATAAAATGTATTTCATCTACTTGCCTCAGGGGCTTGTGAACAAATTTATAAATCACATCCACAGTGCCTTTTCTAAGGTGGGAAAATGTAATCCTTACAAAAGATGTCAGCCAGCAGGTTGGCCACCTGTGAAAAAGTGTGGGATAATTTTAGAATGAGTTCCCTGAAAAGCTGCCCTGCAGGCCATGAACTTTTTGTCCGTAGGTACAAACCGTCTTCCCCCACTCCCGAAACTCACCATGATTGGGGTGCTCGTGGAGCTGTGTGCCTGCCTAGAGTCTCAGAAAGAAAGTGATTTCTACTAGCAAAATGCTCTTTTTACTAAAATGTTTCAATTGTTTGCTGGAATGTAACAATCCCTCTTCTGTTCAGCACAGACCTGGAAGAATACATCACGCACCCCCGCGGACCGGCTGAGGCAGATAAGAAAAAACCCTAGGCGCCGCAAAGAAGACATGTTCCGCGAGGTGCTACAGCGTGATGAGAGACAGACCAGGGAATAGAGAGTGCTGGGAAGCCAAAAGGCAGGACAGAAAAGAGAATGCTGGTTTTGCTAGGCAAGCGACAGAGTGGATGATAAAAGTTATGGAGGATCAGACAGAGATGCTCAAGTCTTTGATACAGCTGCAGACTGAGCAGATCCGAGTTTGAGCGTTACTGCAGCAGATGCACAATTCTTTGCCAACCCCAACCCCCCATATGCCCACACATTCCTTTTCACTTCACAGCACTCCTGAGTTTCCACATCACTCCACCCCCTCTCACAGCTTGCACAATGATAGCTGGAGCTACACACCGTTGTGAGGTTTTACCCTTTTTAACAATAAATAAAGGCTAAGGTATTTAATGGTACAGTGTTTTTATTCTGTGTTCTACAAAAGCATATAGCAATCAATTCACTCTCAGGAACAGGCTTCTAGAGCATTGTGTTGCATGGATCTTGGGCCCCCAAATTGTACATGGATGCACCAGGGAAGCAACTCCAAAGCAGACGTGTTACTGCCCCTCATTGTCAAAGTTGTTTCTCAAAGCCTCTCTGATGTTAATAGCAGCCCTCTGGGCTCCTCTGACAGCCCTAGCATCTGTCTGTTCAAACTGTGCAGCCAAGTGCTCTGCCTGAGTGCTCCACATCTGAGCAAACATTTCACCCTTAGATTCATACAGATTATGCAAAGTGCAGCATGCAGCTATGACCATGGGAATATTATCCTCGGTAAGGTCTAGCCTGCCATTTAAACACCTCCAGCAAGCTTTCAAACAGCCAAAGGCACATTCAACTACCATGCAGCACCTGCTCAGCCTGTTGTTAAAATGCTCCTTGCTGCTGTCCAGGTGCCCTATGTAAGGTTTCATGAGCCAGGGCTGTAAGGGGTAAGCCGGGTCTCCCAGGATTACTAAGGGCATTTCCACATCCCCCACTGTGAATTTGTGATCTGGAAAGAAAGTCCTAACCTGCTGCTTTATGTACAGGCCACTGTTGCTGAAGATGTGTGCATCGTGCACCTTTCCAGACCAGCCTGCACTGATATCTGTGAAACACCCCCAGTGATCCACAAGCGCCTGCAACACCATGGAGAAATATCCCTTTCTATTGATGTATTCAGAAGCAAGGTGGTCGGGTGCTAAAATTGGAATGTGTGTGCCATCGATCGCCCCACCACAGTTAGGGAAACTCATCTCTGCAAAGCCATCCACTATTTCATGCACATTTCCCAGAGTCATGGTCCTACGCAGGAGGATGCAATTTATTGCCCTGCACATTTGGAATAATACAGCCCCAACAGTGGACTTTCCTACTCCAAATTGATTTGTGACTGACCGGTAGCAGTCTGGATTCGCCAGCTTCCACACAGCGATTGCAACATGCTTCTCTACCGGAAGGGCAGCTCTCAATCTGGTGTCCTTGCGCCGCAGGTCGGGGGACAGCTCAGCACATAGCTCCATGAAGGTTGCTTTATGCATCCTAAAGTTCTGTACCCACTGGTCTTCATCCCACACCTGCATGACAGTGAGATCCCACTAATCAGTGCTTGTTTCCCTAGTCCAAAAGCAATGGTCTACCGTATGTAGCTGCTCTGTGAATGTACAAAGCACTGCTGCTGTCCATATCACACTCGGGTGCCTGCGATTCATCCTCAGCTAACTTTGCGAGTAACTCTGCGAGTAACTGTGCTGCCATGCGTGATGTCCTCACGACAGCTAACAGCGCATAGGAAAGAAGTGCGGGATCCATCCTTTCTCACTGCAGATGCTGGTGTGCACTACAGAAGAATGACAGTTGGAAAAATGGCGTGAAAGGAAGTCAGAGACCTTTGGAGGGGTGGGACACAAAGCGGTGCATGACGGTACATTTTGCATATCCCAGGATGCGCCGCGCTCCGTTTCTGCATTCCCACAACACCTAGTGATGGATGGTGTCGCCAGGCACTGTGGGATACATACCCACAGTCCATTGCTCTCGCTGTTGACAAAGGTGCCCTGAATATGGACACCATCTGTCGACAGGGGGAGCAAATGTAGACATGCTTTGGCGACTTTTCTTTTGTCAATTTTTCCTTGGCGACATTAGTTTCATTGAAAAAACTTGCCAGTGTAGACAAGCCCTCAGTTGCACAAGACCACCCCAGGGGGACTGATCAACTCTGACTCAACAAGGCCCACCAGAACATGTCTGGGCTAGTATTTTCCAGGCACATGGACTGACGGTATAAAATAAGGGACAGTGGCATCATGTGATTATCTCTCTCCTCCCCTACCTACGCTGAAGGCAACAAGAACACTGGGAAGACAGGTATTTTGAACTGAGGAGACTGGTCCCAGGCTGAGAAGGAAAGTTTTAAGAGCTGTAGCCTACCTGCAACATCCAGTGGGGTGAGAGAATCTGCTTGACCCAAATACTGCTTAGTCTAATAAGGTTTAAGATTTAGTCTGCGTGTTTACTTATTTTCTTTAAGGTAACAATCTCGGACCTCTATGCCTACCACTTAATCACTTAAAATCTATCTTTCTCTCGTTAATCTTAATTTAATGTTTTATCCTTACCAGTGAGTTTGTCTAAAGTGCTTGGGAAATCTGCTTAGGTTACAAAGGTTGGTGCATGTCCACTTTCCCTTTGATGAAGTGGTGAAATAATAAGTGCACTGTTCAAGAGAAGGTCTTCAGCAGTGTAAGATGGTATATTTCTGGGGTGCAAGGCTGGGGGCTCACTGTGTATTGTTCAAGAGTGGCTTGGGGTGTGCTGGATATGCCTCTGCATGCTGGTGGCTGAGTGAAACAGCACCTGGAGGGCTTTGCTTCTTGTCACTGACAAAGCACTGTGACTGTAAGGGGGCACAGCGGTCCTACAGTTCCAGGTTGTACCCTTGGGGTCCCTGTCACAGAGAGCTTTGTAACAAATAGATAAATTAAACAGTAATAAGTCACCAGGATCAGATGGCATTCACCCAACTGTTCTGTAGGAACTCAGATATGAAATCGTAGAACTACTAACTGTGGTATGTAATCTATTGCTCAAATCAGCCTATGTACTAGATGACTGGAGGGTAGGTGTGATGCATGACCAGAAAGGATTAAGCATCCTGTAGGATAAAGGACTCAAATTCAACCCTTAAAGTCATATGGGGAGATGTTTTTGTGTATCTACATATATATTGGTAGTGGTCAACAATGTAATCAAATAGTCCCTGTCTATGCTGTATTCTATTAATTCAGAGATCACAAGAACATCTTAACATTTAAATGAACTGTAAACATAGGTTATCACTGTATTCATTTTTTATATGTACAGCAAATTATCTGTGAATGGTGGAAAAACAGGCAATTGCCATATGTGGATCTGTGTGAATAATTACCTGCAATGTTTAGGAAATGAGTGCCTATTGTTTGCCGAGTGACTCCAAGCTGTCAAAAAAGGCCTGAAACTGTATAAAAAATGGCTTGGGTCCTGATCCTGTTTAGCTCAGACCTGCTTGAGGCTTCATGCAGGGTTAGCCTAAGTCATAAGGACTGAGATCCCAGTTCTGACTGGACCGCCCTGAATATAAACATTGGACTATAACCTATGGACTATTTCTGAAAGAACTCTTTGCATCTACAAAACTCTCCATCTCTGCTATGAATCTGAATCTCAAGAATGACTCATGTCTGTATGTATACTGATCTTTTAACCAATTCTCTCGCCCTTTTCTTTTTTTAATAAGTTTTATTTTAGTTAGTAAGAATTGGCTGTAAGTGTGTATTTGGGAAAGGTCTGGAATATTCATTAACCTGGGAGGTAAGGTGTCCGATCCTTTGGGATTGGTAGAACCTTTCTTATATGATTTTCAGTAATAATTTTGACTTGGGTGTCTAGGTGGAGGTCTGAGGCTGGGTTACTTTAAGGGAATTGTGTTGTTGACTTCTGAGTAAGAAGTGAGGTATAATAGAAGTGGCTTTGTGCTGACTTGGTAAATCTAAGTATTGGAATATCCATCAGCTTTGGGGATTACCTGTCCCATTCTTTGCAGTTCACCCTAACTGAGTGACCTCAACTGGCTCCTCTGGGATTCCGGTCACAATAGGTAATGCTGATTTTTAAATAAGGCTCCAGGGGTGATCATGGCAATTATGGGCCAGTAAGCCTAACTTCAGTACTAGGAAAATTGGTTGAAACTATAGTAAAGAACAGAATTATCAGACACACAGATGACCATGATATATTGGATACAAGTCAATATGGCTTTTGCAAAGGGAAATCATGTCTCACCAATCTACTAGAGGTCTTTGAGTGTGTCAACAAATGTGGACAAGGGTGATCCAGGTGATAGAGTGTACTTGGACTTTCAGAAAGTCTTTGATAAGGCCCCACACCAAAGGCTCTAAAGCAAAAGTTCCTTGCATGGATCAGTAACTGATTAAAAAATAGGAAAGAAAGGGTAGGAAAAATGGTCAGCCCTCACAATTGAGTGGTAAATTGCAGGTCCCTCAAGGATCTGTATGGGGCCCTGTGTTGTTCAACATTGATAAATGATCTGGAAAGGAGGTTAAACAGTGAGGTGGCAAAGTCTGAAGCTGATACAAAATTGTTCAAGATAGTTAAGCCCAAAAGTGAGTCTAACAAAAGAATCTAACAAAACTCACAAAACAGCCAACAAAATGGCAGATGAAATTCAGTGTTGATAAATACAATGTAATGCACATTGGAAAACATAATCCCAACTATACATACAAAATTATGTGTTCCAAATGAGCTGTTACCACTCAAAGATCGTGGCATCATCATGGATAGTTCTCTGAACACATCTGCTCAATGTGCAGTGATAGTCAAAAAAGCTAACAATGTCAGGAACCATTAGGAAAGGGATAGATAAGACAGAAAATATCATAATGGTACTCTATACATTCATGGTATACCCATACCTGTAATACTGCATGCAATTCTGTTCAACCCCACTCAAAAAAAAATTATAATTGAAAAAAGTACTGAGAAGGCCAATAAAAATTATTAGGGGTATGGAACAACTTCCATATGAGGAAAGATTAAAAAGACTGGGACTGTTCATCTTAGAAAAGAGATGACAAAGGGAGGATATGATAGAAGTCTAAAATCACGAATGGTGGAGAAAGTGAATAAGAAAGTATTGTTTACTCCTTCTCATAACACAAGAACCAGGTCACTCAATGAAATTAATAGGTAGCAGGTTTAAAACACACACAAGGAAGTATTTCTTCACATAACACAACCTGTGGAACTCATTGTCAGGGAATGTTGTGAAGGCCAAAATTATAACTAGGTTCAAAAAAGAATTTGGTAAGTTCATGGAGGATAGGCCCATCAATGGCAATTAGCCAAGATGGTCATGGAGGGAACCCTATACTCCATGTGTCCCGAAACCTCTGATTGCTAGAAGATGTTCATTCCTTCTGAAGCATCTTACATAAGAACAGCCATACTGGGTCAGACCAAAGGTCCATCTAGCTCAGCATTCTGTCTTCCAACAGTGGCCAATGCCAGGTGCCCCAGAAGGAATGAACAGAACAGGTAATCATTAAATGATCCATCTCCTGTTGCCCATTCCCAGCTTCTGGCAAACAGAGGCGAGGGACACCATCCCTGCCCATCCTGGCTAATAGCCATTGATAGTATCTATCCTCCATGAATTTATCTAGTTCTCTTTTGAACCGTGTTATAGTACAGGCCTTCACAACATCCTCTAGCAAAGAGTTGCACAGGTTGACTGTGCATTGTGTGAAGAAATGCTTCTTTTTGTTTGTTTTAAACCTACTGCCTATTAATTTCATTTGATGACCCCTAGTTCTTGTGTTTGAGAAGGAGTAAACAACACTTCTTTATTTACTTTCTCCATACCAGACATGATTTTATAGTCCTCTGTCATATCCCCCCTTAGTAGACTCTTTTTCAAGCTGAAAAGTCCCAATCTTATTAATCTCTACTCATATGGAAGCTGTTCCATACCCCTAATCATTTTTGTTGCCCTTTTCTGAACCTTTTCCAATTCCTGTATATCTTTTTTGAGATGGGGCGACCACATCTACATGCAGTATTCAATATGTGGGCATACCATGGATTTATATAGAGGCAATATGATATTTTCTGTCTTCTTATCCATCCCTTTCTTAATGATCAACATTCTGTTCGCTTTTTTGACTGCCGCTGCACATTGAGTGGATGTTTTCAGAGAACTATCCACAATGACTGCAAGATCTCTTTCTTGAGTGGTAACAGCTAATTTAGATCCCGGCATTTTATATGTATAGTTGGGATTGTGTTTTCCAATGTGCATTACTTTGCATTTATCAACACTGAATTTCATCTGCTATTTTGTTGCCCAGTCACCCAGTTTTATGAGACCCCTTTGTAACTCTTCGCAGTCTGCTTTGGACATAACTATCTTGAATAGTTTTGTATCATCTGCAGATTTTGCCACCTCACTGTTTACCACTTTTTCCAGATCATTTATGAATATGTTGAATAGGACTGGTCCCAGTACAGACCCCCAGGAGACACCACTATTTATCTCTCCATTCTGAAAACTGACCATTTATTCCTACCCTTTGTTTCCTATCTTTCATCCATGAGAGGACCTTCCCTCTTATCCCATGACAGCTTACTTTGCTTAAGAGCCTTTGGTGAGGGACTTAGCACTGACACTATTGGAAGACAGGATCCTGGGCTAGATGGACCATTGGTCTGACTCATTAGGGCTGTTTTTATGTTCTCCATCTGTACCCTCCATCCCCCTTCTTGCAAGAATTGAATTCTTAATACACTTTTTATACCATCAAAAGGGGAATTAATCTGGTAAATTGTTCTTGGTGATGTTAATATACTGACTTTCTGATTTTTGAAGATTCATCTCATACTCCAAGCTATCCAAAAAGTTCAAAGTTATCCTTTAAGACTAACTTAGATCTCCTAGGATTAGCAATGTCTAAAATACATGTATAATATTGATGGACCAACTACTTCCCAGGGTATTTGAAAAGTAGGATCCCCCTTTTCCCCCCTTAATATTTGTGCTAGTGATTCAGTAATTACAGAATCAGAAGGGATGATCCACATTCCTGGTAGGTGCCTCTAAAAGCGATGAAGGCGGATCAAGCTCCATTAAGTGTGATTGATACCCAAGGCTTCTCAATATGATATTGGCCCCTAAGAGCCAGAGATGTGGTGCATTCTGCATGGCAACCAAGAATTCAGGAGTAAAGACTTAAGCTTTCCTAAATGTGGCCCAAATTAAATCTTTCTTAACTTGTGTCAAGGGGCCAGTACCCCCGTCACGCTGGGATGGGGTACATGTGTGGTAGCCCCGCAGTTAAGTCAATATAGTTGCGCTCAGCCACCAGGCTGGATAGTCCAAGGGCCAGAGTCAGTAGGGGTTCCCTTGTCTGCAGGGAAGTGTGGCCCAAGGGCCAGAGTCAATACAACCACCCTCGGATAGTGTGGCCTAGTGGCCAGAATCGATATAATCACCCTCAGAGACAGGGTAGGGAGACCTAGTGGCCAGAGTCAAAACAGCCACCCTAGACTATAGGGTAGGATGACCAAGTGTCCAGTGTTTGGGGGCTGTCACCAGGTGGGTGGCGACCCCAGAAGAGGGGCCTCAGCCCACCCGACTCCACCTGGCCCCGACCCAGGGCCCTCACAGCAGTGGAGCGGTCCACCACTGGGTCAGCAGGGAATCCCACCAAAACACGCTGACCTCGTGAGGGTGGGAGGTACCACTCCCTCACCCTCCCTGGGTCACTTCCTACCGGCTTTCCTGCAGCAGCGGTCCACAGGGTATCAGGGCCTCCAGGCTCCTCGGCACCAGATGCTCCTTGGGGTTCCGATAGTGGCAGGCCTCTGGTCCAGGGCTCTTCGTCTCCCATAGGTAAGGGCTGTAACGGTTCCTGGGCTGGAGCCTCTACCAAGCATCCTTCCTCCTTAGCAGTCAGCCCAGACTGAGCTATGCTGCTCCCTTTTATACTGCAGCAGCAGTTAGAGCATGCCCAGCAGGGTCGAGGGGGTATGGCTTCGGCTGCTAAGGGCACTGCTTTAACCCCTTTTGCTCCAGTCCACCCCGTCAAAACTTGCAATAAGTTATCTGCCTCTGTTCTATCAAAAGCTATTTCTGCATCAAATGAGATAAATGTGATTTCCTAACATCCATTCACAGCAATTCCATGGACTCTACTTACTTTTAAACGTAAATTTACAGCAGCTCACGTTGTTTGGTATTTAGATTTTTCCCAGCTCTTTTAGCTTTTAGAGTCTAGCAAATAAAATTGCTCTAGAAAATGTTTGTGTTATGGATGTGGCAAAATGTGGCAGTAGATTGCTAGTAACAGATACATTTAATTTTCAGTTTTGGTTACTTAGCATCACTATACATCATAACTCCAATCCTCTCTCTCTTCAGTATGGGCTTCAGGCAGATACAGGTGAAAATTAAGGTTGTCATTTAAAAATAAAAAGGCATATGGGGCTTACTGGCACTGTCGGAAAATAGTAATTAAAATGTTTGTTAGTGACAAATACAAGAAGTGGTAAAGCATATTCTGGTTGGGGCAGGTGGAACATTTGCAATATCATTGTGACAGCTAAAAAATCTCATTAATTCACAATAGGGACTAACTGTACGAAATCTAAGCATTTGATTTGACATTCTGTAAATGGCCTGTTCATGTGGCTGGACCTGATTAAAGCTCAAATCACATTATTCTGGCTATTTTTTTAAACACCATAGGCTTCTGCATTATAGCCGGAGTCTTCCAATGGAAAGGCCAAACAGAGGGAGATACAAGCAGGGTTGGTCTTAGGACTTCTGGGACCTCATCTGAGTTTCATTTATAGTGTCCTATATTGTGGTTTATCACTTCTATTACACCTTACAGAAGTCTTCTGCTGCTGAAGGCCACCTCCTGCCCTCTGGCTATGGAGAAGAGGTGTACTATGTCTTGTAACTGCAAAGAAATGCTATCCTTTCAGGCCTCATGGAGTGTGTAATGACCACTGGAGTGACTGTTTCTTCACTTCCCATTTCCTGCAGCACATATCCATAGCAACAATAGGATGCTGACTTGCATGTATAAACCTTGGAGGTACAGCCAGAGCATAGCCTTCTTGCAGTCTGAGGTAAAATAATTCATTAACATTAGTAAACTGATTCATGATCCTCAGCTGGAATACACAAAGTTTTGTAACAAATCAGTGACCACCTTAGACTCCATGGCTATCACTATACATCCTGGCAACTCAGAGCATCATGGGTAGGCGTGGCAGAATTCAATTTTTATTTTTGCATAGTTTTGACAGATAATATCAATGTTTATTTAAGTGTTTTTTTCAATTTTTATCAATTTAATTTTTTACAGTTGCAGGAAATTATGGGGGGCTTCAGGCAATAGGGAGATCAGACAATAATTATGTAATGACAGTAGATGTTGATATTCAAAAAAATAAAGCTTTATAACTATTAAAACACAAATTGTCAACATCATATATGAAATTAAACAAAGTAAATTGCCTTAAATCGAACTCAAAGTTCTCAAGCATAATTTTTCTTTCTTTGCCTATCTGTAAATTTTGATTATTATCGATGGAAATATTTTTATTGGTTTGTATGTGTATGATGAAATTGAGATTTACCAATAAAAATCTAATCCTTCCAAGTCAATCAGGACTGGAAGGGACCTCGAAAGGTCATTTAGTCCAATTCCTTGCACTCATGGCAGGACTAAGTATTATCTAGATCATCCCTGACAGGCGTTTGTCTAACCTGCTCTTAAAAATCTCTAGTGATGGAAATTCCACAATCTCTCTAGGCAATTTATTCCAGTGCTTACCCACCCTGACAGTTAGGAAGTTTTTCCAAATGTCCAACCTAAATTGCCTTTGTTGCAATTTAAGCCCATTGTTTCTTGTCCTATCCTCAGAATTTAAGGAGAACAATTTTTCTCCCTCCTCCTTGTAACAACCTTTTGTATACTTGAACACTGTTATGTCCCCCCTCAGTCTTCTTTTCTCCAGACTAAACAAACCCAATTTTTTCAATCTTCCCTCATAGGTCAAGTTTTCTAGACCTTCAATCATTTTTGTTACTCATCTCCAATTTGTCCGCATCTTTCCTGAAATGTGGCACAGAGAACTGGACACAATACTCCAGTGAGAAGTGGCTGGTCCCGCCCCTTCTGCTCCCTTCCCAGGCCTGATTGCCAGGGATAGGGGCCGAGTGTGCCAGTGGGCAGGCGAAGTGGGAGAAGGACACAGCACCTCTCCATCCCCCCACAGGCCAAGCAGAAATCTGTGGGAGGGTGAGGGGCACTTGACCCCACATGTCCCCGCTACGCGTTGCCTATGTCTTTGGAGCAGGGCTGTCTTTTTGTTCTGTGTACAGCACCTAGAACTATGGGGTCTTGATTCAGGCTTGGAGCTCTTAGGCTCTAGAACAATAAAAGAACAATATAATAATAAAACAAGAATTCCAAAGAGCTCATGAACTCATGGTAGTGCAGAGAGCAATACAATAAAAAACAATGAACTCCAAAGCTGTACTCTAATAGCTAATTGAAAGTAATAAGCATCTTATTTGTTATCACACATTAGAGGCCAAATTCTAGCTAGTGGGGAAGATAAGGATCTGACAGAAAATAATATGGGCCGAAGGGGAGCACAGGATAGATGGATGTTTCTTCTCCAATTTTTGCTCTTCCTAAAATTCTGCATAGACGACTGGCATAGGGAGGCCCTGTTATCTCAGGATCCATGAAGGGACACTTTGATTCAGGGCCTAAGGATCAAGGTGTGTGATCTCCAATTCGAATGATATACTCTTTAGCCCCAGCAGATGATTCAGGCTCAAAACAGGAATAATCTGCATTGGGAGGAATTTTGGGAAGAAGAGAATGTTTCTGGTGAGATTTTCAGTGCCTAATTAAACTACATTGAAAGTGTAGGTCAGCCCTTGAGGAGCAATCTAGCATATTCTTACTGTTAAGGATCAGTCCTCTGTAAGGATTTAGAAAAAGTGAATGCTAGGAGAAAGCAATGTTAAAGGACCCAGATACTTATGAAGGATTTGCAACCTGAGTCAAAGGGCTTGTCTACATGATTCTTTAGTCTGCACCACAAGGGTGTACATTTTAGTCTGTACTATTGTTTTGTGCACTGAATGTCCCATGTGGGCCCTGCTGATGCACACTAAAAGTTCCCTAGTGTGTGTTAATGTAGTCCCATTTAAAACAGTACTATGGAAATGCACACTAGGGAACTTTTAGTGTGCACCAGCAGGGTCCACACAGGTCAGTTAGTGCATGGACTCATTAGTGAGGACTAAGCACCAGAGGGATGTAAATTTTAGCCCTCATTAATGAGTCGTGCACTAACTGACCTGTGTAGACCCTCCTGGCAAATGGCCCTTTAAAGCTGGGAGAGACAACCACCTGCACAAGCTCAAAGAAAAACTAACCCCCTTAGGGTTGCAGATGGTTGTCTCTCCCAGATTTAAAGGGACATTTACTAAGAAAACATGGTGGGAAAGGCTCCTCTGAAAGAATAAACACAAAATTAGGAATTTAATGATGGCAAGTAATTCAGAAACTAGGTAGTTCATAGAAAAAGGGGACTCCATTTATTTCTGAGGAATAGGATTCTGGGTGAAAAACAATCTGAGATTTTGTGTGCTAAGTATTTGTGTTATTTAGGTCTTTCCTTTTGTGTTTCTGGATTATTACTGTGATTTTAAGCCTCGGTTCCACAAGGTGCTTAAACAAAAACCTAACTCTAAAGCACCTGAGTTCTCATATTGACTGCAATGGGAATACTTGGGCTTACAGTTAGGCATGTGTGTCCGGTGGACCAATATAAATACCTCAATCCCTTGTGGGCATCAGTTTCTTAATTTGCTGGAGGTTTTTCATCACGGGTACATATGTCATAAGCTTCTTGGGGCAGGAAATATAAACTATAAGTTCGTAAAGTGCTGTGTAAAATTATGATTTTACAATGGGCACAGTTAAATTTTTTCTTCTATCTTTTTCTATGATGGAAGATGTTACCAGTTCCAGCAGCATTATAAGTATTAAAAACATGTGCTCAAACTGGTTAAAATGTTTAAATTTTGACTCCTGTGTCATTTTTATAAATAATTGTAATTAAGGGGAATCAATTCTGTCACCCTTCTTACATTTAATACCTTGCTCAGCAAGTTGTCTATTCAAGTGAAGTATAGTCACACACTACTCAGCATGATTAAGGGTGGCAAAATTGGGCCCTCAGTCATCATCTGTTCTAAATATCCAGATTCTTTCTGATAATGAATTGCCTACAATGTATATCTTTATTCATCCATAGCTTTCCATGAAGGCAATGTTTCTAAAAACTATTATTACTTACAGGATCTTTAATATTACCGCTTGTTCTCCCAAAAGAGACTTTAAAAACTGGGTCTCTGTCAGATTTGGGGAACCCTAAATCAACAACATTTGAAGGGTGTGTGTGTGTGTGTGTACACACCATGAGAGGACTACCGCTATGTTTAAACTGTCCAACACTGCACCCAAGAGGTTAGACAATATTGCCAGCTTTCTATTTTGAAAGAAACTAAAGCGTGACCAATGCATTTTGGGCCTTCAGTATTCACTAAGGTTTAATAACAGCATAAGAAATTTTCCACCTTACAGTCTTTGTATTATCATGAAGCATTTTGCATAGCTATTATGGATAGGATATTTATTTGAAGAACTTATATTTTAACATTGAAGAGACAATTCCATTTCACCAGCAGGAAGACCATCATCAGCTGGTACTAGCTAACTAAAAGTAAGGACATGCTTTGGAGGTGTGAAAGGCCACTCACTAACCTCTCTACCTGAGGGTGCCTCTCAGCTCTATTTTGACTGTTGGCATTATTTGTTTTAATATTTAGGCAAGTTCTGGTCTTCAGTGGGTGTCTCTACATGTCTGCTTTCATTGCATTTTATTCTTGTGAATTGAAAACAGATGCAAGAGAAAAGTGGCATAAAGAATATAGACCAGATTCATCCTTGAGTCACAGCAAGTTTTGCCAGTAGTACTCAGGCTTTGACTTCCAGTGATGGAAAGTCCAGCAGAGTGAGGATGCAGTGCCACAATCCACTTGCAATCCTTGCTTTACCAGGGGTGCAGGGCCTGCCGGTACAACTTACACAGTGGATGTGATGGCTGGGGTGAGGTGGTGGTTTTGGGCTCACAGTTGTGCTGAGTCCACTCAGTACATCTCACGGTGTGTCTGCTTTTGGTCTTCTATAGATGTTTGGAGTTTAGTGTAGTGTCCTTCCCAGGTGATTAATGCTCCTGAGTGCAGCTGTCCCCATATATGAATGGAGCAAATATTGCGCACACACTATACAAATGAAGTTCTCTAAACCGAACTTTATCAATGAATTGCAAGCATGTCATTACTGTAAATGATAACCCCACTAGGGTTTGAGGAACACTAAACCGTTGGTGCTGAACACAGGGCTAAATTCTACTTTTGTTTAAGTCAGTATAACTGAGAGCAAATTGTGCCCCATAGGCTATGATTTGCGTACAATGCAGCCTCCATTATTGATAGCAAAATGAAAGCGTCACATGAAAACATTATTGTGGTTGATAAAATAAGTTGTAAAAGAAGCATTGTCTAGTGGTCAGAGCAAGTAGGCAGTAGATTTGTGTTTCTGTTCCTAATCTTGTCATTGATTCACTGTGTGACTCTGGTTAAAACAATTTGCATGCCTCCATTTTCTCATATGTGAAATAAGGCTAAAAGTATTTACTATTTTTGGAAAGTGCTTTCGGATCCTGGGATGCAGATGCTATCTAAATGCAAAATACTATCATTATTATAGCAATTGTCTTTGAGAATTCATGGAGGATGAGTGAGGTGGCAGCGGACTGGAGAAGGGGAAACATAGTACCTGTTTTTACAAAGAGGAACCAGGGAATTACAGACCAGTCAGCCTAACTTCAATACCTGGAAAGCTACTGGAACAAATTATTAAACAATCAGTTTGTAAACACCGAGAGGACAATAGGGTTATAAGGATTAGCCCGCATGGATTGTCAAGAACGAATCATGACATACCCTTCTTTGACAGGGTTACTGGCCTACTGCATGGTGGGGGAAGCAACAGATGTGATATATCTTCATTTTACTTGGGCTTTTGACACAGTCCCACATGACACTTTCATAAGAGAACTAGGGAAATGTGGTCTAGATTAAATTACTATAAAATGGGTGCACAACTGATTGAAAGATCATACTCAAAGAGTAGTTATCAATGATTTGTTATTAACTTGGTAGGGCTTAATGAATAGGGCCTTGCAAGTGTTATTTTTGGATCGAGACTTACTCAATATTTTCGTTAATGACTTGGGTAATGGAGTAGAGAGCATGCATATGTAATTTGTGGGTGACACCAAGATGGGAGGGGTTGCAAGCAGTTTGGAGGACAGGATTAGCATTCAAAATGACCAAGACAAATTAGAGAATTGATCTGAAATTCAATAAAGATGAAATTTAATAAAGACAAGTACAAAGTACTTCACCTAGTCAGGAAAAATCAAATGCACAATTACAAAATGGGGCTAGGTGGTAGTACCACAGAAAAAGGATCTAGGGTTTATAGTGGATCAGTGTGATGCACTTGTGGAAAAGGCTAATATTCTGGGGTGTATTAACAGGAGCGTTTTATGTAAGACACAGAAGGCAATTACTCTGCTCTACTGGGCACTGGTGAGGCCTCAGCTGGAGTACTGTGTCCAATTCTGGGCACCACACTTTAGGAAAGATGTAGTTAAAATGGAGAGAGAAAGAGAGAGGTGAACAATAAAATGATAAAAAGTTTAGAAAACTGTCCTATGAGGAAAGGTTAAAAAACCTGAGCATGTTTAATCTTGAGAAAAGATAACTGAGAGGGGGCCTTGTGACGGGGGCCCTGTTTGTCGAGCCAGGTTGCCCCAGTGTGGGGTTGGTACACTTTGTCACCCAGTCATTGGGATCCCTGTTAGATCAGGTGATTGCAGCAAGGCACGCTCTGGACCCCTGCAGGGGCAGTGTAAACAAACAGTCTGTAGCCTCTGAGCCTCTGGCCTGGGACCGACAACAACAATTGGAGTTCTCACCTTCTGGGCAGGGCAGGACAATGATCAGCCTGTAGGCCCCGGGCAGGGCTGGGCAAACAAATGGTCTATGGTCCCTAAGCCTCTGGGCTGGTGCAGACAGTAGCAATTGGGGTTCTGACCCTCTAGGCAGAGCAGAACAACAATCAGTTTGTAGCCCCTGGGCGTGGCAGAACAAACAAATAGTCTATAGCCTCCTAAGCCTCCTGGCTGGAACCGAGAGCAAACAGCAGCCATGCCTAGTGGCCTGTGGGGTGTGGTAGGGGAACCCAGCCCTTCCTGCTCCACTGGGTTCCAACCGAGGGCCCTATGAAGCCGGGGACTTCCCCACTAAGTGTTTAGTCATCAGCTTCTACTACATCCCTGGGGTCACTTCATACCACAAATTGCATCACAGGCATCTCCTCAGCTGGCCGCGGCTTGGTGTCCCCATCAGTCTCCACAGTTGGTGAGTCATCCACAGCATAGTCTGGGTCCACGAGTTCTGCCGCCTGGAGCATCACTGGCACCTCTGGAGGACCCTGAAGTACAAGTCTTTCCTCCTCCGCAGCCAGCCCCGATTGAGCTGGGCTGTCTCCTTTTATCTGGCTCTTCCACCTGCAGCATGCACAGCCGGGGAAAGGGGGCGTGGCCTCCTGGGACCACAGTAATTGGTCTGTCCCTGTTTGGCCCAGTGCAGGGTTGGTACATTCCATCACAGACCTGATAAGTCTTCAAATATATTAAGGACTGTTATAAAGAGGACTGAACAATTGTTCTCCTTGTCCATTGATGGTAGGACAAGAAGTAATGGACTTAATCTGCAGCAAGGGAGATTTAGGTTAGGTACAGTAGATGCTTGTTTGCAGCCACACCTTGTAAGATCAACTGCCACTTACAAGCAATATTTCCCTGGGAACACTTTCTCTACCTTGAATTGTCCACTCGGTAACATCAACAGAGCCACATTAGAGCAACATTTGTGACATTGTAATGTCACACTCTATGCTTACTTGCATCATTTTTTTTTTTTTTTCAAAAACAGACAAAATGCCAAGAAGTCTCTCCTGAAAGAAAAAGTACAGTTTATCTGAGACTGTCAAACTCCAGGGACTACTCAAAACCAAGATCCAGTCAAGTGGGAGTTGCACAGGTTGGTTGTGTGCAGTATGTGGAAGCAGAAGGATAAGCTTTTGGCTAAATACGAAGACAGACAGTTGAATAGCTGCCGTAAGAATGGGCATGAAGAAAAGGCCCCTCATGTCCACCAGGCTCTCTTTATATAGTTCAAGGAGAAGAGGGCACAGGGAACACTGTTTGTTGGACCTACAATCAAGGAAAAAGCCCTTCAGCTTGCCGCTTCACTTGCATTGAACGATTTTAAGGCAAATGACAGTTGGTTTATCAGATGGAAGAAATGCTTCAATGTCACTTTCAAAAAAGAGCATGGCAAAAAATCATCAGCTTAGCAGTAGCAGTGCAAAAAAATTCCTCATGTTCTTGAAAAGTTTTCCCCACCGACATCTACAGTGCTGAGGAAACAGGACTTTATCTGAAAGGCTCTGTGACAGAGGACATAGAAAAAAATGAAAAGCAAGAAGGAGAGAAAGCTTCTAAGGACAGGGTGCTTATCTGTGCCAACATGGATGGGAGTGACAAATGCCCGCTGTTCATGATTGGAAAGTTAAAATGACCTAGATGTTTTCTGAAGGATTTCAATAAACTTCCCCTCAGTTATGTCAGTTCAGCGACTGCCTGGGTGACAGGTGAGATTTTCATCAACTGGCTAAAAAAGTGGGAACATCAGCTTTGCTTGCAGAGCCGTAAGATATAGCTCTGACTGGATAACTGCTGTGCTCCAAGGAGTGGTTCTCACCAACATTCAGCTTGAATTCTTACCCCCTAACACTACATCTTTGATGCAACGTATGGATCAAGGTGTGATTAAGAACCTCAAGGAACATTAATCCGGTTTGTGATTTTTGATCAGTATTGTTGCTCTTGATGTGGACTCCAATGCTGATGTTCAGACAGTCCTGAAAACTGTAAATTTGCTCAAGTGCATTCATCTTGTTGCTGAGGCATGGCAAGATGCAAAGCTGGCAACAATTTCCAACTGTTTCAGGAAAGGCAAATTTGTTGTGCCAGTGGAAGGTGTGCAAGAGAAGGATATTGAAGAGTTTGACGACCCCTTGAATAATGTTCCACTTCCAGTCAACATGGAAAAAGAGGACTTAGTAGCTGCTGTACATGAAGATTTGCTCACATTTGGAGAGCTAACTGATGAGGAATTACCAAGTGCTGCAGCTGTTGCAAGGCCAGAGAAATGAACTTGTGTTGATGAAACATAACATAATCAAGAGAGTGAGGATGATTTTGATGAAGTTCCACCTCTGACAAACTCTGAGCTGTTGAAGATCTTGAACACACTTTTTGTCACTTTTCACAGCTAGAGGGACTTGGTGACAGGGTCCACAGATCTCTTCTGGGACGTTGTATCCCATCTTGAAAACAAAATTATGATTGAGAAGAAGCAGAGCAAATTAACAGAGTTCTTTCACCTGAAATGAGTGAATTTTTGTATTCTTAATTAATTTACAAGTTGATACTGTATAAATATAATACACTTTGATGTGGAATAAAACTTTAATTTAGGTTATTACAGTATTATTATTTATTTGCTTAGCAGATACCCTTATCCAGGTGACTTACAGTGCATACAAAGTATTATTTGTAAACATTTTTTGTACTCACATTTAACTGTAAGAGCAAAAGGTTGTGTTTGTTGTCATGGTTGATGTTTGTTCTTAAAAGATAAAAATAAAACTTGATACTTTTATAACATTAACTCAATAAATACTGCTTTCTTCATACAATATAGTAGTAGGCTATAAATGCAGAACAGAGCACATGTGTAAAATGTACAGTACATATACTAATGTAATACTGTAGCAATAATAAACATACTTTGCATTGTTACAATTATAGATTGTTAGCATGTACTGTAGCTGTTTTATGAAACAGAAAAAGCAGGCTGCCTTTGGTCAGATAACACTTCCCATAACAGCAACAGCCGCTTAGGAGCAACTTAGCAAAAGGACACCAATATGTTGCTACTGACGAACATCTGGTGTATTAAGAAAAACTTTCTAACTATGTGGTAGTTAAGTTCTGGACTAGGCTTCCAAGGGAGGTTGTGGAATCCACATCACTGAAGGTTTTTAAGAACAGGTTGGACAAACACCTCACAGGGATGGTCTAGGTTTACTTGCCGCTGCTTCAGCGCAGGGGGCTAGAATTGATGATCTCTTGAGATCCCTTCCAACCCTACATTTCTATGATTCTATGATTACCACTAGGGCTGTCAAGAGATTAAAAAAAATTAATCACGATTAATCACGCTGTTAAACAATAATAGAATACCATTTATTTAAATATTTTTGGATGTTTTCTACATTTTCAACTATTTGATTTCAATTACAACACAGAATACAAAGTGTACAGTGTTCACTTTATATTTATTTTTATTACAAATATTTGCACTGTAAAAAACAAAAGAAATAGTATTTTTCAATTTCCCTCATACAAGTACGGTAGTGAATCTCTTTTTCATGAAATTGCAATTTACAAATGTGGGTGGTTTTTTTTTGTTACATTGTTTTGGTTTTGAGTGCAGTTATGTAAAACTTTAGCACCTACAAGTCCACTCAGTCCTACTTCTTGTTAGCCAATCGCTAAGAGAAACAAGTTTCTTTACATTTATGGGAGGTAATGCTGCCCACTTTTGAGTTAACTACATATCTGTCTTCCACTCTGACAGATAAGATATTCCTATGTCTCACATTGCCCCACTCCAACATCATTCCCTTAATACAACTCTCATGTCTCACATGGACTTCAACTAAATCCTTGGGCCTAATTCTCCTCATTTACACTGGTGTAAATCAGGAGTAACTCTACTGAAGATAAATTATACTTCTATTAAACTGGTGTAAGTAAGAGCTGAATCAGATCCCATGGGATCTAAATTTTGGAGATTTTGAAGTGTGGATCTAGAACTTGATACTGTAGCCTGGGCCTGTCAGAGTGATGAGTCTTAAGTGAATTTCTGGCCCCAGTTGAGCTGCATGACGAATATCAAATCTATGTAAATACTGGTTTTGCAGCCCATCCTGCTTTCTTGATTATGGTGACTGGCACCTTCCTATAACCCCAGCATTCTTTTTAAGGAAGAATCTGAGTGCCATCTCTTCAGCCCTCTCTAAATGGCATTTCTTGATAATGCAATCTCAGGGCTTATCTTCACAGAGAGGTAATGTGCTCTACTGGGGAGTGATTTCTAAAGTGCACTAACGTGTTGCGCATTCATTGGTACATGTAGACCTTGCTGGCGTCCTAATACATAGAGCTGTTCGAAACAGTACTTCATTAAAGCACACTAGAGAATACTTAGTGCCCACCTGCAGCAGGGTCTACACAGACCAATTAATGCACAACATGTTAGCTTGCTTTAGAATCACACCCCAGTAGAACACATTACCCCTCTGTGTAGACAAGCCCTCAGTCTTTCTAGGGCCTAAAATGGAAATCAAACTAGTCACTGCTTACAAGAGAAATAAAGTGATGATTTAAATCAACAGCAATGGCCAATGCATATTTTTCCATTTTTTGTAAAAATAAACAAAACCCCAAAAATTCACTGCACTTTTTTAGGCCCCAAGTTTCCCAGTTCTATTCCATCCCTTTCTTTCCATACACAGCATCAATTTCCCTGCTCCCAACTGAACAGTCATCTCTGCAATCAACATAAGATTTGTTCTGCAAGATAGTGTTTGGGTGCACACTGGTTGAGATTATCTCTGGATATAAGTATCTTTACAGAGGCAGCAAAGGCATCACACGCTTCTGTATTTGATTGTTGCAGATCAATAAAAGTTAGAAATTAAAGATTACATTTTCCCATCAGTTACACTGGTGTCAATCCAGGGTAACTCCACTGAGATCAATAGAGGTACTCTTGTTTTATAATTGAGGGCAGATTTGGCCCTGAAGAAGTAGATCTTATGTCTAGTGGGAGCATAGCCTGGGGAGTGGGCAGTCCTTGATCTCTCTAAATATCTTCACAGACCCTCTGGAAAGTTAAGCACACTGAAGGGAGTGCATATTTAAAATACATAAAAGAGCCATAACAGAAATAAAAGAAATATATAAACAGGAAGAAACTTATCTGAGAGCAAAAGGGGTAAGGTAAACAGGAAAAGAGGCAAATAGGAAAAATAAGAGGAGATGGGGCAATTACACAGTCAGATGGAAAGAGGCAGAAGGAAAGGTGACAGAAAGAGCCAGGATATTCTAGAAGTGTTTGGGAGGGGAAAATGTTTCCCAACAAATTTCACTGCAAATAACCACCTCACCTATGGACGCAGGTGTCACAACTCTCCTCAATGGGACTCCTATGCTTCCCAGACTTAGTTACTTACTACTTTCATCCCCTGATTATCTCATCAGGATACAAAATCAGCAATTAGTCATCAGCAGGAATTGCTGGAGATGCCCTGTTTTTGTCAGACCCCTGAGAGCCTTGATTGTCATCTTTAAAATATTCCTCTCAGTCCTTTGTATTTTTACTTTTGTATATTGTACAATCACCTTCTAAAATGCCCCGTCAAGCCCATTTCTTGTTCTCTTTGGTCATAGCATGTTGGATAGACTTGAGGGAAAAGTATTTTTAAATATGCAAGATTTTTTTGTCCTGGAGTAAACTCGATCATGTTATAGCAAAGTTTTGTAAATCAACCTTATTTCATTGCCCTCTGGTGGTGTTTCTAGGTAATTTAAAATATTTTCAATGTAACTGGAAAATATTTGCTTGTAAAGCAGAGTAAGGAATTCATAGGAGAAAATTCAGTTAATCAGTCAAGGATATTACAGTTCCCCTTCAGTATGAGATTAGCTAATCAGGATTTGCTGCTCTTTCTCTGAAGAAAATAACCACACAGCTAAATCAAGATTCTGTTCAGCTGAACTCCATTACAAAAATAATTTTAAAAAATTGTGATAAGTTGTTTACCATTTTGGTAATGCCCTAAATTTTGCTTTTGTAATATGATGATGATTTTAAGGGCATGACTTTATTTAAAAGACCAAAGTAATTGTTTCAGAAGAGTTCTTATGCTCCAGGGCAGAATATTAAAAAATGCATCCTTGTCATGAAATGTTATTAAACTTAACTAGAAGAGATTTAAGCAGTAGGTATAAAGGCCCTGATTCTACAGTGAATCTTATGCAGGCAAATATCTCCATCCATGCAGAACTGATTGTGGGACTAGGTTGTAAGACTATACTGTCAATCAGCTTTCAGCTTTATGATTACAGGACCAGTATTATAAGCAGTTTTTAAAATGTACATGTGGAAAAAATCATATCCACACAAGAAATAATAAATAACCAATGATAATCTTTCATATTTCCCCCTAATACTATTTTATTAATTATACTGCAGTAGTGCCCAAAATGTGTTAGCTGGTGCACAGATGTATAGGAAGACTCAGTCCCTGCCTCAAAGAGCTTATAATTAAGAAGTTTGTATAAACTATTACCAAATTCCCTATCTGATGATCAAATTGAAAGAGAATTATTTGCTAACATTTGATATTGTTCAAAATTAAACATGCTTTTATTGTACAAATATATTTTCAATTACTAGGCATGATTCTCCTCTCACTTACACTGCTTTTATATCAGTGTTAATGAACTGACTTCTGTGCAGTTACTTATAATATACACCAGCATATGGGAGAAAAGAATCAGTCATACTGTCTTCTCATTCTATACAGTGGAATTACATTGCTGGAATGAAAACAAGTGGATTGCCAATATAAGCCCTGAACTTTCAGTCCCTTATGCAAGTACTTAACTTTATGCACATGCTTAACATGATAGCTAGGAGACCATTAGGCAGCCGCAGATATAGGAGTCACTACTGGTCTGTCTATAATATAGGTTTATATAATATATATATTTATCTTTATATGTGTATTTCTGTGGAGATGGATATATAGCGTAAACACACAGTAGGCCAGATCTTGGCCCTCATTCCTCCTTTGTGGTGCTTCAGAAAGTCACCTTAGCCAGCTGTATGGTGATTTCCCCCAGTATAGGAAAATCCCCAGCTGGCCCTGCCATAAGAGGTGTATTGAGAGTGTGGCCATGAGAAAGGAGGCATGGCTTGACCACTGATGCACTCTGGCTATCCCTGACAGTTAAAATGGCCTGTTGAGAGCTGTTGTAGCCACATAAGGCTGCTCTAAGTTGGGCATGGGTCTGAACTGACACCCAGCTAGCCCCAGTATCACTGAGAACATAAAGATGGCATTACAGCCATCTTCGTTCTTCCCCTGCACTTCCCCTTCCTCTTCCAGTTACACCGGATGCAGTTGTAGCTGGTGTCATTGACGATCTGGTCTACATTTAAAAAAAATATTCAGTCTTCTAAAATATATAACAATATTCAGCCAATTTTACTAAATCTTAACACTGTTACAATACCCGGAACCTTTATAGAACTTAAAACAAACGGAACATTTGTAGGGCATTTTGAGACTTTTGTTGCTATTGGCAATGGTTTGATCTTTTTCTTCAACAAGATGATCCATGAACTGTATAACAAATGTGGAACTGTTTCAAGACATCTAGAATTTAAAAAAGAAACAAAACAAAAAACTCAACCAAAAAACCCCTGGTTAGTTAGGAGTGAAAGTGAAACCCTCAAAGGAATCAGACAAGCTGACATTGATCTACTTCTGATCAAACTTTATATAAGTTGTATGTATTCAGAATATCGTATTACAGAACTCAGCAAGTTATTTTTTCCTCCTAAATGAAATAAAAACGTCTGTGTTATCACAGAAGGTGAAAACATCTGCTCTGGTAACACAAAGTATTTTTTTTATTTGGTAAATTGTAACAGAATATCTTTTAGTCATTTCTTCTTTTGTGATCATATAGATAAGGCCTTTTAGTATGTGGCACTTAACAAAAAAAATCCAAGGCCTACTTCATAGTGTGCCTCCGAGCTGGGCTCAACACAGCTCAGGAGAGTGGGCAAAGATGACTTTAAGCCACACTTGCACTTCTCCCCCTGATCACGGGGCCAGCTAGCTGCTGGTGTCAAGCAGAGCTGCCTCTGGTTGCTTTACTTTGTGTGGCTGTCAATAGGCCCTGATGGCTGTTCCAGGGATTTTATAGAGTTGCCCTAATCATGCTACTTTGCTCCTGGTCACACATTCTATGCTGGGGGCCAGTGGAGGACATAGGAGCTGTTACAGATGCTGCTCGTCATGGACCAAGAATTTTCCCACACAGGAAGAATCCTCAGGATGCTGGATCTGCTGGTTTTATAGCAGTGCAAAGAAGCGGGACCAGGGGCTAGGATCTAGTACTAAGTATTTCCAGCATTCTTATTGAAAAACAGCTAGCAAAATACTAAAACAATAAAGATACTAAAATAGCCACAACATATTTTCCAGGCATTTGGTGGGGCCAAATATTTACATCTTTTGTAATTGTTTCATGTCTGCAAATGCATTTCCTTCTATCTGTTGCTGTACAGTTGATAGGCATGAGTGTGAAGTTGAATATGACAGTGGTGCCGCCAGGAGTGAAAATATGAGACCTGGACTTGTCTCCCTTCTTCCCCTTATGGGTTTCACCTAGGGAGGTTGGTGTGAAATTACAGTGCAGATTTAAAGGCCTGAGACAGGAAGAGAAATACGGTGGGGTTGCCACAGGTCTAACTGGACTAGAATTTGGTGCAATATTTACCATGAAGCTGATTGTTTTGGAGGAGAAGCTCTGTAACAAGAATATTGGGCTCTGCTCTCACTCAGAACCTTGCAGGGTCAAATCCTCAGGCAAGATATCTGACTCCTTCTACTGGAAAAGGAGAACGTGCCAAACAGCAGAAAGATGTAGCTTGCAAATAAGTGTATTTTTTAAAGGAAATATGGGCACAAAATAGACCAAAATAAATGTTTCTGTTCGTGCCGTTTGTTACGTTTTGTCTAACAAGCCTCCCCCTTCCCTATCCCACCTCTGTCCCCTCCACTCTGTAACCTCACCACCCTGACTGCTATTGGGCTTGAAGCCAGGATGAAACTTCTATTGTACTGGAATCGGCTACATTCTTCCAACTTGCCTCCCCTTTATTTTTAATGAGTTTTGCTTTGCTTACTGAACACTCTAAGCTTCACTGACTACAGAGCAGCAGAGGATGTCCCTGGCCTGCCCTGCAAGACAACAGTTCCTAAAGCACTCCTAGTACAAGCTGGCCTGATTCTGACCCTTGTAATATTAACAGTTAAAATAACCCTGTGTCTAGACAGCACTGGAGAGAACCATGATTTACTACGGCATAAAACTGATTTTGTTAATGAGTGGAAGGATTTTAGGCAGTTGGATGTTCTGTGATAAGCAGTATGTACAAAATCAGCGTAATAGTTATTTGGCTAACTGCCTGGAACTGGAAGGATCAATAAACTAAATGGGCAATTTTCTAAATTATTGGGGCTTTTGGAGTAGGTACTCACACAAGATTCAAATAAACAGGCCTTCACCCCCACAATCCACAACTATTCTATGTCAAAGTAAGGCATGATGGAGTCTGGAGTCACTGGAGAGCACATTGATTTCTTTCTCTAGATGCACAGATGAAAGAGATCAGTGATGGAATGGATTCTGGATCTTGTGAATGCTGATTGCTTACAATTCCTGCTGACTTTAGTTTCAGCTGGGAGTTCTCAGCACCTTGCAGCATCACTGAACAAGTTGATGTAGGGCACACTATAAACAAAATCAAGGAAAAACAGCTGTTCTTCTTTGCAACTATTGTTCCTGGAATTTAATCAGAATGACACAACAAAAAGAATGAGACATGACATGCATAAATCCTTTATTTTGATCTAAAGTACACCTGGGAACTTATTCTCCTTTACATTGCTAGAGTTATTATAAATGAGAATCAGACCCTTTGACTCTATGTTGCATATGTAATTTATGGAGCTCTCTTTTCTCTTTACATGTTGTACTGCTATTAGTATTTGTGGAAATGCCTAGGAACCCCAGTCATGGTCCAGGACCCCACTGCACTCGGGGCAGTGCAGACACAGAACAAAAAGTCAACTCCCACTCCCCAAAGAGCTTACAATCTGCTCTGCTTGCAGTGTTCCTCATACATGCTCAAACTGAGGTTCCTACTGGTCTGTTTTGTGTTTTCTTGAAAATGGAAAAACAAAGGGGGGGGGAGCGGGGTGAAGTGAGAACATACTATCCCCAAAGCAAAGAGAATATTACAGCTACACATTACTGTTTTAGTTCCAGGTGCAACCTTTTAAAGTATTTTTCAAGTAACTTGCTACTGTGAAAACAAGAATTTAAGTTTTGATCTCCTAAAAATGCTTATTTTTGGAAGAAGCAATGTACAGGGACCAGTGCAGAGCAGCAGGCGCTCACTATGAGTTTGTCTCTTTGAGGAAGAGCAGTCTCAGCATTGTCACTCCTGCTGCTGCCAGGCAACTTGCACCTTGCTGCTAAATGAGATCTTCTGGAAGTTGCACCCACCATAAACCACTTCTAGGTCACTGCTTTGGAGAGTAGGGGGACAATGTATACAAGTAGCAACAATACAAAGCCATTAAAATCTCCTTTGGAGCTGAATTGGGGATGCTTTAGGGTGGTAGGGTTTATTCATCCTATTTTATGGCAGCTTAAGTTCAGTAATTTGCAAACTTGTAATCTATCTTTTCTAATGTGCTTGAACTCTATTACATCTAGTAGTTGTCAACTACTTAAAGACCATTCTATTATAGCATTCATTTAGATATAAAGGGGTGAACTCTGTTCCCCTGCACAATACCAAGCAAAGGCCTTTAGGCAAGGTATATTTTTGGTGGTGGTGTGGGGGGGCATATAGATAATTAGATAGACATAAAAATGTAGAGTAATTACAGCAGATGTATGCTGGGTACAGGAAAGCTGGATGTTTATATTTTATTATTATTATCTGAGCGACCAATAAAGCCAAACCCCAGGTACAGTGTATATTTGGGTGACATATACTGTGTCCATTCTGAGCACATTGGGAACTCCACCAGCTTCCAGAGTCCTGTTCAGTGGTTAGACTGCAGGGTGCAGAAAGGTGCTTATCTCATTATTTAAACCAGAGAGGTGCTTCAAACACCTCTTAACAGGCAGAATATATACTGCAATCCCACTGAAATTACTACTGGCCACAAATGCTGATTTAGAGTACTATACCCTCCCAATTAATTTAACATTCTATACCTGCAATATTCTAATCATTCATTTACAAGGAGCTCTTTTAACTTTAGACTCCATAATTTCAATCTGCGTGCCTCATCTGCTGACAGGGCTTCACTTCCCATCTTTATTCCGATGGCTCACAAATCTACCTGCCCACTCCTGATCCATCTGCCTCCTTGCAATCCCATATCTGTTTATTTCTTTTATGTTTTGCCATGAACTTAAATGTAACATGGCCAAACCTGAACTCTTTATCTTTCCTCGCAGGCCCTCTCCACTCTCCATATTTTCTGTCATTAACAACCCCACCATCCTCCCACCTGAGTCATCTCTGACTCCTTTCTTTCCCTTACCCCATACATCCATGTTGTCTCCAAATCTTGCAGTTTCTTCCTCCATAGTGTCTCAAAGTGCTGTCCTTTTCTTTATGTCCAAATAGCTAAAACTCTCACACAGGCCCTCATCATCTCCTGTCTTGATTACTGCAATCGCCTTGTATGTGGCCTCCCCTACATCCATGTTGGCCATCTGCAGTCCATTCAAAAAGACAACTACTAGGGTCACCTTTATTGCCTGGGTTTCAGGTCACATCACACCCTTCCCTCCCTGTGAATCTATCCACTTGTTTCCTATTTCCCCCCACAAAGACTTTAAGCTTCCGGTCATCACATTCAACACCCTTTGCAACTCATCACCTCTCTAATTACTTGCTCTTGTCTCTTATTATGTCACCCCTTCTCCTCCAATCTGCTGATGCCTTGAAGACTTCTGTGCCTCTCTGATAACCATACTTTCCTATCTCTAACACAAACACCTTGCCTGATAAATTCTAGCATCACATTAGCCTTTTTCATGGCCCATCACGTTGCTTGGCTTATGGCCCCAAGGGATGTTCTGACAGTCAGACATAGTCACAACCCCTCTGAACTCTGGCCAATCCTCCTTTCCCCCAGGACACACCCACTACACTGGACGGTTCAAAACGTGGTGGTCCAGAGTAACTATGTTAGCTCTACACCACCTGGGAATTCCTCGTGCACTGGGGAAACTGGTGTGCTATACCGTGAGGTTTATTGAAATCAATGGAGTTATCCCAGGGATGAATTTGGCTAGGTGTATATTTATGAATGAGAGATTTAGACTGTGCGGATAACTAGGATCTCACAGCTGGAGAGCAGTAGGATGCAGGACAACTGAATAATATGAACTGTGCTGTTTCCAAAGACACATTCATTTACAGTTTCTTAACATTTAATTTTCTAGCAAATAACTGGCCCCTTGTCCCTGGGGAGTAGAAGTAAATGGTGCTAGGATCATTTGTATCCCTTGGGTGCCAGGGAAGCATGCTGAGGAATGTGGCTGTTCCCTTTACCCAAAGACCCCTCTCACTCCCAGCTGCTCCCCTGGCCCTGAACATTCCAAAGTAATCCCAGAAGTGATTTCAGTGGGGAAGTATGCTGCATTATCTCTACTCTCCTTTACTGCTGCTTGGGGCTTTCCTGCCCTATTTTACTTTTATTTACTCCCATCCACATCTCACAGCAGAAGGGAGCAGAACAGCCTTAATCAATGTTTGTAAAGCTTTTCAAAGATGAACACCAGTAAGTATTATTGCTATTATATGTATACAACTTTAACTGCCCCCTCCCAGGCATGACATGTTCAGCATCCACCTGTTTAGGAGTAGAAATCCCAGCCCCTCCCCAGAGCCTGGCCCTCCTGAATCACAGTGCACTGAGCTGCTGCTGCCCTGTTGGGCCTGCTTACTGAACCATTGCTTTTTAAATTCTAACTCATGCATATTTATCCCAGTTCCATTGATATTAAAATTGTGCCAAACAGTGTGTAGCAGAGCTTTCTTTCTTTAAATTAGCATCAGATGCTGTGAGTGTGCAGGGAAGGGTGGGCAGGAGGGAGGTTATTTTGTGTCATGCGATCCCCACATCATATGATACGACAATAATAAATGTCTTGGTGTCAGGTGCTGGATTCTTGGCAGGATTTCCCAGGCCAGCAATGGAAGCAGCTGGCTTGAAAACATCCATGGAAAGAGCTCACTTCTGCTGTCCTTACTCAGGCACAATTTCCTTTAAAGCCAATTAGATATTTACTTGTGTGAGGTCTGTAGGCTCAGACTCAAAGAGGTTTTCCATTGCTTGCAAAAATAGATTACCCAGAAGTATCCAGTCATTTTGAGACACCTGTTTGTGGATTCAGACAGAGGATATTCTTCACTTGATATCTTCTGTAATTAATGCCACTTACTTCAAGGGGAAAAAAGGGAAGAGCTCTGAAATGAGCAAACAACCTGTTCAAGCAGCCAGACAGTTATTGCTGGGTAGGCCAACAAATACTTCACTGAGGACCTCAGAAATCTACTTAGAAAAATAAATCACTGTTGTAACGCTACATAGCACTCACTTGACAGAAACAGGTATTTCTGATCTCCAGCATAAATATGAGGAATTATGAGGGCATGTTGCATTTATACCCCATCTTAGTATGATATTTAAGATCACATCTAATTTAAGCAGGTGAGTTGTCCCACTGACTTCAGTGGGGACTAACAGGCCAATCCTGTGAGGGGCTGAGCTCCTTCAGCTGCTAGGAATGTCAGAAGGAGAGAAGGACACTGGGCACCTTGGAGGAGGTGCTCAGCTCATTGCAGAATCAAGCTTATTTGTTCCCTGTAAATACTACTCACTTTTTGAATTGTGACCAAGCATTTGATTATGTGAAGGGAATTCTGTGTAGTCCATTTTTGGAGATGGCCTTACTGTAAAAGCCCAAATAAAAAGTATTTCAATCTTTTGTGCTTTTCCCAGGCTGCAGAGTGTCCTGAAAATAGCTCTATACCCCATCTCTCTTCTACCATCCCTCTCCGCTTGATACTGGACCCAGCTTTAATGAATATGCTGCTGCCAGTAGAATGGCAGCTATATTTGTTTAATGAACCCAATATGGTGTTTAATTGCTGCATTATTTCCTTTGTCAGCACTCTGGATAACAAAGTTATTGGTATTTGACTAATTTTTCGTGCTTGACTTACAATATATCAGTTAATATGATGTCAGCTTCAAAGAGGAACTACCAGGAAAACTATGGGGACTTAAGAATTGCTTTTTTCCCCCCATGAGCAGTAATTACTGGAGGTAAGTGAAACGTCTGGGAACTGTTATTTCAAATTGAATTTTAACTGTTTGCTTCCCAGTAGGAAACACCTAAAATGCATTGTTTGAATGAAGCAGAAACAAGGAATAAAGGAGGAGGTTAAGGGAGATGTTACAGGGGAGGTGAGTGCTTGGAAGTTTGTGTAGAATAATAGCTTTTAAGACAATATATTTGGGTAGCAAAATCCATGTATTGAAATGATTAATTACATTAGTAGAGATTAATTGATGTTATGTTTATCTGGAGGAGGGTCTTCCCTTCCTGTAGGGTAAAGGCCTATAGAGCATTGTGTGAGGCTCACCTCTTGGAATTTATTTCCTGTTCTCCTTGAATGAGGGAAGGATGCATAACCTGGCCCTGGGGAGAGGTGACCTAGGACTCCATAACAGCCTTAGGTGCTGAAATCCCATGGATACGGGAGCTGTAGAGCAGAGAATGTCTCACTCCTTTAGCATGGCTCCCTCACCACCTTAGTATGGCTCCCTCCTACACAGCACACACAGGGGCTTGCTCAGGGTTGAACAGGCACTTGACAGCTGTTTCCATTCTGCAACCTCCTCTCCAGTTCCACCTAGTTAGTTCCCTGTGAGCAGTGCAGTGCTATCCATAAAAGAGATACTTGCCTGGAAAACAAACATGGATTAAAGTGCAAACTGGGCTCCCCATTATACCTGTACAATCCTATTATAGTCAATGTGGCCGCACAGGTGTAACTGAGAGTAGAATTTGGCACTAATTGACATTAATCAAACATGATTAAAATAGCAATTAAATTCAATAAAATCATGAATGAATAAAACCAGGCCAGAACTGGGTGCTGAGCTGAAAAAAATAAATTTTCAAGCAGGGCTCATCTCATGACAGAAAGGAAGGGATTTCACAGCCCTTTAGCTGCAGAGGCAAAGACAGAGAAAGTATCCCTCCCTCATGCCCTTGCAAGTTCAGACTCCCGCACCCCCATTCCCTCGAGATATCATATAGCAGGTTAGCATAAAGCACCATATAGCAAGGAGCCAGAAATTCAGAAAGGTATCTGGGACTGAATGCATCCACACTATGTAATCTGTGATTGCCACTGGACGCAGACCCTGTGGATGCAATACATGTACTTTTCCAGCTCGTTATTTTGCTGTACCATGCAGCAGAAGGATGGTAAGATTATAACAGGTCACTGAAAATACTAGTGCCAAACTCAGAATAATGTGTATCCTGAAGAGTCTGCAACATGCTCTGCTACAAACAGGTTAGCACTAAGACATGGTGAATCAACTTGATCAGCCACTAGAGGACTAAGCTCTTGCATCAGATAGTTAGGCTCTTTCATCACACTGTTCTGACAATAAGATTGGAATCCAAGCTTGCAAACTGATGCAATAGTACTTATGGAGCTGGTAGCAAGGGAGTTAGTTAGTTACCCCTGTGACAGAAAGGACCGAAAGGAAAATTTATAAACAAAATATCCTTTAGGCTCTGAAATAAAAAATGAAGAAGTAGATCTCCTGATGTAAATCAGCTAATACTTCAAAGTAAATGTGAGATAAAGTGACAGAATTGTGCAAATGTCTGCTGTCAAAATGATACACTAATTGATCTTTAAAATTAGTACAATAATATCTAGAAAGTCTGGCTACTTTATTAAAGCATCTACACAGGAAAAGCCTACACATGGATCTTTAGTTAAACAACAAGTGAGATATTGGAATAGAGCACAAGTTCCCATGAAAAGTTTTAATCGGTCTGTATACTTAGAAATATCTATATGTATTTCTATGTTCTGAATCTGGCTGAAAATGCTGGGAAAAGGACTTGGGGTAAGCTATCTTGTAGGAGATAGGGGAATGCCTTGTGAGTTAAGTTCGGGCTCTAGAAACATGTTATAATGTTGTTTTATATTTAACCATTTGTTTCCAATATTCTTACTTTCTATTACTTGAATATTTGTTCTTTGATAATAAACTTATTCTTGTTTTCACTTGATAGATAAGTGTTAAGTAGAGTGGTGTTTCTGAAGTGACTCTGATAAACTGGTGTGTAAGATTCCTTTAGGAATAGTGAATCTGAAAGGTCTGTGAGTGTTCAGGGGAACAGGGGTTGGGCGCTCCAGAGGGATGCTCGGAGGACTCGGAGGTTGATGCATTCCTATCCCTAACCTGTACAGAGAGAGCGAGGCCTGCAGAGGCCTGGAAGGCAGTGCTTGTGTTGCCAGAGGCTGGTGGAATCAGGGAGCTAATCCATAGCAGGCACAGACAAGACTTTCTCACAGTAAGGGCAGATGGTGTAGGTAGCAAGGTGCCTCACGACCCTGGGTACTCCTGGGAAGTGTCACAGCCACCAAGGCTAGGGAGAGCCTGCTTGAGGCCAAGAGGCCAGCTCAAGCGAAAGGGAAGACCATCACGGAGACTGGCATCTCAGGACCCTAGGCATGAATCTGCCACCCTCAAAATACTCCAGAAGATCTCAGGAAAGAGAGCGGGGTTTGCCTCCTGGGGAAAGTTCAGCCCAAAGCATTGGCCAAACTCTGTTCTCATCCACCATCTGCTTTTCAGGGGACACCCTAATCATCTTTGCGGAGACTATCCATACATGGAATCTTATATCTTATCTTATCCCTCCAACCATACTTAAAGTACAACACTGTGGGAAAATCACACCAAAATGAAGATTTCTTTTCTTGGGGAGGAGGGGGAAGTTGACACCTGCTGACAGTACCCAGGGTACTGTCTTGAGGGGGAGGGTGCATGATGGGGTATGTAAACCCCACAGTGGCCAGGAAAGTGTTAATGAGCTGATGTAGGCTCAATCAGCCTGGCTCTGCTAAACCTGCAGTTGGTATCAGGCTTGGCGGGATGGCTTATAAAGAGAGAGTCCGGTTTCATTAGGGTGACCAGATGTCCCAATTTTATAGGGACAGTCCTGATTTTTGGGTCTTTTTCTTATATAGGCTCCTATTACCCCCCACCCCTATCCCGATTTTTCACACTTGCTGTCTGGTCACCCTAGGTTTCATTGGGTCTGACTGGGAAGGGGGCCATATTTCTAACTCTCATTTGTGAGGGAGGCCTGGCTGTGGCTAGGAACAACTTGAGAGACTGCTGACTGCCAGAGCCTCCCTGAGGAAAAGTAGGCCTGAGTGGGATTACAGCTTGATTTGTTACCAGTGACCTACCCGCTCATGCTGAGTAACTCTGCTGCATGCAGGTGGTACCCTGCCTGAAGGGGGCAACCCCTAGCTAAAATATCTTTTTCTTAAACCCGACCAGGGGCCTGGCGATGGTTTGTCTTGAGCCCATAAGTGCTCACACTCTGCTTTTGCTGACACCTGTGCAACTCCTCAGAAATTATCTTCCTTTCCCTAAGAAAAGGGAGTTGCTCCAGTGTATGTGACCACCTTTGCTGTATTTTAAGGGACATTTGGTGCCTATTGTATTGCAACCAGTTCCCAATTGGCAGTTATTAAGAGATATTAAATCAAATGAAAGTATATTTTCAAATATTAATCATGCAAAGGACAATATGGCCAACTCCCAAGCACTTAAAAATCATGGGTCTGGTCTCAAAAAAATCATGATATTTGCTTAAAAATCATGAGGTTTTTTTTTTAATAAATTATAAATGTGAGATTCTTTTTATTGGCTTTCTGCATCTTTAGGTACACTCTGGTCACATTTTCAATTTTTTTATTTGCAGCCATGAGGTCTAGAAACTTACTTTTTTAAAATGAAAGCCGAGATTCTCACTTGATACCAGGAGCTGGGACTGTATTTAAAAAAGAAAAGCTAATGTCATGTTCAAAAAACCTAACAATGTTAGGAGCCATTAGGAAAGGGATAGATAATAAGAGAGTAAATATCATAATGCCACTATATAAATCCATGGTATGCACCCAACTAGACTACAGTGTGCAGTTCTGATCACCCCATCTCAAGAAAGATATATTAGAATTGGAAAAGGTACAGACAAGGGCAACAAAAATGATTAGGGGTATGAAACAGCTTCCATATGAAGAGAGATTAAAAAAAACTGGGACTGTTCACTTTGGAAAAGAGATGACTAAGGGGGAATATGACAGAGGTCTATAAATGATGAATATTGAATTCTCAAAAAAACCCAACAACAAAACTCAAACCTTGCAGTGAACAGTTATGTAGTCTATTGGCTGGAATTTTTTCACATAAACATTCACTGAACAATTCTAAACAGCAAATATATTGGTAAAAATTTCAGCCCATTCATAAACAAATGTAGAAGAGAATAAAATGCTAAATTTACTTAATAAATGATTTGGCCAGCTCCATATATTCCTTTTTCCAGTATAGATTTATGCATGTTTGTAACTTTATTCACCTGAGTGGTCCCAGTGAATTCAAATAGTCTACTTATGTGAGTAAAGTAGCTCATGTGCTCAGTAGGATCAGAGCTTTAGATACTAAGGTGATATGAACATTATAAATATCTCAAGTAGGCAGAGTGTGTGTGTGTATTGCTCAATGAAACAATGGCTATATGAGGTACCACCGAATTATTCATGCTTGGAACAGGAATAACAGGACTGTCAATAATATACTGTAAATAATAATAATTAATAGGTTAGGACAAACAGCTTAAATATTTTAAAAGTTGCCATTAAAATGTAACTTGATACATAATTGCACAGGTGTGTTTGAGATGTATGTAGTGTGCATTCATATTTTCTGTTCCTTAGCACTCTTTTCTATGCAGCTGGGGAACTTAGGAACATAGGAATTACCAGACTGGATCAGATCAGTGATCCATTTAGTTCTGTATCTTGTCTCTGGCCAGTACCAGCTGCTTTAGAGGAAGATACAAGAATCCTGAAGTAGGCAGTCAGGGAAGAACACACCCAAAAGGAAAGTTTCTTCCAACCTGCTTCAGTTAGAGGTTGGCTTATGCTCCGAGACGCAAGGATTTATACCTTTTTCCAAATCCTTTTTGTAAATAAGCCTATCTAATGTACTTATGGATGTTTTTATTATCCATATAAACATCCAGTCTTTGTTTTTAAATCTGTTGAACATAATGATACTGTGGCAATGATTTCCACAGGCTAATTATGCATTATGGAAATTTGATGCCTTTCGTTTCATCGAATGCACCCTTGTGTTCCTATTGTGAGGGGGTAAATAGGAGTGCCCAATTTGCCTTCTCCTTTCCGTTTACTGTCTATATTACATACCTCTGTCACATTTCTTATTTATCTCCTTTATAAACAGTCTTTTCAATCTCTTTTCATGTCTCTAATCACTTTTGTTATCTCTCTTTGAATGCCCCTATGTCCTTTATGGGTGACCAGATACAAACACAATATTGCAGGTGATAGGATACCATTTAGCTATTTAACAGCTTTTCACTATTTTCTCTGGTATCATCCATCTATTACTTACGTATCTTGACCTGTTTGCTTTTTTGACTGATCTGGCACATTCAACAACCGTTTTTGGCATCCACGATGATGCCTGTGTCTCTTTTTTGAGGTGGACACTAAAATGTCATTAAGAAAATTAAAGTTGCATGGTTAGACACATAAAAGCCAGGAAATGCCAAAATAAAAAGTTGTAAATTTTATTTGTGTTAAAATGGTATAAGATAGTATTGTTATACAAGAAAATCAGTATCCTGACTTGTTTTTAAATACGGATCCTGTGACAATGCATCTCTTTCATCATGTCAGGACTCAGCTTTTCTCCCATGGGTGTTGAGGAGGTCTGGGGTAAATCAGTCCCACTCCAGAGGTTTAGTATTTCATGTTGGTTTATTTACAGTGTTTTACAGGGTAAGCCTTAGGGGTGGCTCGAGGGCTTCTTTAAACAAAAAACAAAAAATTACATTTCCTAACTCCCACTGGAGTACTGCCTCTGCTTATGCTGGCTACGAGTCCCCAGCCATTCTCTCTAACCCATACTGTGTTATACCAATAGAATAAAAAAACAGCAGGATCTTATTAAGAGGGATAAGGCAAAGATGCCACATTTATTGTAAATATAATGATAAAGCAAAAGATAAAAGTAAACAACGTTGTTTTGACTACTTATTCCTATTACTACTTATTTCTTACTTCTTAAACACACACACACACACACACACACACACACACACACACACACACACATATATATTCATTCACACAATCGTTCATTTAAGTTCTGTATAGGTGTTATAGTTACCAGACTAGAAGTTGCTCATGCCAAGTTACTGGCCAGGTATCTTGGTCATGAGGATGGAGCCGAATCCGTGTCAGGTGCACCTGATGCTCCTGGAGGCTGGCAGCAGAACCAGAGACTCAAAATCCTCAGTCTTGAGAGACCATTCTTATAGGATTTAATTCCTATGTTAGTCTATGGGAGCTGTTTCATCCTGCTGTTGCTGACTCAATCAGTGGATGGCACATTCCTGGGCACATTCCTGGTGGCTCCACACTGTCCAAAGTTTGTGTTTCTCATCCTTCCAGGTGATGGGGTGGATCCCAGTTTACCCTCCGGGGGTTCTGGTGGTCCACTTTACACATTCTTCGGCCGATGGATACTCCCTTTTTAGGCTGGCACCTCCCTAACCATTTATGTACATCAAGCATTCATCAACATACATTCCATATCTTAACCATATTTTAATTTACTGTCTCCACCACTTTCGGAGTGTGTGCTAATTCATTTGAGACTCCCGGCCCTTTAATCACAGAGGGTGGGGGTCGGTTCCTAGGAGCCGTTGCTGTTACAATGAAGTGAAAGTCACTTAACGGTTTATAGCGTTTGTTTACATTGTATCAATTACTTCAAGAACAAAGTCAATTAACTTGTTTGTAAGTTTTACATAGTGATAAAGTATCTTTCACAGGACAGATACAATCAATGGTTTCTACAGACAGTAGCTTACAAGTTTTAACAGAAGATCCAAGATATTTTTGTACTTGGTGAAACTGTTGGATTTTAAAGTGTGGGGGACAAATTATGGGGGGGTCACTGTCACTTGGGGGAATCACTGTTAGTACCTTCTTTAATATCCCTACAACTGGGCTTCTCCCCAAAGAGAAATAAACACCATATTTCTCCTTACAGGGGAAAACAGCTCTTTAGCTAGAAGCAGTCTTTTCTCTCACTTCACACCACCCTTCTACACTTGCTTCCCAGCCCTTCTCTTTTCTCTCTCACTGAAGAGGTTTTTAAAGGTTACAGGCTGCCCTTGATTAGACACAGGTGTCCATAATTAACTTGAAGTAACCTCTTTCAGTTCATAGGAAAAAGAGCTTTAACCATTCTAAGACTGATATACCGGTTTCAACCACCCTTCCAGAGCTGTCAGGTCTGACTTTGTCACAATACAGTATGGATAGATATTATTTCACTTTTCATGTATCCAGAGCTGCTTTGGTTTCCATTCATGTGCATGTGTACCTTGTGTTTCTGTTTTGCATGGATTTGCATTCCCTGGAGTTTTAGTCTAAGTTTTTGGCTTCCTTTGAATTCTAAGTGCCTGAGCTGGGGGCAAAAATATAAAAAACCACCAAGTTTCACATGGTTTCAGACTAAAACTATAATTCAACACAGGTTTATGTGAAACTCAGTGCAAGTCCAATGTCTCCTGATTTCTAGGTTTAATTATGAAGGCTTTACACAGATCTGCATCCATTCACCACATCCCTGAATTTCCTCACTTGATCAATCCTTATTCCCTATGTACAATTTAATGAAATCTGTAGGAAACTTTCCTATAAACCGGTACTTTAAACATGGGTAAAACTTGAAACAAAAATAATTTGATTTGGTTAAAACAGCTTTCTACTCATGTCCACTAGATGTCAGTGGAAACAAAGAATTTGCACTTCATGAGTTAGGGTGGACTTAATCCTTACCTACTGGGTTGGTGCAAGGCCTGTGAACCCTCTTAAACATAAAGAGGGAGATAAGGGCCTGGTCTACACTTAAAAGTTAGGTCGACGTAGCTCTAGTGCTCAGGGGTGTGTGGACCTAATTCCCGGTGTAGACACAGCTAGATAGATGGAAGAATGTTTCTGTTGAGCCAGCTCCCATTGCTCGGGGAGATGCAGTTCCTTAGCCTTAAGCACACTTGGTTGCTACCCTTTACAATTTGCAATATATACATTATTCTATTCAGCCAGCCAAAAGAATGCTCGTGGGTGAAATAATAGCCACTGGCATCACTGCATGTTGATCTCTGCCTTGTAACCAGAGTATTAGCCTTTTGTAACCCTGACCCACAAAAGGTGAATGGGTGCTCGTGTGTGTCATAGCCTTATTTGATTGTGATGGGGTGATCACCCCCACACCAGCCCTGAAAGCATTAAGGAAGCTAAGAAAGGGCCAGTTAGTGAGACAGCTACACATGAGGGGTTTAGGCTGGGGAAGCAACCCTGGTTGGAAGATGGAGCTCAGCTGAGCAGGTTTTGGCAGGCTAGTATAAAGCCAGGGAGCTGACAACAGAAATGGCTGTACTGAAGAAGTCTGCAGCTATCCTCTGTGTATTAGAGAGGGAAGGAGGGAGCTTAGGAAAATAATAGGATCCCAGGAGCCTGGCCCTGAGGAAAGGAAGTACCCTGAAGAGACAAGGGTAGAGAAGCGAGCTTGTGGGGAGGTGAGTAGGAAGCAGGCCAGTGAGATAGCAGCAAGGCTGGGGCCTGTAGGGTGCGTGTTGTAGGGTCCCTGGGTTGGAACCCAGGATAGTGCGTGGATCTGGGTTCCCCTACCAGCCACTTGGCACTGCCTGGACATTAGCTCCAGTGAGACTCTATAGCCTGAAGGGGAAACCACTTAGTGACCTGGGTGGAGGGCTGAGTCATGAAGAAGCTGCAGCTCATACTGTGAGAGAAGGGCTGCAGAGTGAGTGAGAGAGAGAGTGATACTGAGTGCAACTGCAGGAAGGGATGTTGGTCTGGCAGAGCTAATTCCCAGAACAGTCAGGAGGTGGTGCTGCCTAATGGTGAAACACATATCCCTGTCACAGGGTTGCTCTAATCTGTAGTATACAGAGCTTTACTGCTCAAGATCTTTATTGCCATCATGTAGTCCCCAAAAGACATATAGATTCAAATCAAACTTATAGGCCTGATTTGCAATTTAGCATTCAACTTCCACAGAAGTTGATGGTAGGGCCGAGCACTCAGCACCTTGCAGGAGATAGTTTTGGTCAGAGGAGATTTAGAGATCTTAGTGTAGCACTTACTTTTATATGCCCCACCACTTAGTTTTCTAGGTAACTAGCTTTAGAATAATGTTTCCTTTAATTTGGCTGCGTTAATAACCAAAGGTGGTAAAATCAGTTTAAAATTGCCATAAACACAGATTTTGTGCAAACATTTCAATTATTTTTAACCGTTCTTTTAAAATTAATATAGTTTGATGGTTTTAAAGGAGCACTCACCACACTTTAAGTGCATACCTCTGGCATGACAGAAGAGGTCACTGAAGAACTGGTGGGAGCACATCCCCCTTTCACAGCTGAAGGGGTCTCTGCAGAACTGGCAAACTCTTAATGCAGTGTTATTTCCTCAGAAATATTACAGAGTTTTGTTTGCTTGAGCAGGTTTTGATGGGCCATCTACTATGGTTCAGTATCACCAACCACAAGTGTTCAAAACTCATAAGTCAGGCCTCCCAGAATTTTGAGACTTGCTTAAAAATAGTAAATTTGAGCTGTTGCTTCTTTGCCTTGTGATTTCTGAGCCTTTAGCTTACACTTGAGTTATATTTTCAGGCTCTTCTCTGCAACCATGAGGGCCAGAAACTAACTTTTAAAAAAAATAAAAACAGATTCTCATGCAGTCACTTGAGTCTGGGAGTTTTAAGTACAAACACCTACTTCCATAAGAGCTGGCAGCACTGAAAGAAGAGGCAACACAGGCCTGTCCTATGATCCTGTACTATGCAGTGGCCACTTTGCACCAGCACAAAGCTATAGGCAATGGATCTAGCCCTAGAATAGCTCCCCTGTCCAGGGGAAATCTCAGGTGGGCCTAAATTTCTTTGCCACCTCTCTCCTGGCTGCCAGCATGAGGGATGCAGATGGAGAGGAGGGGTGATGATCAGGGCCTTCTGTATGCCCTGGGGATACCTGGCCGCCTTCAGGTATCCCCAGGGATACCTGGCAGTTGGTGGAGGCTAGAGCAGTTCTCTCTCCCCCTTCCCTTCCCTCAGGAGAACTACTCTCGCGGGGAGGGGGAGGAGGGCTGTGGGAGCTAAAGAGCCCAGCAATGCAGGGAAGTACTGCTCCCTCTTCCCTCCCCTCCTGAAAGCAAGGGACTGCTCCTCCTTCCCTGCAACACTCACTCCTCTCCCAGGCAAGGGAGGTGAAGAGCTCCTATAGCTTCAGGAAGAACGGAGTTGAGCGTAGAGGGCAGACGGGGGGTGGGGAGGACACAACAGATGTGGTGATGTTTTCATTTCTGTGTTTGAAAAAAACTGAGGTTTGTTTTTCTAGAATACTTTAGGCACTGGGGCCCAGGACTGGGGGAATGAAAAAGGCCTTTGTACTTCTCTTCCTCAGATGCACTAAGTGGTCCTTGGCCACAGCTAAAGAATTGAATCTTAGGGCTGGTCTACACTAACCCCCAAATTCGAACTAAGGTACGCAACTTCAGCTACGTGAATAACGTAGCTGAAGTCGACATACCTTAGTTCGAACTTACCGCAGTTCAGATGCGGTCCACACGCGGCAGGCAGGCTCCCCGTCGACTCCGCGGTACTCCTCTCGCCGAGCTGGAGTACCGCAGTTGACGGCGAGCGCTTCCGGGATCGATTTATCGCGTCCAGACCAGACGCGATAAATTGAACCCGGAACTTCGATTGCCAGCCGTCGAACTACCGCGGTAGTGTAGACCTGGCCTTAGTCTATTGATTCATTACTAATGTGAGGATTTCTGTGAAAAATCTTTACAGTTGGTCAAGTAGAAGCCTCTGCTTCTTTGCTCCTGCTCCTTGTGGAGGCAGTGTGTAATTGTTACACCTTGTTTTCAGTGTTCTGCCCCTTTCCATCTGTTAGGACTGTGCTGCCTGCCGCAAACTTCTGCTTTGTGTATTTCAACCTGTTCCGGAAGAAAGACACTGTATGCTTGCTAACAGATACATCATCCTTGTTCAGCCTTATCTTGTTCTCTTTATATAAATAAAGTTTGTTCTGTCTAAAAGTATATGGAAACGCTTGTGTTTTTGAAAGCAAAGCAAATGGTGTTTTTTCCGTTCTATAGGAATAGGATTGGGCCCAGTCTCTAAAACACCAGGATTCCAAATGCAGAAAGTTTCCAGTCTAAAATTTTCATTTAGCCTCTTCAGTAACAATTGACTGACAAAAGCAAGCTTGTTTGATCATTATAGAGTAAAACTGAGACTTTGAATGAGGCTTCCATAGGTGCTGTTGCATCTCCTAGCTTGAAGTGGTTTCCATCACATACAGGGCTTACAGTTTGGATCAATGGCTCTCGGCACCCTGCCCTCCCCCCCCATACAAATTGTTCCAGCACCTCTGGATGCTCAGCTATATTGTGTTGGCTTTCAGTGCTATTACATATAGCAATCCTCCCATATGCAATCATTCTTCATAGTATCTGACTCAGTGTTTCTCAGACTGTCACTTGAAGGCCTTGTTCACTTCTGAGAGAGGCTCAAAGGAAACAAGCTAAAATGGACACACACACAGAGAAAGAAAGTGTTTTTGCTTATGTTTCAACAAAACCAGAATGTGTTTCCACAAAGTGTATCACAACACATCCTGACCAGGGGTTCTGAGAACTACCCCAGAATTAATAACTAATAGTAATGCTAATTAAGTGCTTTCCCTTGATTTTGCTACATTTGAAGCTAGCACATTAAAGAGTATGCGAAGTTGTTCATTTGATTGTTTAGTTTTGCAAATGGGGGTGGTGTGGGCGGAGAGAAAGGAACATGTTTACTGTAAAAATAATCGTTGCCACATGATGGCAGCAGAATCCACCCTGACCAAATTTGGCTGTCATTGCTGGGAAACATTTACAGCTTTTAGCAAGCCGATTGATAAAGAGCCACAGTACATCAAAAAATGAAGCACTGGCAGCATTTGAATAGCTTTTTCTCATTGTGGGGGCTAAGTGGCACAGTGGGTTAGTGCCATAGTCTTTTTCTTCTGGAGACCTGGGCTTACATCCTGGCTTAGCTCATAAATGAAAGCAAGTTGGGTGGTCTCATCCTAGTTCCCATGTGTGCATATCACAAAATCGGCCACACAATTTGGCACGACTGGCAGTCTCTGCTTGGGAGAGGAATAGGATTAGAATAGCTGGGGTGCCACAGCTCAAGAACAAGGTGAACTGGCACAACTGCATGGGGAAACTTGTACAGCACCTGTTTACACTGAGCTAATGATAGGCACATTTTGTCTTTGGTACTAAGTTCACTCTCAGTTTTAAAAACACTTTCATTTTGGTTTATCTTCTATGAGCCAAGTCCAATGGTCTTGGGTTTGTTGTCGCCCCAGTTGACATTAATGCGAGTTTTATCTGAGTAAGGAATGCAGGATTTGGCTCTGTTTTCATACATAGCAGCAAGGAACAAATTAATTTAAAATTTATTTTAAAGTGAACTTAGTTTAGCTGTTCATACATAGAGCACCAATAGCACAGTCAATGGCAGGTCAGGCCCCCTAAGCATCTGCACTGGAGGCACCACCTCTCTGGAGGGTTTAGAGCAGGGGTCGGCAACGTTTCAGAAGTGGTGTGCTGAGTCTTCATTTATTCACTCTGATTTAAGGTTTCGCGTGCCAGTAATACACTTTAATGTTTTTAGAAGGTCTCTTTCTATAAGTCTACAATATATAACTAAACTATTGAATGTAAAGTAAATAAGGTTTTTAAAATGTTTAAGAAGCTTCATTTAAAATTAAATTAAAATGCAGAGCCCCCCGGACTGGTGGCCAGGACCCGGGCAGTGTGAGTGCCACTGAAAATCAGCTCGCGTGCCGCCTTCGGCACACGTGCCATAGGTTGCCTACCCCTGGTTTAGAGGGTAGTCAAGGCTCGAAGTAGGTATTTATATCTCCTTTATTACCATAGTAGCTGAGTACCACACAATCTTTAGTGTATTTATCCTCACAACATCCCTGTGAGGCAAAGAAGTACTACTATCCTCATTTTACAGATGGGAAACTGAGCCACACAGAGGCTAAGTGACTTACTCAAGGTCACACAGGCAATTTGTGGTGAAGAGAATTGAACATGGGTTTACCAAGTCACACTCGAGAGCCATAACCAGTGGATCATCTTGCCTCCATGTCCCAGTCAACCTTTGGCTTCTCAATCCAGGACATTAATTACAATAATTTATATGACATTAAAAAGTTATAAGTCAGACTCTATCTTGTATGGTATGTACAAAGAAGAGTTACATATGTAATCCAGAATTTGCCACAGAAAAAATGAATGCTCTCCAGCAACAGTATTCTTCTTCCTTTCTCCATATTACTTCATCTTCTTCTTGGACTGTTATGTCTCTCTCCAAACAGCCATAAATCAGCAGAACTTGTCATTCCTGAAGAGGGTTTGTGTTACCAGTGTAAGAGATGAACGCATGCCCTTAGCTGGAGATGTTCCCTGCACACTTTACAGGTTCTTTGTACATTTGAAAGTTCATATCTTTAAAGAAGGAAGAATTGTATTTCGTATCTTTCTCCAATTTCACAAAGAAACAAAATATGGCCAAACTTTTTAAAATCAGAAGTAGTTCTGGTATCATGCACGTAGATTCAGAGTAACTCCATTTGTTTTGGATATCAGAGGAATTATGAGAATTAAGGGAGAAACTAAATTGAAACGAGATGTTTCCCTTCGGGAAACAAAGACAAAGCTATTCTGATGAGAAAAGAGAGGCAACAGTGAGGGAGTTTGCAAGAGAGGGAAATTGGAGAAATTGAAGAGAAGAGCAGAGAAAACAGGAAAAGGAAAGTGGAATATGAGTAATGGAGAGGCATGGAAAATAAAGGAGGGATTGAGAAGAAGGAAATGATGGAGGAATGGACATAAGTTTTTGTAGCCATATAAATAATAGCTGGCTAACAACAGGGAGAATATCAGGAAAACAGGAAGTTACTTATTGCCATTTCTTAAAGGAGTCTTGAGAAACTACTGAAAAACCAAATGACAACACAGAGAAAGGAAATGAGAAATAGTAGCTATGGGGAAATCAGAAATACAAGGTGCCTGAAGAAAAGAGGTTGTGTAATGAGCCATATTGCCTGTTTTCAGAGGCAAATGTTCCGGCACTGAGTTTTGGGAGTTTCACACACTTCTTCTGGTGGATGCATTTGGGAGATTTCTTTGTAAGGGCTCAGTCCACCAATTGTGTGTATTGGGATTAATGTTTCCTCCGTTAGGACTGTGAATCTTGCTGCCTTTGCTGATGTCCTATTTTTTGTTGCAAGTCTGTGTTTCTGATGTTGCATGATGCTACACACTGTGCATCCTGCTTTCTCTTTCTCTCCATTTGTTACTCCATAGTTGCACTTTATGCTAATCTTTCAATACAGTGATGCTATTAAGTGCTGCAAGGTGCTTAGCCACCCAGCTCTCATTTATTCTATACTGGGAAACAGTGCAGTTCGATCACACTGGAAGTAAAGTGTGCTGCTGAATAGATGATTGGCCCCAGGCACAGTGTAACTTGCTATTTTATGAAGGATGTGGTATTGTGTTAGTTGAACAAAATGGCATTTCTCATAATGGAGTACAAACTTCACTGTGGAATTTGTGTGAGTATTTGTGTGAGTACAGTACTTCAAACAGGGAGACAGAAGCACTTTGCTCTGCCCATAATTGATTTTCTACATGAATGATCATTTTCCTTTATGCTGCCCACATGCTGCTTCACAGACATAAGCTCTTGTCTCCAAATAGGGTGTTCATTATGTACCCCAACTCTCAAATAAAAGAGTTATTGAAAAACTATAGAATTTCAGGGCCCTTTACAGTGAAGGAGGCACTGTTTAACAGGTAGAGCAATTGTGTGGGTAGGATCACCAAGTGATAAACTAAACCCTTGTCTTTAGCTGTGCCAATGGTGGTAGTAACTCCAGAAATAACAGGCCCTTCAATCAATCTGTAAGCCTGAATATAATGGTTTATTACATAAAGTAGGAGAAATCTCAGTGGTTCAGTTTATGTACATGATTGCTCTTTGCACTTCCTAACACCTTTCAGCCAAAGTGAACATATTTTACAGTCAAATTAAGTTCTACAACCCCCTGATGAGGTAATTATTATTTATTACTATTAACACTACCCATTTTACCGATGGATAAACTTCACTAAGTACAGAGAGAGTAAGTGACTTGGCCAGTGTCACACAATGAGTCAGTGGCAGGGCTGGGAATAGAAACTGGACTATCCCAGACTCAATCCCTCTTCTAATAGCATTCCAACAGCAAAGGCATTCCCATGAGTAATGTATCCAGAATATCTATGTGCATATGATTCCTTCATTAACAGAAAAAGTTCTTAGCAAAAAAGGGAAGAGGCACAATTACAGTTTTAGGTAGAAAATCCTCTGGTTCCCCCTGTTGGAATTCAGGCACACAATCCTCAAGGGGTCTTCTGGAGGAGTAAGCTATATTTAGGATGAATCCAGTGTGCTCTACCTCAGCGGTTCTGAACTTTTTTGGGCTCAGGACTATTTGTAAATGTTTATGGCCTGTTGTACCCCAGTAAATAGTCTGTGGGTCAGGGCACAGCTGCGGTTTTGGTCAGATCCTGCCCCCCGGAGGGGTTTGGATCCTGCCTGGCACTCCCCCCACAGTGATGGCTCCTGTGCTGTGGGGCTGGCTGGGCTTGGCTCTCCGCTCCAGGCGTTGCAACCTCTGGGGTTGCAGCGCCACTCAGATTTGGCCCTGCCCCTCTGACTGGACCAAATTTGTGTGAGTGGAGTTGTGACCTGGCTCATGGGGTTGCAGTGCCACTCACTCAAATCTGGTTTACTCAGACTCCCGTCATCATGACAGCTGGGCCAAACCCGAGTGGCGCTGGGACCCAAGAGGTTGCAGTGCCTGGAGCAGGGAGGTGAGCCCAGCCAGCCCGGTGGGACAGGAGCTGCCACGCGACCCTCTGAATCATTCTGGTGACCCAATTTTGTGTCCAGACCCACAGGTTGAGAAACCTCGCTCTAACATAGTCTGAGAAACTTTTTTTTTCTAGCCCCACTGCATGTGCTTTGGTCAGCATCATTGGGTCAGATCCCTGGCCCTGCTACAGCTTCTTTGTGATGTTCCAGAGCTACAAACAGCCTCAAACTTAAGTTAGAGGGCTCGCTGAGAATTCACCCTACATAGGGGAGTACCTACATGGCACAGCAACTCTTATACCAATCTATTCCTGGCTCCTTAAGCAGGGGGTGTGACTAGGGGCATAGGCAGGGCTACATTGTTAGACAGTAATATGCTAATGTCAATGGGATCTGGGGAAAAGTTTGCAGCAGAGTATGAAAGCTGGGGAAAGTTGGGAGAGTTTGACTACTGTGTTTTTTTCACTAGCAAATCATACAGTTGCACTGGTGCAAACTTCTAGTGTAGACTTGCTGCAATGGTGTAAAAAGTGGCTTGCATTGGTGCAGTTTACCTCTGACAATTGGGGACTGTTTTGAGCTGGTGTAGTTGGAGCAGCCTCTGTGCTGCTCTAACCTGTGGTGAGGCCAGTGCATGTGCACCAGGAGAATCAGAAAGCTGTTACCAGCTCCTTAATGCCCCCACCTCCTCTCCTGTACCAGTGGATCTCTGCACAGGAGACAACCTGAGTCACTGCATTTATTGCCACTACAAGCTAGGCATCAGTGTTTGAAATGTCTGAAGCAGTTTTTCAAGTTCACATGCAAGAATTCACCTTATATCTGTTAAACAGCATGAGAGGAGTATGGATGTTGGTTTGTGGTCTTGTCTATTAGATACTGTACAGCTAATAATGTCAAATGCTATGTTACTTTTCATCAAGACTGTCTTCCCTAGCAGCAAACACAGAAGTTAAAATTTTAATTAAAATTTCAAACCCATTTTACAGCTTATCATAGTGACAAGTGCATCTCACCATGTAACATTCAGGGTAGCATACTAAGGGCACGTCTTCACTACCCGCCTGGATCGGCGGGTAGAAATCGATCCCCGAATCGACGCACGTACTCCACCTCGTCAGGAGGAGTAAGCGGCGTCGATGGGGGAGCTGCGGCGATCGATTTGCCGCCGTTCTCACAGCGGGGTAAGTTGAATAGGATACTTCGACTTCAGCTACGCTATTCACGTAGCTGAAGTTTGCGTATCTTACATCGACCTCCCCCCCCAGTGTAGACCAGCCCTAAGAAAATGAGCACAGACATCGTTGTAAAAGGAAATTCTGACAATTGTGGGACTGCAAAGGTAACCTACAGTAATATTCTGGGTTCTGTTGGGTTTAAATTACCAAAGAACAGTCAATTGAAGGAAAACAATTTTGAGGACCTTTTATTATGGCCTACAGCTTAAGAGGTCATTGTGGAATATTTGTTTTAGGACCTAGAGGCAAGATGGGGTGGGGGAACATCAGACCCGAACAAACTTCATGAAGGAGGAGTGGTGTTCAGCCACTCATCACTCCTAAAGAGACATCAAGGAGGAATTATCTAAAATTTGAGATCTGGGTGGAAGGACAAGAGCATCCCAAAGCCCACTCAGTGGTGTCGAAGACCCTGATCCTGCATTATTAAAGTCAATGGGAGCCTTTTTATGGACAAAGTGCAGAGCGGACTTCCTTTCTCTTTTACTCCCGCCTCTTGTAGCCCTTTAGACTGTGTTAGGGATACATTTGCAGTTTTGTGTATTAAATATTAGTTTCATTTTTTTCTTGTTAATGTGTTCAGTTGCTTGTTCAGTTCAGCAAATAAGTAGCCTAAATTTGATCTACCCTTGACATCTGGTCATGTTTCAACCAATACATGAGAGACTAGGGAGTTTCCATTCTGCTCTGAACAGTTATAAGTTAAAAAAGTGGGTGATGGAAGCTCCTTGGCTGTGGATGAATTCTCCAGTTAAGAATATGTCTTTGAAAGCCACAAACTAGAGGTAATCTAATTAGGGAAACACTTTCCATGCACAATTCTAGTTATAGTTCTAATGACCAATCATGTGGCATTACATCTAGAAAAACTCCCTACTTTGACCCACCAAAAGAAGTAACTATTTTTGTATTTTAGGGCATGAAAACTAAACTCAATCACTAGACAGTAGAATTGTTGAAATAAAGCTAATACACCCATCAGTGAAAATGTAATTAAACCACTTCTCAATTATGTTGTAATTCGATGGGATTGTAAGGCAGAACTGAGTTCTAACCATCACATCATACTCTTTTTCTTCAGATTTTATTTTTCTTTGCTCAGTTGTGGTGATACCCTAATTAAACCTGTAGGCTGCGGTGGAATCAGTGTTAGAATTATATTTTCTAAATGATTTCTCTGCACTGATATATGTAATTTACAAGTCATATGAAAGCTCTTATTATACTGTATCTTCAGATTCAAACATCTATATGAATTTGAATTTGAACCAAAATAAACTTAACTTGAATTAACATTTCTTTCTGGTTTTTTTTACATTTTTTTTCCCCTTTGTCACATTTTTCTTCCTTTAATCGCCTTTTGCATTCTATGGAGGCTAACCGTTTTATTCGTGTGAGAGTTTAAGAAATGGGCATTTGAATTCTTGAGAAGTACTGATGCATTAATAAGCTCCTGCTGGGTAAAAAGTACAGGATTTCCTGAAACCCTACAATACAAGTTCAAATATTTGGAGTGTGTTTGAAGATTTCCCCATTACAGAGAATTTGAAAGAAATCACACAATACGGGAATAACGTAAAACTATTTTTATTGAAAATACATCTACAAAGTAATGTTTCTCAATCCACATTGGGTGCAACCAAATGCAGAGCCAATGAGAGATGGGGAATGGAATCTTTCTATAGTAATTGATTTCCATAAGAAACAAAGTTAGTAAAAAAAAAAATCACAAACTTTGTGACACAATTCATTTTTCTCAACTTATGTCATAGAAAGACAACCATTTACATTAAGTCTTTGCAGGGTATTTCCAAATAGAGTCTCAACAAAAATTAAACTGTTACTCCAGACATTCTAAAGTTAACTTTTATAAACACACATTGAATACAGGATCTATATAAAAATATCTCTAATTACATATCCAAAGATGCCTGTCTGCATTCTAGGTTTTCATTCTGTTAGCAAAAAAAGTTCACACTTAATCACTTTCAGTCAGAGATTCATCTAGAGTTTTGAGGTGATTAAAGCACTGACTGCTGAATACTCTCCGCTAAATTCTGCTCACTTCACTCATGAGTTGTTCCTGCTCACATTGACTGGGCTGCTAAAAATGAATAGGATTTGTTATTCTTGGAAAAAGAAGCCTGCCTTGTTGCTTTAAAAGTGGGGAAAGACTGCCCTCAATTATCACACTCATATTTTCACCAGTTACATTGACATTTACACATCAATTCTTATGGTATTCTAGAGACAAAAGCTACAGATGTTCTTAAATGTTTGGCAAGTGGCAGTTGTGGTATGACATGGGAATGTCTCAGTTCTGTGTGTGTGTGTGTCTCTCTCTCTCTCTCTCTTTTTTTTTTAGTTCAGAACAAAACCAAACATTTTCAAATAAAATAGACCACTCAACCAGTTTTGTGCTTGTGGATTCGTATTCCTCAGCTACCTATCTCTAACTGCACCATAAATCTTTCCAGTTTGACTCCTACAGTAATACAAGGAGTGGAAAAGGAAAATATATACAATTAATATTTTTCATAAAAGGGTTTCTTCAGGGAATAATCTTGAAATGAACAAAAAAAAGCCATAGGATTCGGAGTGTATTTCTCCCCCCCCCCTTTTTTTCTTTCCTTCTCTGTGACTTGAAGGAGATCTACAATATTACTCTTAAAAATCTTTTCTTATTATATTTTTAAAATTTATTAAATGTATTTACTATTCTGCAGTTTATATATATTTTTTCCTAGTAAGTAATAGAGCACCCATTAGTTTTGCTTTCTAAAAAATTATTTTTTATATTTGAGATGCTGCTGGTAAACCCACAAAGATATGGGAACCTCCCAGTGGGATGGGGAGTTCTCTTCCCTATGTAAAATAAGGTACATTTGGCTAATAGTTTTACTACTTATTCATGGAATGACACCAGGCTAATTGATGACAAGATTTCCATTTTTTGAAAGTGACCTCTTGGGTCACAGGACTTCCAGCAATGCAATTTCAGCAACACAAAGACAGGTTTAGAGCCCCATCCAGTTAGGTTCTGCACATCTCTTGCCAGGTATGAAGTACCTCTTGCAACGTGCTGGCCCTCTCTGCTATTTTTATTACATATTATTTAGATTGTGAATGCACCCACAGTGTGAGCACAGATGAAGTACACTTCCCACCCCAAAGAGCATACAATCTAGGGCCCTGATTCTTCAAGCACTTCTCTGCATATGTGTAACATTGCTCATGTGAGTAGTGGCATTGAAGTTAAGGGGACTACTCAGGTGAGTGAAAATACGCATATGTATAAGTGTGTGCTGGTCAGTGGGAGCTGAAAGTGCTAAGCACTTGTCAAGAACTGGCCCTCACTGACCCTAAAGTGTCCTATTAAGATGAAATCACCTCCTCAGAAATGACATTTCAGCTCAGCTGATAAAAGTGCTGATCATGGGTATTTTTTTTACCTGAACATCTCTACTTTTTTTTAAATTTAAAAGTCCTCCTTTTTATTGTCCTGCTAGTAATAGGATAAAGAAATAACATATCACCAGAAGGGAAAAAAAGCAATCCTGTTAATTTCCTTGTTTGGGTGCAGTTGTCAAGTTAAAAATGTTGATTTGTGTGCTTACTGATGTTAAGAAATGGGCAATAGGTATTTAAAAAAATAAAACCCTTTTCAGGCTGTATTATCTATTGTGACTTTCCAGCTTATAAAAACAAGATCACATTTACAGGATTGAGTAACATATACACTAGTATGTTTTTTAATGATTTAATAGACACTCTCCCTCTTCCCATCCCTGTCCCCTCACAGTTAGCACATCTCCAGCAGGACCAGTATGATAACTCGTTAATTTTTTTTGAAGTGGGACGCAAACACATACCTTGGTCACTGCTAATTCAGAATGTTTTTGATTAACTCTGTTCCAATGCTATCATATGGGAGAAAGCAAGATATAAATGGACTTCTTGAAAACAAGATATAAATGGTTGTAGAAAGTATATTTCCCACACTTCTAGTGTTGGACTCATGCCTGGTCTATCCTACATCTTGGTTTCACTGTCTAATGGTTTTCCGCTCTCATTTTCCTGTGAGATCAATTGGTATGGTTTTTTCATTTCATTTTCCTCTATCACAGAATTACCCATCTCAGCATCCCTGCTCTTCAGCTCATTCCGTGACAAATGTTCAACAATCCCTGCACCAATGGAGTCACCCAAGACATTTGTAGTGGTACGGAGACGGTCCCTGTGGAAAATAATTGAGTTAGTCTTATTTTCCCCACTTGTTTAAGTGAAACATTCAGAGTCTCTGTGTTAAAATAACAGGAGTACTTGTGGCACCTTAGAGACTAACAAATTTATTAGAGCATAAGCTTTCGTGGGCTACAACCCACTTCTTCGGATGCATATAGAGTGAACCATATATGGTTCACTCTAGAGCATATATGCTTATGCTCTAATAAATTTGTTAGTCTCTAAGGTGCCACAAGTACTCCTGTTATTTTTGCGGATACAGACTAACACGGCTGCTACTCTGAAACCTGTGTTAAAATAGCTTTTGAAAATAACCATGAGATGATCCAATAGTTCTATGTGTATTAATTTATCAGAAATGTTAATAGCATTATTCCATCTTTGCGGAAACTAACAATTGTACCAGAATTCTAAGTCTAATGCAGTGACCTGAGACATAATGTTACTAGCCATTTCACAGGAGGATATGATTGCTGTGTTATGAGGTGATCCGAGCAGAGTGGGCTTGTGGTAGTTCATGTTTGGGGGCTTGTGAGTATGTTACAATAAGTCAGCTGTAATGACCTCCTGATATCTGAATTGACTGAATGTTGCCTTCTTAGCTGTCCTGCCCAGAATGAAAATAAACTATTGTAAATAATCTAGGGTGAGATTCATGCGTGGTGCAAAGGTCCAGAGCAAGGGCCTTTGTACCACTTAAGTCCCCCAAATGGTTGCATATGGAGACTGCAGGCATGCAGCCTGTCACTGGGTGACTAGCCCCTTTCTTTAAGGGCAGATGGGCCCAGCCCTGCCTGTGACTGATCAGTTGCATCCCAATTGAGGCTTTTGAGGAGCTGGGTGCTGGTCCATATAAAGGCCAGCAAGAGCTCAGTTGAGCTGTAAGATGGCAGGAATGCTCCTGTATGAGTCCCTGTGTTAGGAGAAAGATCTGGAGTGGCTGAGATGTGAAGGAAAAGCATCTGGGAGTTGTAGTCCATAGTGGGCACAGGAAATAATTTTTGACATTTTTGCTTAAGGTTTGGTTCAACCAATACTCTGTTGTGACATTATTTCTTCTTGGGCTAGTGGACAGCCCAGCAGCTTACCCAGCTCTGCAGAGGTGTAAATATAACCCCTACATGCTGTGAAAGAGTTGCACAGAAGGCCCCAATGGTAAAGGGCTGGAGGAAGGTCCACAGAGGAGCTACTGAGACATGTTTATGTAAACTTAGTGACTCCCAACACAGTCCATAGGCTGGAATAACAGCTGGAGAGGAAGAATGCACAACAATCTTGGAGCCAGGCTGGGACTGGATTTCACCTTCTCATCACATCCACCTGCCTAGACCTTAAATGTTTGGGATCTATGGACATGGTGAGAATTTCACAGAGTTTGTGATACCCTTAAAAACTGAACATTGTTGCCATACACTACTGTTGGGGTAAAGTTCAGTTTTCTTTCTGGTACTCACTGAATCACAACATGAGCCATGGTGCTGCTATATTTTCAGTCCTAGAAGTAGCACCATCCATAGGCAACCCTGTGAGGAATAGCGTAAAGTGTAGGGATGGGCAAATGATCCTAGTATTGGGGAACTGTTTAAACCCCCATATATCTCATCTGAATTCCCTTGTACTCCCTAGCAATGGGCTCAAACACTTTGCTACATTTACTTTGAGCTGCTATAAGGAAGTGGGGGTGGTGGTAGGAATGAACAGCTAGGTGATCTCTCATCCCTGTATGAATGTCTTCCATGGGAGAACAACAGCCATTTCATCTCTACTCTGCCTTCTCACTTTTAGCAGCATTCCCCTTTACCCTGCCCAGATAAGAAGCAGGACTGTGAAAAGGACATAACATAAGAATGGCCATATTGGGTCAGACCAAAGGTCCATCTAGCCCAGTATCCTGTCGTCCAATGGTGGCCAATGCCCGGTGCACCAGAGGGAATGAACAGAAAAGGTAATCATCAAGTGATCCAAACAAATACTCTCTGAAGAGTTGGGATGGAGAAAAGGGGAAAATGGCTGCTATCCTTTCTTGACAGACATTGACATGGAGTGGAGGAACACCTACCTCTTCAATTACCCCAGCCCCACAAAGGCATCTCCAGGTAAGTGGAGCAGCCTGTCTGTCACCCTTATTTGCACTGGCAGACATGGAAAGGTTCCTGGCTTCTGCTGCTGACAGTGATGCTGTTCTATCCCAATAACCATGCACAGAGAAATGCAGGGGGCCTAAGGGGATTCCACAAGTACTTACAGATGTAGGAATGCTGCTCAGTGTTCTCCTCCTCTAGCACAGTTGTTCTCAACTGGGAGTCCATGGCAGCTGAAGCCTGGAGCCCTGAGCCAGCCCCCCACTCCCTTTCTCTGGCCCTGGAGTTTTTATAGCATGTTGCGGGGATCTCAGAAAGAAAATGTCGAGAACCCCTGCTCTAGCAGACACAGGGGTGGAGAAACAAATGAGTCAGCCACATTAGCCAAATGTCTGGCCATATTCAGATGGCTGATAATGCTAATATGCATATTATTCAGAAGACTAATTATTCAATTCACCCATCCTTAGGGAAAGCACACAAACCTTCACTGGTCTGTACAGCCAGAAGGGTTGGGATAAATCAGCTCTGAACTGAGCCACTGAATTTTCAGACTTTGAGCCTCCTTCATGGTAGGGTAAAACTTTATTCTTCAAAGTAACCACATTTTCCAACTATTTTCAGTAAAGGAATAAGCCAACTGATCACATGACTTGCAGGTTCAGAAATTATCAGAATGTCCCTGTCCAATGTATTTTATAATATGCTATAGCCCTTTACGGACTCTGTAAGAAATACTCACAAGAACCAGTCCACTGCAATGATAAGAGTGATGTCCTCTGTAGGCAAACCAACAGATGTCAACACAATGACCATGGTGACCAGTCCAGCCTGAGGAATTCCTGCAGCGCCAATACTGGCAGCTGTAGCTGTGATGCTATGCAGAGAGATGACAGTGAAGAAATAAGTCAATTTCCAAAAATAATTCTCCTTACTATTTAGTAAACATTTTAAAAGTTAAGAAAATTACTGACTTTAGGATGAATACATGTTATAATTATGATAGCAACTAGCAGCCCCAGGGATGGAGCAGCACACCATTGTACTAGGCACTGTACAAACAAAAGAGGAAAAGACAATTGTCCTAATTGTATAAAGGCTCTAGAGAAAAATCTGAATCAAGTCAGGCATTCGAGTGGGTAGTTTTCTTTTTGATTTTTCATACAATTTCACATTGTTGGAGAAACACATGATGCAGAGACCTAAGGGTTCTTTAAGTAGAAATGCCTGTTTTAGAGATGGGTCTGATCTAAATCCCCAATCTGAACACATGCAAATTTTATGAAAGTGTGGATCTGGATCCAAGCTTCATAGTTAGCCCTTATCTTAATAATGGGTCAAACTGAAACCCTGGATCTAAGCACCTTTTGGGCTTTAGAGAAATGTGGATCTCGATCTGAATTTTCTTGGTCTCATCTCATCTTTGTTTGATAAATAATCTTCTGTATCTTATGGAGGAATCAAGATTTAAAGCACAGATCTAATGATAACACATCATTTATGATCCCTATGTAATACTGGAGAATTTAATCTAAAAGACAGTATCCATATAATCCATGGCAAGTTTCATATATGTACTGGAGAGCAGATATCCAGAATCAAAATGAGTCATGAGGCTTTTGAATTTTGAAAAGCAGAATTTTCCCTTGTCTTGATTGAATATTGAACTAGGATGACCGTTTTTAAAACTAGAAATGCTTCTTACAGCACAAAGTTCATAATGAACAAAATTTGAGATTTCTCCAATTAATTTGTATTCCCTTAGCATTGGTATTGTAGCATGTTACTGTGCTGATTGTTTATGGTACGTACTTAACATGCAGATGAATCACAAATAGAAACAGACAATTAGACAACATCAACTACTTTGCTATATCTCAATAACACCATTTCTGCTCCTAGCATTCTTCAAAATAATAACTTTCTCTAACACAAGTTGCAACTGGAGTATGCACCCACTGGACAGCAGAATATAAATCTACAGCTTTTAAATTCTGCATAGATACTCAAGCTATCTAAAGTAAAATACTTTTAAAATTATGGCTATTGCTGACCCTCTTAAATGCAATGATCAGTTGTTCACATCATTGTTATTTAAAGGCACCTTGAATCAAAGTATATAGATAATGGCTTCTGTACCTGATTGTGATAATCTGCCCAAAATTCAGTTCAAAGTTGTTAACCTGTGCGATGAAAATTGCAGCCAAAGCCTCATATAAAGCAGTCCCATCCATGTTAATTGTAGCACCCACTGGGAGCACAAATCTTGTAATACGCTTGTCCACTCCATTATTCTCTTCCAGACATTTAAATGTTATGGGTAGGGTGGCAGAACTAAAACAAGAAAAAAGACAATATAGATACATACTCATTTATATAATAATATTCTATACAAGAGAGGAGTAGGCCTGAAATAGTGTCCAAAAGCATAAAAAAATTAGTCTATGACAATGAATTTATTCAGTTATATCAGCCTACGTTGTTTATCATACCAATAATATTATAGCATAGATTTCTCAGGTTTAGATACAGGTCTGTTGCATCTTAGGTGCATTTAACATGTGCGATTTCAGCTTTATGCGGTCGGCAAAAAACAAAAAAACAAAAAAACAAAAAAGAGAAAAATAACAATTTAAATACTGTTTGTGTAGTGCGGGCGATTCCACCCACCATTACACCCAATGTAATTTTGACTATACGCGATTTTCGCTTTAGGCGCTGACGGCGGAACGTAACCCCAGCGTAAGATGAGACAGACCTGTATTGTTTTAACTTTGTGGCCATAGTAATTACAGCAGTACCTCCAGTGACATTTGTAAATTTCTTCATGGCAGAAAACCACCTTTTAGAATCATAGAATATCAGGGTTGGAAGCAGAGCCGGCTCTAGGTTTTTTGCTACCCCAAGCAAAAAAATGTTTGGCTGCCCCCCACCCCAGCCCTGAGCTCCCCCCCACCCGCACCTCCTGCTGCCCAGCTCTGAGCTTCCCCCCCACCCGTACCCCCCTGCCGCCCCAGCCCTGAGCTCCCCCCCCCACCCGCACCCTGCTGCTGCCCCAGCCCTGGGCTCTCCCCCCCCCACACCTGCACCCCCTGCTGCCCCAGCTCTGGGGTCCTCCCTTTCCCTCCCACCTGTGCCTCCCCCACCCACACACACCCTGCTGCCCCAGCCCTGGGCTGTCCCCCCTCCACCCACACCCTCTGCCACCCCAGCCCTGGGCTCTCCCCCACCAACTGCACCCTCCTTCCACCCCAGCCCTGGGTGACTGGTAACTCACTCCCAGGGTGGGTCATTCAGCAGGAATTTTGGATGTGCACAGAACACAGACAGGTCTGGTTCCCATATGGTTACAGAACTCTAGTAAAGTGGAACAATTTTCAGCTTGTGTGATTGGAGGATATCTGGATGCATATTATAAAACTGTCCTCCATAAATGAGGAAAAGTTGAGGTGCCTTTATTATTTTTTTGTTCCACTCTTTGTTTCTATGGGGAAATTTGCCAATGCAATATCACTGTCTTCCTTTTAAACAAATAAAACTAAAAAAATTAAAAAAAAATGGCAATGGCTGTTGAAAATAGTAATTCTAGTCCTAATAACCACTGGGAAGCATTTCTTGCTCAATTTTATCCTACTTTTTCTACAGCAAGTTACAGTGGATCAGTATATTTGATTTGGGAGAAATGAAGTAACAGCTGCCCAAATTGAGCTTGAGCATGCCTGAATTTTGAGGGTGTTCAAATCTGGAAGGCAGGTGCTAGATTCCCTTTCTGAATATTAGCTAAATCTGGAAAGGAAAAGTCAATTTCTGCTTCCATGGCTCAGAAGTGGAAATCCTCCTATGAGCCTGGTACTGTATCTAAAGCTGCCCAAGTCCTCTAGCAGAGCCTCCCCTCCCTTACTTTTCATTTTAAATTCTAGTGGGATCCACGTACCTCCCTTGCTAGGCTTCAGATAGAGAAGTGCACTGTCCATTTAGTCCACCCAATTCTTTCTTTGGGGGGCTGCAAGGTGAGGTCACAGCAGTATCCCTAATCCAGGCTGGGGATGTCTTCTGAAGGGGATCTCTGGGGCAAAGCCTTCTACTCCTTGGGCACACTTGTTCCCCATTCACAGGACCACCACTTCTAGCAGTGAGCTCTCCATTCACAGCAAGCTGCAGCATGAGGTTTCAGCTACATACTTCCTCCCCCTCCCTTTCCTGTTGATAACGGCCAAGGGAATGCTGGGAAATGTAGTTCTTTCCCTGCTCCAGGGCTGGCTCTATAGGCAGGGAGCTAACCAAGGAACTACAGCTCCCATGGCCCCCTGTTGGTTCTCAGCTCCCATGCTGGATCCCTGCCAGCTGCTGCCCCTGCAAATGGGCTGCCCCAAGCACCTGCTTGCTTTGCTGGTGCCTAGACCCGCCCCTGGTTGGAAGGGACCTCAGGAGGTCATCTAGTCCAACCCCCTGCTCAAAGCAGGACCTAATCCTAACTAAATCATCCCAGCCAGGGCTTTGTCAAGCCTGACCTTAAAAACCTCTAAGGAAGGAGATTCCACCACCTCCCTAGGTAACCCATTCCAGTGCTTCACCACCCTCCTAGTGAAAAAGTATTTCCTAATATCCAAACTAAACCTCCTCCACTGCAACTTGAGACCATTACTCCTTGTTCTGTCATCTGGTACCACTGAGAACAGTCTAGATCCATCCTCTTTGGAACCCCCTTTCAGGTAGTTGAAAGCAGCTATCAAATCCCCCCTCATTCTTCTCTTCTGCAGACTAAACAATCCCAGTTCCCTCAGCCTCTCCTCATAAGTCATGTGCTCCAGCCCCCTAATCATTTTTGTTGCCCTCCGCTGGACTCTTTCCAATTTTTCCACATCCTTCTTGTAGTGTGGGGCCCAAAACTGGACACAGTACTCCAGGTGAGGCCTCACCAATGTCGAATAGAGGGGAACGATAGGGTTACCATCCGTCCGGGTTTCCCCGGACATGTCCGGCTTTTTCAGCTTTAAATGGCCGTCCGGGGGGGATTTCTAATAAAGTAGAAATGTCCGGGATTTCCCCTTTCCCCTCATGCAGAGTGTGGCGCGGCTGATTGGACGGCTGGGCCTGATTGAAAGCCGCTTGCAGCCACTGGGGCCTCTAGCAGCCAGAGTCCCTCCCCCTCCCCTGCTCCCTCCTCCCCCGCAGAGCAGCGCGGCACAGTGTTTGGGTCCACGTGGAGCCCGCAGCTCTCCCTCTGCCGGGCAAGCGGGGGAGCAGGGCAGGCGGGGGGTGCAGAGGCTGCAGGGCGAGGAGGAGCAGGGCAGGCAGGGGCATAGAGGCTGCAGGGGCAGGGCAGGCGGGGGGCGCAGAGGTTGCAGGGGTGGGGGGGTGCAAGGGCTGCAGGGCGAGTGGGGAGCAGGGGGCACAGAGGCTGCAGAGGCGGGGGGGTGCAGGGGCTGCAGGGCGAGGAGGAGCAGGGCAGGCAGGGGCATAGAGGCTGCAGGGGCAGGGCAGGCGGGGGGCGCAGAGGCTGCAGGGCGAGGAGGAGCAGGGCAGGCAGGGGCATAGAGGCTGCAGGGGCAGGGCAGGCGAGGGGCGCAGAGGCTGCAGGGGCGGGGGGTGCAGGGGCTGCAGGGCGAGTGGGGAGCAGGGAAGCACTTAGCAACCCCCAACCAAGATCAGAGCGGGAGGGAGGAGGGGGAATGTGGGGTGCTCAGAGGAGTGGGCAGAGTTGGGGCAGGGACTTTGGGGAAGGGGTTGGAATGGGGGCGTGGAAGTGGTGGGGTTGGGGCGGGGCCATGGGCAGGGAAGGGGCGGAGTGGCGGTGGGGCCGGGGGCGGGGCCCCTTGGAGTGTCCTCTTTTTTAAATGTTTGAATATGGTAACCCTAGGGAACGATCACATCCCTCGATCTGCTGGCAATGCCCCTACTTATACAGCCCAAAATGCCGTTAGCCTTCTTGGCAACAAGGGCACACTGTTGACTCATATCCATTTTCTAATGCCTCATGGTATTTGTGTAGACTAAGGCCCTCTCATTGACATCCGTTGGAAATTTGCATATGGACTGCAGGATTGGAAACATTTTGGTAGATTTTATGTATAATTGGGACTTAAAAATTTCATAGCGTACCTTGAAGATGTTCCCAAAGCTGTGATCAGTGCCTGCAGAAGTCCTCCAATAAATACCCAAGGGTTCTTACGAACAACCAGGAAGTAGAGTAGTGGTAGAACAATAATAGCATGAATGAGCAAACCAATGATAACTGTTACAGTGTACATGGCAAGCTGTCCACCAATCACACCCATATCTTCCATCTCAACAATTTTCCCAGCAATCAAGAACATGATACCAAGTGGGGCATACCTACAAATAAGTAAGCAAATCAATATGTGCTGAACAAATAGATGTTTGTTTACAAAGTTATACTGATATAATGACCACAAACATCCTGGACCCAATTCAAGATGCTGGACAGTGGCAAGTCAACCTAGTGGAGGCTACAGCAGTGAAAGTGGCTGCAACACTTGCGTGGCTCTGCTGGGGTCAGGGTCAGCAAAAAGGAGGTCAGGAAGAGAATGCAGTCAGTCCATCTCCCAGCCATCTACAGCTGATGGACTCCTGTGGAGTCCTGACTGCCATTTAAAGGCCACTTTAAAACAATTCCCTGAGGATTACCTCTGTGTAGGGGAATGCCTGGGTTGTGTAGGGCTGGCGTAGTGGCTTCTTTGCCACCTGCATTCTGGTTCCCAGTGCTGAAAATGGTTGGGGAAAGGGGTACAACCAGAAAGCTATTAGGTTTGGCTGATGCCAGGCTGCTTCAGGCCATAGGCAGATGGGCATAGGATAGGTAGAGCCACCTGGAGGCTGCTTTTATGATGGAGACTATGCACAGGGTTGGGGCTTTGCAAAAGAAGCTTAAACCACTTTCCTCAGCTGTGCCAAATACTACTCAGCCAGAGCTGAGGTCGGGATCTAGCGCTCAATACGTCAACCTGCTAGTTAAGGTATATAAAAGATAATCTTAATTGCAGCTGGACTTTTCACAGGGTCTTATTTACAAAGTTGTTACCTGTCATTTTACTACACTCATGTAAAATAACAGAACTTGATTATTACATTGATTATAACATTACACTCAGCAGCCATCAAACCCACCTTGAAGTTTTCCCAATGTAATAATTCTCACTCCATATTTTAAATTTTCAAACATTTCCAGGATAATAATAACAATTCATAATTAATATGTTTAGAAATGTGATTGTAAAGGACAAAATGTTTGAAAAAATATTAGAAATTATTAGAAAAAATAAACTTCTTTATAGCTTTTCATCCATTACTTAAGGAGTTTCCATGACACTGGAGATGTATATGTGTTTGTGTAAAATGATCAGCTGTAGCATGTGAGGGAAGATGTCATTTCATAAATGAATTGTTGTATTTGGCCTCTGACTGAGAAATGTTGCATCTTAGACTTTGTAAAGATTTTATGGTAACCCTTCTGAGCAGGGATTTCATTGTCATTTGTCTGTAGAATACCATATAAAAACTAACAACAATTCATAGGAGAATGAACATTTGGGAATAGCAGTGACATATTAATATGCTATGCACATTGGAAAAGCAAATAGTGTTCTGAACTAATGAAAATAATGGGCATATTGTTGATAAATGGGACATTGACATGGTGCCATAGAGTTAGAGGGAAGGAGTGATAGGAGTTAGCATATGATAAGAGGATCTTTATATGCCAAGCAAACTCTGTCATGGACTCTAAAGAGTATATTTACCTCTTAATGGTAATGACAATAGGAATTACTCACATGCATCAAGAGATGAATATACATTAAAATATTTAGATCCTTTTCAGATTATCAGTGTGCAGAACTCAATTTTAAAACATCATGTTTAGTTATAAATAGCTAAACGGATATTATCCTTCAGGACTGGATCCTCAGCAGCTGTAAATTGGGGTAGGTCTAGTGAAGTTGATGGAGCTATACCAATTTTCAGCAGCAGAAGATTCTTAGATTCATAGATTTTTAAGGCCAGAAGAGACCATGATGACCTCACTGTACATTAAGCTGTGGGGGCATTGTCTGGCTTGAAGGAAAAGGTGTGTGGCCCCTTTTAGGCTGGAAAGGCTGCCCCCCTGGAAAGACTGCTGAGTGTGACAGTGACTTGCTGCAGCAGCTTTAGACCAGGTCAGTGTGGGGGATGCTGACCCATTCCCCGCCCCTGGTGACTGGAAGAGGGGAGACTATTTAGGTCTGCGCTGGTTCAGGAAAAGCCCTCTTTTTACCTGGATCAGGTAGAGCATCACCAATCCTCCCACCCACAAGAAATAGTTAAATACCAGGTTTTTCATGATCTGCTGTGGGGATTACTCTAGTTGCTCCTTTCTCAGGGGTCTGGGAAGGCATTTTTCCTATACCACCAGATTGGCCAAGGCAAGGTGGGTTTTTTCACCTTCCCTACAGTGGGTTGGGGGCTTAGTTGGGGCAAACATGAAATGACGGTTAGGTTACGATGTCGCGACTCATTATGTCAATGTGGGTGGATGTCTAGTGCAGGTACTCCATAGGGAAGGGATACAGTGATCACATAAAATGGATTGGTAAAGGATTTAAAGGAGATATTCTTTAAATGAAGAGAAAGGGGGCTTCAGGGCTCCTATGCCTGGCACAGCAGGGAGCCAACCCCACCTCTTTTATAGCCCCCCTTAACCCACATTTGAGGGGGGGAGGTGGTGAGATCACAGCAGCGGGTTGGCTGGGGACCAGGATGAGTAAAGGGGGAGGGCTGATAGCAGCCCCCCCCCCCCCAGGCATATGTAAAGGATTATGGAATTACCTGCATTGTACACTTTTATCTGCCAGGTACTCACTGACATTTAGGAATAAACTTGTGGCCTAACAAAATCACAGCCAGTCTTTCCTGTCCTCCTTCCGGCAAAGCTGAACAATGAACTTCTAATCTGACCTCCTACAAAACACAGATCCTCAGTATCCAGCACATACTGGTGCTGAATGTTCAAAACATTTTGACATAATAATTTAACATAGCATTTAACAGAGGCACTTACCACATGATTAGAGCTACCAATCTCATGATAGCTTCATTAAGGCTATCAAAGAAGTGTCTTAATGGCTGCCCTTGCTCCTTCATGTTCCCAATCACCAATCCGAAGCTTATTGAGAAGACCACCAGTCCCAATGCATTCACTCCATTGACGGCACCTGGAACAGGGATCACCTCCTCCTTCATTCGAGTTAGGGTTTCCATTGCCTCTGATACATTGTTTATTACGGAAGCCACAACGGATGTTTCATTGGGTGGAATTGCTACTCTAAACATTCTCTTGTCATAGTTCGTTTTGAACTTAAAAAAAAGAAGAAAAGACAGAAAACAGAGTGACACTACAAAAATAGACAAGTACACTCGTCATTTATCACTCTCGTGATACTAGCATTATTACTTCCCCATTTTAAAATGTCTTTTGAGTTATTAGTTTGTGTCATATTTAGGGGTAAAATAAAGTTTTAGGGTGAAATTCTGGATCCCCTGAAGTAAATGGAAAACCTTGCATTGGCTTCAATGGGGCCAGCATTTCACCTTTATTTTCAAGAATTCATGTGCTCAGATTAATATTTCTCATAGTCATGATCAAAGCTGTATGTTTGTCAGATATATGATTTTTGTGACAAAAATGTGTCTTTTAGTTTGTGTTTTTATAATGAGTCGTGATTTTTTCACTGAGTTTGCCTACTACTCAGTAAGACTTTTCCATTAATTGGACTTTTTTGGCTCTTTATATGCTTTTAAACTATTGATTACAGATATTTCACATTTTTCTACTGGAAAAATAAATGTAAGGATAATATAAGTATCATGTATCATGACTTTTCCTTTTTTAAATACTGAAATTAGGACTTTTACATATTTTTTCCATGACAAAGCCATGAATTTGTCTCTCTCTTTTAACCATTTGTTATTGATTTACCTCTTTCTTTACAAAAGAATTCTGTCTCGTGTGACCACTGACATCAAGTGGACAAATCAGATTCAAATTCTCCGCATTCTCCAAATCTTTGCTTTGAAAACAATACTCCACAATGCATTCATTTCTATTTTTCCCATGATAATTTCATATCCTGCATATTTATATCTGTACCAGAAAACAAATCACAGCCCTATCCTGTCTAAACACAAGGAACCTAATTCTCATTTACATAAAGGCAACCTTTACACCTCTCTGGGTAAAATTTTTTAAAAGCACCTAAGTGACTCAGGAACTTTTATCTCATTGCACCCAATGGTACTTAGGCATCTAAGTCACTTAGGTGATGTTGATAATTTTACCCCATTACACCTACCCACTGATAATGAGGATCAGGCCCAAGGAGTTCAGTACTATTACTAATAGTTCGAAACTATTGCAAGACTTTGGAAGTTTTTAAGTGAAATGAATGCACAGTTGGCATTCTTGTGACTAAGAACAGCAAACTGAGTGTAGGAGAAGAAAAGAGTTCAACTGGTCTGAGGTGTGGTTAGATTCCATACATCAGACACAAAGTCTTGATTCACTGCTCGAGTATTTGCTTAACCATTGCAGGCATAAAGCTGGATTCAGTTCTTAACTCCCAGTGGAAGTACCATTTCTCAAATTCCATTTCAATATAGAGAAACACTTGATCCTTTATTAGTTAATATTATTTTTAAGGGCATGAAATAGGGTATCAAGTTCAAGGACCTTACAGAGAGATTCAGAACTCTTCTGCTGATTCATCCTGATGTCAGGCACTAGAACCCTGCACAGATGTAGAGCTTTTCTGCTGACTCACCCTGTCGACAGATTATGGCATCCTTTTAATACCAAACCAGGATATGAAAGGGTCTGAGTTGATAATGGGTGTCATTCTGAGGCACAGAAAACTAGGGTCTAGGACACAGTATTAGTGCAGGGAAGAATTCTAGTTGGTCTCAGGAGAAAATATAGGCTGAGGTTTATGTTTTGTTGTTGCTTTTTAGGTTGCAATAAAGGAAATCCCAAGAAGGGGGTAAGTTTGGCCTGCAGCCAGTGAGTGTATTGTGTTAGGAGCAGGGTGGGAACTCCACCTGCTTACAGGTAGTGTCAGGGCAAGATGAAACAGCTTCTTCACAAAGGGAGTAAATGTATTAGGTCTTGAAATCGATGACTGAATTGCTGAGTCAACAACATCAACCCCAGGCTGCTGTTCAACAAGTCTTGCTGCCATTTATGTAGGAGTACCAACAGCAGCAACATTTCCAGGAGCAACTGCGTTGAAGTCTCTGTGATGGACGGTGTTAGTTGGTGGCATCACCTAGTGGTTAGGGGGCTAGGCCTCTGCTTGCCCCACCTCCAATATTTTCCCTTGGCTACTGTCACGAGCCTCCAGTCAAGTCACCCTTCAGTCTTATCTATCTGCAGGGTGACAGAGTCCTAAGGAAGACATGGTGTCCCCCACCCTCAGGATTGGGGGGGAACCTTTAGTCTGTCTGTGGGTGTCCAATCCCTGCTGCAGGATTCTAAAGGTCTTTACCCTCTGCTTCCTTCCCTGAGGGAGAGTTTGGAAGTGAGAATTTTCATGCCCTTCTTAACAAGGGGGATTAGTAAGGGAACCCAGGCCCCCCACTCCACTAGTCTGTGGCCCAGGATCTTGTAAGAGGCACCAATGTCCAGCACCAGGACTGCCTTAAAGCTGTCTCCCCAGACCACTTCCTACCACCCACTCTCTCACCAAAGTCTTACAGTTTGCCTCAAAGTAGTGAAAGAAGAAGAGAATAGTTGAACCTTCAGCCCCTCTGGGCTCAGCAGGCAGGCTCTTTCCCTCAGGGAAAAGGTTTCTGCAGCACCCTTCTTCAGGAGCTCTCAAGATAGCTCTTTCTCCCTGCCCTATCAGGTCCCTTCTGCTCCACCTTCAGCTGGCACATTCTTTGCAGGTGCGGCTGGGTAAGGTCACCTAGGCCCTGAATTGCTCCTTAACCCCTTTAGTTCCAGTGTGGGGTTTATACACCAAATCACAGTCTGAGATGCAGTGCCTGAACTGCTAATAAATCCCAGCCCTTATCAGTCCAAGATGGGAACCAGAAGATGGTCACTTTTAAGTAGGCAGCTACTGCATCTCAGTGGGAGGAGAGCTAGGTTATCTGTGTGGGCCCTTATGTGAAGGGAAAGGCACAAGCTATATATTGGGGGCTGGCTGAGGATATTTCTATGAATTACAGGGTTAAACTGAACTCTAGTAGAGTTCAGTTAGATCAAAGTGACATTTTAATATCTTACTTCCTGATACTGGGAGTCTTTATTCTTTTGACTATTTCTTCAATGGGACTACTCATGAGAGTTAAGAAAGGCATTGCAGGACAGGGGTATCAGGAAAACTAGGTTGTTATATTTTTGGCAGTAATACACCATGTCCAAGTTACCAGTACATGACGGGCCAGAGATCCTCACAAGTCAATGGAGCTATGCTGATTTATACCAGCTGAGGATATGGCCCCTTCATTTCAAGGCAGAGCCTTTTTTCCTTGATAGAATTATAGAAATTAAAAGAATGGCATTATTGGACTTTTGCAAGCTGTGGTGTTATTTCAGTAATGAATAATATATTTCAAGATGAATTTTAATTAAATTATCCTAGTATGAAAAGAAACAGTATTGATTGTCTTACATACTAAAATGAATTATCACTGTATTTGGTGATATAAACCATTGAAAGCAATTTGATTTTAATTTACTGCATGATATTTAAATTAGCAACCTCATACTAGTGTAGTTGAACACGTCAGTAATTAACTTGCAAAAAAGATAGTGACATAAAATGGTTACTATTAAAATTCAGTAGTTACCAACAGAGATAACACCATGGTATGTGAGACAATGCAATTAGAATATAATGTAAATTTGGTGACTCAGATACTGTGGTGTAACTTTTGGTGAAATATTTTTTAATGGTGACCATTATACCAGCTCAAACCTCCCAACCTGCCACTGCCAAGGTGAAATACACCATAAGAGCAAAAATGAGGAACATAAGAAAAATGGTACCTCAGATTCCTGATTCAGCATTTCTCTTAATTTCATGCAGACTAGTGTGATGCACATTTTAATCATACTAAATTATTTATGGAAGTATTAATGAATCAGGCATCTTAACAGTAGCTGTAATATATCTCAACCAGCTATTGTAAGTGCAGGCAATAGCTAGCATTATGTTGATATACTTAATGTGTCTTGTTGTATGCTTAACACTTCTGTTCCATTGTGCAGGGACTTGCAGGAAAGAATAATAACAAATGGATGAACAGGTTCAGAAAAAATACAGTTAGCAGGATGACCCTTGCCATTCTCTTATGTCAGACCTTCTTAATTTCCAACATTAGGTGCCACAAATTCCTCTTTGTGATACTTCAATAGGCTTCAGGTTCCACTTATTTTCAAGTGAAAACTGCCAAAATGCTGACCATCCCACAGGCTCTTGTGCTGCCTTTCCTTCCCCAGGGCTGTCCAGTTCATCCTGATCTCTCTCGCCCCTGTGACATAGCCTCAGAACATGAAGAATTAGAACTGAATAGCAACTGCAGGTTACTAGACCGGTTACTAATTCTTCTGGGTCATACCATAGGCTCTTCAAATTTAGGGGAGGCAAAGAAATGAAGGGATCAGGGTCAGAGATAGAAGGCTGTGCCAGGAATCTATTAGAATGTCATGAGTGAGAGAGAATACGGGGATTATGAAGAGAGAAAAGTTTGAATAAATTTATCTAAGCGTCAGATAAGCACCCAAGCTATCTGGATACTTACTGGAACTGAATCATTTGAGTTTCATCCACTGCTAATAGAAACCACAAAAACAAGTTGTCAATGTACAGTGGAGTGAAGACTTTGACACTTATCACATGGATGGACACAACTGGTGTAAAGACTCACACAATTTAGTTTAACCCTCTGAGGCTAGCAGTGATCCAAACCTGTTATTGATGCACTGGAAGAGATCTGAGAGACACAGGGAGGTAGTAGTATATGTGTTCTTCCATAGTGGGAGAAGAGAGTAACACAAAAATTCCCAGGCAATTCCCAAACGTCTAGAGAAGTGTATTGCCTAGCTTAGAATGGGACGTTGGTAGTGATGATGAACTGCCTGAGGAAAAGCAGGGGACTAAAGGTGGTAAAACTGATTTATTGGGGGGGGAAAGCACTTTAACTTTCCTGACAAAATCTATGTGTCAGCACCTTTCTTTCCAGCTTGACACACCATGGCAGTGTGGGTCTTTGTCCCTCTATAGTGCCTGGTCCAAATAAAAGTCCACTATAGGCTCCCTCAGACTGTGGGGCTAGACCCCATTTGTGGGGGCCTAATAACCTTGTGCTACTTTTTTGCTGGGAATTTATTGGCAGGGTTTTCCCAGCTCTGACAAACATCCCTCGCATGCACCCAGTGGGGACTGAGCAGGGCCTTTTTACCCTGTAGTGACTCCCCCTTCCCACCAGTGGCTGCTGTGGTGCTGGCGCTGAGTGCGGAGAGACTGTCTGCTCCATCACTCTCAATGCTCCTCTTGCTGGTGCAGCCCTTGTGGAGATTCCTCCTACCTGCCAGCAGAGAGGGGGAGGGCAGGGAGAGGAGGCAGCAGCTTGTTGCCTCAGGGTTTTGCTGATAGAGAATGGAGGGGAACAGAACAGGAGGTGGGGGTGGTCAAAGGGTGGAAAGGGAAGTGGAAGCGGAAGCGGAAGCGGAAGCAAGGGCAGAATGGGGAAGACTGCTCCAAGATCCTGCCTGATCAATCCGCAGGGTTCCAGGCTCTCCCCTCTCTCCCCTCCCCCAGTAACCCACTCCAGGCTATCCCAGGGTCTCCCTCCTTCCCCCAGTCTGCCCTGACTCCTTCCACTACCTTACTACCCACAGTTACTCCTGCTCCCCCAACTCTCCTGGCTGCTGCATTCCGCTCCCCTTTCTCCTACTTTCCTCAGTCATGCAAATGGAAAACAAGGGTCCACCTCAAGGAAACGAGTCATGGTAAGGACAATATAATGTCATATACCACAGTATTGTAGCATACCATTAATAGTTGATATATATGAGCATGGGCTGTAGCACATGGGAGGATGGAGTACAAAATTTGAAAATAACTGGTCTGCTCCTGCTGCTGCTTAATAGAGCTACTCTTTTAATTCAAAGGTAAAGGCTCATGTTTCCAGTGCTGAAGGTCATGGATTCAAACCCCAATGATTCAAACAGAATCATAATACTTGTATGTAAGGGCAGGAGAATAAAACCTCAATATATTTCACTACATTATTTCCTGTGTGGGCTAGCAGGATAAAGAAAGAAAAGGCTCTAATGCATATTTCGCAAATCTCTTCAAGCAAATATATTCGTTTTTGAAGGCGACAACAGAGCAGAGAACCATGTCACCACAGAATTTACCAAATAATCTTGTTTTTCAAAAGATTATCAGAACTGCTTGATTTTGATGCAGATTTGATGGCAATTTGGATATAGAGCTGATGGCAATTGCGGTTTCCATCTTTCTGCAGCCATACATCATTGTAATCTCTTGGGAACAAAGGATTATGAAATATGTGTGTCAGAATTTTCAGTCTTTATGCTAATATTTAGAATGTTAGTGAACCAGACTATGCCAGTTAAATAATACCTTCTTCACGAGTCTTCTGAGAAACACACTGAAAACCTTAAAGTAAGTTTTTGAAAAGAAGGCTACAGGGCCAGGGTATTTTGATGTCTAAATACCTTTGTAAATCTGGCCCATAATTATGTCTGCTGTGAAATGGATTAATATTTTATATTACAGATTTGATGATAAAATAATTTCTAGTTTTTAAAAATCCCATTGTATTTTATTTATCTTACTTAATTCTAAGTTCAAGGTATGATTTAAACATTAATAATGCCGAAATGGACAGATTTAAAGAGATGCTTTCTCAGTAAGCACAGTCTAATGATGAAAGGGACCAGCCAGAAACAATTGTCCTTAAATATCTCCTATTTATTCAGCTATTTCTGGCAATTCTTCTATACTGTAAGGTAAATTGAGAAGCACAGTATGTTTGTCAACAAAACCTACAGAACATTTTTATTTGCATAACAGTTCTTGCATTGTATAGAGTGGAAATTGTGCATTTAAATAAAAATTTAACTCTCATACTAAGGTAAAATCTCCTTGCATATACTGGGTTTAAAATAACTAGTATGAACTACTTTGCTGTTCACTGCTATCAGTCATTTAAGCTGGCCTCATTCAGGTGTTTGTTCAGAACTCTTTTCCATGGTAGCTTGGAGCGTTACTGAGACTATTTAATAAGACTAGACCCCCTGAGTACTGAGCACATGAAGGTGAGACATTTTAAAGATATTGTAAGGCATAGAGAAGCCTCAAGATACAGCTATGGCTCCAGGCAAAGTTTCTGATACAGACACTAATGAATGGTGTATAGCATCAGCTAAAGATGAAAAACTATAGTATCAGAAAGAAATAATCATATTCATAGCAACATACATATATGTAGAAGGCTCACTATATTCATGTATTGCTCTCCAAAAATTTTAAAGGGAATTTAAAAATCTCATTAGTGTCTTTTGTTTTTCCCTTTTAACAGGAATGTTGGTTAGGGCTAGACTACAGGTGGAGGAACACGATAAGTAACAATTAAGTGGCATTCCTGCCTTATCATCAGTCAGTAAGTGAGAAATACAAGCAATGCTTTATATTAATTTGACCTATATGTTTCGCCTTTGAAGTATGCAGAGTTGGCTCCTCTACTTCCAACCTATGTTCTTTGCAGACTTCCCATGTGATATTCCTGGATGCGTTCCAGCCTTTGTACCAATAGTACATTGATTATTCACCATCTCCTCATCCCCCTGAGCCCAATATTGTCTTTGAAAAGAAAATTCTCCATTGATTTTCATTAAGCTTGCCTTAGGCTCATGAATCAGGCAGATCTGGAGAAGTTTTAATTTTTGAGCTTGCTGGCCTAAGTGGGTTTTCCCAAGTTCTCACAGCAAGTACCACTGTACAAATGAATGAAAACAAATATCCATTTTAGTTAATTTTCTTTAGCTGAAAAATAACAGTACATGTAAGATCCATGATTGCTGTAAGGACAAGCAAAATCATTGGCTGTTCCTTAAAAAAATATTAATAACATTTCAGTCTTTAATTTACTACATGAAAGATACCATATTGGAGTTTCAGTTAGAAATAACAGCACAGTTTTACCTGTTTAAAGCAGGCTTCCACCAAGTTTGGAGGGAACATGTTTCTGTGAAAAAGAGATAAAATGTCAGAAATATTAATCACGTTCTAGCAACATATTAACCGGTAGCTCAGCTGATGGGGATAAACTGATTACTAAAGGATCACTAAGATGAAAAAATACATGTGTATATGTTACACTGAATAGGGCCTCATTTATAGTATTACCTTATTATCTTTTCAAGAAAATTTAGGAGGGATGGTTTGGGCCAGTGAGTAAAGAACTGTGTTTCAAATCCTACATAACAGGCCTGGCCATGAAACAGAATGTTGGTTGGTTTGCCAAATGAACATGATTAGAGGGTCTGTACTGACTTTTTTGGTATAGGTATTTATTAAAATGATCTGGATACAGATTAACTTTGCTCAATATGTAATGCAGCACCACTTTTTTTCAAATGAAAACTGCTGACATTTTGATAGTCACACAATCTAGTGTGTCTTATTGTGATTACTAAAAGGGAATAGTCAGTAAGTTTTCCTAATTAGAGCTGGATGACATTTTTTGACCAAAATATTTTTTTCAGCAAATGATACAGATTCAGTGACACTTAAACATTTCACACATTCATGTCAATTTTGCCAAATTGTTTCAGTTAAAAAAAAAAAAAAACTAACAAAATGTCCCCCAAAATATCGAAACATTTTGTTTTGACACTTTCAAAACAAAGTGTTTCAATTTTTCAATTTGAAATGACTTTTTGTTTTGAAAGTTCCTTTTATTTTACTTTTTTTAAATTAAAAAACGTTAATGGTCAAAATTGAACAAAAATGTTTCATTTTGTTTGACCCAAAGCAAATTATTTTTGATTTATCAGTTTGCCTAAAATTTTGAAAATTTTTATTTTTCATTTGATCCAAAACAATTTTTTTATTATTTTTTGAAATTGCCATCAAACTGAAAAATCTGTTCATATAGCTCTCTTTCTAATGTTAAAGTACATTTGACATGGCATAAAGTATTTTAGGGTCATATTTTATATGTATTACAAGTGTTTTTTCCACAATGCTGAAATTCCGCAAGGAATAAATGCCAGTCTGCACCTAGCTGATCTTGAAGAATTATCTTGAGTGAAAGCCTCTTCTTGCTCCATTCTGGAGACCACCTTCCTGGCAGCATGGCTCTTGGAGGCCTCCCTCCATGTCTGTGCTCTGTGACCCCCTCTGCTGGAGTTAACAAAGCATGAACTTCTTCTGAATTTCTTGGTGGTAAAGCCATTGGGTTCACATTCATTATCTGCTTCCCCACTTCCTGGCACACCCCTGTGGAACATCAGTTGGATAGAAATGGCACTGCAGAGTTTCTTTTAGCTTGGAGGAAACAGGCTACATTGCTTCTGCTCCATGCTGCTTCATGCTTTTTATCTACTTTTCCCTGGTTTCTCTCTCTTCTCCATGCAAATTGAGCAAAGGTAACCATATGGCCCCAAAGCAGGGGCTGCCATGTAAAATAAGATGAATGACTAAATGAATGGATTCAGGTGGAATGAGATTCTTGCTGGAGTAGGGGGTAAAGGAGAGGAGAGGAACTTGGTGTTAGAAGTTGTAGTTTTGGGGGGAGAAGAGGAACATGTGGAGGCAGTAAAGCAGGTTTCTGAACAGAACATTGCTTTGAATTTTAAAAGCAGTTTCTTTCCTTGACATTTTGTTCAGCTGCTTATTTGAAAGTACTTACTGTGCTAGTTCTGTATTTTGTAATGACACTGTTGGCATCACCAGCTTCAAGTGAAGTTTGGCTAGTTTAGCTAGTCACTGTCCCAGATTGTCTATGTTAATTTTCCTTGTGATGTACATCTAAATATTGCTGCTGTTGCCACTGCTACAGAAGATGTACAATATAATAGCCATACCTGATTAAATCAAGAAAGGCATCTGCTGCTGTCACTTTCATAATTTTGCCTTCTCTGTGCATATTTTCCTTTGTACCTTTCCCAGGGTGGATGATGACCACAATGATTATACCAATAATTACAGCAATGATAGTAGTACTCATGTAGTAGACTATTGCTCGCATTCCCATCTTCCCTGATGCTTTATTATCCAGGGCAGCCGTTCCTAATAAATTTAAGCACAAGGACATTCACCTCATAAAACTGTGAGTAAAGATTGTAAACTCAGCAACCTGAGTATGGCTTTGTGAGAGGAGTTCTGATAACAAGTACATTTAAAGTAACCCAAGTTATACTGGCCTAGTAAAACGACTCTGTTCCTCTTCACAGGTAGTGCTGCTATTGTTGCATCCCCCGCCCCCCATGCTTGTTATTACATAAATTGTCTGTCAGGAGAGCTTAACTCTCCTCTGAATTATCTGGTGTTAGCAACTGTTGGAATCAGGATACGGAACTAGAGTGACCATTGGTTTGATCCGATGTGGCAATTCCTTTGTACCACAGAGATAATACATTGAGTTTTGGTTGACAGATTAAGCATAATCCAAAAATGCTTCATAGAAATCTGCTGCATTTAATCTGGAATGGCAGGGAAGAAATCACAGAGTACTTTCAGACAATATTGACTACCTGATGTGTTTATAGAGGTGTGTGTGCATGGAGGGCCTTTCTTAAATGTTTAATGCAATGACCTGGGTTTACCTCTGGCCCAAGCCATGGGAGATTCAAATAGATTAAGTGACATTAGTTTAATTCAGAAAATCCTTGCGATTGTACGAATTAAACATTTGGAATCTTTTGTAGGCGTCCCAAAAGTTTGAGACATTAATCCTAACACTTGGCTGATCTTAGTACAATTCCGATTTAATGTGGATCCCAGGGTGCCCAATGTGGCATCTACTTAATCATTTGTTCACTAGGTTGCACAAACAGGGTCAGATTGTGGTTTTCAAGTGGAGGAGCCTTTCTGTAATAGGAGACCCAAGAGGAACGCTGGCTCTCTAAGTAAGAATTTCCCAAGGATCCTAGGAAATGCAGTTGGGGTGATTGATCCATCACTCTTTAAACAGATATGGTTAGTGCTCCTCTTGTTACCACTTTAAGGGGTGAAACACCTTCCCAGCCTGCATTTGGGATGCTAACACAGCTATTTAAAATCAGTAATAATGCTTCCACTGAAATTGTACCTACCACCTGTGGAATGATGCAGGGGATGGGCAAAGATCCCTATATCCTCTCCATGGACTCACATAGTGCTGGGCACTATTTAGCCTAGGGTGTCTCCTGTTTCTGTCTGTCTGTCTTTCTCGGTTCTTATATTGATACCAATCACCATAGTATCTGAGCATTGTCTTTTCATTTATATCTGTCTTTGAATTTATGAAGTACAGTGAAAGGCACCCATTTTGAGAACCTATCTCATAGGTAAAACATGCAACATATAGAAAAGGACTGCCATGAATATAAAGTGTCTGAACATAAATAATATGCAAACCTAAAACAAGAACCATGACCTAGTTAAACTGATTGGTTTTTGTAAAATTTATTATACATTGTAATTGCTGTAAGCATGCACTGTTTAGAGTTACAAGGGTATTACCCTAGATGTACACTGATGTAACTAAGCTCAAAAGAGACACCTGGGTTCCATTCCTGGCTGTGCCATAGACTTCTGGTGTGAATGTGATCATGTCACTCAGGCCTAACCTTTCATTTGCACTCCCTTTTTGTGTAAAAATTGCACCCACAAAATGATGCAGAAGGAGATTGCTATACTGACATTTTTAACTGCCTTTTTAAACTTCTACTTCTAATGCAAGGGCAAAATTTTACAGGCACAAATTTTATTGTCAAATGGGAATCCAACCTTTGGAATATATGGCCTGTAACTCCTCTGTGCCTCAGATCATTCATCTGTTAAATGAGGTCATCATACTTGCCACGGTAGCTCACTGTGATGTTGTGAAGTCTAATTCCACGTTTGTTATGTGCTTTGAGATCCTTGGATGTTATATACAGTACTAGTGAGTGCAAAGAGGGAGTAGTATTTTTTTAAACAGGAAGTAAATCATAAAAACCCTTTTATCTTTTTTTTTCAAAGATAAACCCTTTTCTTTTCCCCCCCCAAAGTTCCACAAAAGAATTCAAATATCCATCCTACTTTACTAATATGTCTAAACACAAACTTAGTAATTGTTGGCCCTTTCTGTTCCATAATGAACATGTTCAATTTTTATACCAGATGGGATTTGTTAGGATTATATTTTTAGTTCTTCAGCATGATAAAAAAATGTATAATTAACAAAGATAGAAAGAACATGTGAGATTAACAAAATCAAGAATAAATTTATATTCACTTTTCAAGTCAACTTGTTCAAAACTTTGCTTATGAATTTTGAGTTTAAATGATCATATGTTCTTATTCCCCTTGTACTATATTGCTAAACAAGTAGCAATATGCTGTGTATTTTTTTCCTCTGCATTTTAGCTAAGATCAGGTATAGTCTCTGTTATGTCGTCTGTCAGGAGATACTGTCCTGCTCTTGCCAGGTGACTTGGGGGCTAATGCTGAGTGCCCTCAACTCCCGGAGATTTTGTAGGTTTGGCCTCTTGATGCTTTTATAGGTTTTACCATCTCCTTGTACCACTGGCCAGATACCCAAAGTCTGTGGGGAATTGGGGCTGCTCAACACCTCTCTGGCAGTGATCAGCACTTTTGCAGAATCAGACCCTATGATCCTATTTCATTGTTGGACTGGCATGGGGGTAGTGTGATGAGCTGGATTTGTTGTCTTACAGTACGTCTACACTACAATAAAAGATCTGTGGCTCAGCTGCAGCTTGACCAGGTCAGCCGACTCTGGCTCATGGAATTTGGGCTGCCGGGCTATAAAATTGCAGTGTAGGCATTCGGGCTTGGGCTGGAGCCTGAGCTCTGGAATGCTCCCCCTTGCAGGTACTCAGAGCCCAGGTTCCAACTCAAGCCTGAATGTCTATACTGCAATTTTATAGCCCTGTAGTCCAAGTCCTGTGAACCTGAGTCAGCTGACCTAGGTCAGCTCTGGGTCTTTTATTAGTATAAACATATCCTAAGGGGCTGATCCAGAGCCCAGTGAAGTCAATGGGAGTTTTTTTCCATTGGCTTCAGTGGGTTTTGGATGAGACCCTGAGTAGGTACCAGGAGTCATATTCTTTTCTTACTAAGCTGCTTTCCAACTTGGCTTCCTATTCTGCGATCATGCTGTGATGTTGCCTTGTATTTCAGTTGTTCTGGTCTTATTCCTGCTTTTCTTCTTCAGACAAAGGATTTTCTAGTTTGAGGCAAGGAGGGGCTGACTGCTCTGCCCCCTGTTCTTGACTGTTAAGAGTGCTAAAATAAATATTCAAGATAGAGTGTTGAGAGCCAAATATTAACAAAGGATCATGTTTTGCTATATGAGGAGGCAAATTTCCACCTCACAGAGACTGCTCCTGGGAGGTACTGCGTATCCTCACCTCTTACTGAAGTCATTGGGAGCAAAGGGCACTCAGCGCCTTACGAGAAGCTGTTGGCACTTTGCAGGATTGAGCCCAAAGCTTTCAACAGCTTTCATCGTGTCAACACTATAAAAAAATTATCCAAAAAAATCCAGATTTTTTTAAAACAAGAAAGAATGAAAGGTTTTATTTTCTTAATTATTTTTAAGGGTTGATGAGACTTCTTAGGGCTGAATGGGTCTCTGGCAAAGTCCTTAATGGAGAAGCAATAAAGTTAGCTCTGAGGCTTTTATGTGTCACAGGCCATTGTGTACATATTCTTTTCTTCCATAGAAAGCCAGCAAAAGCTCCCATTGTTCTGTGGAGATGTATGTGCCCCTTTAATCCTGCTTGCAGCTTGCTCTCCCACATGGCTGCTGGCTCTCAACTACTCTGCCATCTCATTCATCTCTGCTCCATCTTCTTCTTCGTGTGCCCCCCCCTTCTCCATGGGCCTGGGAAACTTGCAGGCCCACTGGTCACCATAAACAAGAATGCCTTGCTGTTGTCAAGGCAACCATGAGCAGAGTGCCTGTAATTTTTGTATCCACACACACACACAGGATGAATGGGAATCATGTTTGGGGGAAAAGAGGTTTCTAAGATTCAAAACAAACCCAAATTCCACCCCCCTCTTCACATACTCTCTGCCCCTCTTCTCCTGAAATGAGTGTGAATCAGTCATACTGTGGCTGAAATAAAGACATAACAAGCAGTTCTCCAGAGTGCTTGGGACAAAGGGCAAAGCAGTACATCGCTCCCTAACAAAGGTGCTAGAGAGGAAATTGAACAAAATGTTTTGAGAACTAGGAAAGGTAGCAACAAGAACGGTAATTGAGAGAGAGTGCAAAGCGTTGTAGTTAATTATGGGCATGCAGTAATTACAGACTGCATCTTACCAAAAATGATTGACTACCAGACACTATTTTATTCCTTCCCAACCAGAGCACAGCCATACAAATTACCCTAGGGCTGTGATATGGTGATTTTCTTGAACCCAGTTGGATTATTATTATTATTATTAATAATAATAATTATTTTATTTTCTTAATCATTGCAAACAGGGCTCAGTAAAGTTGTTCTGAGATGGGTATAAGCTAATTTGTAGTTTTGTGTTGTGATAAGGTAAAGAACTAACCAGAGACTGATGATAAAATATGTGATCTTTTTTTGTGCTCCTCAATAACACCAGGAATATAATACGTAGATATTTTCATCATAGCACTTAAATTCAGTGGCTTTGGAGCTGCTGACTGCTCCAGGGTATAATCTTAAGAGGCAACCCTTCTCCATCCAGTCCTGCAACTTTGGAATGCGCTTCCCTTTGATTAGAGTTGGGGTCAAGCTGAAAAATGGGCATCCTGATCAAATGATGGATTTTAGACACCCCAAAGTCAGGGGTAGTGAACTTTTCAAATCTGGTTCAAGCCCACATCTACCTTTAATATGTCAGTACATCATAGTCCATCAAGGATATATTTCTGCCCTTGACCTTTTAGCTTTTCTACATACATGAGCAGAATTTAATAAAATAGCTGAACAGAAAAGATTACACAGCTAATGGCACATTGCTGATCAGCAGCTAGAGACCAGGATCAGCAAACAGCGGGGTATTGTGAGGGAGTTTTCCAGGTGAAGGAGGAGCAATTAGATGACCCTTGGAGGGGGGGGGGTGTTTGTTGTCTATTTGTGTTCTTGCTGCTTGACTGTAGTATATAGTGTGGTCTGTTTGGGGGCCTGTGTGCTGAGCCTAGCGGCCTGCTAGCAAATCTAAGAGCTTCTTAACAATGCTTTGATCCCTAATCTCTTTAGGAACCATTAACCAGCAGGTGGGGGCTAACTTAGGGAAGACAGGGGTTTAAAAACCAGTTCCTAAGTGACCAGCTAGCGACCAGGAGCAGCAAACAGGAGTTTTATGAGGTAGTTTAGAGAGGGAGCGAGACAGCCAGATACACCTAACATTCTCTAAACTTAGGCCAGTAAACACTGCCCTGAAGCCACCCCCCCAAAAAACCAAACCAAACCAAAAAAGCTGCAGGAGTTAAAAAGAATGCAGGCAGAAGTCCAGCAGCAGAGTGGGGGTTATTTGGTTTATTGCACTGAATGCAGCTTGTATGATTACCTGCTTGTGAGCAGGTCACATATGTGTTGCATTTGGTGCAAGGAGAAAAAGCCCTCAGAGACCGAGTATGGAATCTTGAGAACAGAGTGGCTGAACTGGAGGAGCTAAGGAGACAGAGAGATACATAGATGAGACTTTCTGGGACACAGTAGAGCAGTCCCACCCCAGTATGACAGCCTCTGTGCCGTTGAGGAGGATGAAAATCTCGGGCAAGGAAAACATCAAACTGGAGTGGAGGGAAATGATCCCATAGTTGAGACCCTCCTTTCAGATGATGTCATGGTATCATCTCACACTGAGGATACTTCACCAGGGGAGGGAACCCAGTTATTAGGAAGCAACAGGTAATAGTAATGGGGGATTTGACTATTAAAAATATAGATAGCTGGGTTTGTGATGACTGGGAGATCCGCATGGTGAATTGCCTGCCAGGTGCGAAGGTTGCAGATCTCTTGAGACAGCTTGACAGACTTATGTGCAGTGCTGGGAAGGAGGTGGTCATGGTATATGTAGATAACAATGACATAGGAAAAGGTAGGAGAGAGGTTCTGGAGGCCAAATTCATGCTGCTAGATAAGAGATTAAGGTCCAGGACCTCCAGGATAGCATTCTCTGAAATGCTTCCAGTTCCATGCACAGGGCCAATTAGACACGCAGAACTGCAGGGTCTCAGTGTGTGGATGAGACAATGGTGTAGAGAGGAGGGTCTTAGGTTTATTAGGAACTAGGAACACCATCCCTGCCCATCCTGGGTAATAGCCATTGATGGACCTATCCTCCATGAATTTATCTAGTTCTTTTTTGAATTCTGTTTAGAAAACTCAATAATAATGGTGGATTTCAACTATCTCCATATTGACTGGGTACATGTAACCTCAGGACAGGATGCAGAAATAAAGTTTCTAGACACCAATAATGATTGCTTTTTGAAGCAGCTAGTCCTGGAATGCACACAGGGAGAGGGAATTCTTGGTTTAGTCCAAAGTGAAGCAAAGGATCTGGTCCAAGAGATGAATATCAGTAATAGCGACCATAATGTAATTAAATTAGCATTCTTTTGGGTGGGAAAATACCAAAGAAACCCACCATAGTAGCATTTAACTTCAGAAAGATTAACTACACACAAAAAAAAGGGAAAGCTAGTTAAATGGAAATTAATAGGAACAGCCACAAGAATGAAATGCCTGCAAGCTACATGGAAACTTTTAAAAAATACCATAATAGAGGATCAAATTAAATGTACACCCCAAATTAAAAAGAATAGTAAGAGGACCAAAAAAAAAAAATTCCACCTCTGTTAAACAACAGAGTAAAAGAAGTGGTTAGACACAAAACATCATCCTTTAAAAATTGGAAGTCAGATCCTACTGAGGAGGGGAAAGGAGCATACACTGTGGCAAGTCAAATGTAAAGGTATAATTAGGCAGACCAAAAAAGAATTTGAAGAGCAACTAGCAAAAGACTCAAAAACTAACAGAATTTTTTTTTAAGTACATGAGAAGCAGGAAGCCTTTCAAACAAAGGACGATTGAGGTGCTCAAGGAGCACTGAAAGAAGATAAGGCTATTACAGAGAAGTTAAATTAATTTTTTGCTTTGGTCTTCACTGCAGAGGATGTGAGGGAGATAGCCACACTTGACCCATTCTTTTTAGGTGACAAACCTGAGGAACAGTCCCAGATTGAGGTGTCAGTAGAGGAGGTTTTGAGGAACTCAGATATGAAATTGCAGAACTACTAAGTGTAGTATATAACCTATCACTTAAATCAGCTTCTGTACCAGATGACTGGAGGATAGCTAATGTGACGCCAATTTTTAAAAAAAGACTCCAGAGGCAATCCTATCAATTACAGCTGATAAGCCTAACTTCAGTACCAGGCAAATTGGTTAAAACTATACTAAAGAACAGAATTATTAGATGCGTAGATGCAAACGATTTGTTGGGGAAGAGTCAACACAACTTTTGTAAAGGGAAATCATGCCCCAACAATCCATAAGAATTTTTTGAGGTAGTTAACAAGCATGTGGAGAAGGGTGATCCTGTAGATGTAGTATATCTGGATTTGCAGAAAGCCTTTGATAAGGTCCCTCTTAAGGCTCAAAGCAGTCAAAGGCTCTTAAGCAAAGTAAGCAGTCATGGGATAAGAGGGAAGGTCCCTTTGTGGATTAGTAATTGGTTAAAAGACAGGAAACAAAGGGTAGGAATAAATGGTCAGATTTCAGAACGGAGAGAGGTAAATAGTGGTGTCCCCCAGGAATCTGTATTGGGACAAGTGCTGTTCAACGTATTAATAAACGATCTGGGAAAAAGGGGTAAATAATATGATGGCAAAGTTTGCAGATGATACTAAATTACTCAAAATAGTAAACTCCAAAGCAGACTACAGAGAGTTGGGGATCTCACAAAACTAGGTGACTGGGCAACAAAATGGCAGATAAAATTCAATGTTGATAAATACAAAGTAATGCACATTGGAAAACATAATCCCAACTATACGTACAAAATGATGGGGTCTAAATTAGCTGTTACCTCTTAAGAAAGAGATCTTGGAGTCATTGTGAGTAGTTCTCTGAAAACATCCGGTCAATGTGCAGCAGCAGTCAAAAAGCTATCAGAATGTTAAGAACCCTTAGGAAAGGGAAAGATCGTAAGACAGAAAATATCGTAATGCCACTATATAAATCCTTGATATGCCCGCACCGGAATACTTCATGCAATTCTGGTCACCCCATCTTAAAAATATATACAGTAACTCCTCACTTAATGTTATAGTTATGTTCCTGAAAAATGTGACTTTAAGCGAAACGATGTTAAGCGAATCCAATTTCCCCATAAGAATTAATGTTTAATTAATTAATGGAGATATCCCATCTCCTAGAACTGGAAGGGACCTTGAAAGGTCATCGAGTCCAGCCCCCTGCCTTCACTAGCAGGACCAAGTACTGATTTTCCCCTAGATCCCCAAGTGGCCCCCTCAAGGATTGAACTCACAACCCTCGGTTTAGCAGGCCAATGCTCAAACCACTGAGCTATCCCTCCCCCCTCAATGTAAATGAGGGGGTTAGGTTCCAGGGAAATTTTTTTCACCAGACAAAAGACTATATTATATATATACACACAAACAGTATAAGTTTTAAACAAACAATTTAATACTGGTACACAGTGATGATGATTGTGAAGCTTGGTTGAGGTGGAGGAGTCAGAGGATGGGATATTTCCCTTACTGCTAAATGATGAACTAGCAATTGGCTGAGCCCTCCAGGGTTAACTCTCTCACTCTGCAAGGCAGCAGGAATGGAGGGAGATATGCGCATTTCCCTTAAGTACACTGCCTTGTTAATTAGATCAGCTTGCTGAGACCGCAGCTGCTGCAAGCTCCCTCCGTCCTGAGCCCTGCTCTATGGAAGATGGGGTAAGCGGGGTGCAGGAGCGGGGGGAGGGGGACACCCTTACATTAGCCCCCCTCTTCCTTCCCTCCCCCCGGCACAGCAAGCAGGAGTCTCGGGGAGCAGCTCCAAGGCAGAGGGCAGGAGCAACACATGGCAGTGGGGGGAGGGACACATCTGAACTGCAGGCAGCTGCTGCACAGGGAACTTAGGGGAGCGGGAAGCTGATAGGGGGGCTGCCGGTCCTCCCTGGTTCCAAGCCCCCACCAGCTAGCTGCAAGGGGCTGCTCTTCCTGCAAGCAGTAGACAAAGCAGGCGGCTGCCAAACGTTAGAAGGGAGCATTACACAACTTTAAACGAGCATGTTCCCTAATTGATCAGCAACGAAACAACGTTAACCGGGATGACTTTAAGTGAGGAGTAACTGTATTAGAAATGGAAAAGGTACAGAGAAGGGCAACAAAAATGATTGAGTTATGGAACAGCTTCCATATGAGGAGAGGTTAAAAAGACGGGGACTATTAAACTTGGAAAAGAGATGAGTAAGGGGGATATAGTAGAGGTCTATAAAATCATGAATGGTGTGGAGAAAATGAACAAGGAAGTGTTATTTACCCTTTTACATAATACAAGAACCATAGGTCATCTGATGAAATTAATAGGCATCAGGTTTAAAACAAACAAAAGGAAGTACTTTTTCACACAACGCACAGTCAACCTGTGGAACTCATTGCTGGGGTGTAGCGGGGTGATCACTGAAGGGCTTAAAACCTCCATGGGAGAGAGCTGCGGTGGCATTGGCACTGTCAGAATACAGGATACTGGGCTAGATGGACCATTGGTCTGACCCAGGATGACCATTCTTATGTTCTTATGTAGGTAGCTTCCCTACTTGGGGTTTGCCATATGATGTTAGTGAAAGCAGCATTGTGCCCTTGGTATAATTACTTTTCTTCTTTAATTTGGGAATTTGGGGTAATCTCTGCTCCTGATTTCACCTGTTAAATCATACTTTCAGAGTTTTTCTGCCTCTCTCTAACAGTACCCATTGGTGAAAATAAGAGACTTACTTCTTTGCTCTTCTACAATAAATAAATATCTGAGACAAAACACAGCAAAGATTTTGCCCCAAACTCTTTACAACTTTTTGCTGCTTTAAAAAAATAAAGCTGTCGTAATAACATAGTTTTGATGTATAATTATAAAGCACTTGACGGGATCTGTGTTTAATTTTTAAAATTATAAACTAATATCCAACTGATGAGTGGTTATAGAGCAAAGTGATTTATGTTTTTCATGAATATTTAATATGGTTGATAAATAGAAAGTGATGTCTAGGAGCTATTTTAAATTAATACTAGCTCCACATTTTGGCAACAAAATTGGCAACAAGCTCTTTCCAAAATACTTTTTTACATACACTTCCCCTGAAGGTTTCAGTCTGTTTTTCAAAACATGACATAGAAAACAGAATCTTTGTTGCTAATTATTTTCCTATTTATCCTTTTACAGACTCTTCGTTATGAGGCTGGAGTTACTAGGTAAAGTGTCCTATGGTAGAACAGTGGTAAAGCCAACTGTTGATTCATGAATGTGGCCTTAATTTAGTTTTGTTTTTTAAAGTTGTCTTTCACTCCCTAAAGAAACAGTCTTAGGCTTCGCCTACCGTGCAGGGACTGTATCAGCAAAGCTGTGGCACCATAGCTATGCCAGCTTAACCCCCTAATGTAGACATAGTAGACAGTGACAGAAGGGGTTTGTCACACTTCAAGGCAACTGCTCCTATATTTCCCCTCAGTGGTGTAGCAAGGGCACCCACTCACAGGCTTTCAGCTCCCCAGAATGGAGACATGCATGTGACTGGGTTATTTCCAGGCTGCACAATTCCCTGCCTTCACTATGTTATTCACAGCACAGACAGGTTGCTGAAGGGCACCTGCTTGCTTCCTCTTCAGAAATGAGTAACAGCGTGACTGCCCACAATTATAGTTACCACACAGGTCTTTCTGAGCAAGCCTACTTTAGTCTTGCAGTAAAAAGAGAAAACATACTAAAAATTAACAGAGAAAACATACTAAAAGGAATGAAATAACCTACACACACGCTAATGCACTTACCAGAGGAATTTCCCCCCACACCCCAATTCTAAGATGGATTCTGGGAGGAGCAGTCCTTCAAATCCTCACCCCAGAGGATTCCTTGTGGTTACAAGTTCATCACAGCACCCTCATAATAGGTTTAGTTTTCCCTTTATACAGTTCAGGGGGGTTTGATCTGAAGTTGTCAGGAGCAGGTCATTAGAAAATACATTTTCCTTCCCAGAGCTTAGCTTCAAAAGGGTGGATTCAAAATGGGTCATTTGCATTCCCCAGGTACTTCCTAGGAAATCCACTTCACAGATATTGTTCCAAAGTCTTTTGAAGTTCCTAATACCTTCCAGAAATTGCATTAGTCAGTCTCTTACAGAAGGTGCATACATACAATCCCACAATAACACACACACAACTACATGTTTATCATCAGGAATGGTAACATACAAAAGCCAGTAGGAGAACACTTCAATCTCCCTGAACATTCAATAACAGATTTAAAAGTAGCCATCCTTCAACAAAAAAACCTTCAAAAACAGACTTCAAAGAGAAACTGCAGAGCTATAATTCATATGCAAATTTAACACCATTAATTTGGGCTTGAATAGGGACTGGGAGTGGCTGGCTCACTACAAAAGCAATTTTCCCTCTCTTGGTATTGACACCTCCTCATCAATTATTGGGAGTGGACCACATCCACCCTGACTGAATTGGCCTTGTCAACACTAGTTCTCCACTTGTAAGGTAACTCTCTTCTCCTCATGTGCCAGTATATTTATGCCTGTATCTGAAATTTTCACTCCATGCATCTGAAGAAGTGGGGTTTTTTACCCACAAAAGCTTATGCCCAAATACATCTGTTAGTCTTTAAGGTGCCACTGGACTCCTCAATGTTTAATACAATATACCTCAAAAGTATTAACCCTAATTCAATAAGGTTTAATTTAGTTCAGTAAAGGTTATCTTAATTTATCTTAATTAAGGTTTGTTCAGGTTATTACAGGATATTGTCAGTGTTATATGGTTTTTCTGTTGTTGTAGAAACACAACCTCTTGAGTGGCGGAAGGTAGGTTGACAGAAACATTTCTCATGTTGACCTAGTTGCCTCTACGCTGGGGGTTAGTTTGTCATAGGTAGAGCACTGAGGGATGTGGATTTTTTCACACTCCTAAACGCCATAGCTATGTCAGCCTAAATTTTACATGTAGACCACTCCTTACCACCACATCCTTTTGAGCACTGCAGGATGAGTAAACTGACATCTTCAGACTATAAGAATGATTCCCACTGTGGGTGACGATGAGGATATGTGGAATGAATAACAAGATCAGAGCAAGTATCTGCCTGGTAAAGTTCTAAAGAAAAGTCATTAGTTAGCTGAAACCAGTGGGAATTTTTGTCTGACTGTAGTCAACATGCGTGGGCTCAGAAACCCTGATCCTCAGGGGCATTGAGTGTCTCCTGGGAGGTACTGACCACCCTCCACTGCCTCTGAAGCCAATGGGAGTGGAGGGTGCTGAGCACCTTGCAGGATCAGGCCCTAAATTAATACAGAGTTAGACACAACTAAACTCCAGACTTAAAAAAATTAATTAATCAACATAGAAGGAGATAATGCAATAGCAAAGAAGTACAACATTGTTAATGTTTGCAGATACTTAATACTGTAGCTTCACGTTAACTCAGCAGTGCGAAAATTAATACAGTTGATGACAACCTGAATTTCACATAAAAGATGTGTCTAAAATGCAGCATTGTGTGATGTTTTGCTGTGTGGATCTGCTTCATGGTGAGAGATGTAGACAGGACCCTTGAATTTCTCAATTCCCCTTATCTCTACGTAGCTAGAAGTTTTAATAATCAGATTACACATTTTAATAGGCTTTTGCCAGCTTTATTCAAACACTGGACAAGAAAAAACCTCATGAAAAAATAGTATTAAAGTAATGTATCAGGGGTAGCCGTGTTAGTCTGGATCTGTAAAAAGCAACAGAGTCCTGTGACACCTTATAGACTAACAAATGTATTGGAGCATAAGCTTTCGTGGGTGAATACGTCCGACGAAGTGGGTATTCACCCACGAAAGCTTATGCTCCAATACATTTGTTAGTCTATAAGGTGCCACAGGACTCTTTGTTGCTTATTAAAGTAATGTAAGTAAATTCAATCCACACTTACATGGTTGTGACTAATTCAGCTGCCCATCTAATAACTGTTTGCATGGTTGCCAGTGAAAATCCCACTGCATGTAAGAAGAAGTCCCATTGCATGAGACAAAGAAAGAAAAGACCATAAGAAAACCATGGGAATTGACAGGGCATGGAAAAGCCCAGATGAGCAGCCGAGTAGAGTGATGTGCTCTAAGTGACTCTCTGAGACCCTTTGTTAACCTTCCACCACCAAACTAAAGGGATCATTGGGATGATTCCCTGCATATGATGGAGTGACCCCCTCTCTGGAGGCTGCTAAATCATCCCTCCAAGAGATGACTAATCCCTGATGATTGTACAAGCACTTTTGAATAATTCATTTTAAATACACTAGATTGCACTAAATGCCAGCTATTTTTGCCAGCAATGGATACCTCTGGATATTTCTACAAAGTGTATGCACGCGTGCACACACACCATTTCACATGACACAAGTAGGAAGAACATTTGCTTTGTTATCAAGAGGTTCAGTATTTTTTGTCAGAAAGTAAAAGTACTGCTACAGTAGCAAGTATGCCGAATATAGGTTGATTTGCCAAGGGGTGTTTCATTCATCCCTCCTTGGTTATTGCTATGAGAAAATGTTTAAATAGATAAACATCTGAATAGATTTCCCAGTCTTCCATCCCTCCTGTCTGCAAACACTTGCACTCCTGGTTACACAGAATTTTATTATGGGAAGGAACACTTTTGCGGTAGCCTCTTAAAATATTGAGACATCAGTGACTGAATGGACACTGTAGGCACTAATAAAAATCTCAAGTGGTTTTATGCTGCTTTTTACATTTTGATACTTTATACCACACCAAAATTAAATGCCATAAAAGTATCTTTCGTTGTTGTTGTTGACCATTAACATTTAACATCGTTATTGCTTTCTTTTTAGACTGTAAATCTTATAAAACCATGTTTGGTGCCAATGCAATAAAACCACCAATTTGTCATGTAATATAGTAATTTACAATGACAGCAGTGCGTGATTTGCTTGAAAATGGTTTCAATTTGAATATTGCAGCTTCTTAATTAAATATTCTTTCTATTTTCCCTGCATGAGTTGTGCATGCTTTACATAAAATAAATAAGGAACTATTTTTTTGAAGTTCTTTGTTATAAGTTCATCAGGACAGAGTCTATTAATGAAGGCAGGGGAAAGTTAAATAAACCTCTCCAGGGTATGACATGTATTACTAAGTAATTAATCTGAAACTAGAGTACTGTACTTCACAGTTAAATGAAAGGTATACTGTATATACAGTGCTCTCAAATGCTGCATCTCATTGTATGTAATTCCTGTTACTGCAGGAAATTGCAGTGCAACTGTTGCAGGAATATATTGTAGTGTTCTGCAGACCAGAAATGATTTACTTTGAAATGCTGCAAGGTAACAGGAAACTTTTGGATAACCAAATGCCAAAGTAAATTTCCTGAAACCCACATCTGCCAGAGCAGGGCCCTGCTGTGGGGCTGTTTAGATACCCGTTTAACTCTTCGCATTATTCCATCCTTTCCTCACAGTATTGGAATGTGCTAAACAATATGGTTTTTGAAGGGAAACTAGGGAGTAATTTATCTTCTTTATGTGTGCTAAGCAGAGCAGGAGGGAGAAGCAAGCGGGGATTCACAGCAAGCCATGAAGCAGTGATTAGTAACAGCTGACAATCTCAGACCAAGACTCTTTTTTTCTTTGGTTACTTCATTGTAATAGCAGAGTACAAAGGACTAACTGTCCCAGTGCCAAGAATCAGAGACCCAGGAACACAGAAAATAGCTGCTCAAAATGTTTGTTGTGAACAAAACACTGCTGCTACCTGCGCAGTGCAGTTCTAAAAAGCATTAAAGACAAGACTAGTATGTTCCCCTAGAAATGTGATTTTTCTGTTTAGGTTTAAAGCTTCCCATTCACTAGAACAGTGGCAAAAAATCAACCAGAGAACATTTGCTTAAGAAAAAGGATTGCCAGTTGATGATTTGCTTGGCTCTACTAATGTTAAATAAGCGTGATGTAACATGGTAAATTACTTCAGTTTAATTAGAAGTAAGTTCATAGTAGTAACTGGCAAGGCAAAGCACATTAACATAATCTGAAACCCACAAAGTTTGTAGTTATAAGACAAAAATAAATATCCCAGTATCTAAAGTATGAAAAATAACCAAATGAAAAATATTGCCTTCCATTTATTCTGTAAATCATTGCCAAAAATAACGCGTTTATATTCTGGAAAGATACTACTGTTCAAGAAGACGTAGGCAACTTGCTTTCCCAGCTGTGTTAAGAATATTCCACCTGTGTTCCACAGGCTCCACTGGCTTCTAAATGCAGTTCAAGGTATTGAATTTAATCTACTAAGACTTTGATCTGGATTCTGACAAATTAAGGCCCTGATCCTTCAAAGACATATGCATGAGCTTAACTTTAAGCATGCATGTAGTCCCACTGAATTTGGGTTTCAACAGGTGAACCTGAAAGTGTGAAGAAAAAACTTACTTTGCAAGGAAAATTAAACACTTATGATACAGCAATACATTCTGTACATATGAAGCATGACATTCTAGGAATAGACAGTGCATATGTTATCTGACTGGATAACTCATGATGAAAATCACAAAATCTGACCATACATTTTGAATACAATTGTGAGTTTAACGTATTCCTAAATTAATAGTACTTACTGTATGTCTATAGTATAAAAGTATATTTGCTTTTAGATCTTTATTTTGTGATACATATTAGCATACATTTATGTTAAATTACTTTAAAAATGAAACAAATTCAGTTCTTCTCAGAAAGGTGCTGGTTGAAAGGAAACTGAGATTCTCTTTCTAAAGAAAAGATATATATGGTGTACAGGCATACAAGATTTCCTATACTCTATCCTAATTTGCCTCAGCTGTGACCTGAGGGACCACTTTAGGGTTGAGAAGGTAGTTCAGTCTCTTGGTCAAGTCAGTCTTAGTCTTCTTTGCTGAATCTTCCAGTTGTAGTGATAGTTTCCTTGGTGAAGGTGCTTGTCCACTGGGAACTGGATTGACACCACTAAAACTCATTTTACATAGTTCACGGAACAGCCATAGATTGGATCTTTTGCTCAGTCACAAGTGACTTAATCAGGATTTGAACAAGTAGAGCAGGAAGGTTCTGTATCTCATCAAATGCAGAGCCATTTTTCCCTTTTAAGCTAATTAATGTCAATCATGAAATTGGTTCTGAGTTACACAAAGGACAATTTTAGCATCCAAAAAGTAGACACTCCACCCAGAAGCTAAGTAATTCTGGATCTTCTATATAGGGTCAGATTCTGATGTCACTTATCCTGCTGTAAATCGGGAATAAATCCACAAATGAGCTAACATGTGTTGGTGTAAAACTGATGTAACTGTGATTACAATTTGGCCATAGGATTTCGACTTCCAGAGTTTAATTCTTGACACAACTAATAAAGCTCTGAGATGTCACCTTTCTTCTGTAATTTAACAATATTAAGATGACCTGAAAAAAGAAGTATGCTGCTGAGAATTGTATATGTATTCTCCTATTACGTTTTCTCACAAGGATGTGTTTAATTATTGTGTAGTGAATCCCTAACCCATGTTTTCTTGTGAAAATGTCTTTATTAAATCCAACAGACTTGAGTCTTGGATTCTAGTAATTGCTACTCAGTGAGGAATCAAATATAATATAAAGATTTTTAATGGTGTAATTATAGTTTCTCATCAGTACAGGATTTGTTAATATGTGAACGTATGCTATACCATTCCTTGGGTTTTGTTAACCTGACCTCATGTTATGTTATGTAAATTCTTAGGGATATATTTGTCTCTTCTCTTTCATTCTGTCCTCAGGCTTAGGCTCTCACGAAGTCTTGTTGCCTCTCCCTCTCTATAACTTTAAAAATCCACCTCTTCCTCATCAGCCCCTCTTCTGAAACCCCAGTTTACGACCTGGTTCTCTCTCTCTTGGACATTTATAACTCTCTGACCTGGCTAGCTCTCTCCTCTTCAACATTCAGTAGTCAGAATAAAGTTCGTTTCGTACTGCTCTGAGCATGTCATCCTGCCCACCTCAAGTCTCTGCACTGACTTTCTGTGATTTTCTAAATTCTATACAAATTCCTTATCCTCATTTTAAGTCTAGGCACAGCTCAACATCTCATATGCTGCTTCTCCCCATGTTACCTCCTGTACTCTGCCCTCTCCTTATATCATGTTATTCCCTTTGTTTCCTCCTCCCATTCTCACTTTCAAATCTTTCTATCTTAAGAGGTGCAGCACAGAACTTGCAGCTCTTGAGGAGGGGAAGCTAAGGTGGGTTTATGCCCTAACCTTTGTGTCCTCTTGATCCTGGGCTACTCCGGAGGCTGGAGAGGCCCCTAGCATAACTTAGACAGATCTGGGGTCCTGAGTTACAGCAGTCTCCCTGCACTGTTCTATGGGCTGCAAGATGTAGCCCTATGTCGACGTGCCCTTCCCATCCTGGCACAGCCCTTACATCGGGGCTTGCAATGGGCACCTCAGGAGGCAGCCTTAATGGAGTCTTTTCATTGACTTCAGTGAGCTTTGGAACAGGTCAATAATGAAAAAGGGGAATATATCACATATTTACAATTGTTCTAGATGACATGATTGTTAAAATGACAGTGGCTGCTGCTGCCTTGTCTGCACTAGGATACATTATTGCCACCAGTTGAGCTACTCTAGTAGTAATAGTAGGCATCCTTTAGTCTCGAGAGACCATGGATATGTGGCCCCTGAGAGGAAAAGAATTTATTCAGATGGTCTTATGGCAACCATAGCTGTGGCTGAAGAGACCCACTTGAGAGAGACAATCTCTGCCGCGTCTGTCACATTTAAAGGTGGTGTTTTGACCCTTTGGGCTCTGCCTTCTGCAAGCTCTTTTCTCCTCTGCTAAGCTGGACAGCTTCCTCTTGTAACTCCAGAGACCTTTGTTAAGCTCTTGTTTCCAAAGGCTGCGGACCTGAGTGTGATCTTGCCAGTTATCCACATCCATATCCATTTCTTTGAGGTCTCACTTGCACACATCCTTGAAATGCAATTTTGGACGTCCTTTGGGTCTTTTTCCAGATGCCAGTTCGCTGTAGAGGATATCCTTTGGGATGCGCCCATCATTCATTTGGCACACATGCCCAAACCAGCGGGGGCATCTCTGTTTGAGGAGTGTTTGCATGCTGGATATACTGGCCCGCTTGAGCACCTCAGTGTTGGTGACTCTGTCCCTCCAGGAGATTCCAAAGATTCGATGAAGGAACACACATGAAAGCTGTTGAGCCTGTTTTCCTGATGAGAGTATACAGTCCATGACTTGCTCCCATACAAAAGTGTGCTGATAACATGCACGATACACACAGATCTTTGTGTGTTCTGTCAGTTGGTTGTTTGGCCATACCCTCTTGCTCAGTTTAGATATTGTTGTGGCAGCTTTTCTGATGTGGATGTTGAGTTCCATTTTAAGTGAGAGGTTGACTGTGATAGTGGACCCCAGGTACGTGAAGTTGTTCATCACTTCAAGTTCATAGGTGTTGATCCTGATGGAGGGTGGTTCTTCAATTCCTTAGCACATTATGTTTATAACCTTTTTTAGGGTTATGATAAGCCCGAAGTCTTGGCAGGCTTTGGAAAAACTGTCCATGAGGTTTTGGAGATGGGCTTCTGTGTGGGTTGTCACTGCTGCATCATCAGTGAAGAAGAGGTGTTGGATGAGGGCCTCCTGAGGCTACGTAAAGGTTTTTTTTTTTATCTCTGCATTTCTCTTGTAGTTGTCTCAGCAAGAAGATCATGTCGATGGTAGACCTTTTGGCTCTGAAGCTGCGCTGTGATTTAGGATAGATTCTGTCCGCAGGGGTCTGAAGTCTGTTCAGGATGACTCGGGCAAAGGCTTTTCCATGATACTAAGAAGGGAAATGCCATGATAGTTGTTACAATTGCTCCTGTCACCCTTGTTTTTATAGAGAGTGTCTCCCATTTCTTGTGGTACTTCATCTTCTTTCCAGCACAGGTAGAACACTCATGAAGGTGTTGCAGTAGGATAGGTTTTCTGCATTTTATGACCTTTGACGGTATGCAGTCTTTTCTTGGGGTTCTTTCCATTGGAGAGGCCATCTATGGCAAGGCTAAGCTCCTTGACTGTTGGTTCATCATCGAGTTGGTTCATAACAGGCAGGCTTTCGATGGTGCCGATGTCTGCGTCTGTAACAATATTTTCATGAGAGTAAAGCTCACAGTGTTCTACCCAGTGATCCGTCTGCTTGGTGCAGTCATTGATTGTTTCCCCTGTTGTTGATTTCGATGGGGCTGTCTTCTTTGAAGTTGATCCAAGGTTTTCTTGATCTCAGCATATATGTTTCTGATGTTGCCTGTATCAGTTGCTACTTGGATGCTATTGCATAAGTGCAGCCAATAGTCATTTGTGCAACGTCAAGCAGTTTGTTGTACCTTGGTTCTTGCCACTCTCAGTGGTTGTAAGGTTTTTTCATTTGGGTCTCTCTTGTAGTTGGTTTGGGCAGTGTGTTTGGCCTCTGACTGGTGTCATCTCACTCGAATATGTGTCAAACCAATCATTAGTATTTTTTTCCTTCTTCCCAAAGACTGACAGAGCTGCATCTTAGATTGTATTTTTTAGTTGCTCCCATTTCAGCTGGGCGCTTGTGGCACAATCACTGGAATCAAGGGCTTGTTGTAGTATGTTCTTATACTGCTGTGACTTTTCTTGGTCTGCTATGTTACTGATATTAATATGAGGACATCCTTTTGCTTTAGATCTGTGTATTTTCTTTGGTTTAAGTCTAACCTTGCTGCATACCAGAGAATGGTCTTTGTCGCAATCAGCATTTTGATAACTGTGGGTAATAAGGATGCTGTTAAGGTTGTTTTGGCTTGTGATGATAAGATCCAGTTGATGCCAGTGGCCAGATCTGGGATGTTTCCAAGACACTTTGTGTTTTGGCTTTGTCTGGAAGAATGAGTTTGTTACACAGAGGTCATAATAAGAACAAATTCTAGCAGTCTGATTACATTCATCTTACCAGTTCCATGTTGACCAAGACAGTTAGTCCATGCTTTATGATCAGCTCCCACCCTTGCATTGAAGTCCCCTAGCAGGAAAACATATTTATGTTTCGGAATCATGCTGATAGTGGTGTTCAACTGGTTGTAGAACTGGTCCTTGATGTCCGAAGACGAGGAGAGTGTTGGGGCATACACGCTCACAAGGTTGACTGGGCCCTCAGATGTGAACAAGCATAGTGCCAAAATTCTCTCTGATCCATTTGTAGGTGACTCAGTCATCCCCAGAAGTGAGTTCTTGATGGCAAATCTGACTCCATGCTCTCGTGTTTTTTCAGCAATTTTCTCCTGCCAGAAAAATGTGTAGTCTTTCTCCCTGAGAGATCCAACTGATACTAGCCACATTTCTTGGAGGGATGCGATATCCACATTGAGTCATTTCAGCTTATCATTGATCACGGCAGTTTTGTGTGCATCATGATTTGTTGGAGGTCCTCAAATAATCCGGTTGTCCTGGTAAGAATGTTCCAGCACCCTATCTTTAAGGGTGTTACTTTTCTTTTGCTTCATTTGCCTGATGCATTGGTTAAAGTCCACTTGTCAAGTTATAAAACTCTAAGCTTCAAGCTGCCCTAGTCCTCAGTGAAATGGTGTGAAATTTGAAGAAAAAAAATGTACTGTAGAGAAGACTTATGTACTTTAAAGTTTATTACCAAAGACAGTCGGATAACAAAACACTAGTTCAGATCCCTGAGTGGCTGTTCTTAGTAGTAAATAACCAAGATGTCCTGCACCTAACTCATTTTTTCTTTTTCCCTTCCCCCGCCAGCCCACATAAATAAATTACAAATACAACCCCACTGCATTTTCAACTGATAATGATCAAATGGGATTTAGAAGAAAATTGTTTCTTATTTCAGTGGTTAGGATCGTCTGACAATGTGCCACAGTAATACTAAGGTGTCACGTTGTTTTAGCTGCAATTAACTCATTACTTTTCTAACAGCACCTATATTTCAGTTATTTTGTAACTCAGTAATGTTGTTTATACTGTTAGCAGAACTCATTACAAAAGTGCACGCTTGACATTTCTGTGAATGGGCTTTTGTTTTCATTTTTCCCTATTCTTTGTTCTAGTGACCCTTGAACTTCATGTCACTAATGCAGTCAAAGCCTTACATGATCAAAGACCTACATTTTTGCTTTATCTTTCTGCACTTGCTTGTAGGAGGCAATGGAAAGAAATGAGATTTCCTCCAGAATGCATGACAGTAGCATTCAGTGCTTTTTAATGGTATTATTCAGCTCCTTTCCAGGTCCTGATGTTGCTAAATGGGGCTGAAAAATATGTTTTGGCTTACACAGTTCATGTGGTACACAGTTGCCATGTGTGCAGGACCCAGTTAAGGCCAGAGTAAAGGATCAGAAGTTCTAGGAGGTCTGAGGTCCTCCCAAAAGGTTGGTGATTTTTGAGGAAAACAGATGAAAGAGAAGATATCTTTAGAACAATATTATTATTAGATTCTGAAGTTATGCAGAGCAGATAGGAAGGCTTTTCACATATTTCAAGATATTGAACATTAAAAAGCAATATTTATACATCCTATCTTGATTTTGAGGACCTGATTCTCTCCCAAAATCCCCCCCCCCACTTTGCATTACTTGAACAGTGCAAAGGGGCAGATATTAGCTACATTTAGCCAGTTTAGACTTCTCCAAATCAGTTGTTTTGAGTGATTTAAGGGTTAAACTCACTGCAGTTGTGAATATGAAATAAAGTAGACTACTGGAGTAAGAACATTTTGTTAATAAAAGGCCATTCATTAAGTGAACTTTTGACCGAAACCTACTTTATTCTAGCTCTGAAAAGAGTCTCTTTTCATTGGAGAATCCCTGATACTATCAAAATATTTGCATGTACACCAGGAGTGGGTGGGTGAAATGGCCTTAATAATGTAATTATTGAATTTTGCTTTATTAATTGTGGTGTTTCGATAGGGGAAAGATAAGTATTGGTGCCCAATGTGATGGCGTCACAGCCTTTTTTTAAACTACCACCAGTGAAAAGTGGTGATATTGGATAACCAACTATTACCTCCCACTCTGCAGAAATCTGAGCACTGATTAAGTGTGACCACAATTGTCTGTGGGATTACTATAAGATAGGGCCCTGAACCTGCAAACATTTACTCATATGCTTCAAGTTAACTTGCCTGTAGGGCCTGGTCTACACTGGAGGTGGGGGGTGGAATCGATCTAAGTTATGCAACTTCAGCTACGTGAAGTCGACGTACTTAGATCTACTTACCGCGGTGTCTTCACTACGGTGAGTCAACATCTGCCACTCCCTCCCTCGCTGAGCTGGAGTACAGGAGTCGACGGGAGAGTGCTCAGGGATTGATTTATCGTGTCTAGTCTAGATGCGATAAATTGATCCCCGCTGGATTGATCGCTGCCCGCCCATCCGGCCGGTAGTGAAGACATACCCTAAGTGTTTTCAGGATCATGGCCTGGGATATTCCATAAAATTAAAAAAAAATACAAACATATATAGTACAGTATAATCACACACCCTGTTTCATATATCAATGAGAACAGACCTGTGAAATACTCTTTACTGTTGCTGAATTCAAGTGTCCAAAAAAAATCACTGGAACATTTTTTTTCCAGATAATTAGCATTTAGTTTGGTGACTCTTTAAGTATTTCTTTAACCAGTGATCCTCCTAGAGGCTCATGTATGTGGCTTTTTCATGTACCATATGCAGCTCTTGTCAAATCCACATTTATTTGGTCTTCTTTCACTCTGCTTGATCTCAAGCAGAATAAGAAACATACTGAGCCTCTTCCTGCACTCAGTCACAACCATTAAGCTGAAGAATAACTCTACTGAAGTAAGAAGCAACAGAGGGTCCTGTGGCACCTTTAAGACTAACAGAAGTATTGGACTTTAAGACTGTCTTGCGTCTGATGAAGTGGGCATTCACCCACGAAAGCTTATGCTCCAATACTTCTGTTAGTCTTAAAGGTGCCACAGGACTCTCTGTTGCTTTTTACAGATTCAGACTAACACGGCTACCCCTCTGATACTCTACTGAAGTAAATGGGGTAATGGTGGTGCAAAACTGGCATTCTTTTTCTTCTAGCATTTGCAATGCTTGCCAAGTCACCCGATAGCACCTTCATCAGCAGAATGAAGGGCCCTAAGGCCACCATGAAATCTAGTCAGTTGACACTCGTCGACAACATGCACCATTGATTAATGGAGCCTGCATTGACAAAGCGGGTTGTTGCACAGACCATATACATAGAGGTTAGCAGTGCATATTCCTTGGCCAGTTCGGAACTTGTTCAGCAGAGTCCAAAGGTGACGTGGCAGGTCAAATCCTGGCAGTCAAATGGTTGGATCAGCAACAAGGAAACATTCCAAAGGTCTTTAGCCAACCACTCATCATGCCATAGGGATGCTGCTGACAGATTCAGGTTTGGCAGTTGAGACCACAATGAACACCTCAATGCAAGTCATGCTTGGGGGTGACTGAAAATGTCCATGTACAGTGAGAGACCTGGATTGGCACTTCACTTTTCTACCAGTCTGGCTGTAGACACACTGTGATGAATGTGTGGAGGAGCTTTGTCGCTCAGAATTGGTAGCCATGGGATAGGAGTGGGGCGTGGGTGCCTTCGATAACATGCATGATCGAGTTCAATTCAACATCTACCAATTTAGTGTAAGGCGAATGATGCCACACAGGGGCACAGTTTTTCGCTGAGGAATAGCACAGTGCTAGAGCTGCTGTGCGAAGTGTCTATGTGCTTGCACCCCATGTTGAACTGGCTAATTTGCTGATTAGATTATTCCTGGTCCTGACTTTGGTAACAGTCTTTTTTAGATGATAGTGGAAAGTCAAAGAGCAGTCCAGTGTGACACCAAGGTAGACCGGTTTTGCCTCGTGTTTCAGTCCTTTTCTGTTGAGGAAGATGTCTAACTCATGCTTGTACTGTGGAGGTAGAAGATGCCTGAAACTGTCTTGGTTACACTTGGTTGAAAGCGCCAACTGCTACACTAGGCTGCCATCTTGGTCAGGTCGGCATCCAAGATGTTCTCCAATGTGGTGAAAGAGCGCCACTGGATATTGCAGCAGATGTCATCTGCATAGATAAACTTGCATGACTGAGTCAGTGGCAGGTCATTTGTGTACAGATTGAACAGATGGGCACAAGCACAGAGCCTTGGGGTAAAGAATTGGATTGTGTTCTCCATGCACTTTTTCTATCACCCATATGTACATGAAAATGCCTGTCATGAAGTAGAAGTTCAACTATGTCCATCACCTATGCTGGGAGAGCTCTTGACATTTTTACCAGAAGACCAGTGTGCCATACTGTATCATAGGTCGCTGTCAGATCCAAGAAAACAGCTCCTGTCTTCAAGTTCTGTTGAAACCCATTTTCTATATATGTAGTGAGGGCTAGGACTTGTCTTGGTCACATACACTTTGACCCTTCTGGAAGCCAGCTTGATTGACACCGAGAATTGTCCCCACCTCTGGAGATATAAGGACATTAAAGACGACAGATAGCAGAGAGATTGGTCGGTAGCTTGCCGCATTGTGTGGGTACTCGCCGAGATTTAGAAGAGCGATCACTTTTGACATCCTCCAGATGCTTGGAAGCATGGGCAGCGGGAATAAGAGGCCAGGAGAGGCTAAGGCTCCCCAAACAGCTGGCCCGCCACCTTTGGAATGCACTGCTGGTGAAAGGAAGCTCTGGCTGTGGTCCTGCCTGGGCTCCGCCCCGAGGCCCTGCTCCCACTTGTCCTCTTTCCACCGAGACCCTGACCTCTCTTTGCCTCTTCCCATCCTCACTCCACCCACATGGGAGCCTCATAGGAGGGGGTGAAGAGGTGCATGTGAGTGGTGAGCGGCTGGCCGGCTGGCAGGCAGGCAGGAGCTTGGAGGAGGGGGCAAAGAGGCACACGATGAGTGGCTGGTTGACAAGTGGGGGGCCCTGAGGGAGGGGGTGAAGAGGCATGAGCAGTGGGCCAGGGGGCCTCAGGGGTAGGGGCCAAACAGGGCTGGGGATGGAGCATGGGCGCAGCTTCGGAGAGAGGAGGCAGAGCATGGGCGGGGCCATGGTTCAGGAACATGCAGCCTCCCCAAATGGAGGCGTCACGCACCGCCCATACTTGGCAGGCTACCTGCATTAACAACCTGTGTCAGGAATTTGGCTAACCATTGATGGGCGTTGGTGCCAAGATGTTTCAGAAACTCTGGCAAAATATTGTCATATCTCTCCACCGTTCTGAGGTTTGATGTTCCTCAGTAGAAATCTGACACAGAATTCTAGCCATAGCTAAAGTTATGACCTATCCTAGTCCTCCCTGTCCATTTTGGAAGTCTTTCGCTAGTGATGGCCCTGCCATTCAAATCCCAAATGCTGCTGGCCCTAGAGTACATTTCAAATCCCATCAAATCTCATCCCTCCTTCTTCTTCTTCTTCTTCTTTTTTTTTTTTTTTTTGAAGTTCAGGTGTCCCTGACCTGATCATCTCCTTTTCTCCTTCCTTTCTTCTCCACTCAACACCAGGACACAATGATTTCTGTAATATGGCTTTGGTATATACCTTTTCTACCTTCATCAATTTCCCCCCCTAAACATATTCAAGAAATTGCACATAAGCAAATAAATTTCCAGCACTTCTTTCAATCTGCCTATAATTCTGTTGTATTTTAAGTCAGTGCTTTGGAAGTATATGGCCACTGAGTGATGGGACAGCCCTCCATTCATGCCCGCTTGCTTTGACTGAGATCTTGGGCTGTTTGTTAATTTCCAAATATTTCAGTACTAGTGCTTCTTGGACTCCTTTTTTAATTCCCCAAAGCTTTTATCTTGCCATTTTCTACCATTGTCAAGCAGCATTCTGAGTGAAACACTTGTGACAAATTAAGGTCATCTTGGGATTTTCATTACATCATTATTAAAGTTCAGCACCCCCACACCATGCACAGTACTGCACAAGTCAAGAGGTGCATTGTAGGATTTTGGGGTTTTTGCCTGTCTCTGAAACATCAAATCATTGCTGGAGACAGGTTACCAGACTTGATGCAACTATTGGTCTAAACTGGTATTGCAAACCCCGTGTTCTTGTGTAATTTTGCCCATGGAGTTTAATCCTTCTGACTTCTGTTTCCATGGAAATGAGATCCAAAAGGTTGCTTATACCCAGCAGGCAGTCAGAGTGTAAGAAGTCTTGTTGGTAGATTTCAGCTGCTGACTGTCAACGCAAAGCTGCTATAGAAGTGCTAGTTTGCAAAGAAATTGCTACAGAGCATGGACCCAGTCCTAGCAACCTTTCTTCACATGCGTTGTTCTTATTGCCACAAATAGTCCCATTTAAAAAAGATTGGGAGTGGGTCCTTTACAAACAAAAAGATTTGTATTGCCAGATTTTTACCTGGCTTCAATTTTGTGCAAATGCAGGCATTTCTGTGTGTGCACAAACAAGCATTTGGACGGTCAGATCAAGTAGTACAATTGTCCAGTTATGCAAACTGCATGAGTAAATGCTTGTGCACATACAGAAATGTATATGCCCCTAAAATGTACAAGTGCACAAAACAGAAGCTGCCTGACAGTTTGGTTTCTACAACTGTGGAATACTTGGGAATATATTCATATTGTAGCGGTGGGGTAGGCGGAAGTTAAAAGTATATTAAATACCCTATGTTTTTGTTTTCTTAAAACACATTTTAAAATACTTTGTTGTATATTAATTAATTTACAGTGTGTTAAAAATGAATACACTCTAAGTTGGACATTTTTTGTGGATACTGACATCTAGTGTGGCTGAATAGTCTGTAGGCTTGGGTGTCTGCTATAGTCTCAGACCTTATGTCATTGATTACTTGTGGTGTCAGTGGGCTGATTAAGCTTACTTTATAAAGTAGGCAGACAACACAAAACACATTGGGAGACCCAAAGGAAGGGTTAGTTATAGGGTCAGAGCCTGCTCTTAGAGCTGGGTTAAAAACCCAGCAGAAAGCCTATGAGTTTCAGGCCCTAAGACACCACTATAAATCTGGAGTAGCTCTGGTAAAGGCATTAACTAAAATCAGAATTTGACTCATAAAGGGATTTTTTTTCTGCTTTCACTCCCTTCTTAGCTATAGTGGGTCACAAGATTAGCATTAATGGGCTTTGTGGAAGGATGTTAAAGAAGATTGGAAGAGCACCAGGGATGGCATGCTAAAATACCAAAGATAAGAATGAAACAACGAAACAGTGAGAAGTGAGGCAGGATTCACTAGTGGAATGATTGTAATTGGGACTTCTGAGGCAGCAGTTTGGCAGCTGGGGTTGCTGATGAATGAGAGTAGAGATGTAGGCAGAGGTAGAGTTTTGAAGGGCTTTGTAGGAGAGAAAATTATGTTTTGTATTCTCTGATTCTGAATGCAAGAAATCAAATGATTTGAATAATCATATAAGTGTCTAGATTAGCACCAAGATTCAGATGTCCAGAATACTTTCCAACCTGACGTTGATAGGGGTACATATTGTTGTGTAGAATCTCCCCCACCCTGGAAATTCTCAGCTGGCTGATCAAGCCAACTTTCTACATGAGCAGCACAGTACAAAGGGTTTTCGCTGGGGTCAGAATCTGACCCAATATTTTAAATTCTAAAACCTATGACATTCCAGAAGGCTGTAAATTATGGGATTTTTGTCTTTCCTCTTCCTAGATGGGACCAGTATGTAGATCATAAAACCATATTAATTTCAAAGAGATAATTCATTTCAGTAGAACTTGCAAACATTCCACATGCTGAAGCAAAATAAACAGCTCTTATATTATTCTGCTAAGTAAACAATTGGATTTCTCTCCCAAGTATTCTATTTCTCAGTTGACTCTGCACTTAGATATTAGAGTTTTTTTAGAGCCTACAAAAGAAATATGTGAGAAGTCTGTGAAACATATATCACTCTTATGACCTACTGTATAGGGCAAAATATTACCCAGGTGTTTCTCAGTTTTCATATATGTACTGTATGAGCTGGAGCAGGAATGTTAGCTTCTCTTAACCCGAGACATAGAAGGCCAGGACAGACTGGTGCTCCAATATTTTTAGCTTCCATCTCTGCTCTCAATACCCAAACTGTTGCATGTGTAGTATACAGAGCCAATGGTCTCTTCCACAAACATGCATGGAAAGAGCTTTATTGCAGTGCAATGCCTCCTTCCTTCATGTAAGAGGAGGAATGTTGGCTGCATGGCCCTGGATCTCCCTCCCTGAAACCCTGTGGATGCCATTCCACTGATGCTCCTGGAACTGGATGTTTATGGAGTTTTGGAGCAGGCACTATTCTCTGTTCAATCCGTGGATTTATATATGGAAATCAAGGAGGGAGTTAAAATCTGTTTTAAAGCATTATTATTTCTGCCTCCTCTAGCACTCAAGGATGTTACCGCTTAGGAGGGGGGAAATCTGTTCCTTTACGTTGTCTACTAATACTCATGTCCATGTGTTAGAAAAGGATATTTATGACTGTCAGAATTATAAAAATTTACTAAAGGACTGTCACAGGGCACCTCCTTCACTACCTGGTGAACCACACTTCCTGGCCAGTTCAGGTAGTTTCACAGTTACAAACACACACTGGGTTTTTTTTCTTACATAGTAACGCAGTGCAATGCAGATTTACAGCAAGGGTAGGCTTCCCTGCAGCCCTAACGCCTCAGTCCTGGCTCACTCTCTGAGCCTCCTTCTGAGCTACCCCTTGCTTCCTGTTTCATCCATTTATATTCTCCCAATTACCTTGGTAGCTCAGTGATTGCCACCCAAGTGCTCTCAATCCCCCAACAGAAAGCCTGTAATTAATTCCAGCTGGGCCTGCAGCCTTCTTCAGACTTCAGCAATGTCTGTGTCAGGGTGCTGCTGATAGTGCCCTGTTACACACCTCCCCTTATTTCACCTGAGGCCTTTTCTTGCCTCTGAAAGAGGTCCTCTTTGCTGCCCATGCATTATCCTCTTTTTGGGGTTGGGATTCTACTGGGGATGTCAGTGCCCTTTGGGGATAGCCCTTCATGGACTACCAGTGAGGGTCTCCTGCCTTCCATCCACAAAAAATACACTTTGACAATGGAGGTTATCCCTACAGCTCTGCCTCAGCCCATAGGTCATCGCACCAGTCACATCCCACAAGCCTTTGCTCCAGTTTACTTGGCTCTGGGCTTATATCTATCCACATGAATTGTCCCTCTAGGGCCATCATTTTGGGATCCCTCTCTTCCCCTGCCTTATCTTTCCCCTGGTTTGGGACTGCCAGGGTAGGTTGGCCCACCAAGGCTTCCTTGTCAGGAACCCAACCCCCCTCAATTCAGCTTGTTCTTCTGGGGGGGGGGGGGGGGGAGGGTGTCAGCTAAGCCTCCACCCTCTTTGGCCTCTAGGTGTCACTGCTTTGTCACCCTGGCTTCACTGTCCTCTCACATTTCTCCTCCCACCAAGTCCTCCAGTGTATCATCTCTTTCTGAGCCTGTTTTCTTATGTCTAGGGTTATCACACACTGGACCTGGAGGACTCCTGGAGGGTGTACACTCATGAGCTTCTCATGCTGACCCACCAGTTGGGTCCCTTCTCCCACTTTCTACCCTTTCTATATAAGAGGAATGGGGTCCAGTCAGTTCCTAGCATTACTGTGTAAGGCAATGACTTTACTATTCCTACTCACTGCCATCTAAACTTCCCTGATACTTCCAAGGGGATAAAGGCCATGGGATAAATGCTCTTTTCCCCATGTATACAATAGATCATTATCATTGCCCCCTCCTATCGCCACTGCAGTCTTACCAGGGCACTCCATACAAGGGAACATGCTGCCGCTGAATCCACAACACCCCTTGTCGTTGTTCTGCCTACTTTGATAGAAATCGTTCTTACCCCATGTCCCCTTTTTACACCTGTCCACTCTCAGAACCTATAGTCCATGTAGGGACAGTCACTCTTTATGTGTCCTTTGCCCCCACACTGGTAGCAGACTACTGCGCGGGCATCTGAGGCACCATTGCTTGCTCCCCATGTTCCTTTCTTGTGCTTCGCTGTATGAGATTCTTCTGCCTTCTTTTCCCCACCTTTGGTCATTGGGATACACAGCTCTTTTTGCGGAAAATCCACTTCCACATACTTGTGGTGGGGTGGCTTCCCTGCAGCCCTCACACTAGTGCAGCCCGGCACCCAATAAGACAAGGGCTTATTGGGAGCCAATCAGGGCCCAGATTGGAGACAGCCAATCAGGGCCAGGCTCAGCCCTATAAAAAGGCTGCTCTGAGAGAGGAGAGGCAGTCTGTCCCAGACCTTCAGGGAGGAAGGTCTGTCTCCTGAGCAGGAGACCAGCGGCCAGGACAGCGCAGTGCTGGGCAGGCTCAGGGAAGCAGAGTGGAGCTTCAGCCTGCTACCTGCCAGACTGCCGGCCCTGAGTGGAAGGGCCTAGAGGGTGCAATGGGGTCAGAGGGGAAGTGACCTAGGGAAGGCTGAAGGCAAGGGGAGAGAAGGAGGGCCGAGAGGCTGCCGTTAGAGGGTCCCTGGGTCAGGACCCAGAGTAGCGGGCGGGCCTGGGTCTCCCCCCTTTCCCCCTTGTGCTGCACAAAACTTATCAAAACTAAATTAATACATATGATGCGTGTCTGATGGCTCCTTTCTAGAATAATGTCCTTAGACAAATGGAATTAGTAAAAGAAACCAATTTGGACAGAGATGCAGCAGACCTGGTACTAAGATACACCAGGACAAATTCTCGGTCATAAATAGGTATAACTCCATTGATGTCCATGGAGTTTTGTTTGCTTACACGAGCATAGAAAATAGCCCATCAACTCTAGGTAATTTGAGTAAATACGAAATGAGATAGCTCCTGAGCACAGAACTAGCAGCCTTAAAAATTATACCAATAAACTGCAAAACCAAAACCACACCACATACTGATATATGAATTGTTGTCTACTGTACAGAGTGAAATGCGAATGCTCCCCTTTTTTTACTTGAAGAATATGAACATATATGAGCTTATGTGCCAAACCATTTGAGAGCATTCTACCTGTTTGCTCATCACATTTGTTCAGGTAGTCAATTAGTTTTGGAATTTGGGTACAGCTAACAGCAATCATGATGATTATGTATGCTTGGGTAACCTTTCCATACCCAATCTTCTACACTGTATTGTTACATAAGTATCTTTGGGTTAAGAGAATTCGACAGCATTTGGAGAGACATTTTGTTCTTGTGGAGAGGGCAGTGGGACTGGGAGTCAGGAGATTTGGTTCTATTTTCAGTTTTGTCATTGACCTGCTGTGTAATGTCAGGCAGTCTTTTCACCTCTCTGTATGTCTGTTACCACTCCATCTTTGTTTGTCTTATTTATTTAGATGGTAAGTTCTTTGGGGCAGGACTGTCCTTCAGTACTTGTTTGTGCAATGCCTAGCACAGTGAGGCCCAGGTTTTGGTTGGGGCCCCTAAACTCTACTCTAACACACACAATAAATAATACTAAGTGTTAATGAAAGATTGCGAAGAGTTAGGCATGCTTTTTAAATCTACAAGTGCCATTCCTTCTTTAGATAGCCATATTGCTATTGCATGTCTTCTTGTATCTGGACACTAGGGTGACCAGATAGCAAGTGTGAAAAACTGGGACAGGGAGTCGGGGATAATAGGCGCCTACATAAGACAAAGCCCTGAATATCAGACTGTCTCTATAAAATCGGGAGATCTGGTCACCTTACTGGGCCCACTCATTGCCACCCATGTGTCCAGGATAGGATACTTCAACATGGGAGGAAAGGGAAATCTATGAAGAAGATGCTTGGAAGCCCATTGTAGCAGAGGACCAGTTCCCAAAATACAACCTGTGATCTTGCCTTGAAGTTACCAAACAGCCAAAGAGTCGTAACCTGATTTGTCTTGATTGCTTCTTGTTAGCTGTTCTTTCACAGTTGGAGAAAGGAAAAACAAAGTTTGTACATGTTCATTCTGTCTAATTCTTTCCTCATGCTGTGATTTTGTGGGGCAAATAGAAGAGAGGTCAAGCTACACTTAAAGTGTCTTGTGAGGGTGAGGAACGGAAGGACACTTTTCTGACCATCACAATCCACAATTTGGAAATGCTTGTTAGCAGAGCCTTTATATGTAATTATAGGAAACTGTATGTGGCTCATTAAGGGCAAATGACTGCAGTAGTGTTGACATCCTGGGTTTTCTTAGAAGTACATGTTCAGTTCAATCGCAAGTATGTTTGTACAATGCTGTACACACTGTTGTGATCATGAAATAATTGCGTCATCCGGTGTTAGTAACCTTCCCCCTATGTTTGCTGAGCCTACCAGTTTTGTAGTGTTGCAGCAGACAGGGACATTAATTTTGATTCCTGATTCCATTTTCTAGAATCTTCAAGATTAAGGCCTACAATACCGTAAAAGCCTGATCAAAAGCTCACTGATGTCAATGGTAGTCTTTCCACTGACCTCCGTAGGATTTGGAGCAAGTCCAAAGTGTGTAGACCTGTAGAACTTTTGCAGAATCTAGAATTGTTACCTTTAGAAAAAAAACTTTTTTTTTTCTTAGTGCTTTTTTAGTATTTTATCATCACTTTTGATAATCCCTAAATAAATTGAGAGAGCTGCACAGATTTGTCACTGGGTGGCCAGGGGTGGCTCTAGGCACCAGCAAAGCAAGCAGGTGCTTGGGGCAGCCCATTTGCAGGGGCAGCAGCCGGCAGGGATCCAACATGGGAGCTGAGAACCAACAGGGGGCCATGGGAGCTGTAGTTCCTTGGTTAGCTCCCTGCCTATAGAGCCAGCCCTGGAGCAGGGAAAGAACTACATTTCCCAGCATTCCCTTGGCCACTATCAACAGGAAAGGGAGGGGGAGGAAGTATGTAGCTGAAACCTCATGCTGCAGCTTGCTGTGAATGGAGAGCTCACTGCTAGAAGTGGTGGTCCTGTGAATGGGGAACAAGTGTGCCCAAGGAGTAGAAGGCTTTGCCCCAGAGATCCCCTTCAGAAGACATCCCCAGCCTGGATTAGGGATACTGCTGTGACCTCACCTTGCAGCCCCCCAAAGAAAGAATTGGGTGGACTAAAGGGACAGTGCACCTCTCTATCTGAAGCCTAGCAAGGGAGGTACGTGGATCCCACTAGAATTTAAAATGAAAAGTAAGGGAGGGGAGGCTCTGCTAGAGGACTTGGGCAGCTTTAGATACAGTACCAGGCTCATAGGAGGATTTCCACTTCTGAGCCATGGAAGCAGAAATTGACTTTTCCTTTCCAGATTTAGCTAATATTCAGAAAGGGAATCTAGCACCTGCCTTCCAGATTTGAACACCCTCAAAATTCAGGCATGCTCAAGCTCAATTTGGGCAGCTGTTACTTCATTTCTCCTAAATCAAATATACTGATCCACTGTAACTTGCTGTAGAAAAAGTAGGATAAAATTGAGCAAGAAATGCTTCCCAGTGGTTATTAGGACTCGAATTAATTTTTTTAAATTTTTTTTTAGTTTTACTTGTTTAAAAGGAAGACAGTGATATTGCATTGGCAAATTTCCCCATAGAAACAGAGTGGAACAAAAAAATAATAAATGCACCTCAACTTTTCCTCATTTATGGAGGACAGTTTTATAATATGCATCCAGATATCCTCCAATCACACAAGCTGAAAATTGTTCCACTTTACTAGAGTTCTGTAACCATATGGGAACCAAACCTGTCTGTGTTCTGTGCACATCCAAAATTCCTGCTGAATGACCCACCCTGGGAGTGAGTTACCAGTCACCCAGGGCTGGGGTGGAAGGAGGGTGCAGTTGGCGGGGGAGAGCCCAGGGCTGGGGTGGCAGAGGGTGTGGGTGGAGGGGGGACAGCCCAGGGCTGGGGCAGCAGGGTGTGTGTGGGTGGGGGAGGCACAGGTGGGGGGGAAAGGGAGGAGCCCAGAGCTGGGGCAGCAGGGGGTGCAGGTGTGGGGGGGGAGAGCCCAGGGCTGGGGCAGCAGGGGCGTGCGGGTGGGGGGGGGGGAGCTCAGAGCTGGGCAGCAGGAGGTGCAGGTTGGGGGGGAGCTCAGGGCTGGGGTGGGGGGCAGCCAAACATTTTTTTGCTTGGGGCAGCAAAAAACCTAGAGCCGGCCCTGTGGGTGGCAATGGCCCTTTGGCCCTGCTCCTCACCTGTGACTGGTCAACTGACCCCCAGGTGAGCTTTAAAAGAGAGCACCTGGGCTTAGAGAGAGCGAGACCTGATGAGGGGGAGCCTGAGAGACAGTCAAGAAAGGGGTGCAGAGAGCAGACATGGCCTTCACTGCCTGCTCTTTGGGAATAGGGAGTCTTGAAGAGCCGCAGGACTGTCAGAGTCTCTTGGGAGGGAAGGCTGGGAAGCAGAAGCAGCCGATCTGTTTAAGGACTTAACAAGGCAGAAGGAATCTGAGAACTAAAGAGGGAAACACTCTTGGGAGATGTAGCCCAGAGTGAGCTGAGAAACTGTGTTTTTGGTGATTTGATCTAAGTTTGGACATAAAACCATCTGGACAGAGACTGTGGGCATGGCAGTGAGCAGGGGAAAAGGCCTGTCTTGTTACAATGATTTAGTCACAAAAAACACTTTTAAAAATCAACGATCTCTGTGTAACTAAATCCCAAACTACTACCCCCCCCCCCCCCCAAAAAAGGCGTTCCAGAGGCTCCACCAGTTTGGGATATGATTAGATCTGTGCAAAAGATTGCAACGAAATTTTCACAAAACTCCCTGGATTTCAAATTTTGTCTCAAACTCTGCATAGAGACTATGTTCTTAAAAAGACCGCTCATGAGTAATTTGGGTGAATTTTTGCTCAGAAATGTGTGGCTTGGACGTGAAACCATACCTCACAATGACACGATTGCACATTGAATAATTGTCTCCCTGTTTGAAATACTCAGACAAATCTTGCAGGGCAAAGTTTAAAGCTTTATATTTCAATGTATGCATTTTAATTGCATGGTGATCCTGATGTAACGTCTCAAAAATGTTGGTACATAATCTTCATAAAAAGTAATGAAAGCCTAATGACCCTTGCAAAGTATATGGTCAATAAAATTGCTTCTAATAAATCCATATATGCTTATTTCTGTTAAATATTATAATAGCCAAAGAAAAGGAGGCCCTGAACTGTTTCTTTTGGAAAAAGACCAAAATAGTCTAGGGATGTGAATGTACAGCCAATATGTTGTCTTCAACCTTTGACGTTTATTCTCCTATGAATTTATGTGATTAACTTTCAGAATTATGTAGATGTATTGACGGAAGATTAGAACTCTTCACTTTCTGAATTCATCTAGTAGCTGTGTAATAGCCAGCAACTATTGTGTAGTTATGACTCAGTTGTACACTCTTGTAACTTCTTCCACACCACAGTAATCCTCAACAAAATTAAACAGCCCCAATCTATTCTAGAGTGTATATGGGCAAATAGGTCACCACATACACCTTCTGGGATTGTCCACACATCCAAATGTTTTGGTCACACAGAGATAAAAGCTTGCAGAAACCCAGAACATTAAGTTCTGTGAGACTCTCTCCCAAATCTACAAAGAACAAAGGTATACATTCAAAATATTAACAATAACAGCTTGGATTATATGGTACCAAGACTGGTTTGAGAAGCATTAGGCTTTTAGCTAGTGAGTTACTTATAATATACAAAATCTGAATTTAATTAAAAATTACATCATACTATCTCTAGAAAGATGATAATCTGTCATTTATAAATTAAATTCTTACTGCAGACTTACCTGAGTATAACTCTGCACCAAACCCCCATGTGTATATGTTTATAAAACCTCTATGCCAACAATTGGCAGAACTATCAGTTTAGATAATGTAGCACCAAATATCTATGTTTATAGTTATTTGTAACAATAGAGCACCAAGTAGTATCACTGCGAAAGTTTAAATCAGTGGTTCTCAACCTAGGGGCTGCAGTCAGCTGCGGCCTATTTGACATTGTCAGAGCCATATAGGTACTATATATATCGTGTGGATGAATATTGTCTCCTGGGCATTATTTCAAAAAAATTAAAGGAGGGCAAAGTTGTGTCTGCATACCTACTTCTACCTCCCCGCTGAGGCTGTGGCTCATTGTAGGGAGTTAGCAGGCCATTCCCATCCGGGAGGGTGTCTCATTGATGGCCGTTCCATGGCAGAGTTTGGGGCCTGGGTCACTCTGTGCTCAGCTCCAGCCCAGGCCACCGCTGCTGCTGCTTCCTGTCTGGCTAATGGGGACAGTGGGGTGATAGTGACATCATGGAGATTTGGCCTCTGGTCCAGCCTGTCCCACAGCAGCTCTCACGGGCCCGGGGGGGAGACATCGCAGTGCCGGCTGGCGAGGAGCTATGCAAAGTCAGGAAAGGGGGTCACTCCCCCTTTGCCCCATAGCAAAAAACACCCATAATTCTCTAGCACTTGTGAAGGTGGAGTCTTTGCTCATTTGCTTTCAGAAAAGTTTGTCCTCATGGTAAAAAGTTTAACAACCACTAGAGCAGAAGATTGTTGTACTCAGTGTATGGACAGTGTGACCAGCCGTCCTGTTTTCATAGGGACAATCCCGTATTTAAGCCATCCTGAAGGTGTCCCAACTTTTTCTTTAAAACGGGTAAATTGTCCTATATTTTCTGTCTCCCCCTCATCAGTACTGGCAGGTCCTGCTGCTGGCCGGATCCCTGCTCGCCAGCTGCCTGCCCACTAACGGTGAGTGGCGGGGGTCCAGTGGCCAACGATGGGGGTGGGTGTGCAAGGCTGGTGGCGGGGTAACGCTGCAGCGTGCAAGGCCAGCCACTCCCCCTGCTGGTCCATCAGTGCAGCCCCTGCTGCAGGCTGGCTCTTGGTCAGCACGGCCCTGTCCCCCATCCCGTTTCTGGTCGGCACTGGCTGTGAGCTGCGGTGGCTGGTGCGTGTGGGCAGGCCCCAGGCAGCGGCCGGTTATGTCTTGCCTGTGGCGCCCAGCCATCGCCCCTTTGCATGTTCTCCCTCTCGCTGTCCTCTCTCTGCTTTGCCCTTTACCCCCCGCACCCCGCTGCTCCTCCATATCCCCCCCCGGCGGGGCACATCCCGCTCCCGGCACTGTGCGGAGAACCAGCCCCTGGTGAGAGCGCTCAGCTCACCAACAGCTTGGCTGGCAGGCTCCTTCCTTCCCTCACTGCCTCCGGCTGGGCCGGCGCCCCGGGAAAGCCCAAGACCCTCCAGCCCAGGGCGCTGGCCAGGAGGAACGAACCCCGCACAGCGCTGGCACGGGGAAGCCTCTCCACGCCTCAGCTAAGCTCTGGAGTGGCAGGGGGATGGGGGGAGGGGAGCGATTTCCAGCTTGTTTGCGCCCTGACCCTGCAGGTTCCACAGCAGCCCCTGGGCAGGGGCTTAGCACCCTCTTCACCAGCCCCTCCACCCTGCCCTGGGTCCTACCCCTAGCGAGTGACGGGCTGCTCAGTCCCCTAGACACCCGTCCCTGCTCAGCCACCTCTCTGGCCGGGTTCGCTGAAGCCCCTGAAGTCAGGTTCCCTGCGTCCTGGTGCACAATTCATCCTTAGGGCTTAACCCCTTCCTGCTCATGCTGTAGCTGGGGGACAGGAGGCGGCTGGGTTACTTCAGTGGCCAGTAGCAGCCTGAGGTGTTAGCTGCCTTTTGAAACTGTGCGGACAGGAAGGGACAAGCTGCTTCCAGCCGCAGGGAAGTGGGCGAGGGGGGTGGAGGGGTTGGAAGAGATAAGCTCTGCAAAGACATGGGCCAGGTCATCCCTTCCCCCCTCCCCACGCCTGCGGCTGGAAGCGGCTCCCACCCTTTCCCTCCCGCACAGTGCCAAAAGGCTGCTGCTGGCCACATTCTGGTGTGAACCCTGGTAGAAATCTGGGGAGTGGGGCATGTGACCCTGCATAAGTTGCCTCTGGAAGATGTTGCGCCAGGTACCAGGAGAGGCAGGTCTGTCCCAGGGGCCCAGCCAGGCATGGAGGGCAGAGAGCACAGGGCAGGGAGGGTCAAGTTGGTCAGTTACCTACCCTGTGTGAGAGAGGTGTATGGGAGTGTGTGTTTGTTACCTCTCCCCGTGTGAACCTTAAAGATAAGAAGATAAATAAAAAGAATCCTGCTACGCAGTATTTCTTTTAACAAGGTCTCAATCAACTTGATGTTAATTTGAACGTTTGTACTGCATATTTCTGATTGATTGCCATTGAACTTGCTTGAATATGAGTAATTTTACCAGGTGTCCCGTATTCAGCATAGGGAAATATGGTCACCCTATGTATGGATCTTATAGCAGTAAAGCTACTGTGGCCTAGTGCTTAGCTCATAAAATGGAGTCATATGTTCTGGGTTCTATTCCTAGCTGTGCCACTGAGTTGTGGTGTAAATTTGGAAAACTTAAACCTCTCTATTCCCCAGTTTCTCCATCTATTAAATAGGGATAACAATACTTTCCTACCTCACAGGTGTGTTGTGAGCCTTAATTAATTAATGGTCATCCTTGTAAGAAAGTCACTAGAAAAGGACAACACATTATTTATTTTTATTATTCTCCTCCTCATCCGCAACTTCATCATCGCTAGCTTGACTAATACCCGGAGCAAGTTAATAATGAGATCTTGAGGCTTAGAAGAGCCTATTGGGTGGAAAAGGTAAACCAGAAATGAGGGAGAAGTTCCACAAGTGATGGAATGGAGGCTGAAGTCTCTTGCACAACAGATACATATTTTCCTGGCCTCCATCCTGCCACTGAACAGACTGGAGGTAGACAAGTATGTGACAGAGGAGTGGCAGAGGTACCTGCCCAAGCTCAGCACAGAGTAATTTAAATCTCCAGTGAGTCTTGGAACAACAGTGGAATACAGACTATTCTCTTACCCTTGATGGCAGTAGGACATTATGGAAGACAGTTTCTGGGTAGGATGTAAGGGCAAGGAAGAAGAGTACAGCCAACTGCAACTTTATAGTAGATATGTTGTTTTGTGTAGTTACAATGACTTTGGCATTTGAAAAATGTTTTTGGATCATTTGGCTGTTTTTTGTGTGGATCTACTTTTTTGTGAGCAATGCCTCATGTTGCAGGTTAGTATAATTTGTTGTATAGCTTTGCAATGCCATGTCTGTCTAGATTATGGAATGCACATTCTTATGACTTCATGTTTTTATCTTTAACAAATTCATGGAGAGGAGAGAACTTTTTAAAAAGTTGATTAGGCTTTTGTACCTGTAACTAAACTGGATACGATGAGTGGTAGGACCAACATCTGCAACATTCTCATCAGTAGTTCTCCTGGAAAGGAAAAGTACTTGACTTCCCGGTAGGTCATTTTGTATGGTCGGAGACAAAATCCAAGGATTATGCCTGAGGGAAACAAAAAGCATGATTTACTTTTCTAGGTTAAGCACTAGTAACATAATATGAACATAAATGTGTGTGCAGTAGTTGCCGTTAGGTGTCTCAATAGAACATACAGTGTTTTTATGGACCAGATTCTCATATCCTTACTCACATTGAGTAGTCCCATTGAGGTAAATGGAAATTGCTTCTGAACATGAGTAAGAGTATCAGAAGGTGGTTTATTGTTTGCACTATAATTTTATTTATTTATTGGATTTATAGAAAAGATTTTTCAGTCATTAGGTGCCCAGTTAATGCTCCAGGTCCCTTTGTAATATTAAAATATACAATTTCAAATAAAAAACAATAATGCACTGGTCATATGGCCTGGGGAGAGAAGGAATCTGTGAGGTTACCAGGTCACAAAGCAAGTTATGGAGCCGGCACCTTGCTCTGTGGATGGAGCTGTCCTTAAATTCTACTGCAATATGATTGTGATTGTTCTCTTCAGAGGCGATGTGTAGGGGGGGCATGTGTGGGTCAAGCGCCTCCTCAGATTAGACTGCTGGGGGTGGGAAGGAAGAGGGCTCGGTCGTTCTCTCTCTGTGCCTCCCTCCCTGGCACATTTGGCCACACTCCCTGGCAGCTGCGTGGGGGGTGGGATGGAGCTGCTTCTGCCTGAGTCTGTCTGGGAGGCAGCGGCGGCCTGCTCCCTACCCGGGCTCGTCTGCCAGGGACAAGGGACAAGCATGCCGGTGCGGGGTGGGGGCGGCTCCAGCTTGCTCGGCCCCTGTCCCCCGGCAGCAGGGCCCAGCCGGGAGGTGGGTCCCCACTGTCTCCCAGCCAGGCTCTCTCAGGCAGAAGCAGCTCCATCCTGCTCCCTGCCCGGCTGCCAGGGAGAGCGGCCAAATGTGCCAGCTGGAAGCGCAGGGAGAGAAGGACAGAGCCCTCTCTCCCTCAGGTAATGTGGGGCGGGGAGAACATGGCGTCCTGGGCTGGGCTCAGGGTGGTGGGGGGTGTCACTGGGAGAGGAGACACATGGGGCAGTCATGTGTCCTCACCTTTAGATTGTGCCTCCACCCCAGTATAGAGAGGCACCAGTTGTCTATGGTTCTCTTCTTTGTATAGGAAACACAATTCTTGTGCATAAAGAATCCATTGGAGTAATGTATGTGGACACTTCATTTCTGCACTTAATAAGCACTATGCTGAATAATAAGCAAGTAAAATAGACCGGCTTCTTACTTAGGCTCTGATCCTGTAATTATCTTCAGATGGATGCATCCTGTTGCCCCACTGAAATCAGTAAGGGTCTGTTAGCATGTCAGGATCCAATCCTTATACTGTGTTATAAGGGCTACATTTTCTGGTCCAGTCAGGCCATTTTTTGCACCTAATGGAGAATTGGGGCCCCACTATGTGCCTGCTTCAGTGGATAGTTCTATGAATATTATCTGAATGTGAAAGCAAGTTACTGCAGCTCCTGAAACTTGAGATGCCAAGAATTTCTGCAGATTTTTCAGTTTTATTTAATATGCTGTTCAGTAAACCACTGTGTGCAGTATTACAAGGGTTGTCCAGCATTCCACAGTGGAAGGAATCAGAACTTCTGAGATGCAGAGAATGATCTAGAGGGCTGAGCAGAGGCCTGGGAGCTAGAGCTGAGCTCTAATCTTTGCTTTGCCAGTGACATCATGTATGGCTGGGGCAAGTCATTTAACCTCTCTGGATCTCAGTTTCCCCTCTTGTAAAACTGGTATAATGATACGTAATGTACCTGCCTCAAAGGTGTGTTTTGAGGATTAATTATGGTCAGATAATGTTATTAGCAGTGCAGGAAAGGATTTAAAAGAATAATTCCCTCCAGTGCAGGAGTCACTAGCAGGGCCGGCTACAGGCACCAGCCTGGCAAGCAGGTGCTTGGGGCGGCCACTCCAGAGAGGGGCGGCAGGTCCAGCTATTCGGCGGCAATTCGGCGGACGGTCCCTCACTCCCGCTCGGAGCGAAGGACCTTCCGCCAAATTGCCGCCACAGATCGCGATCGCAGCTTTTTTTTTTTTTGGCTGCTTGGGGCGGCCAAAACCCTGGAGCCGGCCCTGGTCACTAGGTGAAATTTAATGGACTGTGCTGTGTAGAAGGTCAGGTCAGGATGATCATAATAATCCTGTCTGACCTTAAAAATCTATGCAAAATAAAAAAGATATTTAATATGACTTCAGTAGTGATTTTAAATATTTAAATACCACATTTTATATCCTTGCTAAAGAACATATTTACAATGTTTTTTTTAAGTGACTAATGAGTCTGAAAAAGATATGGCAAATTTTCTTAACTTGTTTCAATTCAGTCTGTAGTGCTAGCTTTTAAAAATCTTCAACAATGAGACAAATCAGCTTATTGATGTAGTAGACCTTTAAAGATAAAGTATAGTGATAAGGCTATCTATCAAAATCAAATCAGGAAGCAGGGCCTGATCTAGTGTTGCTGTGAAGCAGGGTGCTTAACATCTCTTAGCAGTTGCTAGTACCCTGCAGGATCAGGCTTGAAGAGGCTGAATGCTGGAGCTGGCCTTTTTCAGTAAGAGTTTCAGGTTTCCGATTCACTCTGAACATTGTACTGAAACAAAGCCTCACATTAAATGTTCCCACAACCTGTTGCACGGGTTTTTCCTCTATACAAGTAAAGAGCAAGCAACCTATGATATCAGAAGCCCAACTTTCTGAATGGTAAAATAGTGCACCACTTCTGCATTGTAGTGGAGAACCATTTTGTAACAGAATCTTTTGGCTTCTTCAAGACAAAAATCAATATTGTTTGTTAAAGTCAGTGAGTGGAATTTTAAAAGATAACTATGGTACTGCAACAAAACCAGACCCTTGGTTGAATTGTACACTTATTCTTGTAAACAGAAAGAACTGAGGTTGGGAATAATCAGAGACTGGTTTTAGGATGTACCTGTCACAGATGCAATTGAATTCCTGGAAAACTCCCAGCTTGTGGGACAGTTCCAATGGTGGAGTATTTTGTTGTCTTTCGTGCATCGATTGACATTTTACTAACGGACTAGCATTAGACAGTGCTAAAAGTGCAGAGGACAGTGTGATCTCTGTTGGCCAACTGTGAGAAAACACCCAGCTGCTAGAACTTCTTCATTTATTTGACTAGAATGTGAGGATGGAGGGAATTTGATGCTGTGCCCCAATTTCCCCTGGGACACACGAGGAAGGGTACATTTGAAGAAAGGAGATACAAGGTGAAAACATAGTTGGGAAGGGAGGAAAGAGAGGAAATCTGCCATGAAGAATGTGGGGCTTCCAAAATCCTAGACCCAGCCTTGGGAATATTTTATTGCAGTTTTTTTTAGTGATTATATTCAAATGAGATTCTGCATCTTTAAACACAATTGACAAAATGGTCCAAAACACAAATTATTCATAGAAAGAAGAAATTAATAAGGCTGGCAGTGGCATAGGAATGGAAGTGGGTAAACAAGTTAGATGTGATCTTATAATACATATGGCATAAAAAAAAAAGGCAAATGTGCTTTGGGATTGCTTATACTGAGCCATGATATCATAAGACAGGGAGAAGCATGACTCTGGTGAAACTAAAACTGGAATATTGCATTCAGTTCTAGACACTTTTGCACCAAGAAGATGTAACAAATTTAGAGTGCCCATTTTCCCCTATTCATATCTTGGAAACTATACCTGTTTCTCTAATGGCTAGGAAACATGATAATTGTCTATAATTATCCGAAAGGTATAAACACCAGGTGGAGAGTGATTTAGTGTGCTACAACTAAACTTTCTGCAAGAAGAGAGACCAAAATTAATAAATTTTAACTAATTTTTGAGAATAATTTATTTATGAAGATAATTCTTATTCTTTTTCCTTTGAGTAACAGTGAATATAAATGATGTATTTTTCTATGTGGGCACAACAAAAGGTGTCTTCTGAGATTCTACGAGAGGAATCTAAGCACCAGCAGTTTATTTTGAAAGATAAAATATTATGCCTCATTTTGTAAAATGAATTTTAAAATGAACATAAAAATCCCCTTATCGAGCAGATAAAGAACTTCTTAAAATCCTGTCTATACTACAATGTGGGTTTGGTCTTGAAATGGTAGAAAACTGTTCCAGGACCTGGCTCATTGTGTTGTATAGATGGGATGGATGGCAGGCCACATACCTTCAAATAGGATTTAGTTTCTACATCAATAGAACCATCTGGTCACAGTTAGAAAATTAGCGGTGGACTCTAACCCAGAACCAAGCACTTCTGAATTCTAGGGAAATTTAAATCTAATCTCCTCTTTAGTGCTGATTTTTTCCTGAGCTCATCACCTTGATATCTGAACTTTGTGGCTGGGTCCTTCACTAAGTCTTGTAGCTTCAACAGATTTCTTCCCCTGAAATAACTGAAATATTGAAACTAGCACAGAAATTCTCAAAGATAAAAAGACAAACCATTTTGAAATGAACAGTAACAGGAACTCTGTTTTGTAAAACCATTGAGTTACCAGTTTTTAAAACTAATCGTGAATCCCTAACCTGTTTCTCTATTTCAGAAGCATGCAGTTATGGACATAAAGGACTGCAGATTTATTTACAGTGCACATTTCTTAAATAAACTTTCTTTGCAGAATATTTCAGAACAAAATATATAAAAATAAATTATTTTTATTTTTGACATGATCAAAAGCCAGACATAGCTGTTTCAAACTGAAAACATCAACATGTATTCCACAAGAAAATTACTAGACAGTGCTTCCATTACAAGGTACAAGATCTGAATTTTCCTTACTGGTGCAAACAGAAGACATCAAAACCTGTCACCTAACTGAGATAGAAGTCCTTACTCTTCCACTAGGTTAAATATAACGCACCAAACTGAGGGTGGCTAATAATGCTGATTCAGCACCAGCCCTGCACCAATCCTGGGAATAATGTTCTGTTTCAAATAAGACATAATGAATAACTGGATGCCACTGATTTACATAGGTAGTAATGGAACCTGCCAGGTCAGATCTGAGCACTTGTCCAATTGTTCCTCACAATGACCAGACACAGTTGCTTCTGAGGATGGTGCAAGTTCTCAATTAGAGACATATATGGAATGCAATAAGCTTCTTTCTCACTCTAAAAAGTTAGTAGTTGGCTTATGCCCTGAAGCTTGAGAGTTTATATCTTTTATATGATTGTGGATGTTCCCATAATCCACATACATGTGTAATTTTTTTGACTCCTAACCTCATGGATCTAATGATATCTTGTAGTAGTGAGCTCTATACACAGATTATGTATTTCATAAAAAGTGTTTCTATTAATAATTTTTAACGTGTCTTTCATTTTTGTTGAATATTCCCTTGTTCTTGTGTAAGGAGCACTTGAGTAACTATCTCAACACCATTAGAAGCATTTGATTATTTTCCCTACACCATTCATTATTTTATATACCTCTACCCTGTCCCTCTTACTCATTTCCTCTCTGAACTGCACACTAGTGTTTGAAAATCTCCATGGCTCGAAATAATTTTTATAGACCCTTTCTATACATATTTTACTATTTCTGTGACCTGAGCAAAGCTTTCACATTAGCTGTCCACATTCACCGCTAGACCTTTTCCCTTGGGGCTTACACTGAATTTAGAATTAGCAATGAGTAGTTCACATTATTCTTTCCAATTACTTTGCATTTGTCAGCAGCTAAATTTCATATGCCACCATATTGTCCATTCACCAAGATTTTGTTAAGTCTTTTTGAAATCCTCACAGTTTTCTCTAGGTCTGTCTATCTGATATATTGTAGTTCACTCCCTTTTCCAGAGCATTAAAAAGTATAGTAAACAACACCAGTTCCAGTACAAAATGTTGGGGCACCCTCCTGTTAATCTGTTACTTTATTGAAAACGGACCAATTATTCCTACTCAAAGGCTTTTGAAACTTCAGATGAATTATATGTGCTATTTCCTCTCCTTTAGCATGTGTAAGGTTTTCTAGTTGATTTTCCTTTACTAAAGCCATACTCGTTTGTCCCTGTCCTGTCATGTTCGTAGTCTGGGAGTATAATGTAGTAAAATCTCATTCCCTGGGCAAGTTATTAATAGAAGGGTAAGGGAGGTGTCATTTGATTTGTATGCATCTACAGAATCATAATTTCAATGGTGTCACTGTCTAGGGCATGGCAGGGAGGACTTGCTGCCTTCCACTATTGTGCACCTCCGGCTCCCAGTTCCAGGTCCTCCACTTCATAGAAATTTTGATAATACAGTAATTGGAAATGGGTTGAATTTGGTATCATTTGAAAGCCCTTTCTCGCATGAACACAGTGGTACCAAACATGACAAACCTAAAACAATTATGTAGATATATATTTGAAAAAATATTTAAAAATCAACTTTTTAAAATTGTACTTTAACACAGGGTTGCATTGCTTACTTAAAAAAAAAAAGATCTTTGGTAATCCTAGAGAAGTAAGCCTTGACAAGTAGGACTGAAAACATTTATTCATGAACATTATCATCAGTGTCATCTCCGTCTAGTGCATCACTGCTAGACACATTGTCACACTAATCCTTGTCTGTGCTACACTCACACAGGTCCATTCAAGGTAAACATTTGCTGCGTGGAGAGCATCTGGATTTGATTAGCTGCAGGATTGATTTGGAAGCATGTGGTATTTCACACATAACTGGTGTCATTGGTCCATCTTCCAAGACCCATCCATGCCTGATAGGGGAGGATAGCTTTGGATGAACTCGATAATCCTGGAGCCATTCCATTGCTGGATAACTTGCCCCCTTGAAGCAGGTATAAATGCATCCCTTGTTGGTGGCAATTTTGCTGAGTGAACTGAGCGATCAGTGGGACTAGCAGGTATGATTGGCAGGATGCATACAGGTCATTTGCTCTGGTACCTTGTATAGTGCTGAATTAAAGGCTGACCAGGTTGGAATGTATCTTTCTCCTGAAATGGTTTGGTATGGTATTTCCTGGGTGTCTAGATCATTTGAGGGTACGTTTTCTGTCTCTTCAGCTGAAGCCATACTCAATTATTTTTAACCTCTGGAGTGCATCCCAGTTTTGCACAATAACCAAGTGAGGTCAAAGATAGCAAATATAGAAAACTCTATTACAGTCAATTTAACTGCTGCTTCAATGAAAACTGGACTTCTTGGCTTCAGATTTTTTGGACATTGGTAGGAAAGTGAGTCATTAAGTCAGGAAGCTCCTTCAAGGAAGGGTTCTTTTGTTGGTCCAGACAGCACTTGAGGTTGAGACTGATTCCCATTAATATACTCCTGACCATAACAGTAGCATAAAGAGTACCGTTGCCATCAGCTGTATCTTCAAGGAAGTCTAAGTGTATGTCTACACTACGACATTAGATCGAATTAATAGAAGCCGGTTTTATAGAAATCGGTTGTATACAGCCGATTGTGTGTGTCCCCACATAAAATGCTCTAAGTGCATTACGTCGGCGGACCGCGTCCACAGTACCGAGGCTAGCGTCGGTTATCAACAGCACAAAATATAAACTTACCCTTGATAAGTTCTGGGGGAATGGACAACCCTTCATTCAGTTCCATGTAGCAAAGAACTTTGTTTGCAATTGCAGTCTCCTGGTAGAATGCTTTGTTACAGTCAATGGAGAAGCCAATGCTGTGCATATGTAACACCGATAGATCTCTCTCTCCCCGCCCCCCCTTGTTAAACCAATAGCTACTTGTCATGGTAGACTACACATATGCTCCACAGTTATGTATGTGTTGGAAACCTGCCTTGCATTGAAGCACTTGTATATAAGGCTTTCTGATAAAATGGCAGCCTTCTTCTCCGCTTGCTTATTTTCATTCTCATTGGTGCTGACGTCACTGCAATCACCAATGCACCACTTAAAGAAGTAGTACATGTCATATGGTATTATTTTTCAGGTTTGGCATCAGCTTTGGATCCCTGAAACTTCCACATACTGCAGGACAAAAAGCTTTTCCACAAAAATTTATTAGCTGCAAACAGTCTTCATATTACTGTTGACATCAGTGCTTTCTTCCACTTTTGATAGAGCCACATCTTTTGTAGCTTTTAAGGATATGCACTGTGATTCATTTCTGCAGATAGGATTGCTAAAAAGTACATCCGTTTCCCACAGTTCATCTTCAATAAATGCTGTAAGAGCCTTTCTTGTAAGCATTTGTTTGTCTTCAATGCCATTCAAAGCACATACTTCTCTGTACTTAGCTTCTGCATCAGCTATTGACACCACTTCCCCATCCATTTGAGCCTTTGCAAGGCAATTAATGAATTCCAGCCATGGTGCAATAGAAAATGGGTATTGGTTTCTGTTGCTTTTTACCTTTTGACACAACCCATTACATAGATTCTTGGTGTAGGATTCAATGTGATACACAATGTCATATGTGTGGGCATCTTTCGGGTCAATGCACCCACTTAACTTTACTTTCCATGCAATATTCAGGAAAGCTCTACAACCTCATCCCCTATGAACCCATCCCAAGGACCTCCTACATGCTTCCCAAGATACACAAACAGGAGGACCCAGGCAGACCCATCACATCTGGCCACAGTACTCTTACTGAAGGAATATCAGGAGTCCTAGAAACCATCCACAAACCATTCTCTGCACAAAGGCCCAGCTTCCTCCAGGACACAACCGTTTTCCTCCAGAAACTCTGCAACATTAACAACCTCCCTCAGAACACCATCCTTGCCACCATGGATGTCACCTCCCTATACACCAATATGCCTCACTATGATGGCATTGCTGCCTGCCTCAAATATTTACAAGATAATGGACAACCTTCAGACATCCGCCCCAAACACATTGACAAACTCATCCATTTCATCCTTACCCATACAAATTTTACATTCAACAACAAACCATGGGAACAGCCATGGGTACTAGGATGGTTCCCCAATATGCCAACCTCTTCATGGGCCTCCTTGAAGAAGAATTTCTGGACAAATGCACCACATAACCAATGATATATCTGAGAAACATCGATGGTATTTTCATCCTCTGGACGGATTTCCACCACAACTTCAGTGGCCACAACCATCTATTAATCCCTCTCTAGAACACTCCCACACTAGCACAACTTCTCATACACCACAATCAGCTTCAGCAATGGAACCTTACAGACAACTATATACAGGAAATTCACGGATCACCATCCTTACCTTCACAGATCCAGTAACCACCCCAAACATGCCAAGAAACCTGTTATCTACAGTCAGGCACTCAGATACCACAGAATATGATCAGAGGAGAAAGTCCGTGATATACACCTTAACACACTTAAAACCGACTTCACTAAACAACGCTCCATGAGAGAAGTAGATTGCATCATGGAACGGGCCACCCTAATACCCTGATAGAACCTGCGTTGATACAGAAATAAAACTCCCTTCAACTGCACACTTCTGGTTGTCACCTGTCACCCCACACTGGAACCCATACGGGGTATCATCAAACAATTACAACTTATACTCAATAGGGACCACATCCTGAAAGAAATCTTTCCTGGACCCCTCTTTTGGCCTTCAAATAACCCCCCCCCCCAACCTTGCCAAGCTCATCATCAGGAGCTAGCTCCTCAAAGACCAGGACACACTAACTCAAAATGGCGCAAGAGACTGTCAGAACAACGAATGTAAAATTTGTAGATCTATCTCCACTGCTATGATGGTCAACACCCCCCACAACACACCTTTCGAGATCCATGGGTCCTACACATGCCTATCACCACATGTGGGGTAGTTCATCCTGTCCACTAAATGGCCCAATAGCAACTAGGTGTGTGAAACAAGATGATTGCTATGCTCTCAAACGAACTCACACAGTCTATCTGACCTCTCAGTCCTTATCCTCAGAGGAAACCTGTGCAACCCCTTCAAAAGATGAGTCCAGGAGCTTAAATTCATAACTTTGGTAGATACTAAAAGTCCTGGTCTGAATAGATTTATGGTTTATTACAACAATCTATGACCCACTTAAACCCTCCCCCCAGCTTTTTCCCCCTTTTCTCGCTTATGACTGGAGAAGTGTTAATGGGCTACTTCACCTTGAATGGTTCCTTGCATTAACTACTTATGCTAAGCAATCTATTTGATCTTGTATTTAGTCGTGACTCTCCGAGTACCTTTCCCAGACCTGAAGAAGAGCTCTGTGTAAGCTCAAAAGCTTGTGTCTCTCACCAACAGAAGTTGGTCCAATAAAAGATATTACCTTATTCACCTTGTTCCTGGGACCAACATGGCTACAACAACACTGAATATAAAGACTTTGATTAATTTACCCTTTTTATTTCCATCTTACATGTTATCTGCCCTAGTTTATGTTCCTTTCTATTGGCTTCATATGGGTTTGATTTTTCATCTAAAATGACCTCCTGTACCTTGCCATTTAACCCCATTACTATTTTTCTTGCCTTCTTGTTTCCTTTGTTATTTAGGGGTAAGCATACTTTCTGTGATTCCATTATGATATACTTAAGTAAATGCCATGATGAACCTATGGATTTTAATATACTCTTTACTTTAGGGTCTTTTTGACTAGATTCTCACCTCCAGATGAACTTGATCATATTGTTGTCAGTACTGCTCAGTAGTTACTTCTTAAAGTAGTAGTTACTTCTTAAACCAACTCTAGTTTTAGTCTTAAAGTCTCTATCTTAAACTCTTACTCTTCTTACTTCTTAAACCAACTCTAGTTTTACTTAGGACTCAGCTGAGTGTAGTCTTGCCTCTTGTGAGCATGAGAACTAATTGTTCCATCATGCAATCATTTAAATTGTCGAGAAATTGATTCTCTAAACCTTGTTCCACTGTGACATATGACCACTTTATATGTGGGTATGAAATCATCCATTATTACTGCTTTATTATGCCTCTTTGATTTTCCTTAATATTGTGTGCTCAGTGGGGGAGATTCTAACCCCATTTTCAGCCCCTTCATTTCAGGTAAAAGGGGTGAAATAGTTTAATCAGGTTCTAAAAGTCCTTATTCTAGCCAGGGGAGAATTCCCTTGGTGCAGGAGGATGCTGTCTTCCTTCTACAAGCTGTCTTCTGGAAGCTCTGGAGTATGAGGCATGCCTGGGATTGGCTAGGAGCAGGAGGGGATTGTCAGGGGTAGGGCTGTAGCACATAGTGTTTCTGGGCTGCACTGATGCCTACTGCAGTAATTCACACAAGCCCCAAGGACAAAGTTATGTTGGGGTTTATGTCAGACCCTGGAGCAGCCCAGAATTGGGAGGGTGTTAAGATAGCTTAAAGCCACTTTAATTCCCGTTCTCTTAGGCTAAAAGATCTGTGTGTTTTCTTTTAAAGATGCAGCACAGAATATCACCCAATATATTTTTCTTGGTAGTATAATCCTCCTAATTTATCTGGGTGTAGTCCCTTACCAGTTGGGGGCTTGATAGAAGCGGCTCCCAGCACTTCTTACAGCACATAGCAGAAACTGGGGGAATTGAAATAGGGACTGCTTGCTTCCCCCTCTGCTTGAGAGACAGAAACAGCTTGGGGCCAAACCAGCCACCCTATGGACAAGCCAGGCACTCAACTGCAGGCCCCAGATAGCTTGCACATGGCTAGGACTGCCCCACCTGTGAGCTGAGCACAAGCAGGAACAGTTTGTGAAGATAGAACTGGCTGCAAAGTGACAAGTTACAGCAGTTGGAGGGAAGCAACCCAAGGGTTGCTCAGTGCAGCAGAAAGTAAGATGCTGTTTTGTCTCTTTCAGCCAGGGGACCTGAGACTGACCCAAAGCCCACAGCTCCACATGGAAGAGACTGAATCCTCTCACTCCACTGCCTGTGAGGGCTGCCTGCCACCCAAGCCTGCTAAGTTTCCTCTGAACTAGAAACCAGGGATGGCCAAGGCTTGTGGCCACCAAGGACCTCTCTTCCAGAAGGAAGAGCTAGGACACCACCAGCCTTTTAGTTCTCATTGATCTCCAACTCCACCAACCAACTATGGCCTGTGGGGAGACTATGAGGGCATTTTTGTTATTTTTACTTAGTTTGTGGGCATTTAGTGTTTATTGCTGTGGGATTGGTTGGTTATTCATTTGTATGACATCCTTACTTCCCTTACTTGTTCCTTTCCCCTTTACTAACCTCTACATGTGAGCATGTCTCATCTGAGATCAAGAGCATGTCTCATCTTTTGCAGATTCCTCCATGATGAGGGCATAAAAATCATTAGAGGCTCAGGTTCCAAAAAATGAAACTATCTGGTGGGACATCAGCTATCACAGATATGACCTTTAATTCCTGATTTGATCGGAGACTCTTCCCACAATAAATAAACCAAAACAAACACCACCACCCCCAACACTTCTACTCTTAATACTGTTTGACCTTCTGCATTTCTGTGCTCCCAGAATCACCTGGATGCTTTCTTATAACATATACATATATTTGAAATCTTCCCTAATATCAAATGGATGATCTCAAATTATCAAAATTTCATTCTTTCTATTCCTGGATCTGTGGCTCTGAGGCAGCCCTGCCATATGGACTGCCTAAGACCCTCAGGCTTACTGATGATTCAGGCTGCCAGCTGGTCTGGGAGTCTGGAAGCCCTACTGTCTTTAGTCCGGGGCAGCTCACATGTCAAGGTTTCCCCAGAGCCACAGACCCTGGGAGCTCCAGGCAGCTGCTGAGTGAAACTATCAAGGACATCAATTTCACTCAGTGGCTGTCAGAGTCCTTGGGAGCAAATTTAGTTTCAGAAACGCCATGTCTTGGTGTTTCTGAAACAAAATATTTTTGGAATTTGGGTTTTCACAAAATTTTAAAATAGCAAAATTTCCTGTGAACCTGAACTCATGTTTTGGCCAATTCTATTTGTATTGGGTGATATTGCAAGTGCCATGATAAGGCTAATTACTTGCAAGCTGCAACTACACCTCTACCCCGATATAACACTTGACCCTTGGGAGTCAAAAAATCTTACCGCATTATAGGTGAAACCGCGTTATATTGAACTTGCTTTGATCCACTGGAGTGCGCAGCCCCACCCCCCGAAGCACTGCTTTACTGCGTTATATTCGAATTCGTGTTATATTGGGTCATGTTATATTGGGGTAGAGCTGTATAAACATTTTAAAAACAATCACTGTCAACCCTTTGCTACCTTCAGATGTTCCTTATCTACTGAGTTGTGCTGTACATTATTGTTTACTCTCAGATCTCTCATCCACCTCACTCTCCTTACTTTTTGGCTTCAGTACATCTTTTATGGTACCCTATATACCTAGAACTTATATACTCTCTTGCTTCTTAGCCACCAAATGCTTTCTCTGTCATTCTTCAAGTTTCTCCTTAAAACCCTCTTCTTCCATGAATCCTTCTTACATTGGTTTCTCACCATTGATTTCTCCTTTACTTGAACTACAAGGAAAGAGGGTCATGTGGCTAAAGCATAGGATTGGGAATCATCAGATGTGGCTTCCATTCCTGTTACTGTCACAGATTTCTTGTGAGTCACATGACTTCTTTGTATCTCAGTTTCCTCATCTGCGAAATTGGGATAATAATGCTGTAACTACTGTACCTAGCCAGTAGACTTGTGTGGAGAAGGTAATTCCATTTCACAGAAAAAACAACGAGGAGTACTTGTGGCACCTTAGAGACTAACAAATTTACTTGGGCATAAGCTTTTGTGGGGGCTAAAACCCACTTCATCAGATGTATGGAGTGGAAAATACAGTATGATGATATATATATACATAGTACATGAAAAGATGGGGGTTGCCTTACCAATTCTAACGAGACAATTCAATTAAAGTGGGCTATTGTTAGCAGGAGGAAAATTCACTTTTGTAGTGGTAATTCCCATTTTTTCATGTACTACGTATATATATCTTCCTACTGTATTTTCCACTCCATGCATCTGATGAAGTGGGTTTTAGCCCATGAAAGCTCATGCCCAAATAAATGTGTTAGTCTCTAAGGTGCCACAAGTACTCCTCGTTGTTGTTGCTGATACAGACTAACACGGCTACCACTCTGAAACCTGTCTCCATTTCACAGGGGATTTCAATATTTTGAAATTTGATTTTGTTCCAATTAGGAATGAAAACTAAAAATTTTGAAAATCTCTGGGTAAAGGAAAGTCCTGGAGTCTGTGTCTCCAGGGCAGTCCACCTGGGTGGCTTCCTCAGAACTGCAGACCCTAGAAGATCTGGGGTCCCTGACTCAGGGGCAGTTCATTTGTCTGGCTTCCTCTGAGCTATGGATCCTGGGACACCAACTCTGGAGCAGGTTTTCTGGCTGGCTGCCCCAAGGCTGTAGACACTGGAAGCCCTGGGACTGAGAAGCAAGCTGGCAGGAAACCAGACATGTTTCAAAAGTTGCCTGGCAGGCAGAGTTCCATTGGAACTTTGTTGAAATAAAATAATCTACACAGGATGTTTCGATTTTGATGAACTGAATAATTCTGTCAGAACTCTCAGGGCTGCTATGAAATATAGTTCATTAATATGCATTGAGATCCTCAGATGGAAGTTATTTAGAAGTGCAGAATAATACTGTCCTATTTTTAAAATCTGTTTTGAAGTAGAGGGACAGTTTTTAATGTCAGTTATGCTGATGTAAATCCTAAATAATTCTACTGAAGTCACTGGAATTACACCAGATCACTACTAGTGTAAGCAAGATCAGAATCTGGCTCATGGATTATATCCCATTATATGTGTTACAAAGTTTTATGTACAATTAAGGTCCTGTTAGCCACTTTATAGTTGTTATTATTATATTTTTTTACAATTATCTTGACATACTTTTCTGTCTGGATATCACTCCTGCTGCACCCTCTTGACAAGTGCTCATATTTTTGGTCCCTAAAATAATGGCTTCCAACAGATAAGTACGTTATTCTCTCTTAAGCAGAATGGAATATTGATTTTAGTATACTGGTCAGTTTACAGAGTTTCTTTATTAACTTTACATTTCTCTCTTTTCCAGTTCTCCCTGGATTGGAAGTTGACATATTCTCTAACAGTTTATGATTCTTTCCCATTTACTGTACAACAATTTCAAAATATCCACATCCATTATAATCTTTCCTTTATATTGGTGAGGCATCCAAAGGCCACAGGTAGGATCCAGGTCTCGTAGAGCCAGGCATTGTATGAACACCCGGGAACACACTTTGTCCTTTCCCTAAAGAGTTAACGATCTAATTTAAGAGACAGTCTTATGTAAGATTTTACAGTGTCTTGTATTTGTGTTTAAAATATCCCACATCATTTTGTCTAAATGTATGAACAGCGTATCCATAACTACAGGTAGGAGTCCTTCCCACAAAAGATACACATGTTTTGGTTCTGTCTTATACCTGTTTTACCTAATCAGTACATCTTAGCTTTGACTTCTTGGATGTACAGTTGTGCATGATACTTTGTGGAAAGTGCCCACTTTCATAAAATCATAGAAATGTACAGCCAGAAGAAACCTTGAGAAGTCACCAAATCTAGCACCTGGCACTGAGGCGGACCAAGTAAACCTAGACCATCCCTGACAGGTGTTTGCCCAATCTGTTGGAAGACTGTTATCAGGTCTCCTTCAGCTGTCTTGTCTCAAGACTAAACATGACCAGCTTTTTCAATCTTTCCTCATAGGTCAGGTTTTCTAAACCTTTTATAATTTTGATTGTTCTCATCTGGATTCTCTCTAGTTTGTTGCATCTTTCTTAAAGTGTGGTACCCAGAACTGAATTCAGTACTCTGGTCGAGGGCCTCACTACTTCAAGATAGAGTGGGACACTTACCTACCATGTCTTTCATATGACGCTTCTCAACAAACCCCAGAATTGTATTTGCCTTTTTTACAACTGTATCACATTGTTGAGTTTCATTCAATTTGTGATGCATTATAATCTCTGGATCCTTTTCAGTAGTATTACCACTTAGCCAATTATGCCCCACTTTGTAGTTGTGGATTTGATTTTTCCTTCCTAAGTGTAGTAGGAAAGTTTGCACTTGTCTTTATTGAATTTAATCTTGTTGATTTCAGACCAATTTGTCAAGATTATTTTGAATTCTATTCCTGTCCTCCAAAGTGCTACTAATCCCTCTTATCTGCAATTTTTTAAAGAACACTCTCCACTCCAGGTCCAAATCATTAATTAAAATATTGTATCATTGGATGGTACTGGAACTAGAACAGACCTGTGTGGGATCCCACTAGATACATTCTCCCAGTTTGACAACTGATAACTACTTTTTTGAACCAGTTTTTAACCCACTTTATGGTAATTTAAACCACATTTCCCTATTTTTCTTATGAGAATGTCAAGAGGGACTGTGTCAAAAGCCTTACTAAAATCAAGACATATCACATTTACATCTTTCCCCAATTCATGATGCCAGTAACTCTGTCAAAGAAGGAAATCTAGATTGGTCCTTGACAAATCCATGTTGGCTATTACTTATAACCTTATTATCATCTAGGTGCCTATAAAATGATTATTTAATAATTTATGCCAGTATCTTTCTAGATATCAAAGTTAGATGACCAGTCCCTAGGTCCTCTTTGTTCCACTTTTTAAAGATAAGTACTATGTTTGCCCTTCTCCAATCATCAATTATCTCAAAGATAATTGCTAGTAGTTCCAATATTGCTTTAGCTTCATATCATACTTCATATGACATCAAGCTTCATATCATACTCTAACTCCTATCACTCATTCCCTCTAACTCTATTGGGAGGGAGTCATAGGCACCATGTCACAATCCCAGTTATAAATAATATGCTCATTATTTTCATTAGTTCCTGAAACTGTTTGCTCTAACATCCAGAATACATGATCTCTGTAGAGACCTATCATAACTCCTGATTCCTGCAATGACCACCCCTCATTAATGTATGAAATCTAGTACTTGGGTAGTCTAATTGTGTAACTGAGGTGTCTGTCACAGTGCTAAAGAAATGTTTGTTGAATCAAACTCTGCTTGTGCCAAAAGTATTTTATGCCTGTAAACACTAGGGAGTAAAGATGTTTCATTTCATGCAACATAGACTCTTGTGAGGGACATTGTCAAAGGAGATTTGAAAATCCAGTTCAATTATATTTCCAAGTTCTCGTTTAGCCAACATTTCTTGACACACACAAACAATCTGAGTAGGTTAGAGCAAGGATTTCCTGTCACAAAAGTCAGGGTAGTTTGTCCCTATTATATCATGCTTATTTAAGTGTTTTTATAATTTTTAATGATCATTGCAATCATATCTCCTGGTATTGAAGTAAGACTTTCTGATCTGTAATTCACACGATCACCTCTAGCAACTTATTAAAATATAGATAGGTTCCTGTACAACACTTGCAACCCTCTAGCTCTCTGGTATACTAGCTGATTTTTAATAAGTTGCATATATTTGCTAAGCCACTTCATTCTTAAATTTCTTAACAATTCTTGGATGAATACTGTCCAGTATTACTGAGAGTGCAGTCTGTTTAATGTATCGATTTGTTACAGCACTTCTGTTAACATTTCAGCCTCAGAGTCTCTCATCTGTATCTTCCCAACATTCTCTTTGGTGCTCAACCTCTTGAAGGATCACACCTCTAGGAAGGGTGGTCCATGAATCATGCTCCTGTAATCCTGTTGCATACAGGATTAATGAATGTATATTCACATCACCTGCAGATATGGCATCTACAAATAAATCTCCTGGTCTGTTAAACGTTTTTCAGAAAGGGCTACAACTCACTTATCCTAAAGACTACACTAATGGCAAAAAAGGCTAGGTGAAAATAATTGTAAGAAACGCCAAAATCTGTGCACTAGACAGTGTCATCTGTGAGTTGCCTTTTCGGTACTTCCAATAATATCTGATTAAGTAGAGTCTTGATAGATTGATACCCAGACAGGTGTGTGGCATTTTTTGTTTTGTTTGTAAAGTTGGTCCTCATGAAATTGAGGAACGGCTATAATGAACTAGATGCAGTTAGGGGTATAAGTAGACACATGTAACCTTCTCTGTATACAGTATTTCACCTAAAACAGATCAACCAGGATGCACAACACATCTCTTATTCAATCTTACACCTTTCTTGAACAAACATTGTGTCAGTTCTGCCAATTTGCAAAGAAATGTGGAAGCCATGCCAATATCTGGTAAGAATAAGTATAAGACCATCTGACTGATTTCTATTTATGACCTAGAACCCATCCCAATAGCCAATCTCCAGATTTGTAAAAAACAAACAAACAAGAAAATTCATAGAAAACACACCTACTGCTTCTATACATGAAGGTTTAATGTTAATTGTTTGAACTACCTCCAATTCCCTTTGTCTCTTCTCCTACTTACAACCCTGCTCCTCTTTCCAGGTGTACTTTTCACCTAGAACTATCACCTCTTCCTTTGCCCCAAATCACCTCTTTCAAAAAATTCCTCAAAATGCAATTATTTTGGATGTCTTTTTAGTCTTAGTTAGCTATCACTGGCTGTCACTCAGCCTACCTTATGTAGCCAAGGATATACCAGATAGACACAGAAATCTAACAATTTTCTTGTTCCTTTTTTTCATGATTCATACTAAAATCCTTAAAACCAGGAGCCCTTTATTTACTTTCCAAAATACTTTCCCTCACAATTCATCTGTAAACATAATAGCTACATATAAAATGTTACTTAATCTGCCATATCATGGTGTCTTTGGAATTACCCTGAAATATGGTTTAAATATTAATATAATCTTTTAGATTCCAGGTTATGTTAAGGAAATGATAGTGAAAATTTCAGCCTGAAAGATGAAAGTTTCAGAAATTTGTAAGCAACTGAATCATAGATTAGAAAGGGTCAGGCAACCTTAACAATAGTTTTTACAATAGCTCCAGCTAAAATAGTGTTTTTAATCCCCTTTAGGCATATGCTGGGTGTCATGAAAATATACAGCCCATAAAATGACCTTCAGACAAAGTTCAGGTGACCCATTCTATCTGTTGTAACATATTTTTTTTCATAGAGCCTTTGCCCTGTCCTGTTATCTTTTCACATAGAGAATTTCTTATTGAAATCATAGTTAAAGCCACACAAACATCTTTAATGCTGTGCTCATGCCAACTTCTCACATTCCATGCAACATAGCCTTCAAATCTAGTCTGTAAGAAGTAGTCTTAAATCAGCTTTAAACAACTTAGAATGAGTTTTTAGAAGGTCTCTGATATCTATTTAGAAAAAGTTATGATATTAGTACAATTTGTATGTAGAGTGCAGTAAATGTGTACTTCTGCACACAGATTTTATGACTCCTCCAAAATGGTATTTTTCAGCACTATTCTACCCTATGATAGTTCCAGAGTTTGGAGCATAGGAAGTTTGTACATCTAGTTATTTATCTAAAAGCACTTGTACCTTGGTTGATCTGTCCCCAATATGTACATTTTGATTCCCAAATTGACCAAGTATGTGATTCCTCTGTACTGCATGTGGCTTTAAATAAAATGGTAGTCATTTGAAATTTTGGATTCTGTTTAGTTTCAAAATATGAGAGTGTGTAGTAACTGTAAAATTAAAGGTATGGTAGTATTGTAAGAAGAAGTAACTGATAAAGAAAACTTGGTACATTTGAACTTTCAGATTTTGTTCTGTTGTAAGAAAATTAAAGTGATCTTTTACATTTTTTTCCCATAGTGATTTTTTTTCAATCTTAACTCCAATTTCAGTGTTTGGGAATATGCTTGAGGCATTTTTGAAAAGTTTGGAATTATTCAGTGAGAGGAGTCAGTGAACTGTGCAGGAGCTTGTGAACTGTGCAGGTTCTTCAGTGTCTTCTTATGTGTCTCTGTCCCTTTTGCTCGCTTCCAGGTGAACCCTTTGTGCCCTATGTGATGTGCTCATGCCTGCTCACCTAAAACCACACCTTGGTGTGGTTCCTTACTATCATAGCCTGATGTCTTGGTCCCATGTGAATTTTAAGCTCCCTACCTCAGGCACTGTGGCCATGTGCACTTACGAAGTGTATATTGGGGTCATGTGCATCTTACATGGGGAAAATTACATCCCTCTTCTCGGGCTGGAGAGGGCCCTTGAACAGCAGAAGAGGAGCAGTTTCACCACACCAGCGAGGTAAAATTTGGGTACACCATGCTGGGGTGCACATCACCTGTATGGCTCAGAGTTCTACTCTTTTGTGGGGTGAGGCAGGAGGATCTTCTGCTGTGCACATGCTCTGGTCCTTCACCTATTCCAGCCATTAGGCTTAATTAGCAGTAACAAAGCAGCACCGTTTTCACTCCATGGACTGGGGAATGGATTCCTTCCCTTTCCCCCATGGAGTGTCCCAGTGCACAACTAGATTAGTTAGACTGGGCACTGTGAAAAGATTTTAGCTAGAGAGTTCATTAGGGTCATGATCACCTCACAAAATATGCAGGAACTATTGCTTATCTTATGTACTCCCCATCTTCTTTAGCACCACTGGACTTCTCAGTTTTAGTAGTGCTCCCCTGTGACCAGCTTCACAAGAGTTCTACTCATAAACTCTATGTGACTTAAGCTTTTCCCTTGGGTAGCCACCAAACTCCACTGGAGTTCCTGTGGAGTTTCAGAGTTCTTCTGGAAAAAATCTGGACTCCTGTGGAGTTTTGAAAACTGGGTGGTGGGCAACAGGAATCAGGAGAGACTATACAAGGAGGGAAGCATGGGGGAATGGAACAGCCGTTGAGATTATGCCAAAGTTTTTGGAGAACATTTCAAAGTCTGTAAGACCTCCTGCAAACTTTCCAAAAGCCATCAGGACCTGCAGCACACCTTAGAAGTACTATTGATCATTTTGTCATACTCAATTCACTAGTGAACAACTCCCCAAATATGCCTTTCTCCATCTCAGAATAGGTCCTGTACCCTAGATCTTGCCAAGATTCACTGAAAAGCTCATTTAAAGTTTCTAGACAACTCATTTTGCAGACAAAAAAACTTACAGAAGTTTTCAAAACTTTAGAATGACCTATTTTTTCCACATCATATTTCTCGAAGATAGCTTGTTTGAAATCAGCTCCAATTTTATAAAAATATAATAATAGTAATAATGAGCCACAGACCATACATTTGACACCAAAAAGAACTTTCTTGAAGGTTTCAGAAAAGGTGCCAAAACCAGGCATATTATAGAAGTTAGTCTCAGCTTTAGCTCTGGAGAAACTTCTGACATCTCCATATCAATAGCTTTATTTTTTTAATGTAATTGTTTTTATTGCAGCAGCCACGGAAGCCTTTTATCTGTACCCTAGGGCAATTGATTCTGTGCTTCCCCCTCAAAGATAATTGGCACTTTGCATTGCCTTCTCTCATGTTTCATGCTTTGCAATAGCATGTATACACCCATCCTTTTTCATCAGTTCTGTTCATTCTCTTCAATTTTCATTGCAGTAGCACCTGAAGTTAGAGGTAATAGATACACTTCCCCTTATCTTGTGAGGATCATGATGCTATTTCCCTGTGCACTATGCTCTTGCTTATAGGTGAGTGCTAGGTAATGTCAGTTAAGTCAACAAAATATATGTGCACAAATCATATAAATATGTATTCACTTTCTATGAGCAAATATGTATCTATGCATTCATAACAATTGTTACATGAACTCAGATGCCCATTTGAAACTATGGTCCTGAAACTGTGGGCTAAGACCTATGATCCTACAAATTTAATCTCTACCAGAATCAGTCCTGCTTAACAAATGAAGTGGGAAGTGCCATATTAAACCTGCTTTCTCACCTTGACAAAATGGCCTGCAGGAAAGTGTTGGTATGTAACGTTTGATTTCACTATTAGTGAATTGAGTCCTTTTGAAAGCTACTGTACTGACAGCCCTGGAAACTAAAGCCCTTGGTTTATTTATCTAATTGTTAGAGCCTGGGCTGTCAGCAATGAAAGCTTCCTCAAATGTGCCCTGCCTGCTACCCCTTGGTGATGTTTCAACCCTGCCATGGCACAAAAACACAGTTCAGTTTTCATGTTCATTCAAACCCTGGTCCTTTTACTGAGACAGCCAACAAGGTTGTCAATTCGTGCTAATGGTGATTAGTTTTGTGATGTGGACTACTGTCCACTAGGAACTAGACCAAGCCCACCATCTGATTTTATGTAGATTGCCAAACAACTGAGAGATAGTAACAAAATTTAGTCGTTACCAACCTGATTCAGAGTGACAATTTAGAGGTGTTCATACTGTTAAACCATCCAGTCCCCTATTAATATATATTTCTACCTCAGCATACAAGTAACAGGAGGTCTACTTATTTATAACTACTAAAGAGTGAAGTTGCTTTTTTGAGAGCCATAGATATGCCTTCCCTTTATTTGTGCATATACTGTAAGTTTACACATCATTTTACAAACATAGGCAAATTCTGCTCTCCATTGCACTAGTGTATCCAAAGTAACTCTTCTGAAGGTGCTGGAGTGAGAGGTACTCCAGATATACCAGTGTATGAGTAGTCAGAATTTGTCACAATGGCCTTTTCTACACTGGGAATTTTCAACAGTTCAAGCATCACTGCTGCTCCACCAGTGCTAGCAATGGTGGATGCGCTAGTGAACATGAGAGCCTATATTAATGTTCCCACCATTGCTAGTGCTGGGGGAACTGCACCAGTGCTAGACCAATGCTGGGAGAATTGCTAGTGCCTCAGTGTAGACTTAATGATATACCCTGCTGTGAGCAGATTACAGTCTAAGAATTAGATTGCTTTTGAATTAGATCATATTTTTAACTTCAGATCCTATAATGCACCTTCCTTAGTGGACAACCAGTTAAAAACACTTTATGTTTTACGTTACTGATATTAATTAATTTTTTGTTGACTGTGGCAAATTCTTACTTAGGAATCAAAACACTGTTAACCAATTACTGTTAATAAAAAGCGAAAAGGTGCTATTTCTGTTAGGGATATAAAGTAGGTACTGTATTTGGCCCCCAGACTGCATTTTCTGTCAGCAAAAGACCACCAATAAAATGGGACTTCTTACAAATAATCCTACAGATATGAGGAACTGTAAAAGCAACAATGATGTCTGATTCCTAAGGAAGCTTAGGAAATGAAGCAATCAAATCCACATAAGAAAGCATCATTACAGCAGTTTCTACAAGGTATTAATGGGACTGCTCACCCAAGCAGGATTTGGCCTCATTTGTAAACTCTAAAATTTGGCATGTGGGTGAGCGGGTTAATATGTTTAGGCTTGAAATTAATCTGATCACAATTTTTTTTTATTATATAACCAAAATCTACTTGCTCCACAATAGAAGGAATTGTTTTATTCAGTGCAAGATGATATTGTTTAGATAGCGAAGTTTCAGTTAAGAAAAATAACAATTATGAATAATGATAAAATATTTCTATATAGAACACTTTTTGGTGAAAATTCATTGTCTTCAGATAAAAAGTCTTTCCATCAAATCAATCTTTTATGTAGCTAAAAATATTTTAAAATATTTTTAAATTTTGGCACATTCTAAATCCAGCAATGCTCATTTTGCGGGCCAGACCCCCTCCGATTGAAGTCAATGGAAGTTTGAGCATGCTATTTGATCTACTGAATTTCCACCATGTATTAAAAACAATGTCTAATCAGGCACCATCCTGCAGTCCTTGAGCAGGTAGAACTCTTATTGCCTCTCAGATTGTATCTCAAAGATGCAAGTGTAAGAATAAGAGTAATTGAGAAAGCATGACCTTGGATTTAGGTTTGTGTTTTATTTTATATTCGTCAAGGGAAAACACAAAAGGTTAAAACTCTGGGTTCTGGTCTCTGATATTTGGCTTGTCTGAGAAGCAAATGACCCTATAATTAATATTGGGGACTTCTGTCTCTCATTTCAACATGTTAATTGTATGGGTTAGTGGAAAGTGACATTCTGGGGCATTGTATTGCAACTGCTTTTTGGCAGAAACAGATTTTGTTTGATTATTCAGTCCTTTTGATTCTGTTATAGTACAGTTGATTCTTAAACAGAGGAATTAATAAAACAGAGGAATTAATGTCCTTCACCGAAATGATTCACCTCTTTGAATACTAGAATAACTAAAATTACACTTTCTCCAAAACTTTAACATACACTTTCATAGCCAAAAATGCTCCAAGCCAGCAAGTTATTATCAGTGGAGAAGAATTTGGGATCTCTTTCAGAATGCTAATTGCTGAGGCCAAGTGACATTTTCTAAGGCTGTCAAATGCAATGGAGAAACAGAATATCCCTATTGATCAAATTACTCACCAACAATGACACCAGTGACGGTGAAGAGCACAAAGGCATTCCTCACTAGGTAACCTTTAACATCATCCTTAGTTATGCTCTGCACCTTCTTTTTTGCCAGGAGTGTACGTTTCCGTACTCCTTGCTGAAAGCGCTCCATCCTATTTCCAGATCTTGGATCTTCTCCGTTACTTTTAGTCATCTATATTTTGAAAAGTGATTTCTTCTTTTATAATTTACTGCTGTTAAAATCTCCCCAGAAAGACAGAAGACCTTCTTCCTTGGGAAGTGCAGGAGGAAGCTAGAAGACAAGATATGTCAAATGTCACAATAAGTTAAACTTCAGAGGAATGATTAGTCATATCTACACATGCAGGCAAATACTCATCATATAACAATCAGACTTGGATTATTTAGATTAATTATTTGATTGCAGTATGTGGTAAATATGTGCAACGTTTGGTGCAACCCTGATTTGAAAATACAGATTTTGTTCAGATCTGTATTTCTGCATCTGCAGGGAATGGGCCTGATTCTTCTTTCACGCTGGTATAAATGAGGAGTAACTTCACTGCAGTCAATGGAGTTACAATAATATAAAATGGATGTCACAGGAGAATCAGCTGCTGTATATCTATAACTATTGATCAAGCCTCATTTTCATGTATTTAGCAGGCACACATTTATCTGAACAGAATCTGCCTATCCCACCTTTCCAATGAAACTTCTGATAAATAATATCTTTTTAAATCATAGCATTCAGAATATTATGTATTTCAGATGTTTCTAGATAATTTTAATGCTTTGTCCTGCATTGATTTCTCTCCTGTTATATTGCAAAACACAGCAGGAATAGTTTCTCTCTTTACTTACTACTCAGGAGGTATGTCTTTGATAGTAACATTCATCTTTGAAGTGTGTAAGCTACTCTGAACACATCTGTAAAACATCAGAAGATGTAACCCAGTTCGCTTGTTACTTCATGTTTATTACAAGTTCACACTACAAGATAATGCTTTGCATTGACTGGCAAAGCATTGATATGATCTGATAAAAATCACACTACAGATTTGGCTTTAAGATTTTTTTTTTAAAGCTTTCATTAAAATAGTTGGGACATGTTCGCAAGATAATCTACTTTTCATTTCAAACACGCTGTAACTTTTTTGACCACTTGAAATTAATTTATTCTGTAATTAAATCTGTACAAAACTATTTTGCAAAGTGGGAATCTGCTTTTCCATAATGTTGGATAACACAACTATGCCTGCTATCTATTCCAGTATTTCTCTGGTAGGGTCACAAATTCATGAATGGATATAGCTGGCTGCACCACTGACATCCATTCTCAATTATATAGATCATTTATGTCTTTCTGCCCTGCTACATCTATTGCCTAATGAGCTTTGCAGAAAGCATTTAGAAAGTTCAAGTTTTAGAAGAAGGATGATTGAAGGGGCTATCATGTTATTTAAAAAGGCAAGAAAATGTTTTTGATGGGATTTGGTCTTGCTTTTGAAGTTAAATATATATTTAAAACTAATATGTTAATATACTGTTCTCCCTGCATTTTAATACATTGTAATATATTTTTTAACAAGATTGTCTATACACTTTCCATTCCCCCTTTCCTGTCTCCCCTCTCTCCTTTTTTTTTTAACAAATGTATATTTTAAATTGGAAAAAGCTATAATAGTTAATTAGTCTTTTCTTAATTGGCTGCAGAGTAGGGGGAAAGTTCTTAGGCTGAGCTAAATTTATTGTGTATGGTATTTTTGATCTTGGAGGCATGACTGCTGTGTGTTTGAAAGATTTTTCTTAGGAAAATTAGTTTGGAATATTTTGTAACAAGCTTATAGATTCACCCAACCCTCTTTTCCCCCATTTAACACAATATCACCCCAATCTGCGCTTTAAAAGTAAGATTAAGATCAAGAAAGAACATTCAGTATACCCCCAAAGCATCATTATATCAAATGACCTAGAAAAGTATTTTACAAAGGAAGAGAATGAAAAGCAAAAAACACCAATAAAGTAAACAAGCTCACCTTTTCAAATTCTGCAATGTTCCCAGCACAAAAGGCAAGCAACAAGGTAAATTTCCCAGTAGGTACAAAAAAGATGAAAAATTCAGTGAGCAAGAGAAGGAGAAGACTGACAATATGCATGTGCTCCGGATACTGCAACTTACTATCACTGCAATTTAAGAAAAGAGGAGGAGACTATTAATCCAACTCTGGAAAAAAATAAAAAACACAACTGAAGGGGGGGGGGGGAGCTGAGCTTCTGGAATATTGATTAATCTTGGCACAGTGAAAACAGGGTTGCTTTCTTTGTTTTTCCCCTTTAGACCACTTTCACGCTTTGTCAGTTCAGCTTCATTAGAAATGCAAAATCAGGACTCAGGAAGAATTGAAGAATGACACAACACAGAAGGCTGGAAGTCTTTGTGATTAGAGATTCCAAACCAGGAGTCTGTAAAAGTTAAACATAATTATATAACATTATTCCACTACCTTTTAAAAAAACAACAACGGTGAAATATCTGAGGATGTTAGTCTACTATAAGTGTTTTGATTTCTGGTTCCAAAGTGTTTTCTAATCCTTAATGACACTTATTTAAGGAAGCATCTTTCTGTAAGGTGGGAAACAGCTTTACATTTCTCAGGAGTAACTGAACACTATCAAGAATCGATCAGAATATGATGAGACATAGTTCTTTGTAATTTTCTTGTTACTCAAAAAGCAAGATGAGACTTGTCTGTAGTTCAGTAATTTAAACTCTTTTAGAGTCAACTCAGTTCAGAAAAGATTGTCTCAACAGCACAGTGTGACTAATAAAGGAAAAAGTACAAAACATCCAGCTTTTCCTAAAAAATAAGTGGCCCTTTTTGCATTTAAAAGCTTGCACCATTGGAAGAATATTTTGCAATAAATAAATAAAAAAGCAGCATCTTTTACCTTTTCAGAATATGAATTTTGATTTTAAATGCTGGCTGAGTAACTGACAGATGCTGGGTGATAAATCTTGTTGTTTAAATACTAGGGTCTTACATTTTAGCATATCTTTCATCAGATTCCTGAGATGTGACTACCTATTGAGAATTATAGATGAAAAGTGTTAAGTATACTATGTACTAGGTGCTAATATTATTTCAGAGGACAGGACTTTCAGTTAATAAGCTTTCTGTAAAAAGAAAAAATATTAAATGTCACAATCATCATACAAACTAGACATAATAAGGATAAATTCAGAGAATAAATTTGATAGGATTAGAATTATTTGCCAAAAATCACACCAATGTTTCTGCTTTCTTATTTAGGGAGTAAGTCTATATTTAGCATGTGTACTGTGCCTGGTTTCAGCTGTATTCTAAATAAAATGAGTACATAAAAAGATCTCTATAAAAACCAGGTAGAGTCAATGGATAATTACTGTCTACTCTGCTTAACAATGTTGCTTTTAGACGTAAAGAATATTGGATTAAAGAACAACATTTGTAGTTAATTTAGGTCCAAATTCTGAGTAAAGACTGAAGAATCTGGTACTTAGATATTTAAGACTGAGTAAAGAAAACAAACATCAAAATTGAACTCATTTTGAACTGCCAATGAATTGGATGAATGCATATATAGTTTATTGAATTAAAAATTACCTTATATACTATCTATTTTAATAAAATGAGCAAGTGATTATAGACAGACTGTAATGTTGCAAATTTATTTTCTTTAACTGTACCTGCTATACTTTAAATTCCTGCCTAAGGGTTCCTATTTATCCCATCAATCAACAGAATGGTATTTTTCATGATGCAGTTTTTAAATGCTTTTGCCATGTAGCCTGAAACTGGGATTTGACCTTTTAGCTGACCTGTGGGCCTTAGTGATCTGCTTGTTTGATTTTCCCTTGGAGGCTGGCAAGCTTTCTATGGAACTTCCCAAACAAGGACTTGATCCTGCCCTCATTGAAATCAATGTTAAAGCTCCCATTGAGTTCAGTGGGAGAGGATCAAGTACCAAATCAGGTGATTTGCAAGTATTTCTTCATTTAACTACTTGTAGATATTGTGAGAATGTAGTATTAATACAATTTTAAAAACTGTTCTTTTCTTGTGAAAGGGAATGAATTTAACATTGAAACCTAATGAGAAAATGGACATTGAGCTGTGTCAAAGTTTAGCATTTTAAATTCAACCTATCGTTCCAGTAGTGCTAGAGTTTTTATTGTTTCTGGGGAAAGGTACTTAAAAACATGATAATGTTAGACTGAAGTTAATCAACAAAGAGAATATAAGAAAGAGAAGGCAGTGTGTCTTGTGGCTAGAGTAGGGGAATGTGAATTAAGAGACCTGTAATCTATGCCTGTCTATGCCACTAACTCACTGTATGATCTTTACCAAATTACGTTAACTTCTTTATGCCTCAATTTCTCTAGCTCTAAAACAGAGATAATACTTATTTCTTTGTCTATGTAGGGTTTTACTGGCACCCATCACTGAAGTATCTGAGTGCCTTTGTGAAGCACTGTGATGAGAGGTTCTATATAAATATGAAGTATTGTTATTATATCTCTATAGATACATCAAACTATTAAACAGCAACCAAGCCAATCCAGCTGTATAAAACATAAGAGATGGAAATTAAGTAATACATAATAAACTTCAATATGACCATTTTTTGGATGATGATAATAATCATATATGTAACACAAATGAGTGCATTGATCCCAGCTGAAATATGCATTTTAACCATTCTTACCTCTAAGCAAATGATCACTGTGTGTTAATGCTGGGTGAATCTCAAAAGTTCTGAGGTTTAGACACGCTCATGAGCGGCCTATCAAAGTCTTAGGGTATGTCTACACTACGAGGGTATTTCGATTTCACTTAAATCGAATATGTGGAATCGATATTGCAAATTCGAACGTGTGTGTCCACACTAAGGACAGTAATTCGACTTTGTGAGTCCACACTAACGGGGAAAGCGTCGACATTGGAAGCGGTGCACTGTGGGCAGCTATCCCACAGTTCCCGAAGTCCCCGCTGCCCATTGGAATTCTGGGTCGAGCCGCCAATGCCTTCTGGGTAAAAAAAAAGGATCGAGGGTGCTTTTGGGTAATTGTCGTCATCCGTCTGTCACTACCGCCCTCCCTCCCTCCCTGAAAGCGCCGGCGGGAAATCAGTTCGCGCACTTTTCGGGTCAGTGACAGCGCGGACGCCACAGCACTGCGAGCATGGATCCTGCTGCGACCATCGCTGCAGTTGTGGCCGTTGTCAACGCCTCGCAGGTTATCATCCACCTTTCCCAGAGGCAGATGCAGATAAACCAGGCGAGGAGGCTATGGCACCGCGGTGAGGGCCTGAAGTCTGAGAGTAGCACAGGCCTGTCAGAAAGCACGGGACCCAGCTCCGAGGACATCACGGTGACAATGGGTCATGTGGATGTTGTGGAACGGCGATTCTGGGCACGGGAAACAAGCACGGACTGGTGGGACCACATAGTGCTGCAGGTCTGGGACGAATCCCAGTGGCTGCGAAACTTTCGCATGCGGAAGGTGACTTTCCTTGAACTTTGTGAGTTGCTGTCCCCTGCCCTGAAGCGCAATGACACCCGGATGCGAGCAGCCCTGACTGTCCAGAAGCGAGTGGCCATAGCCCTCTGGAAGCTTGCAACGCCGGACAGCTACCGGTCTGTCGCGAACCAGTTTGGCGTGGGCAAATCTACCATGGGGGTTGTTGTGATGCAAGTAGCCAACGCAATCGTTAAGGTACTGCTCTCAAAGGTAGTGACCCTGGGAAACGTGGAGGTCATCATAGATGGCTTCGCCGCGATGGGATTCCCAAACTGCGGTGGGGCTATAGATGGAACTCACATCCCTATCCTGGGACCGGACCACCAGGCCAGCCAGTACATTAACAGAAAGGGCTACTTTTCAATGGTGCTGCAAGCACTGGTGGACCATCGGGGACGTTTTACAAACATCAACGTCGGATGGCCGGGCAAGGTTCATGACGCTCGCGTCTTCAGGAACTCTGGTCTGTTTAGACGGCTGCAGGAAGGTATTTACTTCCCGGACCATAAAATAAGTCTTGGGGATGTGGAGATGCCTACAGTGATCCTTGGGGACCCAGCCTACCCGCTAATGCCCTGGCTCATGAAGCCCTACACTGGCGCCCTGGACACTGAAAAAGAACTGTTCAACTACCGGCTGAGCAAGTGCAGAATGGTGGTGGAGTGTGCTTTTGGACGTCTCAAGGGGAGATGGAGAAGCTTACTGACTCGCTGTGATCTCAGCGAAACCAATATCCCCATTGTTATAGCTGCTTGCTGTGTGCTCCACAATCTGTGTGAGAGCAAGGGGGAGACCTTTATGGCGGGGTGGGAGGTTGAGGCAAATAGCCTGGCATCTGATTATGCCCAGCCAGACAGCCGGGCGATTAGAAGAGCCCAGCAGGACGCGCTGTGCATCCGGGAGGCTTTGAAAGCTAGGTTCCACAGTGAGCAGGGTAACCAGTGACTTTTAAGTTTCTGTACAGAGAAGCTGAACCTGCCACCGTTTCTTTACCCAGTTAATGATGACTATCCTCTCCAGTTACAGACCCCCTCCACCCCCTTCCAAAAAAATAAAATCATTTTTATTTTGTTATTGAACACCGTTGTCTTTAGTACTGTTTTCGCGGGAATGTTTGAAACCTGGGACGCAGACTGTGGTGGGGAGCGGGTGTAGTGTACTGATGCAAATGATCCTTCTAAACTCCAGGAATGACAGGATTCGCAGGGGCGGACTGATTGTTTCAATGGAGCCTGCCAGCCCTCCTGAGCGGGACTGCGTGTATGTGGGGGCTATGTGACTTTATGGCAGGGGGAGGAGGGTTACAGATCCCCTGCTGCGTGGCTCTGTGATCCAGGACAAGGACCGCTGCATAAGATCTGTAACTGCCCTCCCCCGCCACAAAGTCACAGAGCAACCCCCCCCCCACGCACAGAACATGAAAACCATCTCCCAGACTGACCAGGGTAACTAGTCACTGCACTGTGTATGTGCCCTGCTGCTGGACCTGCCCCCGCCTCTGTACCCTGCTAAAGGTGACTGTCCTGTCCAATTACCAAGCCCCTTCCCCCCCTTCAGACAGACTCTCCCTCAAAAGAACCTGACTGAAACAGTAATGAACAGAAACGTACTTTTTATTAACAACCAGACATGAAACTGGGGGGTGAAACTTGGACGGGGGCTTGGGTGAGGCGGGCAGGAAAGGACTTTTCAAATTTTGGGGAATAACAGCCTTCTGGTGCTTGAGCAGTCTGCAGGGGTGGAGTGAGAGTTTTCACGGACTCTGCCGCCCCTCCTTCTTTGGACTTTGGGCGAGGGGGGTATGGGACTTGGTGGCGGGGGAGTGCGGTTACTGATAGACTGCAGCGGGGCTCTGTCCTCCTGCCTCCGTTCCTGCAGAACATCAACAAGGCGCCGGAGCGTGTCCGTTTGCTCCCTCAGAAGTCCAAGCAGCGTTTGAGTCGCCTGCTGGTCTTCCTGCCGCCACCTCTCCTCACGTTCCATGTGTGTCCGGTGCATTTGGGACAAATTCTCCCTCCAATGGTTCTGCTGTGCTGCCTGGGCTCGGGAGCAGCCCATTAGTTCTGAGAACATGTCCTCTCGCGTCTTCTTCTTTCTCCGCCTAATGTGCGCTAGCCTCTGGGAGTGTGATGCCAGGCTGGGTTGGGAGACAGTTGCAGATGTGGCTGTGGGAATGAGAAAAAGGTAGTGAATTCCTCCGAAACATAAATGTAGTTGTGAACAAAGAACATAGTCTTTCTCTGTGAACAAGACCATGCCCCGCACCTATCACATGCGCACTCAGGACAAGGTCGAATTTTCGGACCTCGCCTTCAGTGCTTGGGCTTTTGCACTGCCGATCTGGGAAGCGGGGCAGGACACGGTAATCTCTGTAGCAGGCAAACATGGTAAGCCGTAGACTTGTGGCTGCTTAAAACTTTAGGAGTACCACTGGCCTCCTTTCACATTGAAAGCAATGCCAGTCTCTGCTGCCAGCAATCGGCCAAGCAGGAACTCTGGCCCTGTCCCACCCCCTCGCGGATGTCCCAGGGAAAGATCCCTGTATGCTGCCCCTCTCCCGCCCCCACCGCGTGGCTGTAAACCAGCGGTCACAGTTCTGTAAAGGAACTTGCAAGCAGTCCCAATACTAACAGTCCCCTACCTAATTCAAAGCAGGTCATCATGAGCGACATAACTCTCATGAGGATCCCGGACACCGAGAAGGAACGGATGCTTCGAGAAAGCCTGCAAAGACCGGGGCCCTATGCCGCCATGCTATGCAAGGCAATGATCCCGGAGTACTTGCTTGTCTCCTGGCGCGGGAACGTATCGTACTTCGGAGGACCCAGTAAGGCCGCTCTCCCCAGGAACCTGATGAACAGGCTTTCCCATTACCTGCAGGAGAGCTTTGTGGAGATGTCCGTGGAGGATTATTGCTCTATCCCCGGACATATAGACCGGATTTTAATATAGCTGCAGTAGCAGGGACTAAAGAGTGGAGCAGCTTGGGCAGCAGAATCATGCACAACCGGACACTGTTTGATTTTTTTTAAATAGTTGGAACTGATTACTTAAGCGCCCAGGGTAAAGAAATCATGAATCATACATTGTTATTAGTCTTAATATTCCAGTTTTGTAAAAAATAAAGGTTTAGATATTTAAAGCACTTACAAGAGTTCTGAAAGAACTCAAATGTGAAGTTGCGGAACTATTAACTAAGGTTTGTAACCTGTCCTTTAAATCGGCTTCGGTACCCAATGACTGGAAGTTAGCTAATGTAACGCCAATATTTAAAAAGGGCTCTAGGGGTGATCCCGGCAATTACAGACCGGTAAGTCTAACGTCGGTACCGGGCAAATTAGTTGAAACAATAGTAAAGAACAAAATTGTCAGACACATAGAAAAACATAAACTCTTGAGCAATAGTCAACATGGTTTCTGTAAAGGGAAATCGTGTCTTACTAATCTATTAGAGTTCTTTGAAGGGGTCAACAAACATGTGGACAAGGGGGATCCGGTGGACATAGTGTACTTAGATTTCCAGAAAGCCTTTGACAAGGTCCCTCACCAAAGGCTCTTATGTAAATTAAGCTGTCATGGGATAAAAGGGAAGGTCCTTTCATGGATTGAGAACTGGTTAAAGGACAGGGAACAAAGGGTAGGAATTAATGGTAAATTCTCAGAATGGAGAGGGGTAACTAGTGGTGTTCCCCAAGGGTCAGTCCTAGGACCTATCCTATTCAATTTATTCATAAATGATCTGGAGAAAGGGGTAAACAGTGAGGTGGCAAAGTTTGCAGATGATACTAAACTACTCAAGATAGTTAAGACCAAAGCAGATTGTGAAGAACTTCAAAAAGATCTCACAAAACTAAGTGATTGGGCAACAAAATGGCAAATGAAATTTAATGTGGATAAATGTAAAGTAATGCACATTGGAAAAAATAACCCCAACTATACATACAACATGATGGGGGCTAATTTAGCTACAACGAGTCAGGAAAAAGATCTTGGCGTCATCGTGGATAGTTCTCTAAAGATGTCCACGCAGTGTGCAGAGGCGGTCAAAAAAGCAAACAGGATGTTAGGAATCATTAAAAAGGGGATAGAGAATAAGACTGAGAATATATTATTGCCCTTATATAAATCCATGGTTCGCCCACATCTCGAATACTGTGTACAGATGTGGTCTCCTCACCTCAAAAAAGATATTCTAGCACTAGAAAAGGTTCAGAAAAGAGCAACTAAAATGATTAAGGGTTTAGAGAGGGTCCCATATGAGGAAAGATTAAAGAGGCTAGGACTCTTCAGTTTGGAAAAGAGAAGACTAAGGGGGGACATGATAGAGGTATATAAAATCATGAGTGATGTTGAGAAAGTGGATAAGGAAAAGTTATTTACTTATTCCCATAATACAAGAACTAGGGGTCACCAAATGAAATTAATAGGCAGCAGGTTTAAAACAAATAAAAGGAAGTTCTTCTTCACGCAGCGCACAGTCAACTTGTGGAACTCCTTACCTGAGGAGGTTGTGAAGGCTAGGACTATAACAATGTTTAAAAGGGGACTGGATAAATTCATGGTGGCTAAGTCCATAAATGGCTATTAGCCAGGATGGGTAAGAATGGTGTCCCTAGCCTCTGTTCGTCAGAGGATGGAGATGGATGGCAGGAGAGAGATCACTTGATCATTGCCTGTTAGGTTCACTCCCTCTGGGGCACCTGGCATTGGCCACTGTCGGTAGACAGATACTGGGCTAGATGGACCTTTGGTCTGACCCAGTACGGCCTTTCTTATGTTCTTATGTTATGTTCTTACCGCTTGATCCTTCCCCTGAATCTGTGTCCGGGTTACATGCTGGGGAGGGTTGGTAGGGGATCTCTGTAAGGGTGATGAAGAGCTCCTGGCTGTCGGGGAAATCAGCTTGGTAAGCGCTGTCGACTGCCTCGTCCTCCTCATCTCCTTCCTCATCTTCCCCGTCCGCTAACATGTCCGAGGAACCGGCCGTGGACAATATCCCATCCTCAGAGTCCACGGTCAGTGGTGGGGTAGTGTTGGCGGCCGCACCAAGGATGGAATGCAGTGCCTCGTAGAAACGGGATCTGTGGGGCTGGGATCCGGAGTGTCCGTTTGCCTCTTTGGTCTTCTGGTAGCCTTGTCTCAGCTCCTTGATTTTCACGCGGCACTGCGTTGCATCCCGGCTGTATCCTCTCTCTGCCATGGCTTTAGAGATCTTCTCATAGATCTTTGCGTTCCGTCTTTTGGAGCGCAGCTCGGAAAGCACGGACTCATCGCCTCACACAGCGATGAGATCCAAGACTTCCCGATCAGTCCATGCTGGGGCCCTCTTTCTATTCTGGGATTGCACGGCCATCTCTGCTGGAGAGCTCTGCATCGTTGCCAGTGCTGCTGAGCTCGCCACGCTGTCCAAACAGGAAATGAGATTCAAACTGCCCAGACAGGAAAAGGAATTCAAATTTTCCCGGGGCTTTTCCTGTGTGGCTGGTCAGAGCATCCGAGCTCAGACTGCTGTCCAGAGCGTCAACAGAGTGGTGCACTGTGGGATAACTCCCGGAGCTATTAGCGTCGATTTCCATCCACACCAAGCCTAATTCGATATGGCCATGTCGAATTTAGCGCTACTCCCCTCGTTGGGGAGGAGTACAGAAGTCGAATTTAAGAGACCTCTATGTCGAACTAAATAGCCTCGTGGTGTGGACGGGTGCAGGGTTAATTCGATGTAACGGCGCTAAATTCGACATAAACGCCTAGTGTAGACCAGGCCTTACTCAAATTATCTTTTATCAGAAAACCTGGTATGGAAATCTCATGAGAACTTGTTCTCATATATGGTTTTTGATATGTCCTGCCTTTGATCCAGTGGGACAGAATGCACTTAGCACTCATCCATAGGCCTCAGACAACTTTAGAAATGTGGGTAAGTATCATTATCCCCTACTGTACTGGTGGAGAAACTGAGGTGCAGAGAGTTTACATGACCTGTCCAAGGTGACTTAGTGAGTAAATGGCAAAGCTAGGAGACAGATGAAGGCCTCTAGCTTTCCAGTCTCATCCCCTATCCACTAAATCACGGTCCCTCCCATGTTGTGAGAATAGTTTCTCTTGGGATATTTTGGCAGTTTTGTTTCCAGTCTAGGTGAGTTAACGGAAGGGGTAGGATTTTTTCAAGGTTTGGTTTGGTTGGAAAATTTAGGGCTTTTTTTTTTTTTTTTTTTTAATCCAAACCAGTTCACCCATCTCTGCTTATCACAGTGGATTCTAATGTATCTGATTTTTGGCTGATCAGATGTGAAAAATGTACAGTACTGGTGATTAAGGGCCAAATTCTGATCCAGTTATAGCCAATGACAAAATTCTTATTAAAGCCAGTGGGACCTGAAGATGTCCAGGTCCATTTACTCATATGTGCTCTGCATACCTTTATGAATATATTAGCAAAGATCACCTAATTCTTTATAATGACTGATTGTTTTTCTAAACAAATGCTTCAGTGCTGCTTTTTCTAAATATTGCCAAGGAAAGAATGAAACAAGGAATACAATTTAAATTCATACAGAAAAACAAACAAACAGGCTAAGCTTACTGTAGAACCATTCTGGGTTTTCTTTCCTGGATAGGAGGTATGGTATGATCATATTTGAAAATGTAAGGTGTCCCCTAACAAGGTGTAAGTATATGCAGAGAAAACTATATGAAGTTTACCTAACTATCCCATGTCTTATAATTGAACACACACGATTCCAGGGAAAATTAAGTTATGGACAAGTGCCAGTCTTGTTTCACATAAGAATTGCTTTAATGTACTAGATACAGAGGAAGCCATAAAAGGCTGATATTTGCCAGTTTTTCACCACACAATTATTTCAGCTATCTCCTATAGCTCAGATACCACTGTGTGGTAACTATTGGCAAATGCTGACTCTTTAATGGCAATCATATGTCAGGTTATTTTAGAGCTCCAATTCTGACATGCAGTAGACATGCCTGCATCTGTCTGTGGCTTGTGCCAGGTACACATTTTTACAGGTATGCTGTAACATCAGGAAAAAGAATGTGTGGTCATTGCCATTCCCTGCAGGAGTGGTTTCAAACCCAGTCCTATGCTTATTACTTAGCTGTATGTGGTAAAGGGAAATCCAATATTTTCCTCTATACTGTACAGTTATAAATAACAAATTACTAGTTGTAGTATTTTGATGGCTGTTTATCAACACCAGTGCAAAATTACATTATCAGACGGCGTCTCCTTTCACCAAATGTATGAATGTGTTTGAAATCCAGCATTTCCCCTTCCATTCAAATCATCATGAAGGGCTAGATCAGGGGTGGGTGGCCAACCTGAGCCTGAGAAGGAGCCAGAATTTACCAATGTACATTGCCAAAGAGCCACAGTAATATGTCAGCAGCCCCCCATCAGCTCCCACCCACTGGCAGCCCCTTCGATCAGTGCCTCCTGCTTCCTCCCCCACCTCCCAATCAGCTGTGGCATGCAGGAGGCCCTGGAGGGGTAGGGGGAGGAGCAAGGGTACTGCAGGCTCAGGGGAGGGGGCGGGAAGGGATGGAGTGGGGGCAGGGCCTGTGGCAGAGCCAGGGGTTGAGCAGTGAGCACCCCCCGGCACATTGGAAAGTTCGCACCTGTAGCTCCAGCCCCGGAGTCTATGCCTATACAAAGAGCCGCATATTAACTTCTGAAGAGCCGCATGTGGCTCCGGAGCCACAGGTTGGCCATCCCTGGGCTAGATTGTGCCCTGCTCATCAATGTAAGGGAGCAAGGATCCTTTAAGATACTGCAGCATGTTCCTGTGCTGCTATAGTCTGCGCTATGAGCCAGTGTGAAATGGGGGGACAGGGCCCTCATTCAGTTCTAATCTGAACAATTTTCTTTGTAAAATAAAAGGCAGTTTCTTTCCAATAGAAGGTACTCTTATCAGCTCCTGTGAGAGATAGCATGGATTCAGCAGTTAATGAGTACATGGAATAACTCTGGTGCTCAAGATTTCGCAGATGCTGTGAGGAGGCAAAGAACCTCCTCTTTGCTAAGCCATGGCAAAAGATCTTCATGTCATAATTGGTCATCAATGTGAAACCTCCTCTACTGGCAACTTCAGCCATCTCTTTTCACTTCATTGGTTGCAAATAGTCAGTAAGCCAATGTGATTTATGATGGGGAAATTGTGGAAGAGAATGCCAAGGGGCCACTCTTTTGATGATGGAGTATAAAATATTATTATAAAATCCTACTGAGCCCCCAGAAGTGTGATGTTTTGGAAGCACATCTTCTCTGATATTAGGCAAAACAGTTGCTATCTGGTCCGCAGGACTCATATTTTCAGTTGTTTGTTTCTAAATTTATATTTGTTTTCAAATTACAGTGGTGGCTGTTCCCCTGCGTTACTGTGTTTCTGCTGACTGTAGCCGGCAGACAAATCCTCTGATTTTGTTTTTACTTCTTTTCTCTAAAAGCCATTTCATTTTAATTAGAGAACATTTAAAAGGTTTTTGCCATGAATATAAATTGTAACTTTATGCTGAGATTTCTGACAGCTTTCGACCTAAAACTGCAACGTTCCTCTTTGCCCTGCGAAAGTTCTCAGCAGAGAAACGTGAACCTCCGATATCGCCATTCAACATCATAGATTGACTGGACCCTCACATATATTGTATGCATGACTGTAGCTGAAGAGGCAACCTTGTTTCCTTTAAATATAAGGAGACAGATCACCACCTCCTAGGATATGCGAGAGGAAAACGTAATGGATTTACACAAGTAGAGAATGCAACTTGTGGCTTTTTCCCCCCCAAAGCATTACATCAAGGGAGTGTGTGTGTGTGTATACACAATGTACAATGAGGTAGTTTGCCCATAGAACAAGCTGGGTGGTTTGGCCTCCATGTATTAGGGATCTACTGGAGGACTCTACAATGGCTGGTGGAGATTTTGGTTCCAAGCTGCCTTGCAGTGTCTCCACCACAGCTTCTGGCAACATTCTGCCTCTTAATGGGGTTCCAAAGCAGCTTCAGGACTAATTAGGAAAGGGGGGTGAGGGGGGACTGCACTGCAGACAGAATCCTGCAGTCTCCTCCCTGTCATGTCACTTAATCCCCATTCTGTTTTCCCTTACCTGTTTTCTTAGGCTTCTCTCCAATCAATTCTAACCTTAACCAGTTTGTGAATTAACTGAACTACTGAGAGTCCCCAGGAAAAGTTCTGCCTGGGAAATGCACACTGCAGTGCCAGCTGTATCCTTCTAGGTCAGTGCTGGCCAAGGTGGCAAGGGAACAGAGCCATAGTTCCACTCCTGCCCCTTCCAGGGAGACCAGTGCTATTGATGGAGCCAGCATAGCTCAGTGCATGTATTCCTCTGCTACCCCATAGCAGGCCTCAGTGCAAAGGCACAAGGCTTCTCACCCCCTTTACTGTGGGTGAGAATACCTGCTTGGGGCTGTGCTAACTTCTCTGCAGATTCCTCACAGGATTAGTAGGGGACAATGTGCATTTCCTGGATCCTGCTGCTCACCCTCCCACCTTGAGTATCCCCCCATCCATGGGATACAGAGACAGGAGGCATATGATGCTGTGGAGATAGTGGATGACTTCTCTTCCATTAATAGAAATATCACCAGGGCATGATCTGGCCCATACAATGATCACGGTCACTCTGGCTCCTTCTCCCTTGCTCTTTCCCTCTGTTTTCTAGACATCCTGCCCCCACGAAAGCAGGACAGACCCACGAGAAGCATGATTAAAGGAAATTATTATTTCTAAAATGGACTCATTCCAATAGCATCTCTGTATGAAGCCCGTATTGTGTACACACTCTCATTTATGCATCTGCATTTTACCTATAATTAAATGACTTTGTCTAAATTAAATGAATTCTGGGTAGTTTTTACATTAGCAAATAAAATACAAAGAACACCACTCATTTAAATGAAGCTCAATTAAGGAAACTCATTTATGTGGAGCATTATGTTAATGTGGATTTTTTCATACGTTTACTGTTATAGAATCATAATTATAGCAATCAAGACCACATAGAAATCTTTTGAAAAAATAATTATAATTTAAAACACACAGCTCAAAGTGCTGTTATAATGACTATTATAGCAACTGTTTAGCATTTGGACTTTTTTGGCAGGAGGGCTATGCATTGTTTATTGTGAGAAAGAAACAAGCTCTGAGAAAATATGCAAATTTTTTAGCAAGGGGAAAATGCAGTTTCAAGTTTAAAAAACGGAATGGCAAAAAGTCTTTTGTGTTACTGTCTGTGTATATAATCAATCCATAACGACTGAGATGATTTCAAGTCATTATGTTCTGCTAGTTGGTCTCTGTTTCATATAACACAGGAGAGAACTCAAAATGCCATTCTGCTTCAGAGTATCCTTGGCATCTGCCGTTCATGCTATGTGGTAGTCATCCTTTTTTTCTCTCTGAAAGCCTGTCCTCTGCTGGGGCCTGATCCAGTGCCCATGGAAGACAGTGGGAGTCTTTTCATTGACTTAAAAGGGCATTGGGTCAGGCCTTTACTGCCCACTACCCTTTCTCCATCTCAAAAGATGGTCAGAGGGCAGCCTTCAGACCCTATATGAAAATTAGGCTGGTAGAAGAGCTACACAGCACAGTGGCCAACTCTTTTCAATGGAAAGCTGACATGTCACTTACGTGAAATGTGGTTTCAGCTTGCTCAGTTGGGTGATCTTTCTTTCAATACTCATGTCAAGTGTCAGAGGTGACATGAGTATTCATGGAACAGACAAGATGTATTTTAGAAAAACTACAGATCTTTAAAGTGTTGTATATTTAAACTTTTGCTTAGAGGGCAACCATATCAGCAACTGTGACAGCTACATTGTATATTATTTATTTAAATTCATTCACTAATAAATAAAGCACTATTAATATGTTATAAACACAATTGTAGGAACAAGAATAAAACCACTCCAAACCAGACAATAACCTACCAAGAAATGAAAATCAAACCCCAAACAGTACCGTGTCCTACCCAAAAATTTACTATAGCCAGCAACAGATATGACTGACTCCCTCTGCCTCACAGATCAGCAGAGAAGCAGCCATTGGTTATGCTTCTGTGTGAAGCACATAGAACAGCAGAGATCAAATAGTTTTTTATTTACTTTATGTACTAATTAGATGTTATTTCTGCTCTATAATCCATAAATGGTTTCCATATGCTCTTGTGCTGACATACAACGCTATCATAGTTGCTCTGAAGTTGTATACAAGTTTGCACAGAGCAAAAACTTACAGGATCAAGGCTTGGATGTTTGTCTGACTTTTTTGTTCTCATTTCCCATGTAGCCTTAAATTGTACTACTAGTTAAATCTATCAGAAACTTGCATAATCTGCTTGGTGAGCAGCAAGGGTGATTTTTTTCTAAAGCACATCCAAGTCCAAGTGTAATAGTTTCTGTAGGTAACTGTCTTGTCATACATGGCTTTAAAAATAAATAATAAAGTTTTGGTCTGATCTTTCTGTAAGCTGAAAAAAAAAGCCATATTAAATATTTATAAACTTCAAAAAGATCCTTAGTACATTGAGTGGTGTCTGATACCCAAAATATGTGGTGGGGATCATAGTGCCATATGCTGCTCCTCCCTTATTTGTGTACGGTGATCAGATTTTCAATGTGGAAACCCCCTTCCCTCTCCTAAGTTAGCCACCCTATTCCCTTATCTAAATGCTCCTGTATTGCTTTCATTTTTCCACTGGTTCATTTTCCCTCACTTACATCTGTTCTGTATTTTACTCACCCTCTTTCCCACACAGTTGTCCAGTCACTCATATGTGCACTCACTTATCTGCTCTCTCACCCTTTCACCCATTCCGTCCTTCCTGCTGCCTCTCTCACTTCTGTTGTTTTCCCTCTCGCAAGTAGGTCCCTCACACTTCCTCCTACGCTCCCTTCTTTGGTGGAGCCACAACTCCTCACTCCCTCCTGTCAGTCTGGTACAGTGATCTCCTTCTCCCAAGTGCACCCATTGACTATAGTTCCATCTCCACCTCTTTGTTCCCCCATTATTTTCTCTTAGCTCCATTTTTAGGGGGACAGACTTCACTCTCATTGAAATGCGATGAGAGTTTTACCACTGACTTAGGTAGGAGATTTCAGGCTTTTTAACCTGTTCTCCATTGATCTTTGATCATTCTTGCTCCTTGACGCCGACTCCCAGTCATACCTTATTTTGTGCTCCTTCTGGACAGTAGGTCTGCTGGCCGACTAAACCACCCTGTGACAAACTGATAGAGAGACTGGAGTCAGAGGCCCAGATCACTAGGCCTGCTGACTGAACAAACCATCTCACAACACCCATTCTCACCAGGGTCTGGATATAAAGTTGAAAGTTCTACTTCTGCCGAGCTGTGGACATGGAGTCCTTGCCACTCTATTCCTGCTGCCGCTTGTATCACTTAGCTGCAACTAGCAACAGATGTGACTGACTCCCTCTGCCACACACATCAGCGGAGAAGCAGTCATTGGTTATGCTTCTGTGTGAAGTACATAGAGCAGCATAATGGGAATAGTGGAGGTAGGTGGAAATCCCCTGGGATGATCAAACAAGCCTGGAATATATTGAATCTGAAACAATTTCCCATTTTCTGTAAACTAGCAAGGGACACAAGATCTGCCCCTCAAAGCAGGGACATCCCGTTAGCCTACAAACGGAGTGTAAAAAAATCATCATTTTAATTAATTTGTTAAACTCAAATGACCTCAAGAGCAAACAGCCAGATACCTTGCAAAACAAAAATGTAAAGGCTGATATAAGGCCAAACAAGTGAATTCATTTAAAATGCCACTTTATACAAGTCTTTCACATAACTCCACAAAATGCCTGTATTTCTTCCAGTTATGTCTACCACCTACCGTTAACTTCAAAATAGTGATGTATTGGGTGTCTTACTTAGCTGCTCTGTGAATGGGTCCCATTCAGCATTGCTCCTGACTCATTCCGCATGCAGGCAGAGCTCCCACTGAAGACAATGGGAGTTCAACACTCCTGACCCACTCTTTACTCAGGCAGAACTCCCATTGTCTTCACTGGGAGCTTTACTTGCATAAGGAGTGAGTCAGAAGTGCTGAATAGGGGCCTGAGTCAGCTGTGTCTTGATTTCCATTTCCTGATGATGATTCATTTAGCCTCTAAAATCACTATAGAAACCCTTTTTGTGCCATTAACTCGCACTTTCAATTCATTCCATAATCTTGAAACACATCATCTGGGACAGGGCTTTATACTGGTGTATAATGTGATTAAAGCATGATCCCACAAGGTGGCTGCATGCTTCCTGAGAAGTGTTGCGTGCTCTCAGCTCCCAGTAACTCCAGTGCAAGTTGAGATCACTCAACACATTGCAGGCTCAGGTCCCTAATAAATTATCACAAACAGAACTCCAACAATTCCAAAACTCATGGTAGGAGAATCCGATGAGAGCTGTATACCATGAATTTATTAATATCATCAGCATTGTTCATGTTGCCTTCAAACAGCTTTAAACAAGATTCCAGGGGCTTCGTATCACTATGAGCTATTAAAGTTGTATGTAAAATTTTAATTAAAAACTGAAAAAAATAACTATTTATAATATATTTAGAAAAATTGAAGATAGTTTAAATAACTGTACAGATAATATTCTATCTTCAGTCATGATGACATCTGTGCAGGTCCGTTGACAGCAATTCTGGGCCCCAGGGCAGAACAGTCAATGGGCCCCCTTGAAAGGGATGGATGAGGTTCACAACACTACTTTTTATCCTATTATAACACATTAGAACCCAATATACAAAAGTTGTGGCTTTGCTTGATGCAGTTAACTTTTTTTCCAGTTATAGCACCAGTATTAAACAAATTGTGAGCTTACATATAAAATGTAGAATTTGTTATTTTGAATTATATATTTGAATTAAATAAATACATTATAGAATGAAATTGGAGCGAGTCCAGCGGAGGGCAACGAAAATGATTACTGGGCTGCGGCACATGCCTTATGAGGAGAGAGTGAGGGAACTGGGCTTATTTAGTCTGCAGAAGAGAAGAATGAGGGGGAATTTGATAGCAGCCTTCAACTACCTGGTATGAAATTAATTCTTTATAGGATATGAAGGATCGCATGCAGTACATATGCTATGGAAGAGGAAGTTGAAATAAAACATACAACACAAATGTTCATTGCTAGGAAAAATATTGGACTTTATCTGATCGTGAGAGGAAAAGTCATTTGTATGCATGTGCTGAATGTGGGGCTTTGTATCTTTGGACAGAGACCAGTCTTATTGATAGTGATATACTGAACTGCCTGAAAACATCATAGCCAAAGATGCCTTCCTGAATATTGCTAGATATTTTTTTAAGATACAAATATGTGAAGTGACAATGGCATTCACTGAATTTGTGTGTGCGGTGCTGCGCCTGCACTGGCTGGTGCACAGTGAGCTGGTGGCTGCGCTGCTGGGCACACTCTTCTTGCATGGCCAGGGCTTCCACATGCCTGCCCGGGTGCCTTCGCCGCTGCTGGTACCACCCCGCATGCACGTAGGAGCCCTGCGGCCCACCCGGGCAATTTAAAAGAGCCCTGGGCCCTTTTAAATCGCCCAGGCCTCTGAGAAATTGCCCCCTTTTCTCCCCACATCAGCGGGCCTGCATCTGTGTACAGAATAAAGGTAGAATATGGCTCAGTTTCTGTTAAAATATTAGTTCATTCTTTTCCATTTCCCCATTCTTTTGCTGATTCATACACACAGGGCCTGATCTTTTCCTGCCCTGAACCTTATGAAGTCATTTGCACTAGTGTAAAGTGTAAAATGCTAATACTCTAATCTGGTAGTGTTTTACACCCACTCTGCACTGGTGTATAATGACTACACAAGGTATAGAGCAATGGTGAATTGGGCCCATAATCCTGAATAACATTAGTGGATATTCTACATGTAAATGGAGTTACATTTGTACTCGCACATATGCTGTGCACTACAGAACAAACCACCAAACAACTATGAACCATTCAATTTTATTTTAGTTTACGTATATTAATAGAAATATATGGCCACATTTATTGTGGCACAGTACTATTAAGTGGAATTCAATTCCAGTGAAGAGCACCAAAAGCCTTGAGTTGCTTTAACCTAAATCAGTGCACCATTGTGGTATAGGGTAAAACTCTGTGGCTATGGGCTGTTATTGAAAAGTGGAAGGGAAATAGCCCTTTGTTTGTGGTTGTTTATTGCCCAGCATTTGGAGTCGGTAGTCAGGAGTCCATTCCATGACTGCTTAGTTGAGGATGGGCATGAAGGTGACCCTATGGAGTGACAGTAGACAGTACAGGCCATGCTTAATTAGTATGGGAGCTGTAGACCCAGGGGGAACTATAGAATTTGTGTCCAGAAGCATCAATAGAGACTCCCACTTTATAGTCATTACAAATTCCATTGATTTCAATGAGAGCTGGATCAGGGCCTTTGATATTAGTTGGACGTTAAATATAATCGAATAAGAGATTGGAGTGTAACTACTTTTTTCCTGTGGTACACCAAAAACAACAAAAAAAGAGATTGGAAAATTTTATCTAGCCTCAGACAACAGAAAAGAAGTATGAGTTGATGGACCAGGCCGTCTGTCCCCTTGGCAGATTGACCAGAGAGTGGCTGTCTGGGTTTGGTGATTAAACTTCAGTATAGAAATCATCTGGAAGCTGAAAGAGTTACATTTGTGGTGATGGAGACCATATAACTGGACTGAACCCAAAATGAATATAAAATATTCTCTAGTAGAAGTAAGAGATATTTTCCCCCTCTGCACAGGTGAAATTTACTGAACCATTTCCCTCTGAACTGACACTTGATGTAAATAACAGTTTCTACCATTGCACTTTTCAGAAGTATGGAGTAGGTTCCAACCTTCAAATTTTCCCTTTTAGTGTGGCTACAAAGCTTACAATAATTAAGCCTTGCTATTTGAAGGCCTTTTCAGCTTCCCCTTGATTTCTTTTTAATTACTAAACTGTTTTCCCAGAGGAGGTCTGCTACTCTGGTCTTCCAAGCAGTGTTAGAACAATTCACTGTTCTATTCAGTTTCTATCTGAGTGCTCCAGATAAGAGCTCCGGAGAAGGGAACATATTCACTTCCCGCAGTAGGGTATCGGAACATTATAATAGCCTCTCCCACAGTTCCAAAATCTCAGAGCTATTCACTTCATACAGGCACCTTGAACACAGTACTATAAAGGGGACATTCACAATCTCCATGCATTACTTCCCACTGAGAGCTCAGAGCTCAGGCTGCACAGCAGTCTTCAAAAAGCAAGAACAATTCTATTATAATCTTCTGTTTTTTATAGCACACTTCTGTCCAAACTCAGCAGGACAACTGTGCAAATAAAAATGTTTTCAAGACAGTTTATGTTTGTTTGATTCTCTTGACACACACATGCTCCCTGTACATAAACACATATGTGTCTGAAAATTCATGTATAGTGTACACACGAGACCAGCTGTTGACTTCAATATAGCTATGCCGGTTCATCCCAGCTGATGATCCAGACCACATTCTCTGTAAACTTTATTATGTATTACAGTATTCAGAGTGTAGAAAATTGATCAACTATAATTGTTAACTTCATAAGTTTCTCTTGCTTTTATTTTTATATCCTTTCATATAAGAATATTTTCTACTGTTTGACAGTTATAATACATGATAAAGTTATTTTAAAATAAAAACTGAAGTTGCGGTTTGTGGCACCGTGGTGTCTTTTTTTTCTTTAACAGGACTTTATGTACCCTTTATATTACTAAACAATTTTTTGTCAGTAAAACCATCTATAGAGAGAGTTAACTACACATTGTCCTTTATAGAATATGCTTGAAAAAAGATATCAGATTGCTTTCAGAGTTTGGATATATTTAAACAAACTTTTTAATTGCAGCCTGAATGGGAATGTAGCATCCTTATACTATTTTTTGTTGTTGATATTCTAGAGTCCATGCCATCCTTGCTCGTGAAGAGTTGTTCAATGTCTCAGTTACCTATGGCTTTTCCTTGACATTTTTCCTTTTTAATCTTGTTTACTTTACAGGTGAAGCCAGTTAAAACATTTGTATGCGTTGAGCAAAATGGTGAATTTTGCATTAATTGCTGAGAAGGAAAATTAGGGAAACATTTCTGAATGGGATGATAGAATCAAGTATTAGAAGAAGTCTTCAGTTGTTGCAAGTATTGAATGTGAACAGTTCATACATGTTTTGCTCTTTACACAATAAATGTAATATGGAAGACCTAGGTAGGCACAGTGGGGTTCAAATAACTGTTTACTCACTATACACAGCACGCAAAGCCACTGCCGGAGGTGACATTGCAGGCCCATGTGGGGTCATGTGCCCCTGCAAATTTGCAGCTTGGCTTGTACTGACTATGCTCACATGAACTGAGCATGCTCAGTAACACTGCTGAAGCCGGCTGTCCTCACTCTGCCCCCTCCCCCCCACTATCGGCAGGCACGCTGCTGCTCTGGCAAGTTTCTAAATATAGAAGACAGAGCACCAATAGTAGAGTTTAGGGAGGGGAAGCATATTATTAGGATAGCAATGCAGGCATGGTAGAAAATAGCATATTCAGTTAAGGTTGTTTTGGCTATATACCTGTGGCTTTTCTACTATAAAGTAAAATTTGCAGATACTGCTGGAGTGAAAAAGCTTCAAAGCATATTTTTAAGGTTCTCAGTAGGTGGAGGACACCCTCATGATTAACACATATCAGGGGTTATTTCAATATAAGAGGCTAGTGTGTGGAGTAGTATCTTCACCCATTATTTGGCAGTGAGCCATGGAGCAGGTATTATTGGCTATTCCTTTAACTCACTTGTTGCTTGGACATGTATTGGTCATGGCAGCTAGAGATGAAAAGCACCCTGAGAACCTCCAGAAGGGATCTGCAAGGCTGTCTGAGCAGGGCTACACCATTGACAGATATAGTTTGTATAAATCATAAAGACAAAGCTGAAGTTATCCCCTCATCACAGCCACAAAATGTGTCATAGTTATGTTCCTTTCTGTGGATGGGCAGTTATTTCCACAGGTTCCTGCCTAACGTGACAACAGTGTTATAGCCTCTAAATAAAGTGTTACACAATGAACGGGAATGGTGTTAATATACTATGTGAACCAGAGCTTTTGATGATGCCAAGAAGCTGATAACATCTGAAAGGGTCCTTACACACCATAATGCACCTTTGCCTGTAAAGTTAGCATGTGACACTTCCCCCTGTGGAATAGGAGCAGTAATTTCATATGTGATGGAAGATCATATTGAAAGACCTATATTGCCTTTGCTTCTAGATCTCTGTAGAACATACCTATGGTGAAACTGATAATTAAGCTATCTAAATTTAGTCTGGGAGTTAAAAAGTTTAATCAATTAACCAGTATGGGAAACCCTCTGGTTACAGATCATCAGCCTCTAGTTTCAATTTTGAACCCAAAGAAGGGAGTACCAGCAATGGCTGTAAACACAATTACAATATACTGTATAGAAGTGACGAAGTCATGACAACTTTAAACACAGTTACTTCAGTGTTTTGGGCCATTAGTATAGAACAGTGGTTCTCAACCAGGGGTATGCGTAGCCCTAGGGGTACGCAGAGGTCTTCCAGGGTGTACATCAACTCATCTAGCTATTTGCCTAGTTTTACAACAGGCTACATAAAAAGCACTAGTGAAGTCAATACAAACTAAATTTTCATACAGACAATGACTTGTTTATAAGAACGGCCATATTGGGTCAGACCAAAGGTCCATCTAGCCCAGTATCCTGTCTTCCGACAGTGGCCAATGCCAGGTGCCCCAGAGGGAATGAACAGAACAGATAATCATCAAGTGATCCATCCCCTCTTGCCCATTCCCAGCTTCTGGCAAACAGAGGCTAGGGACACCATCCCTGCCCATACTGGCTAATAGCCATTGATGAATCTATCCTCCATGAACTTATCTAGTTCTTTTTTGAACCCTGTTATAGTCTTGGCCTTCACAACATACTCTGGCAAAGAGTTCCACAGGTTGACTGTGTGTTGTCTGAAGAAATACTTCCTGTCATTTATTTTAAACCTACTGCCTATTAATTTCATTTGATGACCCATAGTTCTTGTGTTATGAGGAGTAAGTAACACTTCCTTATTTACTTTCTCCACGAGTAATGATTTTATAGACCTCTATCATATCCCCCCTTAGTCATCTCTTTTTCAAGCTGAAAAGTCCCAATCTTATTAATCTCTCCTCATATGGAAGCCGTTCCATACCCCTAATCATTTTTGATTTATACTGCTCTATATATTATACACTAAGTACAATATTTGTATTCCAATTGATTTATTTTATAATTATATGGTAAAAATGAGAAAGTAAGCAATTTTTCAGTAATAGTGTGCTGTGACACTTTTGTATTTTTATGTCTGATTTTGTAAGCAAGTAGTTTTAAAGTAAGGTGAAACGTCACATAAAAAAAGAATATCCTGAACTTGAACTGAATATTTCATCATGATGGAAAATGTTAACTATTTCCCTCCCAAACATGCTTCTACAATTCCTTCTTTCAACGCACCAGAAATAAAAACAGTGAAATTAGAAAGATTTATTTTTGCAGTCTTTTTACGTCAGCTACAGCCAGGAAATCTTTCAGAGAAGATGATTCTGATGATATCTCCAGCTCAGTTTTTAGAACAAAGAGGTTCTGATGGGTTCAGAAGAGTATCTAAACCTCTGAACTTTGGAGTGTTCACCCATCGCTAATTACTACACATATCCCAAACTTGGGGTCAAATTCTCTGAATTACACTAGTGTTACCTTGTTGACATCACTCTGCCTGAATGTTCAGCCTGCTGCCTTGCCACTTCCCTTTGTTCACAAATATGGTAATGAGTAAAATCATCTTGAAATGAATGTACAGTGACCTCATATAATAAATGTGAGGTTGTAGTCTTCTTCTGTATTGTTTTCCTGAAAAAAATCGGTAATTTGATCTCAAAGTTTTCCTCCTCCTGGCACAATACTCATTACAGTGGCACACATGGATTCCTTGTGAATGAAAAGTGAAATATAGACTCTCAGAGCTTATGCAAAACTTGGTGGTTCCACCTCAAATGAGGTTCAAATAACTTTTTGTTCTTGTGATCTAACCTTTGGTTTTAAATAAATGTGGAATCTCAAAGCAAATTCAGAAAAAACTACAGAATTTTGAATGGCTTAGAGTCTAAGCCATTGTGACATACCAAGGTACACTCCAGACCAATGTAAGGGTTGCAAGCCACACTCTGAATGTTTGTGCGTAACTGCAGCCTACCAGCCACACTTGGGCTACACTCTGGTTCTCACCAGCTGTGGTTATACAGCAGGGTATGTCCCAACACACTCTAGTCTTAAATTTTCCTTCAGAAATACATGTCCTATACTGCCCAGCCCTCTCCTGAACAGTACAAATATTTTAAGCCCATTATTCCCGGAAGGGAATAATATGCAGTTTATTATTTCAAATAGTTATTCAGACACTTCAATTAAAATACACTGGATTAGATAAAACAGTAAAACAAGTTTATTAACTACAAAGAGATAGATTTTAAGTGAGTACAAGTATGAGGCATAAAAGTCAGAAATGGTTACAAGAAAGATAAAAATAAAATGTTTACTAATGCCTAACTTAACAACTTAGATTCAAGCAAAGTTTCTTACCACATGCTCCAGTAGATTACTGACCAAATTCTCAGGTCAGTCCCCCAGAGTCCAATACCTGCTTCCTTGTCTCTTCAGGTGCAGTGAATGCAATAGGCGGGAAGGGGGAGGTTGGAGTGTTTGTGAATTAAGCAGAGCAAACATTCCTTTGTTTAGGACAGACCTATTTGACAACTTCTGTTTGGGCAGGGCTGGGGTTTGAAACATGCGCTAGTAACACCATACAGGGGAATCTCATAACTTCGCATACTATTTTGCCACACATATTTTATGAAGACAATACTGACCAGCAAATTATGAGTTTTAGTGTAGCAAATCAGTTTTGTGATTCCCAAACTGTTTTAAATAATTGCAGCTATGAAAAGAAACACTGTTGAATGAATTAAAATATATCATTAGAGCAGTGTTATTGATTGAAATTCTATCCCCAAGCTACAAACTTTCCATAATGAGCATGAGTTTGAAAGTTTTGTAACCTTCTCCATGTCAGGAAGTTGGTAATTGAAAAGGCGAGTGGTGATATGCCTGAAGAGATAGCACCAAAGAGCTGATTCCAAACCCCCGAGGAGGATGGCTCCCTTTTGACAAGAAGGACTCAGACTCTGGGGTGAGTTACTTTTCATTATTATTTATTATTATTTTATTTTATTAATCATAATACAGTATAGTAGGAAAATAAGAATAAAAAAGCAAACAGAGTAAAGATATATTCTTCAATAATTTTTCCCATTGTATACATTTTTACTTAAAAAGTATTCTCAGTGCACTAATGCATTTAGAAATGCCTAAATTTGAAGGAGAGTGGCAATGGAGCTCCTGGCAAAGATCATTTTATTCAGAGCATATGCACTCGAATAATAAATGCTGCATGTATCATTGGCATAATATACTCTTGCTTCTACTTATTTTTCATTCAGTACTTAGTTTACAAAGGGTGAAGAGTTGGCACTGTAGGAGTCTGCTGTTTACCCTCCAGTTAGATACCGTGCTGTATGATACAGGCGGCTTCATAGGGAGCTCCTCTCAGGCCTTGCCAGTAACCTTGACAAGAGAGGAATACTCGCTCCATGGGTGAGAAGTAATTCAATCTCCATGCTAGTTCTGTCTGAGCCTAGGGAGATGAGCAGTCTAAAAAACACCAGTTATATTTGCATGGTGGTGTGGTAATTCTGCATAGAACTGTGTATTTATGAGTCAGATACTCAAAGGGAGCTCAGCATGATCTCTGAAGTTTTTTTACATGTACAAAACTTCACATTTGAATGTGCAAATTGCATTGTTTGCTATCTCATTGCCTGAGCAGTATACACCAGTCTGTGCACCCCATTGCGGGATATTGTGACAGATATGGCAATTTCCTGCAATATCTTTGAGAGAACTTACTGTGTTAAGTTTATGTATCATTTATGTATTGCATTTACTATATGAGGTCATTGTACAATTCAGTGGTTCTCAAACTTTTGTATTGTTGACCCCATTCACACAGCAAGCCTCCTCTTATAAATTAAAAACACATTTTTTATATTTAACACTATTATAAATGCTGGAGGGGAAGCGGGGTTTGGAGGTGGAGGCTGACAGCTCACGACCCCCATGTAATAACTTTGCGATGCCCTGAGGGGTCATGACCCCCAGTTTGAGAACCTCTGTTGTACATTCATTTCAAAAATACTTAGCATGGGACAAAGCAGGGAGGTGCTTAAGGGAGAAACCGAGAGGTAGGCGAGAAAAACAGGGACTGCTGGCAAAGCAAAGGTAGGGTCAACATCACGATAGACTACTAGATCAACTAGGTTATGAAGGACCTTAAAGATATAGACAAGAATCTTGTATTTGATTGGGAGGTGATGGGGTGCTGATGTAGGGACTTTTGAGGTTGACGTGGTCAGAATGAGAAGCCAAGATGATCATTTTAAACACAGCATTCTGAATAGACTTGAGGGGAACAAGGTGGTTGTAGTAAAGGCCAGAAAAGATGAGGTTACAGTTGTCAAGATAAGAAATGATGAGGGTTTGGAAGAGAGTTTTATTTGTGTGGACAAGGTGATTTACTATTTAGAAAAGCTGGACATGCACAAGTCCAGATCTAAGGGTACTGAGGGAGTCGGCTGATGTGATTGCAGAGCCATTGGCCATTATCTTTGAAAATTCGTGGCGATCGGGGGAGGTCCCAGACCATTGGAAAAAGGCAAATATAGTGCCCATATTTAAAAAAGGGAAGAAAGAGAACCCGGGGAGCTACAGACCGGTCAGCCTCACTTCAGTCCCCAGCAAAATCATGGAGCAGGTCCACAAGGAATCCATTCCGAAGCACTTGGAGAAGATAAAGGTGATCAGGAACAGTCAACATGGATTCACCAAGAGCAAGTCATGCCTAACCAACCTGATTGCCTTCTATGAGGAGATAACTGGCTCTGTGGATATAGGGAAAGTGGTGGATGTGATATATCTTGACTTTAGCAAAGCTTTTGATACGGTCTCCGACAGTATTCTTGCCAGCAAGTTAAAGAAGTATGGATTGGATGAATGGACTATAAGGTGGATAGAAAGCTGGCTAGATTGTCAGGCTCAATGTTTAGTTATCAATGGCTCAATGTCTAGTTGGCAGCCGGTATCAAGTGGAGTGCCCCAGGGGTCGGTCCTGGGGCCGATTTTGTTCAACATCTTTATTAATGATCTGGATGATGGGATGAATTGCACCCTCAGCAAGTTCGCAGATGACACTAAGCTGTGGGGAGAGGTAGATATGCTGGAGGGTAGGGATAGGGTCCAGAGTGACCTAGACAAATTGGAGGATTGGGTGAAAAGAAATCTGATGAGGTTCAACAAGGACAAGTGCAGAGTCCTGCTCTTAGGAAGGAAGAATGCCATGCACCGCTACAGGCTGGGGACCGACTGGGGGTAGTCAGATCCTACTGAGGAAAATAGAAAGGAGCATAAACTCTGGCAAATCAAGTGTAAAAGTATAATTAGTCAGACCAAACAAGAATCTAAAGAGCAACTAGCAAAAGACACAAAAACCAAGGGCTTGTCTACACTGGCGCTTTACAGCGCTGCACCTTTCTCGCTCGGAGTGTGAAAAAACATCCCCCTGAGCGCTGCAAATTTCAGCGCTGTAACGTGCCAGTATAGACAATGCACCAGTTCTGGGAGCTATGCCCCTCGGGGAGGTGGGTTTTTTTAGAGCGCTGAGCGAGCTCTCTCTCAGCACTGCGCCGCGACTACAAAAGCCACGTTAAAGCACTGCCACGGCAGCGCTTTAATGTTGCCAGTGAAAACGTGCCCTAACAGCAACATGTTTTTAAGTACACCAGAACCAGGAAGTCTGCCAAACAATCAGTAGGGACAGTAGATGATTGAAGAGCTAGAGGGAGATTCGCACACCTGAACCATTCTTTTTAGGTGACAAATCTGAGGAACTGTCCCATATTGAGGAGTCAATAGAAGAGGTTTTGGAACAAATTGATGAATTAAACTGTAATAAGTCACCAGGTTCGGCTGGAATTCACCCAAGTGTTCTGTAGGAACTCAGATATGAAATTGCAGAACTACTAACTGTGGTATGTAACCTATCACTTAAATCACCTTCTGTACCAGGCGACTGGGGGATAGCTAATGTGACACCAATTTTTAAAAAAGCCTCCACAGCTGATCCTGGCAGTTACAGACCAGTAAGCCTAACTTCAGTAGAAGGTAAATTGATTGAAACTATAGTAAAGAACAGAATTATCAGGCACATAGATGAACACTATTTGTTGGGAAAGCATCAATATGGCTTTTGTAAAGTGAAATCATGCCTTACAATCTGTTAGAATTCTTTGAGGGGATCAACAAATATGTGGATAAGGTTGATCCAGCTGATATAGTGTACTTGGACTTGCAGAAAGCCTTTGACATGGTCCCTTACCAAAGGTTCTTAAGCAAAGTAAGCAGTCATGGGATAAGAGAGTAAGTCCTCTCATGGATCAGTAACTGCTTAAAAGATAGGAAACAAAGGGTAGGAATAAATGGTTGGTCTTCAGAATGGAGAGAGGTAAATAGCAGTGTCCCCAAGGGATCTGTACTGGGACTAGTGCTGTTCAACATATTCATAAATGATCTGGAAAAAGGGGTAAACAGTAAGGTGGCAAAGTTTGCAGACAATACAAAATTATGCAATATAGTTAAGCCCATAGCAGAATGTGAGGAGTTCCAAAGGGATCTCACTAAACTGGGTGACTGGGCAACAAAATGGCAGATAAAATTAAATGCAAAGTAATGCACATTGGAAAACATAATCCTAACTATACATACAAAATTATGGATTCTAAATTAGCTGTTACCACTCAAGACATAGATCTTGGAGTCGTAGTGGATAGTTCTCAGAAAATATCCACTCAGTGTGCAGTGGCGGTTAAAAGAGATAATAGAATGTTAGGAACCATTAGGAAAGGTACTCCCACACTTTTAATACCGTGTGCAGTTCTGGTCACCCCATCTCAAAAAGATTTATTAGAAACAGAAAAGGTACAGAGAAGGGCAACAAAAATGATTAGGCATATGGCACAGCTTCCATACGAGGAGAGATTAAAAAGACTGGGACTATTCAGTTTGGAAAAGAGGCAACTAAGGGGGGATATGATTGAGGCCTATAAAATCATGACTGGTGTGGAGAAAGTGAATAAGGAAGTGTTATTTACCCCTTCACATAATACGCAAACTAGGAGTCACCTAATGAAACAAACAAAAGAATATACTTCTTCACACAATGGACAATCAACCTGAGGAACTTATTTGCAGGGGATGTTGTGAAGGCCAAAAGTATAACTGGGTTAAAAAAAGAATTAAATAAATTTATGGAAAATAGGTCCATCTATGGCTATTAACCAAGATGGTCAGGGATGTGGCCTCATGCTGTGGGTGTCCCTGAACCTCTGACTGCCAGAAGCTGGGACTGGATGACAGCAGATGGATCAATTGAGAATTTCCCCCATTTCTGTTCATTCCCTCTGAAGCATCTGGCACTGGCTACTGTTGGAAGACAGGATACTGGGCTAGATGGACCATTGGTCTGACCCAATATGGCCATTCTTATGTTCCTTGGACAAGGAAAAGGCTGTATTTTAGAGATACAATGTAGAAAAATCAGCAAGACTTAGAAATGGCTTGAATGAGTGCCCAGTTAAAGAGTCAAATCAAGTATGACGCCTAGTTTATGTGCCTCAATGACTGAGAAAATTGTGGTGGTGTCCATAGTGATATAGAAAGCAAGAAGAGGGGAGGGCTTGAGGGAAAAATTCAAATCTCAGTTTTGTCTATATTGTGTTTAAGATGACAACTGGGCATCCAAGAAGAAATATCAAAAAGATAGGCCAGGATACTAGACTGGATGAAAGGAGATAGCTCATCAGCGGAGAGGTAGATTTGAGAATCACCTACATAAAGGGGATAAGAGCACCTAGAGAGATACTGTAGGGGGAGAAAAGAAGAAGGCCAAGAATGGAGCTTTGAGGGACACTCACAGAAAAGAGGGGAGAAGGATGATTGTGATAATCAGGGTCCAGACACCCCAAGGGGAAAACAGAAGGTCTAAACCACCAAATAGACAGTTAAACTGTGTTATTACACAATAAAATACATTGCTTAAGGTCTTTTATGAAAGCTTGTAATGTTTTGAACTTGATAGTCATTATGACATGTATACAGAGCATGGTTATGATTTTATGTAATTGTGCATATAGAAAAAAATGCTCAAACTTCAACTCTACCTTACAGCAGGGTGGTGAGCAGTCAGGCAGGGAGGGACATCTCCCAAGCCAGTTGTTTACATGAAATGGGCTTCAGGAACTACCCGTTGTCCAGCCCAGAAACAGAGTAGTGAACCATTAGAGTTAATGTCAAGACATTGAAAAGAACATCCTGGCTCCAAGCATCAAGTCATGAGGGAATTTCCCCATTCTGAATAATCATGAGTCACCATGGACTGAGAGAGGGGAATAAAAGGAAAAAAGCCTTTTAAAAACAGGTTTAGGACTGAGGTTTTTATCCAGAAACAGTCTCTAGGCTGGAGGCTGTCCATGAATGTTGGCTCCCTTCTATAGCTAGGGGGTACATAAGAACATAAAAACAGCCATACTGGGTCAGACCAAAGGACCATCTAGCCCAGTATTCCTGTCTTCTGACAGTGGCCAATGCCAGGTGCCCCAGAGGGAATGAACAGAACAGGTAATCATCAAGTGATCCATCCCCTCTCGCCCATTCCCAGTTTCTGACAAACAGAGACTAGGGACACCATCCCTGTCCATGCTGGCTAATAGCCATTGATGGACCTATCTTCCATGGACTTTAGTTTTTTTTTCATCCCGTTATAGTCTTGGCCTTCATAACATCATCTGGCACGGAGTTCCACAGGTTGACTGTGCGTTGTGTGAAAAAAATACTTCATTTTGTTTGTTTTAAAATCTACTGCCTATTAATTTCATTTGGTGATCCCTAGTTCTTGTGTTTTGAGAAGGAGTAAATAACACTTCCTTATTTACTTTCTCCACACCAGTCATGATTTTATAGAGCGCTATCATATCCCCCCTTAGTTGTCTCTTTTCCAAGCTGAAAAGTCCCAGTCCTATTAATCTCTCCTCATATGGCAGCCATTCCAAACCCCTAATAATTTTTGTTGCCCTTTTCTGAACCTTTTTCAATTCCAATATATCTTTTTTGAGATGGGCCGACCACATTTGCACGCAGTGTTCTGTATCTTGATTTTCTTTATCTTAGACCAGAAAATGTGTTTTTAAGTAAATTAGAGATACAGGTTGCATCATTAGAAAACTAAAAGGCTTATCCAAAGATAATAGCTGTTGGATTAAGGTAGATTAGAGTTATCCCTACTGAAAGATGAATTTATAAACCTCTTTGATGGTATAGTACCAAGAGAAATGCTGATGAGGCAATAGGCAGTGGCCATATGAGCACCTCTGACAGTGTCTCACTCAGAAAGCTGAAGAAGTTAGATCAAAGTAAAAAAAATATATCTCAGCTCATTCAATGCCCCAGATTGTGTAGTGCACACCTGTATATTCCAGGAGGAGGTACAAAGCAGAAGCAGCAGTAGCGCTTCAGTGAGCACAGCCTGGCTACCATCGCAGAACACTGACTGGTGCTTTTCAGCATGCTTGTGAACTGGTGGGGTGACTTAGAAACAGGACATTAGTAAACAACTGGATTGTTCTGCAGAAGCAAATCTTTATCAACATTAATCAAAACTACTTATCATAAGAAAAACAAGATGGAAACCTGCCTTCTGATATGCTCACCAGCAGCTATTCTCATAGATCTCTCCCAAATGTCTGTGTAAGGGCAAAGTGAAGCTGGAGTTATCCTTTTCTAAGTTGAGTTAGAAAGCGCTAGTTGTACTACAGTATGTGCTATGTACATCCAGAGGCACCTTTGAATTCAACAGGAGATGTGAGGGAGCTATAATTAGACACTGACTTTGTGTCCTCTTGCAAGGACCCTGCACATTAACATCCCCCGGGGTGAAAAGATTTGGATTTTCAAGGTCTTGCTTATGCTAATGATACATAAAATCCTTGAAAATCTAAGATCAGGGTAATAAGTGATTGTTGCTTCCGCAGTGTTCTTCCAAAGTGGATGGAGTTGGTGAATCTGTCCTTGCTGTTGATGTCTTCACTGCACTGCATTGATTTCCGCACAGGAGCAGAGCCGCCTTCTTTCCATGATACACTCCCTAAATATGTCTGCCTGCAGTTGTCTTTGGGGCTGAGTTTAAGGTGCTCACATATAGCAGTGATGACGGCACACGAGTACCTAGGTATACAAACTGTGCTGACCTTTCTGGTCAGTGCATCTTTGACCATTTTGTCTTCCCATTTCTAACCAGCTCTTTTTTTCCGGGTTATTTTTTCCTTGGCTCTTCTCTTGGCAGAGCAACTGTTTCTCTCTGGGCCACTGGGTCCAGACTTATTTTATTTATTGTTCTTGCTAACTTTTGTAGCACAGCCACTTACATGGGGATGGGTGTTATATAACAATTACAGTAAATAAATAAAGGCCTGTACAGGGCCGGCTCTAGGTTTTTTGCTGCCCCAAGCAAAAAAATGTTTGGCTGCCCCCCACCCCAGCCCTGAGCTCCCCCCCCACCCGCACCTCCTGCCGCCCAGCTCTGAGCTCCCCCCGCCAACTGCACCCTCCTTCCACCCCAGCCCTGGGTGACTGGTAACTCACTCCCAGGGTGGGTCATTCAGCAGAAATTTTGGATGTGCACAGAACACAGACAGGTTTGGTTCCCATATGGTTACAGAACTCTAGTAAAGTGGAACAATTTTCAGCTTGTGTGATTGGAGGATATCTGGATGCATATTATAAAACTGTCCTCCATAAATGAGGAAAAGTTGAGGTGCCTTTATTATTTTTTTGTTCCACTCTTTGTTTCTATGGGGAAATTTGCCAATGCAATATCACTGTCTTCCTTTTAAACAAATAAAACTAAATTTTTTTTTTTAAATGGCAATGGCTGTTGAAAATAGTAATTCTAGTCCTAATAACCACTGGGAAGCATTTCTTGCTCAATTTTATCCTACTTTTTCTACAGCAAGTTACAGTGGATCAGTATATTTGATTTGGGAGAAATGAAGTAACAGCTGCCCAAATTGAGCTTGAGCACGCCTGAATTTTGAGGGTGTTCAAATCTGGAAGGCAGGTGCTAGATTCCCTTTCTGAATATTAGCTAAATCTGGAAAGGAAAAGTCAATTTCTGCTTCCATGGCTCAGAAGTGGAAATCCTCCTATGAGCCTGGTACTGTATCTAAAGCTGCCCAAGTCCTCTAGCAGAGCCTCCCCTCCCTTACTTTTCATTTTAAATTCTAGTGGGATCCACGTACCTCCCTTGCTAGGCTTCAGATAGAGAGGTGCACTGTCCATTTAGTCCACCCAATTCTTTCTTTGGGGGGCTGCAAGGTGAGGTCACAGCAGTATCCCTAATCCAGGCTGGGGATGTCTTCTGAAGGGGATCTCTGGGGCAAAGCCTTCTACTCCTTGGGCACACTTGTTCCCCATTCACAGGACCACCACTTCTAGCAGTGAGCTCTCCATTCACAGCAAGCTGCAGCATGAGGTTTCAGCGACATACTTCCTCCCTCTCCCTTTCCTGTTGATAGCGACCAAGGGAATGCTGGGAAATGTAGTTCTTTCCCTGCTCCAGGGCTGGCTCTATAGGCAGGGAGCTAACCAAGGAACTACAGCTCCCATGGCCCCCTGTTGGTTCTCAGCTCCCATGCTGGATCCCTGCCGGCTGCTGCCCCTGCAAATGGGCTGCCCGAAGCACCTGCTTGCTTTGCTGGTGCCTAGAGCCGCCCCTGGGCCTGTAGGGGTTCGCTCCCCTCCGGGGTGGCTGGGAACCAGGCCGCCTCACTACTTAGGTCCGGTGACTCGGGGAATTAGTCTGGCTGTGCGGCAAACAGTCGGCACCTCAGGCCCTCAGGCAGGGGCTGAGCGAACAGTTTAATATTAGCAAGCCCCGGCCCTGGATCAGGACAGGGCAACAAACAGTCAGTAGCTCAGGCCTCCAGGCAGGGTGGAGCAAACAGTTCAATATGCAGGCCCGGACCCTGGGTCAGGGCGGGGCACCAAACAGTCAGTGGCTCAGGCCCTAAGGCAGGGGCTGAGCAAACAGTTTTAGAACAGCAGGCCCAGGACCTGGGTCAGGGCGGGGCAACAAACAGTCAGGAGCTCAGGCCCTCAGGCAGGGGCTGAGCAGACAAATAAGTTTAGGAGGCCCAGGTCCTGGCTCCGAAATACCTGGGAGAGGGGAAGACTGCCACCCGCACGTTGGGTGGCAGGGGGGACACAGGCCCACCCACTCCACTGCGTCCCAGCCCGGGGCCCTATCAGCGGCAGAAGACCCGCTGCTGCGTCAGTGGGGATCCTGACCGCAACACACTGACATTGGCTCTGGGTGTGCTGCAGCCAGACTAGGGTCGGCTGCCCCTGGGCTACTTCCTACCTCTCCCTCTAGAGGTACCTGCGTCTGGACGGAGTCTTCCAAGGAGTCAGGCACCATGGGCTCCTCTGGGTACCTGGCAGGTGGTAGACTTGGCAGCTCCTCTGGGTAACTTGCCACAGGCAAGTTTTCCAACTTCTCCGGGATCTGGTCGGCGTCTGGCCAGTCCTCGGGTCAGCCGCAAACTGCAGGAGTCTCCCAATCGGGAGCTAGGCCACAGACATCTGGCTTCTCCGGTGGCTGGGCCTCTAGTGAGCTCTGGAGTTGGGCTTCTGTACTTCCTGTCCTGCGTCCTGACCTCTGGGGGGCGGACGCAAGCTCCACTGGCTCCGCCCACTTTGGCGTCCAGAGGGGCTCATCCCCCTCCAGGGCGGCTGGGAACCAGGCTGCCTCACTACAAGGCCCTATTTTCAAGGTTCTTGCTGTCTGGAGGGAAGGCTGTGGTCATGGAGAAAGGAGCTTGTTACACAAAAATGCTCTTTCTGATCTTAATTGGGGCAAATGGCTAAAGAACAGGAGGGGTATTTTGGACATGTTGGTTGGGAGCTGTATGTAAAATTAAATAGGTAATCAGGTAATTTAGGTACAATGGTAAAATTGTCAAAAGTTTTTGTTGTAAAACATTTGATGCATAATAATAATGTCACTGGCACTCACAATTAAATTCTTGACCCTTCCCCATTTCAAATGGCTGAAATTCAGGTTGCTGCTGGCACTAAGTACTGATGAGCAGTGCCAGATTCTTGACATATTATGGAAAGTTGATTATTCAGAACCAAGGATCTGACCAAGGATTTGCTCACTGCAAGCACTCAGCTGAGTTGATTTGAAACACTGGGGAATATTTTATAGCGTTTAGGAATGAATGGAATTTGGGGAAGAGAAGGAAGAGCAGATCAAAAAGGTCTGTTTTCGCAGTAAGCAGTAGGGCTTAAGAGAGGCCATTGCTAGTGTTGCCACCTTTCCAATATGCTTAATAAAGGACCAAAGACCTTTGCTTCTCCTACCCTCCACTACTATTGTATCTCACTTCCACTTTTCCCAGCTTTCTCCTCATCTCATTCTTTCCAGTCTCTTTTCCTTACCTCTTACTCCCATTATTCCTCCTCAATATTTCTCATGTCTTCTTCTCTTCCCGCAAACTATTTATTTTTTCTTGTCTCCTTTAACTGGATTCATGGACGGTATGTATTGTATTGTTCCTCTGGGAGAAAGGAAAGACATAGGCAGTTTGGGGAATGTCTTTTATTCTGAGCTGTGAAACAAGAAAGAAACTATTACTTTTGCATGTTTGAACATTGAATAAGAGAGCACTCCAGTCTAGCACTTACCTTTAAGCATCTCAAGAGAACAGGAGTTTTGTTTTGCCTGACCTCATCACCCAGAGTGTCAATCCATTTACAGTTTCAGTGCTGTCAGTGGTAGCATATTTTGACAGACTTCAGGATTATGGGCATTACTATGGTATTCTCACTAGAAGGTGATCATACAAAAGCTGAGAAAGGCAGTAAGTAGGAGCACTGCTTTACACATACTCCTTAGAGATAGCTTGCAATCTGTATCAGGAATTAGGAGAACGATCTTGGGCTGTGTTTCTTTTTTAAGTTGACCTGGAGGTCTAATGGTGGGTATGTGCACTGCTATGAAGAAGGAGACAGATTCAATTTCCATTTCCAGTCCCATGTTCTGTTATGGCAGCAGGACTCCATGAGATGTCAAAACATCGTATTTAGCCCCAACGAGAGCGTATGAGGGGATTGAAAGCCTCACAATGCTCCATAGTCCTTCTGGAAAGTTGAAGAATGGTATAAAAAGCAGCCCGAGGCAGTTAGAATAATGCTGGTTATGATACAGAGCCACCTGTATGGTGTTAATGCAAGGAGGAATGAAAATGTTCATATGGCTTCTTCTTCATTGTAAATGTTAAGTTCAGTTTCCACCATACACAGTCCAGCACACAAACCAAAACCAAGGTAAATCTGTTGGGCACTCAGCAATAGTTGAAGAAAAACATGATGAGTAAGTTTGGTCAGAAGGGGTCTTGTGATAAGGAGATTTGTTTACAGATATTCAAAGTATACAGTGAAACTTATTTTAAGAGTTCACCCAGAATATTAGCAAATATTAGCTTCTGAGGAAAGATCAGCCTTTAGCTAAAGGTTGTTATGACCCTCAGACTTCTATTGCCCACTGGCATAGGGTACACTGTCTCCCATTAGACCCAACCAAGTGACTACACCCAACATCCTGTTGTCATTGTATTTATCCAAAAGGTACCATGTAAGGTATCATATAAAATCCAATACCTTGCTGGTTATTAATATCCTTGTAAAATGCATGTATGAATGTTATAGGTGAAGATATGAATTCCCTCTGTATGATGTTACTAGAATATGTTTAAGACAAGACAGCTTAGCCTAGGTAAAGGTGATAAACAGGTCTGCCCAAGACAAAGGAATGTGGGTTTACCTCAGTTTGTATAATAGCAGTATACAAAGCCATCAAGCTAAACCAGCAGAAGTTATCCTGATCCTAAACTCAAGACACTGAGGGCACGTCTTCACTACCCGCCAGATCGGCAGGTAGCGATCGATCTATCGGGGATCGATTTATCACGTCTAGTGTAGATGCGATAAATTTGATCCCCAATCGCTCTGCCGTCGACTCCGGAACTCCACCGCAGCGAGAGGCGGAAGCGGAGTCGGCGGGGAAGCGGCAGCGGTCGACTCGCCGCCGTCCTCACAGCCAGGTAAGTCAACCTAAAATACGCAACTTCAGCTACGCTATTCGCGTAGCTGAAGTTGCGGGTCTTAGATCGACCCCCCGACCCCCCGTAGTGTAGACCTAGCCTGAGAATTAACATGGCTCCTGCACTCCAGAGAGACACAAGAGACAGAATACCCAGAAAGCCTTGCTAACTTGTAAGACAAAAACAACCTCTTTGGGAATATAAGGAACAGAGAGAGACTCCATCTTTATCTTTCACCTAGGAAGACAGGGAAACTGGCACCTTGTACTTCTGTGGAAGGTCCTGACTGAAAGAAAGTCAGACATGACTAGAAAGAAGAAAGATTGGTAGGAAATCTTCCTTGAACAAAGACTATAGCTTATTAAATTAAGTCTTAGCCATTAGATAGACGTGCTGGCTGCCACTTCCTGCAGCTCCCATTGTCCAGAAACTGCAAACCGTGGCCACTGGGAGCTGCGGGGGACCATGACTGCCGATGGTCAACATCCACAAAATGTCTCGCGGCCCGCAATCAGCTTACCCTGATGGCCCATGTGCCGCAGGTTGCCCTCCACTGCTCTACAGTACACCATATGGGAGTGTCTCACACTGTATGAAACTGCATAGTCTTAAGGATGGTGAGGCCATCAGGAATAAGATTGTGAATTATTTCATAAATACATTTTTTCCTCAAAAGGAAACAGAAATAAAGTCCTAGTTTTCTCACATTTTTAAATGTTCACCTTAATGGTGCAATAACTGTGTGTATCATGTTGTGAACATTCTAGCATTGTTTCACTAGTCCTGTGCAACAAAAACACAATCTGTATGTGCCAGGAACATCTAAACAAAATTCAAGCTATTTACATTTTTGGTTAAAACATAACATCAATTTCTGTACTTGGATCACTGAATGCTATTTTTCAAAGTCCATTTACAATAGCATACAGCTAGGACTCAATCCTGAGCCCAAAACCAAAGCCAAAGAAAAAGACTTTGCTATAGAGATGGAATTTTAACCCCTAATTTGGAAGCAAGGCAAAGATGGAGCACATGCATAATTGGGCCACATCCAAATACTGATAGACATTTGAGATGGGGGGGGGTGGAGGGGCTTGAGGGTAATAGATACAACTACTGCTTCTGTGCTATGCAGGTTTTGTGCCATTTGGCCTCATACCAGTCATTGACCCACTGACCATGCCTCTGAAAACCAACATCCCTGACTCCACAGAGAGTCATGAATGTCTCAGTGGTGTACAAGTGGCTGTGGAGCATCCTTGCACAGGGCGTCTACTGCTTTGAAATCCCATATACCCACACATACAACTTTTAAGGTGCAAGAGGCCTTTACATGCCTGTGTGAGGCATTTCAAGACTAGGTCTTCTATAAATTAAGTTCCTGATTGGAAAAATAATTCATATATTTCAATGTCTTGGGAACAAAGCCTATAGATTCCCGATCAGGACTTTGGAACTACAACAAAAAATGACTCATCTCCCTTCCTGGGTTTGTCCTGGATCTAATTATGCCATAAAGTACACCCAAGTAACTCCCTTTGAAGTCAATGGAAGTTGTATTTATGGGATGACAGAGCCCTGGAAGTTTCATGAATAAATACTCGATGTGTGAATACTCAATCAAAGCAGACATGATCAATATAGCTCAGTTATCCTCTGAGTTGCAATGTCTAGATTTATGGAGCTCCTTATAACTGAGAATGTGATATCTGTGTATCCATAGCATATATGTGACCCATTATCATGCTCTCATGGAGTTCTCTTAGATACATTTCCAGTATACACTTAATGACTTCAATTCTGAAAAAGGAATAACATGAGGCTAAAAAATCTGAGTGCGATACAAAACCTGTATTGGGCACGCTAGGATTCAATGGAGATAAGGAGGTGGATAGTACTAGTCTTGACTGGCAGTCACTCCAAAAGTTGTTCGGTTTTGTCTTTTTCTTCCTTCTGATTTTGTTAGCTGTGTGTGCAAGATTGTTACAGGGTTGGGAAGGGAAGTGCCTGGTATTGTTTCATCCTGCTTCTAGTATTCTTACAATGGTTACTGCAGTTTTTCCTGGCTCTCTGTACTGCGGAATGATTCATACTAATATAGGGGCAAAAGCTACTTTCTTAAACTGGAGAGGCCACCTTTTATGCATTATAATGGGCAGTGCAGGTAATTGACACTTGCAAATAAATGCAAGATGTTTGTTCATTTCTATTTGACATATCTCACAGTTAACTTTCAGCTCTGAATAGTAACAACCTTGTTTACCATGTTATGGATGCATGTATGGATAGGAGTCGGGATTTGGCCAAACACCCTATAAAATGTCCTCAACTTAAAGTAGCTCTTTGCCAAAATGTAAGAAAGAAAGCTTTTGGGGAAACTGCCCATTTCATCTGGCTTCAGTGCCATTGACACAGCTATGGTCAAGCTTCCCTTTGTTGGACACTCATCAGGCTGCTGTGTTTGGATCCCAACACTATATCCATGTGCTTTTAACCTGCACTGGATCTGAGTAGGCTCCAGGCACTATCTCTTTCTTCAGCTGCTAGGCTCACTCCCTTGACATAGACTCTCTGTCTGGCACCCCACTTTGGAAGTGGGATCCTACAGTCCAGTTGTCCTTGACCCAAGACTCTTCAGTAGCTTAAGCTCAACTTCTCCAGAGCGCCACCTTCATGCGGTACTCTGGTTCACAGTTTACCCTTTCATATGATAGTTGAAGCAAATAATACAGACTATGTAGAGCAGGGGTTCCCAAACTTGGTTCGCGGCTTGTTCAGGGTAAGCACCTGGCGGGCCGCGAGACACTTTGTTTACCTGAGCGTCCACAGGTACAGCCGCTCACAGTTCCTAGTGGCCGCGGTTCGCCGTTCCTGGGCAATGGATGCTGCGAACGGCCATACCAGCGGATGCTCAGGTAAACAAAGTGTCTCGCGGCCTGCCAGGCACTTACCCTGAACAAGCTGCGAACCAAGTTTGAGAACCCCTGATGTAGAGGAATTTGTAAACCAATCACTCTTTATGTTAGACAGCACAAGAGATATACAGAGACATGCAAAAAAAGGAACACCTGTATGCCATTCCCTGCCACAATTTCCTCACTACTCCTGAGCATTCTTTGGCATTTGGTCATAGTCCTTTCAGGGTTCCAGGTCCCTTCTCCTGGTCCTCACTTTTCCAGTTCAGGCTTGTCCTCTGGATCATGGCATCTCTTCTGTGACCCCTACAGCCAGCTCCCTTCAGCTTCAGTTGGTGCAGTAATCAAAATGTCCTTGCTTGAGAAGCATGCCCCTTGGTTTCTCAACTTTTCAGTTTTTGAAAGCCACTTTTAACACCTGGTTTCTTTATTCCCTTCTGGGGAGTGTCCACTCCTCTAACCCCCTCTCCCTGCAGACCACCTGGAATAAATGGATTCTTCCAGCTCAGGCACCCTCTTTAGCATAGTCACTGTCATGACAGAGAACAGTTGTTACATATTAATGACTTCTTCTGTTTGTTCTGTAGCTTCTTCCAAACAGGGTGTGTGATATGTGGTACAGTCCTTGTCAGCCCATGGCTGATTACTACACATTGAAGATTGGAATTATACATAGAGTTAATAAAATCTATCAAAATTTGAAAATTGTACATAGGTTATCCAAACCATCATGACCTTAATATTCATGCCTTGATAAAATCAAGACATGTCAGGATTCAGCTAGATGTCTATTGCCATTGAGCTTCATTTGAAGTTCTTGAAGAAGATTGCACATAGATGAAATCCATCATTAGGATATATATCCATATTCACATTTTTCATAAAACTAGCTATAATTTTGTCCCATTTCTTGTTAGTGTTTTTGTAAATAAGATCTTTTATTTTGGAATCACATAAGAAACCATATGGAATTGTGAATAAAAATGCAGGGAAAAAACTCATCCTGATTAATTGGGTTAGAAGGAATTCAAATCACTGGGCCAAGCTACAAAAAGGTAGGAAATTGTCACCTACTCCCTGTGCCACATAAGCCCCTTTCACCAACTTGAGGGCAGGGTCCTGCCTTCCCTTAATTTTTGCAGAGGGGACAGGTTTTAACATCTACCTGAAATTGTGCATTCTCTGCTGCCCAGGCCACTCCCCTTCTTCAGCAAACACTGTCCATTGTTTATCCTGTACCAGCCCCAATATCCTCTCCCTGAAATGTGTCACCATAACTACAGCCCTTTGTAGATTATGTGCCACTGGGCTTCTCCCCCTGGGTTGGTGCCAACAGATGTCCACAATTTCCAGCCACCCTTGAGCAGTTAGCATATGCTAATAATATTCTATTTATTTCAGATGTGTACAGCAGAGGGAGCTAGTCTTGGTTTTGGAGCAGAATGAATTTAATCAATGACTGACCGAATAAAATATGTTGGCTAAATGATTTGCCAAACACTGTTAAGCCATCTATACAGCTGATTGAGTGATAGAGGAAAACTATTTGTCAATAATGCATTTAATGAAAATATCTAAATAATTCAACTAATTCTAACTATAATACTGAATTGATAATATAATTGATAGAACTTCTTATTAGTAAATAACTATTGAAATAAATTTGAGTATTGATATTTAAAGGCTAGTGTTTATGAAAAATTAACATGACATGTACTATAAGAGGACGCATATAAAACTACCAGCTATATTGTGGGAGAAGATACTCTGAGGTGCATAATTGATAATTCTTACACTACATGTTGGTAGGAAGTTGTGACTCCCATGGGTGTTATTAATCCTCAACATCTCATCCATATAATAAATGGATTTGGAATTTTGCTTAAGTGTTGCTATTTGGAGTACATAGGCTTGGTTTACTGCTGTGTGTTCTAAATGCTAGTGTAGTAGGTATTCAGACTGGCAGTGTAATCAGAATTTTTTTTCCTCTACAGAGTGACTGTGAGAGCTTTCAGCCTTTGTGTGAAAGCACCACATTTTTGTTTTCATCCTACAGAAGATGACAGGAAGGAGGAGGAGGATGACTTAATGATCCAGTGAGTATAAGCCACATTGTTTTAAAATATGTTTAAAATATTAAACAGTTTTCGAGAGACATCCTGACTGAAGAACAACACTTGTACAGTCAGAGTGGTTAAATTACAAAGTGAAAACAGGTACATCAGTAATGAGGACTAAGTGCATTACTGATGGAAAGTTCCTAATAAAATTTTTCTCACTGTCACACTAAAAATCCAGTCACAAAGTTAATTAATAGGAGATAGCACCTTTTGATCCTGAAGCCTCTAAAAAGTCTAACAAAATTCTGACTTTTCCTATTGCTGAAGTGTGGCCATTGCTTGAATGAAATATGGCAGCAGTGTTATATCTATGGACTTGTCTAGATCAACATTTAGTGCGCAGCAAGCTAGGGTGTAAATCTGCAGCACAATAGCAGGGCGTTCACTATCTCTCTGTGTGGACCAAGCTTCACACACTAAAAGTTCTGAAACAGGAGTAGGTCAATGCGCGCTAGGGAAATTTTAATGCACAGCAGTAGGGTCCACATGGACAGTTGGTTGCATGGAATGCTAATGTGCTATAAATTGACACATCAGCTGAGCCCTAGCAGTTTATCTAGACTAGCCTTTAGAAAAACAATTTAGAACAGTAAATGAAGAAGAATACTGTATCCGGTTGAAACTGCAGGGAGAAATTTAGGTGTGCAAAATGTAAGTACCCAGATTGGAATTTGACAAGGATTTGGTCATAGTTAACACCTTTATTCTTACCAAAAAGTGCCATGGGATGTTCAATGGCCAGATTTGTTCAGGATTTTGGCTTTACATCACATGTCAAGGATGAATGAGAAGAAAGAGCACAAGAATCACTTCCTTATCTTGAAAATACTGATCTCGGGAGGTTGCAAACAGCATCCCACTAGACACTCTTCATCACAACGCAGAATTGCAGAATTCAAATGGAGGGTTTCCCTTAACCTGATGCAAAGTTCTTATTCATAATGTTTGGCAGCATAAGGAAAGGGATTTTTTTTTATCTAAACATGGTGGATTTTTTTAACTGTGAGAACTCTACATAACCATTTTATGAATGCACTTTGCATAGGTATTCTGCAATATTTTAATCTGACTGTTTCAAACTAAGAGTACATTCTGTTCTGTTACAAGAATGGATACCTTCAAAAAGATTTTTTTGGATTCTGTCCACTTCATGTGGTACAGCTATGACCTTATCTTCCTGTTCTTTGGACCATTACTTTAGCTTGGATACCCAAAACCCTGAATGGTGAGTACAAAATAGCTTCTCTTCTTTTTACTTCCCTCAGTTTTGCAACTTAATATGCAACATTAGTTAGCCCTGTAAACGTTTCTCCAGGTTTTTTTTTTTAAAGCATTCAGTCCATTGCCTACTTATTGTTAGAAGTCTTTAAAGACATCCAAGTACTAACAATTTAGCAGCAAACAAATGCAAAATAAGAGAACCTACTTTACATGTAGCCAGAGGAAAACTTCAAACCAAAGGAAAAGGAGAAAAAAAGAAATATTTGTTCAAGGTTCCTTAAATTTAATTGTGAACGTGACAGTTCTAGCAATGGTATTTCCTGCATTTTCACACAATTCCCTCATTACAGTTGGACCAGTTTATATGTTTATGTGAAATTAGAGTTCACAGTTTTTATTAATGCCTTAATCATGTTACCCAGATACTAAAGTCACAGCCTTTGTGGCTTCTTATTCCATCCCCTTGCAGAAAGGTGAGTTCAGACATAAATAAAATAAATCCAGTTTCTCAGACATATTTCATGCTATAGAACTGTTTATTGTCCTATTTATGCCCCTGAGGTTAGTTAGAGGGCTATAGAGCCAGGCTTAGAATTTTGGGGTGGACCCGTAAAACAATGTTTACACCCCTGCTCTTCCTCTCCTGTCCTGTAAATAGTTCCTGTCCATCATGACCACCCTGGTCTGTGCAATGAGTGTTTGAGAATTTGAGGGAAGCTCAGTGAGATTTTTTTAGGGAGCATCTTGAAGCTTTGCTGCCTTGTTTTATATAAAAAGGGCTCGGAAATCAGAATACCATCACTATCCTCCCACTGCAGGAGAAGTGGGGCCCAGGTTATTGTGCTGGGATCTCCGCAGCGCTCACAACAATTAGAAGACACTTTCAAGGAACAATTTAACAAATAAGCTTCAGGTATGGAGGCCAGTAATTTATACACTGTGTGCCAGCCTTTCTGATTTTCCAGAGTGATTCTAATTCCTTCTATGAACTCGGCACTCTTGTTGCTCATAATAAATTACTCATGAAAGTAGGGTGATTTGTCTCTCTGGGTCTTTTAGTCACAAGTCCCCAGGTCATCCTCCTACTTACATAGACACTAATAAAAATTTAGCACCAGTAGGGCTAAGCCTTTAACAAACTTATGGTTTGTTTTATGCAAAGTGAGCGTGAGGATGTCTTTTGTTCTAAGTTTTGTGCTTAGACCACGAATCCACAGTATTGAGCTACCTACTCATGTTGGCCGCTCAATAGAGAAGCCAACTCAGCTGACTGAACTCCTAGAGTTATTGAAGTCAATGGCAAAATTCTCATTGGCTTCGGTAGTGCTAGGATATCACCTCTAGTGTTGAAGATGGATTTGTGGGGGCCTTCTTTAGCGATGGCCCTGAAGGCACTGTGACTTGATTTGGGATCTCCCATAGAGCTGAGGAATATGAGGGAGATTTTCAAAGGTCCAAATGGAAATGGGGCACCCAATCTCCATTGATTTTCAATGGGAGTTGACCACCTAAATGCCCTTTGTGCCTTTGAAAATTTCCCTGTAGATAGGTCCCAAAAGCAAATCCAACACTGATCATGAATAACCTGTAAGTTTCTGGAAAAACCATGATGACAAACTTTCAACCACAGTAACCATTTTACTTTGATTTACATTTTCTAATCTGTCTTTTGCAAAGTAAGAGCTAGCAACTTTTCTCTATAAATGAAAACTGAGTTTATCTCCAACACTTTCTAAAATCAGGGAGAACGAGGGGCAGAGCCAGAGGCTTCATTGGCCTCAAAGACTATCTCTGGATGAGTTTAAAAAAAAGAAAGATCAGTCAGGAGGCTTTCTTGAGTCAGGCCTCCAATTAACACTCCAGGGAGAGCAGATCCTGTGCTGGGAGCAGGGCTGCAGCCACAGAGCCAGAGACACAGTTCAGGGAGAGCAGATCCTATGCTGGGAGCGGAGCGGCAACCACAGAGCCAGAGAGGCCAGAGAAGCAGCCCAAGGAGCTGGAGGCAGAGCAGCAGCATCAGTGCTGAGGCACAGTGGAGCCAGAGCTAGTGCTGAGGCAGAGTGAGCTCCCAGAGGAGCTAGAACAGTGGGGCTGGAGCTGGAGCAGTCTGGAGCCGGGTGCAGTGAGCAACTGGGGCTAGCCAAGGGGGGACCCTGGGCAAAGGGCCCAGCGCAGAAAGACACCCCCAACCAACGGTCCTTGCAGGCCAGACTGGGAGGGGGATCTTAACCCGATGAGGGGCTGATGCTGGGAAGAAGGGTCCCGCCACCCAAAGCCCAGAGGTGTGTGGCCACCACCAGAGCAAGTGTCCAACCCATAGCATCCCTGCAGCACAGCCAGGATCTGAGAAGGAGGCCTGGGACCTACAAGGAACAGACTGTGACCTGCTCTGACATTCCAGAGACACTGTTTGTAATGTTCTCTGCCACAGAGCGGGGAGATGTGTTTTCCTTTAACCTTTCCCATTTTTCCTTATTCTTTTTTAAATTAATTGCTGATTAAATAAATTGTATTTGCTTTAAATTGTATGTAATGATCAGTGGGTCAGAGAGGTGTCCAGTGCAGGGAGAGTATCCTGGAGTGGGTGACCACAGCAAGGTTGGGGGTTGAGCCCCCCAGGAATCTGGGCCCAGCCTTGTTGGGGTTAAAAGGACTCTGCCAGACAGGAGAGTGGAAGGGGAGTACTCGAGGGCAGGGAGGCCTCTGGGTAAAGGAAGTTGGAGCAAGGACTCAGATCCTTCCGCTAGCCCATTTCACCGGGGTAGAGCAGAAGCCAGGAAAGATCCCCACAATAGCGAGACCATTCCCCCGCTTACAATTTGAAGACATCAAGAGATAGAGAATCTACCACTTTCCTTGGTAGTTTGTTCCAATGGTTAATCACCCTCACTGTTACAAATTTGTGCCTTATTTCCAATTAGAATTTGTTTGGGTTCAGCTTCCAGCCCTTAGTTCTTGTTATGTCTTTTTTTGCTATATTCAAGAGCCTTTTGGAGTTACTTATACACTGTAATCAAATCATCTTCTTTTTGATAAACTAAACAGATTGAGCTCTTCAGGTCTCTCACTGTACAGCAATTTCTCCAGCCCTTGAATAATTTGTGTGGCTCTTTTCTGACCCTTCTATAATTTTTCAACATCCTTTTTAAAAAATGGACACCAGAACTATGTAGTATTCCATTATCAGTCTCACCTATGGGGTACACAGAGGTAAAAACACCTCCTTGCTCCTGCTCATTACTCCCCTATTTGTACATCCAAGGACTGCATTAGCCCTTTTAGTCACAGCATTGCACTGAGAGCTCATGTGCAGGTGCATGTCCACTTGGACTCCTACCTCCTTTTCAGAATTACTGCTTTCCAGGATACAGTTCCCCATTCTGTAGGCATGGTCTGTATTTCTTGTTCCTAGATGTGTAACTTTACATTTGGCTCCATAAAAACATTTTTCTTTGAATGTGACCAATTTACCAAGCGATCCAGATAGCTCTGTACAGATGTCCTGTTCTCATCATCAGTTACCATTCCTCCATTAAAAGCAACAGAGAGTCCTGTGGCACCTTTAAGACTAACAGATGTATTGGAGCATAAGCTTTCGTGGGTGAATGCCCACTTCGTCAGATGCATGCCACAGGACTCTCTGTTGCTTTTTACAGATCCAGACTAACATGGCTACCCCTCTGATACTTTCGTTCCTCCATTCTTTGTGTCATCTGCAAAGTTCATAAGCAGTAATTTTATATTTACTTCCGGATCATTGATGAAAATGTTGAACATTGTATCAAACCCTGAGGTACCTTTCTGAAAACACCCCCATTTGATAATGCTTCCCCAGTGACAACTACTTTTTGAGATCTGTCGGGTAACCAGTTCTTAATCCATATACTGTGTGCTTTATTGGTATTGTATTATGCTAATTTTAGTGAGAATGTCCTGTGTTACTAAATCAAACACTTTACACAAATCTAAATGTATAACATTTATGCAGTTATGTTTATCAAGCAAGCTTGTAATCTCCTCAAAGAATAAAATCAGGTTTGCTTGACAAGACCTATTTTCTATAAAACTATGTTGACTTGCATTAATTATATTTTCATCTTATAATTCTTTATTAATTGAATTACATATCAGCTTTTCCATTATTTTTCCTGGTATTGATGTCAGGCTAACTGGTCTATAGTTAGCTGGGTCATCCCATCTCCCTGTTTGATATTGGCACAACATTAGCACTATTCCAGTCTTTGGGCATTTCCCTGTCATTCCAATATTTTTTTTTTAAATTAACATTAGTAGGTGTAGTGGGGCAGCTGCCCCACTCCTGGAGAACAGGAGCGGCTGGGAAAAGGAGTAAAAGCAGCCAGGCTGGGCTGATTGGGGAAGCAGCCACAGTTGGGGCCACGCCCCAATCAGTCCAAACCTGGCCCTGTTATAAGGGCTCAGGGAGAAGCTGGAAGTCTCTCTCTAGTGGTGGAGAGAGAAGGACCTAGCTGCCTGGGAGCAGGGTACCAGAGGTACAGTAGTGCTGGGGAAAGGCAAGAGGAGATCCAGCCTGGCAACTCCCCAGGCTGCAGGCCTTGTGCAAGGCCTTAAAAAGGTACTGGGGCTACAGAGGTACAGCCTGGGAATAGGCAGAGGCAGCTGGTCCTAACCCCTTGCCGATGATGAGTGGCCATGACAGACTGCAGTTTGCCCCAGTGAGAGGGGGCTAGATGATGACTGGCAGTAGCCACTGAGGCAAGGTGGGCTTAGAGAGTTGGGGGTTCCCCTATGAGGGGAAACCCAGAGAGTGGGGGTACAGCTGATGCAGAACCCTGAGGTAAAGGGGCACCAGGGTCCAGGAGGGACACGGGGCCAGCGGCAGGTGAGACACCCACCAGCAGAGGGCACTCCGAAGGCTGGAAAAAGCTAATTCCCAAGATGACCAGCAGGAGGCGCCGTGCCAGTGAGTCTTCACCTCGCTACAGTGGGTCAGAGATTTCCTCAGCCAGATCTTTTAGGACTCTTGGGTGCAAGGTTTTCTCAGCATTTTTATGAAGCACTTATACATGGGGACAGATTTTCAAAATTGTTTGCTTCGAGTAACTTCCTTCTACAATTGCCATGACTGCTCACAAATCATAAATGCCCATTTAGATATATAACTCACCATTTGTGCAAGTAATTAACTTATTTTTATATGTAATTGCACTAATGGTGAATGCAAATTAAGCTTACAATTGTATTCACATTTTTGCACAAATAACTTTAAACATACTTCTCAAAATCTGGATCTAAAATCATAGAATATTAGGGTTGGAAGAGACCTCCGAAGGTCATCTAGTCCAATCCCCTGCTCAAAGCAGGACCAACACCAACTAAATCATCCCAGACAGGGCTTTGTCAAGCCGGGCCTTAAAAACCTCTAAGGATGGAGTTTCCACCACCTCCCTAGGTAACCCATTCCAGTGCTTCACCACCCTCCTAGTGAAATAGTGTTTCCTAATATCCAACCTAGACCACCCCCACTGCAACTTGAGACCATTGCTTCTTGTTCAGTCATCTGCCACTACTGAGAACAGCCTAGCTCCATCCTCTTTGGAACCCCCCTTCAGGTAGTTGAAGGCTGCTATCAAATCCCCCCTCACTTTTCTCTTCTGCAGACTAAGTAACGCCAGTTCCCTCAGCCTTTCCTCGTAAGTCATGTGCCCCAGTCCCCTAATCATTTTTGTTGCCCTCCGCTGGACTCTCTCCAATTTGTCCACATCCCTTCTATAGTGGGGGACCAAAACTGGATGCAATACTCCAAGTGTGGCCTCACCAGTGCCGAATAGAGGGGAATAATCACTTCCCTTGATCTGTTGGCAATGCTCCTACTAATACAGCCCAATATGCCATTGGCCTTCTTGGCAACAAGGGCACACTGCTGACTCATATCCAGCTTCTCATATTTAACGTAAGAACGGCCATACTGGGTCAGACCAAGGGTCCATCCAGCCCAGCATCCTGTCTGCTGACAGTGGCCAATGCCACATCTTTCTTAATGATCTGGATGATGGGATGAATTGCACCCTCAGCAAGTTAGCAGAGGACACTAAGCTGGGGGGAGAGGTAGATACGCTGGAGGGTAGGGATAGGGTCCAGGGTGACCTAGACAAAAGTCTGTACTTAACCTCATACACCAGCACCTCAGGATTTTGGCTCTTGAAAAAATCCAAGCCTCCTTTTGGTGCAAAAATGAAAGACTTGGTACTGTATTAGTCACTGAGCATTTATTAATATGAAATAAGATAGCCAGGAGAATTGTTCCAAAGGCAGGAGGAGACTGTAATCATGAAATACCAACCATTGCATTCATCTGCTTCCTGCACCTTCTTGAAATTATTCTGTACTTTCCTAATTTCATTTGATTGTTTTGCTGTCTGATCTGCCATCTCACTGCATTTGGAGGTCAAGTATCACCTAACAATGTGTGTGTTTTCTGAGGGCTTCTGAAAGGGAAAAAGCATCTGGAATTGTACAGGAAGTTTTCTGCTTGAAAGACACACTCTCCCTTGTCTTTGGGAACTCTGAAGGCTGCATTCCGTGGTGGTGTTTATCCTACTGATGCATGAGAGATTTATGCAAGTAACATGCATGTTTAAAAAAAATTGTACATGTAAACCACCTGATAGGAGTGTGGACCCCACATCTTGTGAGACATGTCTGCTAAAAGAAAAGCACCATGTACTAGCTGGGGGGAACAGCTCAAAGGCACAGAAAGTAAGATTGCAAGAAAGAAGCTTTCACCCAGATGGTCCCCTCCAACAGAAAACCCATAGGAGGGTGTTCTGTGGGAGAGTATCCTTGTGAAGATCCCCAACATCATTCTGCTGGAGGTGGTATGGTTTGCTCCCCAGTGTAAAAGGCTGCTGGGCCTGTTTCCCAAACCTGGTAGATCCACAAGTGGAGTTCCTGTGTCTTTGCACTCACACTGACTGTCAGTGACTCCCCTGCTTTTGGGCAGCTTGGTGACACTGGAGTCCCTCCTCTCTGCTCAGGTCTGCTCCATGGAAAAGATAATCTAGACCATGGGTGTTTTATCGTCTCTGGGAACTCACCACAGGATGGTGGGGGAATGATGTGCATCTCACCCAGTGCTTTCCCTAGCCTATTCATTTTCCACTACCCTCTCCAGCATGGATACTGGACCTGTGGGGAGCCCTCCACTGGTTCCAGAGTAGGTTGAGGTGGTGCTATGGGGTGGTGCTACGGCAGCCAAGTGCCCCCTTCTGTGTGGAAGGGAACCTCTCCATGTACTGATCTAAAGGGGAAGATCTAATCCATTATAACTAGAGTAACTTTATTCAAAGTGAAGGATAGGGCCATTAAAAGACCCTACTTAAATCACAAGAGGGTGTGTGTTAAGAGCCTTTGTGAATTATGAGAGAATCCACAAAATGCCCCAATAATCTATTAATACCAACTTGGCATGGGCCATTGCTGCTAGAGAATTTTTTTATTAATATGGTGATATACCTATCTCCTAGAACTGGATGGGATCTTGAAAGGTCATTGAGTCCAGCCCCCTGCCTTTACAGCATGACTCAGTACTATCCCTGATAGATTTTTGCCCCAGATCCCTAAATGGCCCCCTTAAGGATTGAACTCACAACCCTGGGTTTAGCAGGCCAATACTCAAACCACTGAGCTATCCCCCAATGAATGAATTGTTACTTCAATAAATTACTTCATTTCTAATCAGGGGTGGCTCCAGGCACCAGCGCACCAAGCGCGTGCCTCGGGCAGCCTGCCGGTCGCTGTGTGGGCGGCAGTCAGGGAGCCTTCGGCGGCATGCCTGCGGGAGGTCCGCCGGTCCCGCAGCTTCGGCGGCAATTTGGCGGTGGGTACGCCGAAGCCGCAGGACCGGCAGACCTCCTGCAGGCATGCCGTCGAATCCACGTTACCAGCGGACCTCCCGCAGGCGCGCCGCTGAAAGCCTCCTGACTGCCGTGCTTAGGGCGGCAAAATACATAGAACCACCCCTGTTTCTAATATTAATATTTTGTAAAAACCAATTTTGGGAGGGGATTTAGATTATGCATCCTTCCATTCTGAAAATAAAATGAGCTCATAATACAAGGATGAGAAGAAGGTATAGAAAGGATTATAAACATCAATTCTGGCCATACTGATTGTATATTTATTTCATTCTAAATCCCTCCCCTCCACCCCGGGTTTCATGGAGCTGGGGACCTGTTTCTCTCAGAAGTCTGCCTTTCAGCTCTTAGTTCAATTTCCTACATAAAATCTGCTTCAATGTGGCCCATCTGTTTCTCAGCCATTGCTTAGTGTTGTGGCAGGGCTGTAGCAGTGGTTTCCCCCTAAAGCATGCTGTTAGCCCTCCTATAGGCAGCTCTTGTGGGTGATCATTGCCTTGGTTTATGACCTTTAGTATTTGTCATAAGTACAAAGTGACCCAACGTCCTGCTGCCCAAGATGGTGTCAGAGTTTAATCTATAACAGATCGCAGCCCTTTAGGTCCTCCAGGTCAAACTGGATATTAAAAGGACCTTTAGTTACTTTGGTGAGCTAAATCCTTTACCATATTATCCTGGTTGTTCATAGAATGTGCGGATTCTTAAGAGGAAACAATTTTGGTTCAAAGATTGTCTGAATCTTTGCACTGTCGTGTTATCACAGTGTCAGAAAGCTCTGGAAGTCTAGCTGCCTCAGTAATATTTCTGTCTTTTAGATTTATTCGACTGTCGCCTGGAATTTGATTCACACTTTTATTCTCAAGACTGTATCTGAATCAGGTGTCCAATCTAGGAAGGCATACCTTCAGAATCTAGTCAGTAAAGCACTCTCCAGCATTCCTTCTTGGTTTTTTACTACTACTTAATCTACAGAGGCAAATCTATGAAGGAGAAAGAAATGGTACTTAGCAATAACTGGGCTCTTCAAATGTATTATCTTCGCAGATCCATCTTCCTCCTTTGACTCTTCAGAGTCTTAAATTAGATATCAGACAAGCCAAGAGGAATAGAAATCTGTTAGAAATGCAAGCTTTTCAGAGCCTTGATTAGAATGCTTACGTATGAGACCCAGGGACAACTTGGTGTGGTGCCCCAGCTGTTCTCTACTGCTGATAATACATCCAGGAAGAACTTCCTTGAAGGCTGGCACCTATGAATAGTCCATGTCACTGCTGTGTTGTTTCTCTATATTGTACTCTTTAAAAAAGTTTTGATTATTTGTCTCTACTTTATACTTTAGAGAAAAAATAAATTATACAATAGTAGAAATAAATTACAACAAAACTTCTATAGTAAGGAAGGATGATCCAGTGGCAGGGGTACAAAACTGGCACCTAGAGACCCAGATTAAATTCCTAGCTCCACTGCAGACTTTCCCTGTGATCCTGAGAAAGTCATGTAGTCTCTCTGTGCCTCACTTCTCCATCTGTAAAATGGGAATAATAGCATTTCCCTACCTCCCAGGGCTGTTGGGAGGATAAATATATTAAAGATTGTGGAGTGCTCAGTTACTATAAGACCCACATTACTAGATAGATAATAGTAAATAGAGGGAATGGTGGATTTAAAAACATGCCTCATCTAAAGAAGTTTCTTTCAGTCAAAAAAAAAAAAAAAAAAAAAGAAGAGAGAATCGAAAAGAACTACACAGAAATGGGAAACTGAAAACAAATTACAGCTAGATTCTGATACTCTGATTCTAGCTTAGTAGTACTGGGAGTATGCAAGGAGTAAGGTACTATTGAATGTGAGAAAGGAGATCAGAATCTGCCCTAAATTAATTAGGCTGAAAATCTAAAACGTTTTATCTTCCAGCAATTTATTGTAAAATGTCATTACTCTTTCTTGGTTGTATTTTTTCCTCAGTGACAGTTTATTAATAGTTTCCATAGCATCCATTGTTGCCATAGTAATTGTAAACAAATGAGTTATGTGATTGAAGCTGGGGGGAAGGTGGATAAGAGATGCAGGCAGCAGTCCTGTGGGCCATTCCTGTCATTAGTGAAGAGTGAAAGGAGTTTTTTTAAAAAAAATGAGCACTCTGACATCCATAAAGGGCGCACAAAAAGAAGTAGGTGCTTTGGCTTCCTTTTCAGAGTGTCATAGTCCTGGATCCAGTTAAGTGCAATGGGTATCATTTAGATGCAAATATTAAAACTTCCAGACATTGTAAAGCCAGCCTTACCTCCAGTCATTTTATTTTGCTGGAATGAATAGTTATTCAAATCTGTTAGTAATGCACCAGTGCACATTGAAAAGCTAGTTATTTGAAAATGCTCTGAGCCAAGTTTTTCCCTTCATTACATCTGAGTGACAGGGCAGAATATGCAGATCTTGCAGGGGTATTTTAGACCCACATTTTTCAGGTTGTAATTTTTTCAATAGAAAAACAACCCAGAAAGATTTCCCTCCCTCCCCCCTAGCATTCTGTGTTGAAGATATTTATGCTACATTGACTTTATGATACCTAGAGTTTAAATGGGTTTTAAAAAAATCAACTTTAAAGGTGTATTTTTTTTATTGTACAGATTTTGTTGTAATAGTATATTTGTATAATACAAAACTAGTATTGTCCAATATCCTATCTGATGCATGTAGAATTAGCAATCTGTTGTGCTTGAAACACAGTCTTGGATACAGGGCTGACAAACGTACTTGGGAGCTCTGAGACACAGTACATCACTGAATTCTCTGGCTCGTAAGGGGAGCATATTATTTCTGTACTTGAAAGCTTTGTTGGCTGCTGTGGAGGAGCAGTAGGAGTTGTTGAAGCCCAGACACCTTCTTTCCCCCTTTGAGGAGGCTTGTGCCCATAGGGGCACTACGAGGAACTACAGTTGTGCCTGGTTCCTGCACTTGGGTGTATTCTAAAAGGAAAAAATATAGTATTTATGAGCCAGGAACAAGAGCTGTCTTTGGCAGGGATGATTTAGTAATACTGAGAGTGGAATGAACTCTGCCAAATATTAGGAAATCCACCCTATCCTGCTCATTAATCTGAACACTTGCTATCAAGTGCTATAGTACAAAGTAGGTTATTTCAGCCATTTTGTCCCAGTTTTTTTCCTGCTATTGAAATTAAACTTAATAAGCATAACCATTAAAGAAATAAATCACAAGGCTGACAGTGCAATGAAATTCGTAAGAGAACACAAGCAATGAAACTCCGACTTGGAGAAGTAGGCATGCAAATGGGAGACATGCCCCAACGTGCTAACAGTGGCTTTATAAAGTGAATTCTCCATTTATGTGGGAAATCTGAAGTATTGTAGAGATGTAAAAATATCCAAATGTCTTACTCTGTCTGAGGAGACTGGTGGGGAGTCAGTGAATTAAAGTTCTGAAATCAAGATTCTTGCAATAGCTGAGCAACTCAGGACGTATTTTGGAGAAACATTTATGGAAAAACCATGTGGCATTTAGTAGGGATGAAACCAGTATAGTTTTGTAGAAATTATTCTGACAACCTATACAAATTCATAGGGAAAACCCTATAGGTTTTTTGAACCATCCTTGAGCAGGAATATGACTCTGAATGAAATTCTATAGGATAGTTAAAAACTATGAAAAGTTTATAATTTTCTATTAGATTCTATAAAACTTTGCCAGAGGGGAAGGGCCCAAAGAATAATTGAGAGCATGCTTAGTATATAGCAGTGATAACATCATTCATGACTGCTCAGATAAGCAAGAAATGCTGGATGTGAAGTGGTGGAGGAATTGCTGTGCATTGCAAGAGGGTAGGAATATTATCATCTGTTTTGTGGCTGCTATTAGTTGGCCACTGAAATTTCAGTATAGTGAAGTCTGTTGGAGAACATCCACACCCTTTTGTCAGTACATGCTGTACCTGAGAACATCTAAGTTATATTCTTGTCTCGTTATCTTTCCTTTTATTTATACTTCTTATGACATTATTATTTCTGTTTATGAGCTGCAGGCTACTAAACTTCATTGGCTGAATACTTATAATAATTTTATATAAGGTACCCTGATTTGCCTCAAGGGAACTCTGAAGAAGTGTATTGCTGAGATGTTTTATATTTCATGGGGTTTGCATCCATTCTTTGTTATTACAAGATACTAGATGATTAATGAAACTGTATGTAGGAGATCTTGAGCTGGTATTTGCAAACATTCGTTTGAATATAAACTATGAATTTGGTTTAATGGTAATCTATTTATTAAAGATTTTCTGTAACGCCCATCACCATAGTATCTAAGTGCTGTTCATTTGGACATTCCTATGAGAGAATTTTCGTTTGCAACAGTATTCATGAAAAGAGAATGTGTTACAAATTCACATGTGAATTTGTTTTTGCTCAAATATTTGCACGCCATCCCTCAGTTGTTTACTAGTACCAGAACAATCTGGTTCTATGAAGGTTTCAAGAGAGATTGTGTCACTCATGGAACATATCGACCAGACATCAATCAAGGCTTCCCAGATGGGATCCTGGCTAGTACATTTCCTTATCCTGAGTACAGCAGGCCATAAGATTGTAAGGGGGGAAAAAATCTGCCCATTTAGGGCTAGGAGTATAGAGCTGAGCACAGAGAATGGATATATGTTATGGGGCACAAAGGTCGTTATTCTCCCACAGGGGTGAGATGAAGTCCTGACAAAGTTAAGTGAAGCACATCCTGGCATTTCACTCATGAAATCTTTGGCTTGGAGCTGGTATGGTGGCCAAACAAGGATGAGGACCTGGAAAAAAGTAGTAAAGGAATGTCACCAATATCAGATACACCAGCAGGCCTCAGCACTGGCATCCCTTCACTTCTGGAAATGACTGGGACTCCGATGTTTCTACATACCTATAGATTTGCCAAGTCTATATCTGGGAAAAATGTGTTACTCACAGAGGATGCACATTTGAAATGGTCAGAAGTGCATGTGATGACTTCAGCGACCTCCATTGCTACCTGTAAAAACGTCCAACAGACCTTTTCCTACTCATGAGCTACCAATAGTACTGATCACAGACAATGGACCAAATTTTACAAGCATAGAATTTAAAGACTTTCTAAGCAAAAAAATGGGATTAAAAATATTTTCAAACATACTGAAACTTCTCTGTATCATCCATCTTCAAATGGCTAACAGAGAGCTGTTATAACTTTTATGTAACACTTCTGCCAGGTGAAGCCAGCAGCAACCAGGGCCAGGTTTAATATCTAGGGGATCCTCTCAATCAATACAACACAGAACCGGCTCGAGCCCCCACCCAGGAACCTGGGAAAATTACTCACCATCTCTGGGTGCCTCTAGAGGCAATACTCCCCAACTCGCAAGCACAGAGTCTGAGTATAGAAAAGAAACTTTTTAATAAAAGGAGGGAAGTAACTCGGACTTAATTTGAGAAAACACTGCAAACAGGGTTCATTAACCATGAGCAAAAGTAAGTTGGGCAGTGTCCTTTTCCCCTCAGGTTCTTAAGTCCAGCAATCCAGAAGTCCCTTTCACATGCCTGACCCTTCTCTGCACCCCACTCACAGTTGCCATCCTTGGTCAGTGCAGACCCAGAGTTCAGAGGTGCATTTTCAGAGTTAATCTCCCACCCTGACTGGAGCGGGGGGGTGAGGGGTAAAGAGGCTCCTTACTTCCTCTGCTGTTTGAGCACTCACTCACTGCCCCTCTCTGTGGGGCTCTGCGCTGGCCCTCTCTGCCAGCCGCCCTGCTGGCCGCACCTCTCTGCGAGCTGCCCTGCTGGCCATACGCTGCGCCTCTCCGCTTCACAAGCCACTTGCTCACCAGTCAACTATCAGTCACCTTTTGCTGCCACCTGCCCCTCTGCTGAGACCTCTGCACATCAGTCTCTTAGTGCAGTGGTCTCCAAAGTGGGGTGCATGCACCCCAAGGGGTGCGCAAGAGGATCCTTCGGCCGCTTCGGCAGTTCGGGTGGTTTTTTTTTTTTTTTTTTTTTTTTGCTTGGGGTGGCAAAAATGCTAGAGACGGCCCTGCGGCGCGGGTGCGTGCTCAAAATTTTTTTACTGATAGGGGTGCGCGATCAAAAAAGTTTGGAGATCACTGTCTTAGTGATGTTCAGCTCTTTGCAGGCTGGGCAGTAACACAGCCACATCTCAAGTGATTTCAGCTCTGAGCGATTTTTAGCTCTTAGCAACCAGGGCAGAAACACAGTCCTACCACTACTGGTTTCAGCTCTGATTGAGCAATTAAAATAATAAAGAGGCTCCTATTTAGCTCTATTCTTTGAACAGTGGGGAGGAACAGGTTAACCAATCTAGGAAGGACTCTTGGTGAGGGTTTGCAGCCTCCTGGCTGGGACATCTGTCCCCACCCCATCATACTCCTGCTTCTTTCCTCCTGCCCTTACATCTTGCCTCCAATCATCAGTTACCAAACCTCCTACTTCTGAGCCTGACTCCAGCTTGACCCCTGGCTCTGGTAATTGGCAGTTCACTCTGGTGCTGATCCTGGGCTTCAATCCCCAACCTGCACACCTGCTTAGCCCACTAGACCTGACTCCTGCTCTGACTTCTAGACCAGACCACCGGTCGAAAAGGGACCCTCCCCAGCCAAGTGAAAATGAGCGATTGAGGGTGGGGGAGTGAGCGATGGAGGGGGTGGGGATGGAGTGACCGGAGAAGGGGCGGGGCAAGGGTGTTCGGTTTTGTTCAGTGCTTTGTTGAGTAAAGATGGTTTGTTGAATCGGGGCCTTACTCAGGGATTACATCTGGGACTAGACCGACTAATTGAGGAAGAACTCAGCTACTGAAGATGTTGGATTGTCATCAAATAATATTTTTTAATCTTCTTCCTCTGATGCATCAGGGAGGGCCGCGGATGGAGATAGGATACTGGATGGGAAGGGTCAGGGCTCTGAGGTGGCACCAAGCATTCTCTCTACCACTGCCTGGGTGGCTGGTTCTTGCTCACGTGAACAGGGTCCAACTGATCACCATATGTGGGCTTGGTAAGGAATTTTCCTCTAGATCAGATGGGCAATGACCTAGGTTTTGTGTGTGTTTTGTTTGCCTTCCTCTGCAATGTGTACATGCCGGTTACTTGACACGATTATCTGGGTATATCTCCTTTAATCATATACCTGCCATTGCAGAGGCCTCAAGCACTGGTGCACCTTGGTCCCTTCTATTCTCTGCCTGTGGTACCTTATAGTCTAGTCTCCCAGTGGTCTCATTTACTTTGGTCTCATTTTTGTTGTTGGGTTTAATATGTAGGTGCTGGGTGGCATCGGTGAACTGTAATACACAGGAGGTCAGATTAGATGATCTAGTGGTCCCCTTCTGGCCTAAAGCTCTAAGACTCTATTGCTGCTATACAGTCAGAACACAACAGACTTTTTAAAGTAGGCTTTTTTGGTAGATTCTTCTTGAGTTATTTCCCATGAGTAATAGCTTCACTAACAAGATTTAACAGACGTGCAGTAGTGAAATATGGTAAACCCTTACATTACTGAAATGGGTGGACAAAATACAACGTTGCAAAGCCTTTAAATTCCATCACTTAAGAATACTGCATGCATTTGTTTGATAAATTATTTATTTTGAAACAAGAAATTCTAATGGATTTTAACTTTAAAGCTTTGTGCTGTAAGTCATAGAGAGATACAAATAAATGACATAAATACAAACAAAAAGTGCCTGACAGAACCCCAGCCTCCTAAAATTAATCTGGCCATCTTCCACAGATGCTGAGCCAAAGAATCTTGAAATTTGATAGTATGGACACAGAAAAATGTGGATAACCCCAGTTCTAATTCTTGCTTCCAACTCTGAATTGAAATCTCTCTACTATGTTTAGTGACTTTAATATCCCTGGCTCTTCACACAAAATGAAACTGAATGAGCATTGAGTTGGCTGACAAAAAAATACAAGATGAAAATAAAAGGCATTTTAACATAAAAGATTTCAGATTGTTCTCTGCATCCCTAGTTTTATTTCTTATTTGTATAACCAGTAGTTCTTCCTTAGTGGGCCGTTTTGTTTTGTTTCTGTTGCAATTCTTTATACAAGTTCAGGAAAGACCCTCCTCATTTAACAATATGTTTGGTCAATGTATACATTTTGGGGCTTTCTTCCCCATTCCTCACCCTCTTTGGTATGGGTGAGTGCATAACTCCCATTAAAGTTAATGAGAGTTGGGTGTGTAAATCTGAATAGATTTCCTCCCTAAAAGCTAGATTAAAAACCCAGTGAAGTCAGTGATAATCTGTCCATTGACTTCAGTGAGATTTGGATATATCCTGAATATTATAGATCACTTGGGGCGAGTTCTGACCTCAGCTGCATGAATGGGCTCCTCTAAAGTAAATAGGATTCATGTGCCTGCATCCAAAGGCAGAATGGGGCCTATGTCTGTCCTCTTTCAAATTTAGTAAACCTATATTGGTGGGCTTGGTTTTATTGTTGACACTGAATAAAAAGGGGTAAAATATGATTCTTCTATTAAATTACTGATGAGAGCTAGAACAACAAAAAACTTTCTGTTCTATTGGATGACTCCTTAAACAAAGCAGTCATCCAAGAGAAACCTGAAATGCATCTTCTCTATGAGCATAGTGTCTATGAGTCATACCGGAAACTAACTACTGCTCCTGCTCAACTGATTGGGCTGTATGCTTTATGCTTTTTTTAATTCCTTGCTAGACTCTGTAGCAATCTGTTTGAAAGTAACAGTAGAGGAGCGAGAATGGTCTTGTGGATAAAACATAGGAGTAGGAGTCGTCAGATCAGTGTATTGATACTGGATCTTTCACAGATTTCCTGTGTGCACTTTGAGAAGCCACTTATGACTAAATTTTCAAAAGTGTCCACTAATTATTTATGGGCTACTTGGGAAACCTATTGCTTGATTTTCAGAAGAGAGGAGCATCTATACCTCTCACTCAAGGCAAAAGAAGTCATTGGTATTCAAAACCCCTGGAAATCAGGCCTCAGATGTCTCAGGTTGGCCACTCAAGTGCTGAGATACTCAAAACTAATTCAGACACTTTTGAAAATATAGTCCTTAGCCTCTCTATGCTGCAGTCTCCCCATTTACAAAATAAGGATAAAAATACTTCCTTACCTCAACTCATTAATGGAAAGTGCTATATAAGTGTAGATCACTCTGATTAATATGGACACAGAAATCCATTCCGCATAACTCGGATACATGCATTCATAGCAAATAGGCTAACCAAACAAATATGAGCTGGATCAATGGTTAACTCTTAAGATTGCAGAATGAAAAAAAGAGCTATGTAACAGCTAGAATAAGTGAGTAGCATTGTATCAGTCTGCATATTTGCAGCCAGACTGGCAATATAAACCATTCCCACACGTCTCTAGAATAACCTGACAAAAGATACAATTATTGGCATCCTATATGAGGGTTTGATCTTTAAAATTAATCACTACTACCATGCAAATGCCATATTATCCTAGCAGCTGAATCATTGTATCTCTGTTCTGGACATTAGTGTTTACATACAATAAACTTTAAACACATGGGAAAGAAACTGAAGCTTTGTGATTCTAATACAATTTATGTCAGCCCTAGATACCAACAAAAGAACTACTGTGCACATTCTATGACCATGCCAAAACTCTCTCACATGACAGTGTCAAATTTCTAAAGGCTGATAACGAAGAGTCTTGAAAATTAAGAACTCTGTACAGTTTCAGTACTCTGCTTATTTTTCTCAACGTTTATAACTATGTATCATTTAACTGCTCCTGTTTTGAAGAAATTAACTGAACACAAGAACAAATAAGCACTTTTACTTCACGCATTTGAAAAGAATACAAGTTAAAATGAAGTATGCCACAATGTAGATGAATACCAATAATTTTTCAACTACACAGTTTAAAAAGTCTCTCCCCAGCCTCTCAGACCTTTCCAAAGGAAAGAAAATTGTCAGATTTATATCATATAATTAAATCCTCTCTTAGGCTGTGATCACAACAGGTATCTCAAAATAAGCATGGTATGGTCAATATTTGAATGGCAAACTTTGAAAGAGGGCACCTTTTGTGCTGCAGTCAATGGTACTGCCGATTCAGTAGGGGGCACTCTCCTATGAGTCAGTACTGAACCAGTCACTCATTATGGTGACCGCTGTGCTGCTGGCGTTATTTGAATGAAATGTAAAATCAAGTTGCTGGCCACAGTTGAACATTAAAGATCCTTACCGCACTATTTTAAAAAGTTCTCTGAGTACCTTGGCCAAAGTCAGACTTACTTAATTACATTCTGCTCACTTAAATTTCCATGCAGTTTCATCTGAATAACTGTCTTTACTGCCCATCCTCAACATATGTGCAGTGTTGCTGCAGGTTGTTGATCAGCTGCTGTGCTGCCCTTTAGAAGTGACTGCATTTCAGTGGTGGGTGAGTTGACTGATGCAGATTATGTAGTTTGCAAAATACTTTGGGATCATTTGAGTTGAAAAGCAAAATATACAAAACATAAATGTAAGATACTATTATCGTATTTTTAAATTCACTGTTATATATTTAAAAGAGGAAAAGATATTTAACAGGAATTTGCTTCTGATGTCAAAGCAGTCTATGTTGATTTCTGTATTACAAGATGATAGTGACAATGCTTTATGTTTTTGAAGAAGGATGGTCTTGTGGGCATGGTCTGGGAACCAGAAAATCTGGACTTCATTCCTAGCTTTGCCACAGGCTTCCAGTGTGACTTTGGATAAATCATTTTACCTTTCTGTGCTTCAGTTTCCTCACCCATAAAATGGGACTAATACTAGTTGTTTTCCACTTCGATCACATTTGTAAAATGCTTTGAGTTCCAAAGTGAGATAGAAGTGCAAACTATTATTATTATATATTGTCTTTCCACTAAGTAGATCCCAAAGCACTTTGCAAGCCACATACATTGAGATTACTTTGCCCACCACGAAAATACATCTTGGGAGAAATTCAGCAGATATCAAAAGTCCAGAACACAACAGTCCAGGATGGTGAGTGAGAATACTTTCCATATTTTTCCAACTGAAACCATATGGGGAATTTTAGGTAGGTAAAATATAATTATACAAAAAGTGGAATTTGGCCAGAATGTTTGGGCCTAATCTTACAAGAACTATGTGGACTATTTACAAATGCACCATGCTGGGGGTACAGGTTCAGTATTGACTCCTAGAGAAGAGAGATGCATACTGAATCATAAATATCACTTTCATCAGCACCTGAGTTTTCACTGTAGGCAAATCTATACCAAGTACTGACCAACCTTGTCCTTCCTTAGCATATGATATCTGATGAGATCACAATTTACGGCAGAATGGCTGCCTAATATAATAATTACGTCAATGTGCATTTTATTTATAGGGAGATATACTAAAATACCACATGATGGTTTGATTTGCATATTTTCTTATAGGAGGATTCTTTAATTGTACAGAAATGATTTCATGCCTGTGGTACAAACACTGTTACTTTTGGAATCTACTTTCTCACACCTCTAGCCCAATTCTAGTTCAGCCTCTAAAGCTTTCTTCAGAAAATAATGATGAGCTTAAACCATTAAGATAATTATTTCAATGTTTTAATTGTGTAATAAAAAATTGTTGCCTTTTTTCATAAATGAAATGTTCTCCGTATAAATCCAACGCCCTAATGATAAAATAAACTGTTGAAAAGCAAAATAAAATTAAAGTAACTAAGGTCTTTTTAAATAACTGTACTTCATGAAAGTGCGTGTTTAGAGTCCCAATTGCTGTTGGGCTTTGTGCTAACAATTTAAAGTACAATTAGCAGTAAAATAGCCAGTTCTTAAGGCCACCGATAAATTAAAGTTAGAAAACAATGGTGACTTGTGCTTAGTATGCGGATCATATAAACCTAAACTGAAAAGAAGGGCATTAGGATTCTGGACACCTGGTCTTCTCTTGCTGTGGATAAAGAACAGGGTTGAATGTTGGAGTTCACTCATACAATTCTAATAGTTAATCCTGTTTGTAACGGTCGATTTACATGTTAGAAGATCTAAAAGACAGGAAGTACAGAGTCTGCCTTTGAATTTTAGTCCTTGGAGTTTTCCCTGTTAATCTTTCTGAGACAAGAATCACAATTTATTACCAACAATTTTTTGGCTTTCAACACAAGGTTTCCGTACACCTTACAATAACGTAACAAGTTAAAAGAAAAAAAAATCATTTTTGCTTAGTACAATATATTTTTCCACATTTGGTAACAGGGTGAATAATTAATACATATATATTAATCTAATAAACAGTGAAGAAATATCAATTTCAAAAATAAATAAATTTGATTAATTTCATTTTGAAATTATTATTCAGTCAGGTCTATTTGAAAACTGCCACCCCAACTCAGCCTCATCTTTAGTACATTTTATTGTGATATTAATATTTTGACATATATATATATATATATTAACAACTAATATAGATGTGTTAAATAAGAAGCATGGAACTATTAGTTTCATAGCACATTACCAGAAAATTCAACGTTTATTTATTTATTTATTTAATGTATTTACTGTTGATAGCAGGAGTAATATTATGAAGATGTGTGTGCTGGAATTAAGGAATTTCACAATTTTTAAGATAAACCATTAGTAAATTCATCAGTAGATAATATGCCTGTATCCTTACTGCTGAACATCTGCTGATTATACAGGAACGTGATATGCAGGGCCCATCTTTAATAGGTTGCCAATTTCCAAAGTGCGTGTGCAAATCACAAACTTGTATTATGCAAGCACACTTGAAAATTTCAGCTTGAGTGACTTGCCCAAGGTCAGGTCTCCTGACTCACAGTCCCGTGCCTTAACCACATAACCATTCTTCCCCCATTGTTTGTATTTTATCAGTGTACATGGGTTTGGTAAGCTTTAATTGATGGCACTAAAAATAAAAAGGAAACAGAAAATTTAAAGAAACAGTAATTTAAACACATTTAGTGTGGAAAAGAAATAAATGGAAAGGACATAGTAATAGGGAATAGGATAGGATTTTGTAGTGCTGAATCAGTCAGAGAAGACCATGAAATACTTCTTAGAAGTTTAAGAAGTAACATGGCATAAATCTACAAAACAATGAGCTCACTGCTAAAAATTCCTTTCAAAACATCAGTGGCCATCACATCGAATTTTGCAGAGGTTGTTTTATTCACTTTGAATTCCATAGGGCCTGATCCTAAGCCATTACTATGATACAATGGAAAATTGTCACAACAATCCTCACCTTAGATGGAGGAACATCAGGATGGATGATGGAGGGTATAAATGATTTTGGATTAAAGGTGCCAGAGGGAGGGTTTGGGTTCCTCAAAGCCAACACACAACTTTATAATTGTTTGTGATTTCTCTTCACTTTCACCAGGCTCAGAGCCAGACAAAAATAAGGAGGAAACAAACATTTTTACTGATTGGGCCAGGGTTCCTCCTCAAAGTTTAAAAACCAATCTTCTGCATTTTAAAGATTATCAAACATTTCAAACAAAATCTTTCAAAATAAGTAAACCTACCTGATATTTTTTTATCTAGAATTCTATGCTAGAATAACTTGTCAATGTAAATTCTACACAGAAACTCACAGAGCTCCAAATGTACACTTTTGTATTTTGCATGTGCAAAAAATATTTGAATATCAAACTAACTACTTTAAGAAAAATATTAATGTTGCCTGGTTAAATACTCAGAAGTAAAGAAACACCAAAATTATTTTTCCATTTACAGCATTAAATTCTGCTTTCTTACACATGGTAGGACAGCTTGTAATTACATGAGTACATGCACTTTCAGAGAAATTGTGGTGGATGCCCTAATCCTTAATAAAACAGGTTCTGCTGGACCAAGATGAAGAGCCATTTCCAGAATCTAAGACCCTTTATAGAAAATGCCATGCCATCTGCTGCCTTCCTTTTAATCTGGGGTTGGCGGGTGGAGTGTCTGTTAGCCCAAGTTCCATAGCTGATCACAACTGTGCCAGTATCGTGTTGGAAGAGGTGAAGTCTTCTAGGTATAGTCACGTCCCAAGCCACTTATATATACACACCAGCATTTATGGTACATAACACTACACTATTATACTAATATAGGGAACATCTTGGGCTTTAGCACAGCCCAAGTGATCTTTGAAAAACATTTTTAGTACCTATATTCTCTCTGACTACTATTACAAAATGTTATAAGGCAGAAAACCTTTGACATGGTCCCACAGCAAAGGCTCTTAAGCAAAGTAAGCAGTCATGGGATAAGAGGGAAGGTCCTCTCATGAATCAGTAATTAGTTAAAAGACAGGAAACAAAGGGTAAGAATAAACGGTCAGTTTTCATAGTGGACAGAGGTAAATAGCAGGGTCCCTTAAGGATCGTTACGGAGACCAGTTCTGTTAAACATATTCATAAATGATCTAGAAAAAGGGGTAAACAGTGAGGTGGCAAAGTTTGCAGATGATGCAAAATTACCCAAGATTGTTGAGTCCAAAGCTGACTGCAAAGAGTTACAAAGGATCTCTCAAAATTGGGTGACTGGGCAACAAAATGGCAGATGAAATTCAATGTTGATAAATGCAGAGTAATGAATATGAGAAAACATAATCCCAACTATACATACACAATCATGAGGTCTAAATTAGCTGTTACCACTCAAGAAAGAGATCGTGGAATCATTGTGGATAGCTCTCGGAAAACATCCGCTCAGTGTGCAGCAGCATTCAAAATAGCTAACCATGTTAGAAAATATCATAATGCCACTATATAAACCAATAGCATGCCCAAACCTTGAATTCTGTGTGCAGTTCTGGTCACCCCATCTCAAAAAGTTACATTAGAATTGGAAAAAGTACAGAGATGAGCAACAAAAATTATTAGGGGTAGGAAACAGCTTCCATATGAGGAGAGGTTCAAAAGACTGTGACTGTTTAGTTTAGAAAAGAAATGACTAAGGGAGATATGATAAAGGTCTATAAAATCATGAATGATGTGGTGAAAGTGAATATGGAAGTATTATTTTGCTCTTTGCGTAACACACGAACTAGGGGTCACCCAATGAAATTAAGAGCCAGCAGGTTTAAAACAAACATAAGGAAGTACTACTTCATACAATAAACAGTCAACCTGTGGAACTTGTTGCCAGGGATGTTGTGAAGACCAAAAGTATAACTGGGTTAAAAAAAGAATTAGACTATGTCTACACTAGAGAACTTACAGTGGCACAGCTGTACTGATGCAGCTGCGCTGCTGTAAGGTCTCTCATATATGTTTTTTCACCCCCTGAGCCACATAAGTTTTGCCGACATAAATGGTAGTATAGACGTGGCCTTAGATAAGTTCATGGAGGAGACGTCCATCAATGGGTAGCCAAGATGATCAGGGATGCAACCCCAGGCTCTGGGTATCCCTAGACCTTTGACAGCCAGAAGCTGGGACTGGATGACAGGGAATGGATCACTTGATAAATTATGTTGTTTATTCCCTCTGAAGCATCTGACAACAAGCATTGTCAGAAAATAGGATAGTGGTATAGGTGGACCATTAGTCTGACCCAGTATGGCCATTTTTATGTTCTTATAATCATCCAGGGCTTGCTTAGAATCAGTGGAAAGGATATCAATATATTTTTAATTTATGGAGATAACTTTCCATTAGCAAAATGCTTGTACAAAGATACAAATCCTATACAGAGAAGTATGGAAAACATATTTAGCAGCTTATAATACTTTGGTATGTTCACTAGTCTTTTGGCTTATTAACGCTCATGCAACTCAATCTCCATACATAGGAGAAATCTCTCCCTCAGACATGAAGTACTTGAACAGACCTAGATGTGTTTATTTCAGCATTTCTCAAACTGGGGGCCGCAACCCTGGAGGTCCCCGAGGGTACTCCGGGGGGTCCGCGGGCCCCGCTGATCAACTCCTCTCCCTCCCTCCCAGCGCCTCCAGTCTGCAGGAGGCGCTGAGAGGGAGGGAGAGGAGCGGGGATGAGGCGTGCTCAGGGGAGGGGACAGAATCATGTCCAGGGCCACCAGCCCCACTGATCAACTTTTCGCCCTCCCTCCCAGTGCCTCCTACACACCACAGAATAGCTGTTCCCCAGCGTGCAGGAGGTGCAGGGAGAGAGGGGGAGGAGGGGGAACAGGGGCACTTGGGGGAGGGGGCGAAAAGAGGCAGGGGTGGAGCGGGAGTGGGAAGAGGTGGAGTGGGGGCAGGGCCTGGGGCTGAGTGGGGAGCTTGGGGGTCCTCCATTTTAAATCAAAATGGGGGTCCTCAGGTTACTAAAGTTTGAGAACTGCTGATTTATTTCAAAAGTTATCGCACTTTTCTGCCAAAAAAATTCTGTATACCTCTCAATAGGCAACCTGCCCCAAAGCAGATTCTTATGTCTGGCCAGGAAATGTAATTGTTTGGGTAAACATGACTGTTTCAGTGTCCATGTTACTTCCATCTGTTCAAATATAGCAAGGCACGGTCTCTCATTTGGAGATCAGTGCTGTCTGTAGCTCATGAGTGGCATTAAGCTTCTAAAAATATATTGTTATGCTGAAATTTGGATGTTATCTTTGATCTATAGGCACGCACAGACCTTGATAAAGCAGATGGATGTGCGTGCTAGCCACTTTCCCTTCAGTTATTTGTTTAGTGATAGCTGAACCAATGGAAGCCTCTGTCCAAAGAATAGATTGAATCATAGGCACCAACTCTGTGGGTGCTCTGGGGCTGGAGCACCCACAGGGGAAAAAATCCCCCTATCAGCTCCCTCTCCCCCCCCCCACTGCCTCCCACCTACCAGTGGGCCCTGCAGATCACCTCCTTCCCCCTCCCTGCACCTCCTGCCTGCCGCAATCAGCTGTTTTGCGGCATGCAGGAGGCTGGGAGGGAGGGGGGAGGAGCGAATATGCGGTGCGTCGGGGGATGGGGCGGAACTGGATGGGAAGAGGTGGGGCAGGGGTGGGACGGGGGCAGGAAGAGGCAGGGCGGGGTGGGGCCTTGGGGGAAGGGGTGGAGTGGGGGCAGGGCCTGGGATAGAGATGGGGGTCAAGCATCCCCCGGCAGTTTGGAAAGTCGGTGCCTGTGGATTGAATGCAAGTGCAGGAGTTGGGGATTGAGGCCTGGTCTACACTACAAGGCTAGGTTGATGTAATCTGCCTTGTGTCGACTTAGCTGTGAAAGTTTCTTCACTTAAATTTGGCTGCCTTCAACGTAAGTGCCTCTCTGTGCTAATTTAGTAACACCACCTCTTCGAGTGGCATAGAATCACGGTTGATGTAATTAGGTCGACCCAGTGTCAGTGTAGACACTGCGTTGCTTACATTGACTGTTACTGGTTTTCAAGAACCATCTCACTATGACCCATACTGACAATATGATCAATACAAGTGCTCCTAGTGAGGACATGCACTGCCAACACAAGGAGCCATTTAATAACTGCAGTGGCTCTATGCCAACGTAAATTAGGTCAATATAATTTTCTAGATTTTATTACATCTGTCTGTCTGTGTGTGGGTAAAAAATGAACCAGAAAGCAGGCGAAGCACTTGTTGTGTGGCCCTGAGAGAGGGCTTTATGGTCAGAATGCTGGCTGGAAAGGCAGGCTTGGAATTGTGAGCAAGGAGACTGCCTCCCATCATTTGCTCCTACGTGATCCTGGTGCTCCACTCCCAACCTGCTGCAAAGCTCCAGGAGCTGGAGAGGCAGAGAGGTTACAAAGCATGAAAACCACAGGAGAAACAACTGTGGTCATCTGTTAATGTTATTTTATGGGATATAATTGGCAGGATCGCTCTTCTTTTCTTTTCTGAAGATCAGTATGAGTTTTGCTTTCTTCCAGTCTTCTAGTAGATACTCACTCACTTGTCATAGACCTGTCCAAAATAATTTTCAGTGATTGCCACAAAGTAGCGAGAGGGAAAAAAAGAGAACCTGCCCCAGTGTTTTCTTTTTCTGACTCCCAAACCTTCTTTTACACTGATGGATTTTAATACTTTTCCTATTGACCCCCACTAATAGGTTGAATTAGTCCTCAAACTAGCTTTACTGAATTATAACTTCCTTTCACTGCAGCATTCTATATTGCCATTCTGAGTATGCTAAATACCAATAGCTTGTAGTCATTTGTTCCAAGCTTCCCCATTATTCACACATATACAGTAAGTGCTTTCCTATCTGTAAGAAGCTGATTCAAGATGAATTCTCATTTTGGTTGGGGTTTCTCTGCTTTCTGGAACATAAATTGCTTTATAGGTAATGTCTAACTTTTTAAAGTTGCTTTTTCGGTTGTATTTATTACTAAATATACATGTAGATAGTTCAAATTATCAATAAGTTCAGTATCTTGTGGCTCAGAGCACCCTAGAAGTAGCTCCAGTAAGCTGTCATTCATATTCTCTTCTTTTCCTTGTGGTCAGTAGGAGGTGCCCATAATTGTTTCTACTTTGGTTTTCATTCTTTATCTAAAGAACTTCTCATTTCTTCCTTGTCAGACAATAGCTCCTCACCATTGTTAACACTTGTAACTGATATATCACAACCTTTCCAGCCCTTTGTCCTTCTCTCCCTCTTCTATATAGGTTTTACCCTCTGTAAATGACATTCCAATTATAAGAATCTTTATGCTCCCCACCTCTCATGAGAGTGGAGGAAGCATTTGGTCTTTAAATTTGCTCTTTGGTGCAGGACTGAACATTTGTCTCTCTCTTGTACAGGCCGAAGCATATTGTTGTTGTTCAATAAAAACAGTAACAAAGGGATAAATGGAGAATGGGGTGAATATTCAATATGATGCATAACAATAATATAGTGAAAAATACAATATTACATTTGCTCTGATATGCCACTGATTTGTTTTGTATTTAACTGGCACTAGTTGAACATATAAAACCTCTCTGTATTAGACAAAGGTGTTGTGTACAGTACATTGCCTCTATACCAACAATAGTGTGTATAGAAATCAATAATATTTGAACAGAAAAGAAGTACATCAAATGAAAAATCAATTACAAAATGCCCCTACTTATTTAAAAAGATTTTAAAAATCTACCACAGTCCTTATTCTGCAGCTTTTTCTCTTTGCTTTATGTCCCTATTTTTCAGTCTCAACCATTTTGTAAAAAACAAGTACTTTCATTACCTTAGCAACCACAGAAACATGTGGTACTGTATGTATGCAACCTTTTTAAGAAAGTACACAGCACCATGGGAACTGAGCTGTTGACTCCTGTGGAGGCAGCAAATGGTAGCAATAGAAGCAATTCAAATGCACTATTCAAATAAATGATAGAAGTTTCACACCAGTGATGTAAGACAAACAAAAACTGGGGCTTCTGCACTATTGCAAGACCCTTTGATATTGCCCATTATTTCTACAGAATGGGAAGTTGCATACATCCTACTCAGTGGAACATTAAGCTACCTCTGCAATACAGAATATCTTCCTAAACCTACCAGTTATTCATATACAGTGTGACTGTATACAATTTTTACGGTAGTTGAAAAGAAAAAAGTGTTACCAATCAGTAGTCTCCAGTCTTTCAAAACTTCTGGTCCACTGTAACCTATGGGTTACAGTGGACAAGAAGCTGGATATGAGTCAAGTGTGCCCTTGTTGCCAAGAAGGCGAACGGTATTTTGGGCTGTATAAGTAGGAGCATTGCCAGCAGATCGAGGGACGTGATCATTCCCCTTTATTTGGCATTGGTGAGGCCTTATCTGGAGTACTGTGTCCAGTTTTGGGCCCCACACTATAAGAAGGATGTGGAAAAATTGGAAAGAGTCCAGCGGAGGGCAACAAAAATGATTTATGGGGCTGGAGCACATGATTTATGAGGAGAGGCTGAGGGAACTGAGATTATTTAGTCTGCAAAAGAGAAGAATGAGGGGGGATTTGATAGCTGCTTTCAACTACCTGAAAAGGGGTTCCAAAGAGGGTGGATCTAGACTGTTCTCAGTGGCACCAGATGACAGAACAAGGAGTAATGGTCTCAAGTTGCAGTGGGGGAGGTTTAGGTTGGATATTAGGAAAAACTTTTTCACTAGGAGGGTGGTGAAGCATTGGAATGGGTTACCTAGGGAGGTGGTGGAATCTTCTTCCTTATCGGTTTTTAAGGTCAGGCTTGACAGAGCCCTGGCTGGGATGATTTAGTTGGGGATTGGTCCTGCTTTGAGCAGGGGGTTGGACTAGATGACTTCCTGAGGTCCCTTCCAACCCTGATATTCTATGATTAAATTATTTCTGATAGACACAGCTGATTTCAGACAATGTACTGTATGCTACTGCTAATAGCTTTGTGAGTATAAAGGCACATGTACCCAGATGATTGTGGTGAACATATAGTTGAATGGAGCAAATATCAGGCCAAAGGCCAATCAGTTAAAAATTGTTGGATTACATGAGCCATGTGCAAAGAGTATTTTACAGATGTTTTTGCTTGGATTAAGGACATGGTTATTCTCAGGTGCTTCACCTCTCTTTTTAAGTACAGATACATTTCTGCCTTGTGCTGTGTTGTGCAGCATAAATACATGTGTTATAAGGTGACATGCTTTTACCGGTATCAGGAGTAAACAGTCACCACTCTTGTGTGCACTACAGAACCTTAGTTGGGCCCAAGGGTCTTCTCAGTCTCATGTATCTAGCTAGGTACTCATATGGCCCCATCAGCATAATAGCTAGGCATCTCACAATCATTAATGGCTCACAACACCTCTGAGACAGGGAAGTATTAGCCACATTTTACAGATAGAGAACTGAGGGCAGATTAAGTGACTTGCCTAAAGTTACACAGGAAATCTGAATTAAACACATTTCTTACATCCCTGTTCAGTGACCTATCCACTAGATTGTATCCAATCCCTTCTGGTCATTCGGTGCATTGCATTACAGTCTCCTTAGATGAACTTTTAAGAGTTGCCATGTGGTGACAGAAGAAATTGTAAGAGTGTCCCCTAAATTAAAATGGATTTTTTTTTCCATTCAGACATCTTTCTTATGTGACATAGAGCATTTTCACCAAATTCAATAGCCCCATTGTATGTGCATGACATATCCCCGGGGTACCATCTGGAACTATGGGACTGCTTTGCCCCCTTTATTCTCCTCCCTGCGCTGTCTCTCACATTGCTGTGCTAGTGACAAGCAACAAACCCCTCCAGGTGCTGTGATCACTCAGCCAACAACAGGCAGGGACACACTCAGCTAAGTTGCATGAATGCTCCATAAGCCACTCATGAAGTATACAGAGAGAGACACCAGCAAATCTCCCCAGCCTTGCACCCCAGTGATGTCCTGTCTGACACTGCTCAAGACCTTCTCTTGAACAGTGGAAGCTCATTAATTAGTTCACCACTTTGTCAAAGGAAAATGCACATGTGCCAGCCTTTGTAGTCTGAGCAGATTCCCCAAGCACTTTAGACAAACTCACTGGTAAGGATATAACATTAAAATAAGTTTAACAACTACAGAAAGATAGGTTTTAAGTGATTATAAATGCTAGGCACAGAGGTCAAAGTTGGTTACATAAGAAATAAAAATAGGATCACGGTCTAAAGTCTAACTTTAACAGACTAAGCAAGATTTGAATCAAACAGCTTTCCTCACCCCACTGGATGTTGCAGGCAGTTTACAGTTAATACACAGGCTGAGTTCCCTTCTCAGCCTGGGATCAATCTCCCCACTTCAAAGTCTTTGTCTTCCAAACAATTCAAGGTGTTGAGGTGGGGGAGGAGAGAGGCCAAGTGTTGATGTCATCAGCCTTATACATTCTCTCCAATAGCTAGAACGATCCTTGCTGTGATGTGGGGGCTAGGTAGCCCCCATTATGTACATGCCCTCTCTGAGGAGTCTCTGGGAGAGTGAATTCTTCTTGATGGGCCATCATTACATGTCTGTCTGGTCCTGATGTAAATCTGTCTTGTTAATGTTAGTTTCTCCTTTGTTGCCAATGAACAGCTAGCTGTGGGCATTTCCACTTACTATATATTTCAGTAACAAACGTACAGCACTACTTAATAACTTCACATACAATGATAGTACATACAATTTAACAGGATATTAATGTTCAACAGATCAAGACTTTTTAAATGATACCTCACAAGGCATATTTAGTACAAAACATATCATAATCATATCACAGTGGTGAATATGGGAGTTCCAGGGTGCTATTATGAGGTACATACTATTTGCTTTATTCTATCACAGTATAATTTCAGGCCATTCCAATTGCATGGCTGGGGAGTGCTTTAATAGCACCATTGTGTGAATGGGAATACTTGATGTTGGTGAAATTGCACCATTCACATATGCCCACGTTTGCCATATGTACAACACAACCTACAATACTTAAATATGAAAGTCCACTCTTTTTAAACTGCTAGAAGAGGGCCTCATCCTCCCTGATTGAACTAACCTTGTTATCTCTAGACGGATTCTTGCCTGCATATTTATACCTGCCTCTGGAAATTTCCACTAGATGCATCTGACGAAGTGGGTATTCACCCACGAAAGCTTATGCTCCAATACGTCTGTTAGTCTATAAGGTGCCACGGGACTCTTTGTCTCTTTTTAATAGTAAAATATTAGGGCTGTCAAACAATTTAAAAAAATAATTGCAAGTAATCGTGAGATTAAAAAAATAGTCACGATTGATCACTGTTTTAATCACACTGTTAAACAATAATAGAATACCAGTTTAAATTTATTGTTAATATTTTTTGATATTTTTCTACATTTTCAAATATATTGATAACCATTATAACAGAGTACAAGATGAAGCATGAAGGGGCATATGAATATTTAGCATATCTGGCATGTAAATACCTTGCAACACAGGCTACAATAGTGCCTGTGAACACCTGTTCTCACTTTCAGGTGTCATTGTAAATAAGAAGCAGGCAGTATTATCACCCATAAATGTAAAAAAACTAGTTTGTCTTAATGATTGACTGAGCAAGAAGTAGGACTGAGTGGACTTGTAGGCTCTAAAGTTTTACATTGTTTTGTTTTTGTGTGCAGTTATGTAAAAAAATAATTCCACATTTGTAAGTTGCCCTTTCGTGATAAAGAGATTGCACTACAGTACTTGTTTATCTATACTATTTCTTTTATCATTTTTATACTGCAAATATTTGTAATAAAAATAATATAAAATGAGCACTGTACACTTTGTATTCTGTTATAATTAAAAACAATATATTTGAAAATTTAGAAAAAATCCAAAAATATTTATAATAAATTTAAATTGGTATTCTATTATTTAACAGTGTGATTAAAACTGTGATTAATCATGACTACTTTTTAAATCTAGTTAATTTGTTTTATGTTACTCGCTTGTGTTAACTGTAATTGACAGCCAAACATAAGAACGGCCATACTGGGTCAGACCAAAGGTCCATCTAGCCCAGTATCCTGTCTACCAACAGTGGCCAATGCCAGGTGCCCCAGAGGGAGTGGAACCTAACGGTAATGATCAAGTGATCTCTCTCCTGCCATCCATCTCCACCCTCTGACAAACAGAGGCTAGGGACACCATTCCTTACCCATCCTGGCTAATAGCCATTAATGGACTTAACCTCCATGAATTTATCTCGTTCTCTTTTAAACCCTGTTATAGTCCTAGCCTTCACACCCTCCTCGGGCAAGGAGTTCCACAGGTTGATTGTGTGCTGTGTGAAGAAGAACTTCCTTTTATTTATTTTAAACCTGCTGCCCATTTATTTCATTTGGTGGCCCCTAGTTCTTATATTATGGGAACATGTAAATAACTTTTCCTTATTCACTTTCTCCACACCGCTCATGATTTTATATATCTCTATCATATCCCCCCCTTAGTCTCCTCTTTTCCAAGCTGAAAAGTCTTAGCCTCTTCAATCTCTTCTCATATGGGACTCGTTCCAAACCCTTAATCATTTTAATTGCCCTTTTCTGAACTTTTTCTAATGCCATTATATCTTTTTTGAGATGAGGAGACCACCTCTGTACGCAGTATTCAAGATGTGGGCGTACCATGGATTTATATAAGGGCAATAAGATATTCTCCGTCTTATTCTCTATCCCTTTTTGAATGATTCCTAACATCCTGTTTGCTTTTTTGACTGCTGCTGCACACTGCGTGGACGTCTTCAGAGAACTATCCAGGATGACTTCAAGATCTTTTTCCTGATATGTTGTAGCTAAATTAGCCCCCATCATATTGTATGTATAGTTGGGATTATTTTTTCCAATGTGCATTACTTTACATTTATCCACATTAATGTCCAAGCACTATGCATTTACCCCAGAATAACTAAAATCAGAATTTGCTACAAATATTAAACTCAGTGCTGGATAGTAAAGCACTGTGATGGGGTGCCCAACCCACCAAGGATTGGAAGGGGTTAAGATGGCCAGGCAGGCCAATGAACTCCACAGGCCACACCCGGAGAAGGACTCAGGGAGCAGGGAACTATTTGGTAGAGGTTCAGCTGTGCAGGAACAGGAGGGGCATCTAATAAGGCCAGGAGTTGTGAGCAGTAAAGGGGATTGCTGGGAAAGGCTGCAGGAGGGCAGGCAGCAGTCACTCCCTAGGAAGAGGGAGGCGGGTTTGGAGTTGGTACACCCAAAGTGAGAAGAGGAACCAGATGTGGTAGGAAGCAGTCCAGGGATGGAGGAGTGAGGACTGAGAGAGGAAAGCCCAGAACTGCTGAGCTCAGGGTCCCTGGACTGGAACCCAGAGTAGAGGACGAGCCTGTTTCCCACTACCAGACACTGAGGCAGTGGCGCCATGGGGCACTGAGGGGGAATACTGCCCAGGACTGCTAGGGAGAAGGGACTTACTACCCTGAAGGGGAGAACACTGAGTGACCCAGCTAGAGGGCCCAGTCACTAAGAGGATGCTGCAGATTGTGGGATGAGAGAGGAGTTGAAGACCTGTGAGGCATACAAGCTGTGGAAGGGGGTGTTGACCTCAAGAGCTAATTCCCACAGTGACCAAGAGGAGATGCCAGACTAGCGGTGAGTGGTGTACCTGGTGACAGGCACCAAAGATAAACTAATGGCCAGATCCTGCTCCAGGGTAAGTCCCACCTTATGGTTTTGGACATTCCAAAAGCTGGCTTTGCATTTAGCTTTCTGATAATTTCATTATTTTGCAAAGAGACACATGGTCAGGAAGTAATGTTTGTTCAGTGGTTTAACTAAGTCTTCTTTTCATAAAAGGAGTGTGGGGAAATGGATGGGATACTGCAGTGTAGTGTTGTTTTTATTGTGACTATACCACAGTCCTTTTGCTAAAATGCAGTCCTTCCTTTCCTCCTTAAAGATCTGTGTTTAATGAGTAAAGTGAAGTTTGTTGTTGAAAAGCGTGGTGTCATGCAGCTGAAAAATAAATTGGTTTCCTAAGGAATAGAATGTTAACTGCAGTTATACATCTTAAAACTGAAAATGTGTTAGAGATGCCTTTGCAGACAATGGAGTTTATCATTAAAGCCGTTGACTTCAATGAAATTGTGATTTGGCTCCAAAAGAACAAGTTTCCTTCCTGGTAGATTTTTTTAAAGAAAAATGATTTAAATTGCATCATTCTAACTCCTGCCCTATCACTTGGTGTTCTGTGAGACTTTTTGAACTAGGTAACACAGAAATGTAACACTGCAGCATTCCAGTTGCCTGTAAGTAAATCTTGCATCTATTATTTAATCTTTCTAGGCTTCCGAAGGTAGATTAGGGAGTGCTCATTCTCAGGGGGTTACCTGCATTGATAGTGAGTCATGGGATATGAACCCTGAAGGGTCACTCTGAGGACAAAAACAATACAACACATTGGAACCAGCATTGTAACTGTGATTCTCATGGATTAAACTTCAAATGAGCCCTTCCGTTCCATTCAATTATTGTTGACTGCAAATGGCGACAGCCTGTTTTCATGTCTGAAACAGAACAAGATCCTATTTTTTTGGGAGATAATTGCTCGGTAACTTATATTTGGATTTTCCCTTTTTGCTAAGACAGACGACAAATGTGGATCATTTAAAAAAAATTAGTTAAACACACAGTAGCTGTCATCCTTCTCTGCACCAGACACAGAACAAAGACTCCACAATGAGAGAAACAGCACAAAACTGGAAAGGAGGAAGCTTGGAATGGTTTAGAGTCAGTAATAGGTGCAGCATTTCTGAGATACTTCTAAATAATTCAGGGAGAATAGCACCAGGTCTGAGAGAAGGGGGAGGTAAATATCAGTAAAAAGAGAGGGGGAAAAGACCATCTATTCCAACAAAAAGTTTCAATAGTTTATGAAATGGGTGCTGTAGATGATGCTGTGTCTGCATGTTTACATGTACTATTGCTCCAATTACATTTACCCCCACTTTAAGACCAGAGTGGTGTGAAGTGGTCTTGGTGTAAATGAGAATCTGGACCCATGTTTAAGGTTGTCCAACACTTCCCATTAGAAGACCCTATTTTCAGTTGCTTACAATTTTGCAAACTGTAGCCCTTTGGGCTGGAATTTTCCTCAGCCTCAGGCTGAATTTTCTTGGAAAATTTAAGCCAAAACAGTTTAGTCATTTCTGAGAACAAGGCACAGAGCATGCCTACCAGATTAGGGGATGTCTAGTATGTGAATCCCAACAGGCCTTAGATGTGAGTTAGGTGCCAAGCTGCTTGGCAGTGTCAGGACTTAGGTGGCTGTGCATACACCCACACTACTGGCAGAAACACAGGCACCTAAACGACTTTACGAGACTTGAAATAAGGCATAAGTTTTTAATGGTGAGAGTAATTCACCACTGGAACAATTTACCAAAGATCATGGTGGATTCTCCATCACTGACAATTTTTAAATCAAGATTGGATGTTCTTCTAGAAGATATATCCTAGGAATTATTTGGGGGAAGTTCTATGGCCTGTGTTATACAGGTCAGACTAAATGATCAGTGGTCCCTTCTGGCCTTGGCATCTAAATATCTATGAAAGTGAGGAATGTAGGAATTTTAGGCACCTACAGTATTATGCAACTGCTAAGTGGGAGTTTTATGATGCCAGTGGTGCCCAGATGTTGGGACCTAGGTGCCTAAATGGGTAGCCAGGTGCCCAAGTCTCCTTTGTGAAGCTAGCCCTGTAAGTTATTTGAGCAGCTGACTTTTAAAGTACCATTCAGAAACCAGGCACCATAAAATAATGTGGCTTCTAGCATCCTAATTATCCTTCATCCTTGCACAGTCATGCTAATCAACTTTGTGGTCGGGTCGTATGACTCGACTCCTCACTGGGAGGAGAGGGAGATTAATACATTTGGAGTTTTTCAGAACTCAGCAATGAAGTAAATAAATTAAGTCCAGCTAATTTCTTCCAAATGGTAAGGGCTTGTCTACACTTAAAACATTACAGTAGCACCCCTGTGCTGCTGTAGTGCTTCAGTGTAGACAATACCTATACGGACAGGAAGATTCTCTCATTGGTGTAGGAAATCCACCTCCCTACGAGGCAGTAGCTAGATTGATGGAAGAATTCGTCCATCAACCTAGCGCTTTCTATATGGAGACTTAGGTCGGCTTAACTACGCCTCTCAGGGGTGTGGATTTTTCACACCACTGACCAACATAGTTAAACCAACCTAATTTTCTAATGTAGACCAGGCCTAAATCCTTTTCATTTACCAGACAAGGATACTCCACCAGGTTCTAGAAATAGCTTTTTAAGGAATGAAGGTTTTAGCTCGAGCAAGTAAAATTCAGTGTGAAAGATTCTTTTTCAACTTTTCAAATTAACTTTATGCAATGTGACATTTTCTAAACCATCATATTTGAAATCATTACCTAATCTGTCATAGTCTGTGAGAAATCTTTCCATTTGTCAATGTGTACTATCTTAGTGATCTCCTGACTCCTTATGTGTTAGATCAAACTCTGTGGTTTTATGGGAGTGTGTTCTGGTTTAGCAGTGCAGCTGGCATTTTGCATTTAAACCTAAAGGGGCAAATTCTCAACTGGTGTAAGTCAGTTTAGCTGTACTGATTTCAGTGGCCCTAGGGCCAGTTTATATCATCTCACTATCAGGCCTAAGAAAGTAGTTTAGATTTGATGGTTGTGACTATGGTGCCCCTTGGACCTGAAATTCTCTTATTTATTCCAAGAAACAAATACTAACTCGGGACCTCCTTCTCTCACCATTGAACTCAGCTGCAGTTGTACATTTGACTTCATGAGGGGCAGAATCTGGCCCCAGTAAAGCTTTTAAGGTTAAGCTTAAGACTATTTGTTTTCTATGGCTCACTTAGTTCAAACAGGGTTTTGCTTTTTCAGGGTTTTTAAAATAAATATATGGCTTATGAAGTACCTTGAGAAGCACTAAAAGATAAGTGTAGTATAAAAGCAGCTTGTATTATACTGCAAAATATTGAACTGTGTGGTGTTTAAATCCTTGTATGAGACTTGAATTTGCAATTTCCTTGGCCCCTAGTAAAATCTGCATATCAAACTATAAAAGAGAAACAGCCATGAGTTTTCATGTCCACAGACAGTCATGGGCAGGATCAAAAGGCAATCATGAGAATGTGGTGGAATCATGATCTGTGGTGAATTTTCTGCAATTTGCTATTTTAATTGGTTCACTTCTCATAGACTTAATGGCAGAAATGAGTCTTTAGGAGTGATCAAATTAGGCAGAGGTGTTGACTTGCTGAAGATGTTTTGGGAGAGCATTGGGTGCGGAGGTGGGAGATATGGAAGAAAACATGGAGAGGTTTGAGGAAGAAGGTGCTGAAAGTGTCAAGGCTGGCATTTTTGTTGTACAGAATAAGGTGGAGGAGAGCACGAAAGGAAACAGGCCTGAGTCTAGTAAGCAAAACCTGATAGATGTAGAGCCTTGAAAGCAAAAACTAGTAGTATGAATTTTAATATGTGGATTGCTGAGGAGAGTGGAAAGCTTCAGATGCATCACAGTAGTAAAGAAAAATATTTTGGCAGCGGTGTTTTGACAGACAGTCTTACATTTGTATGCATAATATATTTTTGCATGGGATAAGGAAATATATCTTTTGTCCACTCTATTATGGGGTGGCTACATTTTACATTTTTCCCACCGAGTCCTGCACTCTCACCAATACTCCTCCTTAACACTTGAAACTATGGGGAAAGGGAAAGGTGCATGGAGAAATTACACTTTTGTAATATACTAGGGAACTTGGTTATGGGTGGAAGTTAAACATGGAAGTATAGAGTTCCTACAGTGTGTGTACAGAGAAGGGTATAATCTTCATTAAAAATTAGAACATAAAACCAATGTTGACACTTTTTTTTAGAATATTTTAATACTTTTTGTCTGATAGGAAGTATGAGTGTGTTTAGGGTTCAAGATTTATGGTGTAGGTTCACTTCTGTTGTAATAACATAACTTTCTACCAGCTAGTTATTCTAGAATTTCAAAGCAGGTAGGTGTTGGTATTATTAATTATATTATTATTATTACTACTTTGCCTAAAAATTTCCAAAGTGCAGGAAATTACACCTGGTATTTCAAGAATACCCCTAGCTCTCCCATATCACTCCTGAGCTTCCCCAGTTTTGTTTGCTTAGCTACTGGCCTGGGAAAGTATTTAATGCATAATTGTAGTTTCGTTTAATGCAGTTTAGCCATTGGGAACAAGAAGTGGCACCATGTGATAAGCTAACTGACCATAGATGGCTGTGAACCGTAGTTTGAGAACTACTGGTTTAGAATACAGAGGTTGCTGTATTGGAGCAGACCTTTTGTCCTTCTAGTCTGTTTCAGATCAAGGTGGAAGAAAGCCTGTAATGAAGGGGTGGCCAACCTGAGCCTGAGAAGGAGACAGAATTTACCAATGTACATTGCCAAAGAGCCACAGTAATACGTCAGCAGCCCCCCATCAGCTCCCCGCTCCCAGTGCCTCCCGCCCACTGGCAGCCCTGCTGATCAGCGCCTTCCCCTCCCTCCCTGCATCTTCTGATCACCTGTTTCATGGCGTGCAGGAGGCTCTGAGGGGGAGAAGGAGGAGCAAGGGCATGGCAGGCTCAGGGGAGGGGATGGGAAGGGATGAGCAACCCCCGGCACATTGGAAAGTTGGCGTCTGTAGCTCCAGCCCCGGAGTTGGTGCCTATACAAGGAGCCGCATATTAACTTCTGAAGAGCCGCATGTGGCTCAGGAGACACAGGTTGGCTACCCCTGCTGTAATATATCAGAATGCAATGGTCAGGACCATCAGGTGTTTATTGTAAAGTTTAAGGACGTTTAGTGAGGATTCCTAGTGATAGCCTAATTAGAAAAATGTTTTTGTAAACTCATCTCTCTAGACTCAAAAACAACAAGGAGTCTGGTGGCACCTTAAAGACTAACAGATTTATTTGGGCATAAGCTTTCGTGGGTAAAAACCTCACTTCTTCAGGTGCATCTGAAGAAGTGAGGTTTTTACCCACGAAAGCTTATGCCCAAATAAATCTGTTAGTCTTTAAGGTGCCACCAGACTCCTTGTTGTTTTTGTAGATACAGACTAACACGGCTACCCCCTGATACTCTCTAGATTCAGAAGCCCTCATTGTTTCCTTTTACATGATGATGGAAGGCCGAAGTTTTATGACAAAAAGGATATTTAAAGATCTCACTGAGATCCTATTGGCTTGAGTGCTTATGTTTCTACAATAACAAGTTTCCTTTCTCAGCCTTTTGGAGATCTTCTTAGGATCTACTTTTGCCTGACTTCCTAAACTCTTTCATTTTCTACCCCCAAACACTAGTGATTTCCCCAAACCCATTTGTCCTTTGTAGGAAACTTTGCCCAATCACAAACTTCTTGTTTTGTTTGTTTTTATAAACCTCTTTCTGCTTCTATCCTGAGCTCAAGTTTGAAAGTCTGAAAAATCTTTATCTATTAAACTACCATACATAGCTACTTTATACTCCCTTGTAACCTCTTGCTTAGGATTTCTCTCTTAACTTTTATCAGTCACATAACACTATGGTGCTTTCAGTTTACTCACCATTTTTTCATCAGATGTACACTACTACCTCCCTCTTCTATGCTAAGCCTTTAGGCCCAAATCCACAAAGAGACTTGGGTGTTGTAACTTCTAACTTCTAGGCACCCAGGGCTTGACTTTTAAAGGTATTTAGGGCTTAACTCCTGTTGATTTCAATGGGACATAGGTGTCTAAACACCTTTCAAAATCTGGTCCCTAGCCATCCAATGGAATCCACAAACCCTGGGTTAGGTATGTAGGCTACCTGTACAATGCATGAGGAGAGATAGTTGCCTAAGAATGGGATCCATATAAGCCAGCACACTAGGCAGAGTGTGTGCCTAAGCTAGGCAACAGCAGATGCTGATGAGAGGGATGTGTCCTAAGCCCCACCCCCGCACCGAGTTCAGCATCTAAGTCCTGGCTGCAAGAAGGCACCTATCTGTTTGTGATCTACAGCTCGGAACCCTCTTCTGGAATCAGGTGCCTAACCTTTTTTTTTTGGCAAGAACAGCAGTGTACACCCAACTCCTGACAAAGTGGGAGGGAGCTGAGGCTTAGGTTTTTAGAAAGGTACCTGTGTGAGCTGAGACAGCAGTGAGCACACCCAGAGGCAGAAACTCAGGCAGCTAGGGAACTTTTAACCCAGTCATTAGGATACTCACCCAGGATGTGGGAAACCCTGGTTCAATTCCCCCCCTCTGCCTGAGGAGGAAAAGGGGTTATCCCACCTCTCAGGTGAGTGCCCTCAACACTGGACTGTACAGTTTCTCTCTCTCTCTCTCTCTCTCTCTCTCTCTCTCTGTGTATGTATGTATGTGTGTATATATATATATATATATATATATATATATATATATATATATAATATCCCAATAAGCAAAGTGAAGCAGCTTCTACAGGAAAGATTGAGAGAGAGACCAACATTAGACTGTCCCAGAGGTGAGGACACTCATCTGAGAGGTGAGAAACCCCTGTTCAGATCCTTTCTCCTTATCAGACAGAGAGGGGAACTGAACCAGCGTGTCCCACATGACCCCAGCCATTTTGTGTACAGTTAGACATGCTCAGAGCATGGGTACAGGCCCCACAGGCATGATTGGTAGGGAAATACATATCTTTACCTGGTGTGAGGATCATGCTGGGGCTTAAGCATGAAATAGAAGTCTGGGAACTTGCCTGAGCTGGGGCAGCAGTTTGCCAGTCCAGAGGCATAAACTTAGGTGTCTAGGAAACTTTTACATAGAAATTTAGGTGCCTAGTAAGTTTAGGTGCTTACATGGGTAGGTAGCAGCTGAGTAGGGGTTTTATGGATCACAGTAGCACCTAAACCTTTAGGTGTCTGTGTCTCTTTGGGGATCTGAGCCTTACTTCAGGAGGCTCACGTGGAGGAACTCACCTTCCCCAACCCAATCAGTCTTTGTATCAATTAGGTAAATTGGCAAGTAGCAGGTTAAATGTATGTCCCAATTACAAATGCAAACATTTGACTAGAAGAATCAACCCCAAACTTATAAAATAATCTTTATGAAGGCAAAACTCTGTAAAGAAAAAGAAGAGGAATACTGAGTAACAGAGAAACAGGGTCCTCAAGCTTTTGTCCACTCTATTATGGGGTGACTACCCACCGGAGTCCTGCACGCTCACCAGTATCCCTTCTTAACACTTGTAACTACTAGGGAAAGGGAAAGGTGCACGGAGAAATTATACTTTTGTAGTGTACTGTGAATTATATAAACACAAGTCTTCTGAAATTAGTAAAGATTACTGTGTGGCCAAGACAGAATAGCTTTCCTAAAAGGCTGCTTTACTATAAACAAATGCTACCCTGCCAGCAGAGTTGAAAGTGGGCCGATATGGGCTGGTATGGCATACCGGTAAGAAGTGGCCGCTGGTACCGGCCCATACACTGCCACAGCAGCGCTTTAACATCACTGCCCCTTTTGCCCTCCCCTCCCCAGGGTCGCCGATTTAAAAGGCGGCTGGAGCCCTGGGCCCTTTAAATCACTGCTGGAGCCCCGGGCACCGTGGGCCTGGCAGCATGGAAGGGCTGGCTGGGGAAGGCTGACACCCAGCCCCGCCCCTTCTGCCCAAAGCTCCGCCCCTTCCAGGGGCCCGGAGCTGGGCCCCCGTACCAGTAAGTCTTTTATGTTACTTTCACCCCTGCCTGCCAGACAGTGTTTAAGTTTCTGATTAAACTTAGTGACATTAAGAATTTTCAGAGCAAATGTAACTGAAGGATCCTCAGCATACAAGGGAGGATGCAGAATACAGTCTGATAGAAATTTGTGTGAAGAATAATCATAGAGATGACAGCACTCGAGGTTACTGGAGCATTAGGAGGGGTTTGGATTATGCTTATTGTCCTATAACTTTGTGCTGTGGTCCTGTCAGTTCTTAAGCTAAACAATGTTGTCTTAACCAAATTCTGGTTATGTACACCACACTAAGGTAGTTGCAGAGGCTGGTGACAGTGCTTAAGTGGTGTGAGTCCTGGGAGTCATACTGGTCTCATCACTGCTCCACACACACAACAATCACAGATTGCCATAGTTATGTGGAACACTTGGAGAAGGACCTCACCATTTTGATGTACACTTTTGTCTCCTCCAAATTAGACTACTACAGTTCACTCTACTTGAGCTATTTGTAACCACCACAGAAAGGCTTAAGTGGTACAATATGCAATAGTTTAATTCACAAGCTGCAAAGGCCAATGCCAACACATTATACCTGGCTTCATAAACTCCACAGGCTATCCATTCACTTCAGGACAGAATTCAAGTAACAGGTCATTGCAGATTAGGACCATCCATATCAGCTGTGCTCCGTGGGGATCATGCAGATGGAGACACCCAAGTTTAGACTATCAGGTGCTAGGCATTTTTATCTGCAGGACCCTGATTAGGGAACTCCTTGCTGGAAGAGATCACACTCATCCCACATCAGATTAAAGTATAAAATGCATTTTCAATAAGCCATTCCCCAGGAAGAACACTTGTTAAGTAAATAAATCCTTGAACGTATACATTCATACTTCCCTGTAATGGAATAAAGAAAAAAACATTTGTTCTGGATTCTTTTGCTTCTTAATTTTCTTTAGCATTTGGATAGCTGAGATCATAGCTAGGAAAAGGGAATAGGGCTGTTTCCAAAACAACTAAAGCTTCTTTATTTCTCTCTTTCACAATCTTTACAAATACTTTGAAAATCTCTTGTTGTTTTGCAGGCAGTAAAGAAGATACTTTAAAACCTTTTTTTGCTGTAAATTGTACATTTCTAGTACTCACTTGTAAACCAAAAACACCCACTTAAAATTGGTGTTTCCACAGCAGTCTGGAGATTGGTTGAGATGCATGCAAAAGAGGCTCTTGGTAATTTCGAGGTGGAGCTTTCAGTTACATCCTTGCTGTTGAGGAGGGGAGAGGCAGAAATAGCAAGAAGTACTTAAGTGATTAATTAAAAGGATTAGGGGGATTACATTTGTTAATGTATGTAAAGTGTTTGAAGTCGAAAAAGAGCTGTAGAAATGCTAAGCAAATGTATCAGGGGGTAGCCGTGTTAGTCTGTATCCACAAAAACAACAAGGAGTCTGGCGGCACCTTAAAGACTAACAGATTTATTTGGACATAAGCTTTTGTGGGTAAAAAACCTCACTTCTTCAGATGCATGGAGTGAAAGTTACAGATGCAGGCATTATATAATGACACATGAAGAGAAGGGAGTTACCTCACAAGTGGAGAACCAGTGTTGACAGGGCCAATTCAATCAGGGTGGATGTAGTCCACTCCCAATAATAGATGAGGAGGTGTCAATTCCAGGAGAGGCAAAGCTGCTTCTATAATGAGCCAGCCACTCCCGGTCCCTATTCAAGCCCAAATTAATGGTGTTAAATTTGCAAATGAATTTAGTTCTGCTGTTTCTCTTTGAAGTCTGTTTCTGAAGTTTTTTTGTTCAAGAATAGTGACTTTTAAATTTGTTATAGAATGACCAGGGAGATTGAAGTGTTCACCTACTGGCTTTTGTATGTTACCATTCCTGATGTCCGATTTGTGTCCATTTATTCTTTTACGTAGGGACTGTCTGGCTTGGCCAATGTACATGGCAGAGGGGCATTGCTAGCACATGATGGCATATATAACATTAGTAGACGTGCAGGTGAATGAGCCCTTGATGGTGTGGCTGATGTGGTTGGGTCCTCTGATGGTGTCGCCAGAGTAGATATGGGGACAGAGTAGGCAACCAAGGTTTGCTACAGGGATTGGTATCATTAGTAGTTAAATGGCAGGCACAAATATGTAAAACATTATGTAAACATAGAAGAGGAGTTTGGCAGTTACAGTTCTAGGACAGAATATTCTTGTAATCTTCAGGATGCTGTGACATGGGATCGTGGGTATATAGAAATAGCTAGCTTCTTTAAACTAGTCTTGGGAAACGCCTACAATTAAGGATACACTGGACAAAACTATTTTCAAACAAAATATTTTTATCCAGAAAATAATGAATTTAGAACATGCCCTGTGATAAAGAGCTTACATTGATACAGAGCCTTTCATCCCAAAGGATCCCAAGCTCTTTGCAAATGTAACTGATGTATAAATTGTACATAGCGATCTCTTTGGCTTGTATGGAATTGCAGCCACTTCAGCGTGAAATGTGGCAGTGGTTTAACAGAAATAGGGCTTGTCTGCATGGGCAAAGCTGCGGCATAATAAGATATTTTTCTATAGCTATTCTGGAGTAGCTCCCCATATGGACACACTATTCTGAAATAAAAGTGAGTATAGGCTAAGGATTATAATGAAGGTCCATCCCCTCCCTCCACCCCCCATTTTGTGGAGTTAGGGTGGTCTCTGAGCACACCTACCAGTCGAGCCCCACTCATGACTTAGATGGCTGAATACCTATCTTGTCCCCAGTTCAGGAATTGAACCATAGGTGCCAACTTCCCCTCTGCCCGGTGGGTGCTCGACCTCCCCCGCCCTGGCCCCACCCCTGCACCACCCCTGCACGGCTCTCGCCCCACCCCCATTCCACCCCTTCCCCAAAGTCCCCACCCCATCCTGCCTTTTCCCACCCCAGCTCTGCCCCCTTCCTGCCCCCATTCAACCACTTCCCCCAAGTCCCCGCCCCTGCCCCGCCTCTTGTCCGCCTCCTCCCCTGAGCGCGTCACGTCCCCGCTCCTCCCCCTCTCTCCCGGAAAGTCCTAAGCGCCACCAAACAGCTGTTAGGTGGCGGGGAGGCAGGAAGAGTTGGGGGTGGGGTGGGGAGAAGGAAGTGAGGAGGGGAGAGCTTGGCTGCCAGTGGGTGCAGAGCACCCACTAATTTTTCCCCAGCCCCGGAGCACCCACAGAGTCGGCACCTATGAATTGCACTGGGGTTTAAGTGGGAGATAGGTGCCTGGGCGCCTAGAGTGAAGCAGCAATGCATATGTCAGAGGCAGAAACATAGAAGTTAGGGAACTTTTACTGCAAAAATTTAGGCATTGAGTGACTTTAGCACCTACAGTATAAGCTTAGGCAGCAGCCAAGCAGGAGTTTTGTGGGTTGCAGTGGTGCCTAAAAACAGGACTTAGGTGCCTAACTGCCTTTGTGGATCCCACCCTAAGGCCTGGTCTACACTACGACTTTAATTCGGATTTAGCTGCTTTAAATCGAATTAACGCTGGACCCGTCCACACAACGAAGCCATTTAATTCGAATTAAAGAGCCCTTTAATTCGATTTCTGTACTCCTCCTCGACGAGAGGAGTAGCGTCTAAATCGGTTTTGTCAATCCGAATTAAGGTTAGTGTGGCTGCAATTCGATGTTATTGGCCTCCAGGAGCTATCCCACAGTGCACCATTGTGACCGCTCTGGACAGCAATCTGAACTCAGATGCGCTGGCCAGGTGGACAGGAAAAGCCCCAGGAAAATTTGAATTTCATTTCCTGTTTGCACAGCGTGGAGAGCACAGGTGACCACAGAGAGCTCATCAGCACAGGTAACCATGCAGGCTGATAATCGAAAAAGAGCACCAGCATGGACCGTACAGGAGGTACTGGATTTGATCGCTATATGGGGAGAGGATTCAGTGCTAGCAGAACTTCGTTCGAAAAGACGAAATGCCAAAACTTTTGAAAAAATTTCCAAGGGCATGATGGAGAGAGGCCACAATAGGGACTCAGATCAGTGCCGCGTGAAAGTCAAGGAGCTCAGACAAGCCTATCAAAAAGCAAAGGAGGCAAACGGTCGCTCCGGGTCAGAGCCGCGGACATGCCGCTTCTACGCCGAGCTAAATGCATATCTAGGGGGGGCCACCACCACTACCCCACCTCTGACTGTGGATTCCGAGATGGGGATAATCTCATCAGGTACACCTGATGATTCTGCGGAAGGGGAAGAGGAGGAGGAGGACGAGCTGGCAGAGAGCACCCAGCTCTCCGTTCTCCCCAACAGCCAGGATCTGTTTCTCACCCTGACTGAAGTACCCTCCCAAGCCTCCCAAGCCAGTACCCAAGACCATGACCCCATGGAAGGGACCTCAGGTGAGTTTACCTTTTAAAATATAAAACATGGTTTAAAAGCAAGCATTTTTAATGATTAATTTGCCCTGAGCACTTGGGATGCATTCGCAGCCAGTACAGCTACTGGAAAAGTCTGTTAACATGTCTGGGGATGGAGCGGAAATCCTCCAGGGACATCTCCATGAAGCTCTCCTGGAGGTACTCCAAAAGCCTTGCCACAAGGTTTCTGGGCAGTGCAGCCTTATTCCGTCCTCCATGATAGGACACTTGACCACGCCATGCTAGTAGCAAGTAATCTGGTATCATTGCATGACAAAGCCTGGCAGCGTATGGTCCCGGTGTTTGCTGGCATTCAAGCAACATCCGTTCTTTATCTTGCTGTGTAATCCTCAGGAGAGTGATATCGCTTAGGGTAACCTGGTTGAAATACGGGAATTTAATTAAGGGGACAGAGGTGGCCGTTCCTACTGGGCTGTTTGCCTGTGGCTGAAAAGAAATCCTTCCCTGCATTTAGGCAAGTGCAAAGGAGGGGGGGGGGAGGATTGGCCCAGAGCTTTTTCGCGTTTTGCTAGCAGGGATCTTCCCTGATACCAGCCACGCGGTGGGGGGAGGGATAAAGCACTCATCCCAGAGAATTCATGGCGGGTTGGGGGGGGGTGTTAGTTTGGTTCCTGCAGGGATCTTCCCTGATACCAGCCACGCGGTGGGGGGAGGGATAAAGCACTCATCCCAGAGAATTCATGGCGGGTTGGGGGGGGGTGTTAGTTTGGTTCCTGCAGGGATCTTCCCTGATACCAGCCACGCGGTGGGGGGAGGGATAAAGCACTCATCCCAGAGAATTCATGGCGGGTTGGGGGGGGGCTTAGTTTGGTTCCTGCAGGGATCTTCCCTGATACCAGCCACGCGGTGGGGGGAGGGATAAAGCACTCATCCCAGAGAATTGGATGGTGGGGGGGTGTTAGCTTGTTTTCTGCTGCTGAAGGTTAACAGGAAAACTGCAGCACAACGGGCTTTGCTTGGTATGTGGGAAAGCAGGGCGCAGAAGCCTAAAGACAGTGGCTTACCATGGCAGCATGCAAGCTGAATTCTGTTGCCCGGACCTGCGTCTGTGATCTCTAGCAGCAAAGCCACAGGCACTCAATATTAAGAGGCAAAATGCGACCTTGCACAGAAATCACATGTGCTATGTAATGTGAATAGTATTTGTCACCGTGAAAGAGTATAAGCATTGTTCTGAAAAATGTATCTTTTAAAAAAATTCTCTCCTTTTTTCACTCCCTCCAGCAGCTGCAAATGTTTCAAACCTCCCTCCTCCTTCCCGAAGGCTATCCCAGATAAGGCGTCGGAAAAAGAAGACGCGAGACGAGATGTTTGCAGAAATCATGCAATCCACCAGGAGTGAAAGAGCTCATCTGAATGAGTGGAAGGACACGGTTTGCAAGTATAGGAAAGAAGCCAGTGAACGTGAGGACATGAGGGACCAACGTGAGGACATGAGGGACCAACGTGAGGACAGAAGGGACCAACGTGAGGAGAGGAGAGATGCTCGAGATGAGAGGTGGCGTCAGGAAGATCAGAGGAGGCAGGATGCAACGCTGGGGCTGCTACGTGAGCAAACAGACATGCTCCGGCATCTGGTGGAGCTTCAGGAACGGCTGCTGGAGAACAGAGTGCCGCTACAGCCCCTGTATAACCCCCCTACATCCTCACCATGTTCCATAGCCTCCTCACCCAGACGTGTAAGAACACGGGGGGGGGGGGGGAGGCTCCGTACACCCTCCCATTCCACCCCAGTGGACAGCCCAAGCAAAAGGCTGCCATTTTTTTAACCTTTTTTTAGTGGGCTTTTCCTTCCCGCTGATCCTCCTCCCAAACCCCACTCAGGTTCTCTCCCTCTTTTTATAATCAATTAATAAAGAATAAATGATTTTTAAACAATAGTGACTTTATTTCCATTGAAAGCAAGCTGGGGGAAGGGGGAGGGTGGGTTCCTTACAGAGAATGAGTCAATAAAGGGGGCGGGTTTTCATGAAGGATAAACAAACAGAAATTTCACACTGTAGCCTGGCCAGTCATGAAACTGGTTTTCAAAGCTTCCCTAATGCGCAGCGCTTCCTGGTGTGCTCTTCTAATAGCCCTGGTGTCTGGCTGCGCGTAATCAGCAACCAGGCGATTTGCCTCAGCCTCCCACCCTGCCATAAAGGTCTCCCCCTTGCTCTCACAGAGATTGTGGAGCACACAGCAAGCAGTAATAACAATGGGGATATTGGTTTGGCTGAGGTCTGAGCGAGTCAGTAAGGATCGCCAGCGACCTTTTAAACGGCCAAATGCACATTCTACCACCATTCTGCACTTGCTCAGCCTGTAGTTGAACAACTCCTGACTCCTGTCCAGGCTGCCTGTGTATGGCTTCATGAGCCATGGCATTAAGGGGTAGGCTGGGTCCCCAAGAATAACAATTGGCATTTCAACATCCCCAACGGTTATTTTCTGGTCCGGAAAGTAAGTCCCTTGCTGCAGCCGTTTAAACAGATTGGTGTTCCTGAAGACGCGAGCGTCATGAACCCTTCCCGGCCAGCCCACATGGATGTTGGTGAAACGTCCCTTGTGATCCACAAGTGCTTGCAGCACCATTGAAAAGTACCCCTTGCGGTTTATGTAGTGGGTACCCTGGTGCTCCGGTGCCAAGATAGGAATATGGGTTCCATCTATCGCCCCACCACAGTTAGGGAATCCCATTGCAGCAAAGCCATCCACTATGACCTGCACATTTCCCAGAGTCACTACCTTTCGTAGCAGCACCTCCGTGATTGCTTTGGCTACTTGCATCACAGCAGCCCCCACAGTAGATTTGCCCACTCCAAATTGATTACCGACTGACCGGTAGCTGTCTGGCGTTGCAAGCTTCCACAGGGCTATCGCCACTCGCTTCTCAACTGTGAGGGCTGCTCTCATCTTGGTATTCTGGCGCTTCAGGGCAGGGGAAAGCAATTCACAAAGTTCCATGAAAGTGCCCTTATGCATGCGAAAGTTTCTCAGCCACTGGGAATCGTCCCACACCTGCAACACTATGCGGTCCCACCAGTCTGTGCTTGTTTCCCGGGCCCAGAATCGGCGTTCCAAGCCTATAACCTGGCCCATTAACATCATAATCTCCAAAGCACGGGGCCCGCGGTCTGAGAGAATTCACGGTCCATGTCCATGTCCTCATCACACTTGTCGCTGCGCTGCAGTCGCCGCCTCCTCCTCCTCGCCTCTTTTTTCTGGTCCTGGGTAAGCATAAACTCCACGAGAACGCGTAAGGTGTTTACAATGTTCATGACTGCGTTCTGGAGCTGAGCGGGATCCATGCTTGCTGCGGTATGGAGTCTGCAGAGTTCACTCAGGAAAAAAGGCGCGAAATGGTTGTCTGCCGTTGCTTTCAGGGAGGGAGGGGGAGGCTGTACCCAGAACCACCTGCGACAATGTTTTTTGCCCCATCATGCACTGGGGTCTCAACCCAGAATTCCAAGGGGGGTGGAGACTGCGGGAACTATGGGATAGCTATGGGAAAGCTACCCACAATGCAACGCTCTGGAAATCGATGCTAGTACGGTAGCTTGGATGCACACCACCGAATTAATGTGCGTAGTGTGGCCGAATACATTCGAATTTATAAAATCGGTTTCCTAAATTCGAATTATATAAATTCGGATTAATCCCGTAGTGTAGACATACCCAGAGTGTCCACACTGGAAACTATTCTGGAATAACTATAGCCAAATTGCTTATTCCACTGTAGCTATACTGGTCAATTTTCCAATGAAGACAAGCCCTAAGGCAAGAGCTACACAACAATTTACTGCAGTGAACAGAAAATCTTTTTCTGGTTGAATCTACAGGTGAGATTTAGGTGAGTAGAATGTAAATACAGTTTGTTGACAAGTGTTTCTCTAAATATTGTTAGACTGCCATTAAGGGAGTCTCAGGTCCAAAGGCAATCATCCACCTCATTAAAGCCAATGGGTCTGTCCAGCATTCTTTCACGCTCTACAGAAGGCGCAATTAAGCCCCTTTATGTATTGAAAACAGCTGGGGACTGTGGGGCTACTGCTCAAAGCACACCAGCACATGGCAGGTCAGAACTAAGCCATGTGGACTGAGGCGGGTTCCCTGGTTGCAATCAGAGGGACTAGGATATCAATTGTAGGTTGTATGTGTGTTGGAGGCAGAAAGCCCAGAGGAGGAATTTTGAGTTGACCCTGAGAGGAAGCAGAGGGAAAGGGCTTATTGTGCACAGAACTCACTGTACAGGCAGACTTGGGGATCTCTGAGCCAGGAAGCTGCCTGCTATTGTTTGTTTGTGCTCTGTTCAGGGAAAGAGGACTTTGTGTACATTTTCTGTAGATAAATAAGATTACCTCAAGAATATACTTGACTCATATTACTGATTTCTCATCCTAATGGCAACAACTCAGCAAGGCCATAGAGCTTTGGCTAATCACTCAGGCTAAAGGGACAACAACATTGAAGTAAGAATCCAGTCAGGACACAGGTAAATATCTCTACACTGATGAATAATGCCATGGGTCTTTAATAATAACAGTTAGTTGTTACTGGGATATCTACCAAAATCCATCAGCCAATCTCACCTTTTAATTTGATGAGAGAGTTTCAGGCTTGACAAAAAAATGAAATAACACTAAAATGAATGAATTCGCACTATGAAAGAGTCCTTGTTTAAAAGTTACATCCAGCTGCCCTTCATTCTTAGATTCATTCTGCATAAAGTTAGCTGCAACAGCTTGCAAATAGCAAGTCTCATTTAACTCTGCATCGAGGATGTTCTGGGTCTTAAAGGCACAATAATCGCTCAAAGTCACCTCAGTTGTTAGATCTCCATACACCACATTGAGGCCCTTTGTTTCACTTCCCTCTTGAAAGGTGATACATTTACCATCTGGAGCAACTGCCATATCAATGACTTAACAAGAAATAAACAGGAAATAATAGGTTAGCTAGCTGTGTCTGACACTCAGGGTTTCTGAGCCCATTTTTGACCCATACTGTTCGTGTATTTCTTGATATAAGAGCTTTTGTTTACATCATCTTGTGTGGAGAGATAAGCTTCACAGCATCCACAGACGATGAGGCAAAATTCATGAGGAATAGCAACATTTTTTTTCAGACATGTACTGGGAAAAGATCTGCAGGATATAAGGAAAGAGGGGCCCACCATTAAGAGGCAAGAAACAGTCCCCTGGAGGACATGGCCTTATCCACCCCTACCCCCCAGAACACTAGTTGGGGGAAGGGGTAGGGTGGATAATGATTAATGGTTTTGCCTTTTATTACTTTCCAGTTGTTAATGGATTTTCCAATTTGTCCATCAACTTCTTTTTTTAAAGGGTCATCATTGTATCTGACCTTGGTGTGGGAAGAGGAGGGGCCTTGAGGCTGTTTTTCTGCACACCACGAGGTTGTATAAGTAGAGCTGAATTAGAGCCAGAGCAGTTTTAATGAAATTGAAGTGTTTATTTACTGTGAAATCATGTGTTGTTAAGGTTTTGTTAGGTATGAGTGCCGAATAGTGTAGTGGATGAATAGATATTGTGTTCTGTCAGTGCAGGTGGTATTGAAGTGTATGAACGTTCATTTAAGTGTTGTGTTGTATAAGGGGCGGATCCAAAGCTTATTGAAGTCATTAGACTCTCTAAATATGCTCTCCCACTGATGTCAATGGAAGATGTGATTGTCCTGCACAATGACTAAGCTGGCATTTCTGAAAGGTAAAAACTACTGAGACATAATGAGACAGTCTTTGTCTCCTCTTTTTAGATGTCACTACTGATGAGAATCATCCACAACTGCCCCCTTCTATTCTCCTTCAACCTCCCACCATTCTTCCACCCCTTCATACAGACTACAACAGTGATGGAGAAGATGCAGGAAACTATTTTGTATGTGGTATCTGCCACTGTGATATCTGAATGCTTCTGACTCTACTAGAGTGTGCCTGACTACTCCAACTCCCCTTTAGTTAAAAGATATTGAAAAAGCTATTTCAAATAGGGTAAGGGGGCAACCTGAAGAAGAAAAATCCTGTTATTTATAAGAGCTTTCTGAAAAAGCTAAACTCACACAGACAACTTACCAAATTTTATTTTACAGCACACACTAGGAAATGAGATTAGATTTTTGTGCTATAATTATTTAAACATTATTGGCTGAATTGAGGCTTGACGCTACATATGGTAGAAAAGATTTGAAGGGACACCACCCTAGCAGAGACTGTGGAAGCATGCATCTGACTCCTTGCTAGGCTATGACCCCTTTACTCTGACAAAAGGGGCCATAAAATTGATGGAGCCAGGCCTGGTGAATTCACTTGCCCTAAGGGAAGATCCATGCCTGGAACAGAGGTGTGGTAGAGGCTATATGCCACCCTCTTCATTGCCCTAGAGTAGGGCATTTTTCTTGGGGAAAGGGCATATGGCCAGAGCACTACTGTGTTTTTGCTATTTTGGGTGTCAGAATGGCCTTTGGTGTGATACACATTAGGGCAGCTCTGCGTGTGCTAATGTCTGCTTGGATAAAACTAGGAAGTCTCACAGGTTGCAGCATAAAGGTACCTTTACACCTTCACCTTTTGGGTCTGACATCTAAGAATCAGAGCAGTTACTTTCAGACAGAGACCAAGCATGGAAAGTTTTGGACCAACAGGAGAACCATTCAGAAAGCTATGAGTGACTGATAACAAGAATCAAAGGGGTAGCCGTGTTAGTCAGGATCTGTAAAAGCAGCAAAGAGTCCTATGGCACCTTATAGACTAACAGAAGAGGTTAGAGGTTGATAACAAGAAGAGGGCTTATAAGGAAAACTCTTTTGCATCCTTAACTATATTGGTTGCTAGCAGCCTCAAAAATAGTTTGTGAAGCATCCTGGGATCCTGTGGGATGAAAAGTACTATATAAATGTAAATATTATTAATTCTAAAAGTCTTATTGGCTTCTTTTAAGTGGTAAGTTTAGAGAGGTAATATCTTTTATTGGACCAACTTCTGTTGGTGGAAGAGACAAGCTTTCCAGCTACACCGAACTCTTTTTCAGGTCTTTTGTGTCAGGGTTGAGCTATGTGTAGCTGGAAAACTTATCACTTTCACCAGCAGAAGTTGGTCTAATAAAAGATATTACCTCACCCACCTTGTCTCTCTAATGTCTTGCGACACAACACTGCAAACAACTTTAGGGGAAGTCAGTTAAATCCAAACACTTCAGGGTTTCATCTAAAAGTGGACCTTTTGGTTTATTTGTTGGGAATATATTTTAATTTGCTCTTTCTGCAATTAAACAACTGCTTCTCAATCTGAATTAACAGAGGCCAGTTAGCAAAACTACAGCTTCTGGCAGGTACTTAGTCATGCAGGTTTGGATAGCCAAATGTTTGTTCCGGCATTTCATCTGCATATATCCTCTTCCTTTTTAAGTATTCCTTATGAATACTCTTTTGTTGTGTTTTATAAAGACTAATGTTTGGCCGCACAGGAAGAGCGTTTCACCATTAATCTGCATGCAAAATAAGATGCAGTCCCCAGTTTCACAAATAGCTATGAACATGACCTGGGAAACTCACCTCCTATAGAAGAAAGATGTGATTTGGTCCCTGTCATAGTTCCATCCATGGTCTGTCTTTTAAAAAGAGAAGCTGGAATTATGTGATGGATTTATTATATGTTTCACCGTCTGGGAACTTTTTTTTCAAACGAATGACTGGTTTATTTAATGGCACATAAGCACCACCTTCAGGTAAGAACTAGTACTCCTCTAATAATGTAAAAATATTGGTGATGCTATTAGTTTGTTGCTTACAGGCATCTAATTGGTGTATAATTAACTATCTCTATTGCTCTAATTTGCAGTGGGTCTTTTAGCCCTGTCCCCTTTAAATTTTTCCTTTGATTCAAGAAGGCAACATCTTTGTTTATGGAAACTCGGTATTAATAGGATTATAAGAATTTTGTATTGGAAAACTGAAGCTATGCGCAAAGCTCTCCTGGGTAAAACAACATTTATTTTTCACATAATTCCTCTTTATGTAAAATTCATTTAATATGTCAGTGAATTTAATTGTGGTTAATTAAATCAAAATACTGACATGAAATGTTTACTTTGTTACCCGTGCCATACTTGGATCTTTGTTCTATTGAAGGGTTCTTCTGGAGTAGATATATATATTTGGAGGTCACATGGTGCTAGGGTATTAGAGAAGAATGTTAGAAGAAGGGGCCCCTTGCTGACTTTTTCTATATTAGGAAGGCAGAGCTCAGAAAATCATGATTCATCTGCTCTTCTAATATGGAAAATTCCAGCCAGGGGCTGGGAAGAGTAGGACAGTCCCTTTATAAAAAAGTGTTCGCGCTAACCAATCTAAAATGGCATCCAAGTTTGAAAAAAGGGATAGGTTGTTCAGATAAGATTAGAGCTGCTATGTCCACAACTTTGTATTAGTCCAGGCCAATCATATAAAGTTTCATTTGGGGGAATATTTTTGGAGATTTGAATGTTGACTAAACAGGTAAGTCCTCTGTCGGGACCATCACCTTGTTGTAGTGAAGGGGCTTGCATGTTCCAATGATCCTCGGAGCTAAGTTATCAGGAGCTTCATGTTCCTGGTAGGGGGTCTCCCAAGGTGAACAGGTCTGAGGGGAGGTCCCAGACAAAGCTCGGTCCAATCCCCCAAGTCCTCAACGGTGGATCAGGTGGAAGAGGGTTCTCGGATCTCAATGGCTGTGAAAGCGGATGAAGGCTGCAGCAAGTGGAGATCTCCAGTCATCTTGAACTTTCCTTGCCACTGGGCCTCAGACCTCCAACTTGTCATGACCGTGTGGTCACTGTAGGCGCACCAGCTTCCCCACGTTAAAAGAAATCACGTGCAGGCATCTACCACCAGAAATAACATCTTTCCAACCTTCTAAGCCCTGTGGTGATGGACTAGTGGTGATAGGGACAGGATTAGTGAATCTGGCAGTCCCTAGCCATGAATCTGCATGTAGGCGGCAGTAGTTAGATGGTTGTCTGGCACCTGGACTGAGATAGAGGTGCAATTTGGCAGCTACTATTGCAACTGAGCAGTCCTCTTTAGGGTACCCTCTGCTCACCCCGCATGGGGAGAGGTGCCTGAAACCTAGGCTGTCTCATAAACTCCTGGATGGATTACCACATCCAGTAGGATCACTCTGCCTGTGGTCGAAGCTATAAAAAGACAGTGACTTTTGCTACATGGAATGTTCACATCCTGATGGAGAACAAAGATAATGTATGGCCAGAAAGAAGAACTGCTATCGTCACCAGGGAACTTGTGAGATATAACATCGACGTCGCTGCCGAGTGAGACAAGGTGCCCAGATGAAGGTGAACTGAGAGAAGTTGGAGGCTACACCTTTTTCTGGAAAGGAAAATCTGCAGAGGACAGGCTCATTCATGGTGTTGGTTTTGCAATTAGGAATAAATTTGTCAGTCAGCTTACAGAATTTCCTGTAGGAATCAATGAATGTCTTATGTCTCTTCGTCTTGAGCTCAGCAACAACCAGTCTGCTGCTGTCATCAGTGTGTATGCCCCAATGCTTGATTCTATCGAGGATATCAAGGAACAATTCTATACAGATCTTGACAGAGTCTTGAACAACATTCCCAAGCAGGACAAGATCATTCTCCTCAGAGATTTTAACGCTAGAGTTGGGCAGGAGTCAGATCTCTGGAATGGCACTATTGGAAAAGGAGTAGGAAAGGCTAACTCCAGTGGCATCCTCCTCCTGAGCAAATGCATAGAACATGGCCTGGTCATCGCAAACACCCTCTTTAGACAAAGTGAGAAGTAAAAGACCACCTGAAGACACCCTCACTCCAGGCATTGACTTCTTGACTATGTTATTGTTAGAGCTTGAGATCGGAAGGATGTCCACATCACAAGGGCCATGCATGGAACCGATGACTGTTGGCCGGACCATCGCCTTGTTAGATCAATCATGAATTTCCAGATCACCTCAAGGCATTGCGAGCAGGCAAAATCCGTGCAAAAGAAATTCAATGTCAAGTCCCTTGAAGATATAGTGACTTGGGAGAAACTTCAGCGTGTCTCCAAGAGAAGTTTGCCTCTATGCCTACAGCTGATGATGCTGATAATTTCTGAAAGAGATTAAAAAGTGCCATTCTCTCTGCATGTGCTGAGTCCATTGTCTGTCACACGCCATCACCAAGATTGGTTTGATGAGAACGATGCTGAGATTCAGGGCCTGCTTGACCAGAAAAGATAAGCTCATCGCATGTGGCAAAACGACATATCACACCAGCAGAAGAAAGAGTCATACAAGCAACTCAAGGCTGAAGCCCAAAGGAAAATCCGTGACATCAAAAATAAGTGGTGGCAAGAAAAGGCCAAGGAGATTGAGCTTTATGCTGATAAACATGACATGAGGAGTTTCTTTCAGGCAATAAGGGCCATTTACGGTCCGTGCTCCCATGGACCCACACCACTCTGAGCCCAAGACAGGTCAACGTATTTTAAGGACATCAAAGCCAGATGGAAGGAGCATTTGGAGTTACTCCTGAGCCATGAGTCAACTGTCTCTGATGCCACTATCGAGTCTATACCTCAACGACATTGAAAAGAATCTCTTGCTGACCCCACACCACCCTCAAAGAAGTAACACGAGCCATTATGCAAACTAAGAACAATAAGGCAGCAGGGCCAGATGGCATACCAGCTGAAGTCTACAAGTTTGGAGGCGAAGAACTGGTAGGGAAGCTCCACAAACTTTTTCTTCATATCTGGTTATAATGAGAAGATTCCAGAAGACTTGAGAAATGCTAACATTGTTACAATCTTTAAGGAAGGAGATAAGTGGGAGTGTGGAAACAGCAAGGCAATGCCTCAATCTACAGCAGGGAAAATTCTTGCCCATATCCTCTTAAACCGATTACTTCCCCTTGCTGAGGAAATATTCCCACTTTTTCCCACTGAGAGTTGAAGGGAACATTTGACAAAATGGCAGCTCCTAAGAAAGCGAAGCTAGATGTCCGATCATTTCAGCCTGCTTGGACAGACGCATTTGGATTTATTGAAAAGAAGGACCATGCTATTTGTGCTTTCTGTTATGAAAGTGTTGTTTGTCGCACATCAAGTGTTCGACATTTTGAAACGAAGCATGAGAAAACCTTTCTTGATGAAGCAGACAAGACTGAATCAATCAAAAAGGCAGTAGCAGCCTATGAGAAACAAAGCAGTGTTTTTAAAAGCTTAAGTGTAAGTAAAAATCAAGCTACAGAAGGAAGTTACAAGACTGCATAGTGCATTGCAAAAAACGGAAAGCCGTTTACAGATGGGGAATATATAAAGTTTTTCTCAGCAGTTCGGAGATTTTGTTCAATGATTTGCCAAATAAAGATACAATCGTATCTAGAATAAAAGAACTGCCCATCTCTGCCAGAACAGTTGAGAGACGCATAAGTGAAATGGCAGAAAAGATTAAGGAAAAGCAGACAACTGCATTGAAAGACACAGCAGTGTTTAGTATTGCAGTTGATGAGAGCATGGATATAAACGATGTTCCACGTTTGGCAGTTGTTGCAAGATATTGTGCTTCCGATGAAATCCAAGAGGAACTTTGTTGCCTAAAACCCCTGCATGGCACAACAAAGGGGGGAAGATATACTGGAAAGTTTTGTAAACCATTTTGAAGAACGAGGAGTTGACATCAGAAACATATTTTGTGTGACAACAGATGGTGCTCCTGCCATGGTCGGAAAACAGAAGGGATTTGTAAAGTTACTTGAAGATCAAATTGGCCGTCCGACAGTCAAATTTCACTGTATCATCCATCAAGAAAACCTGTGTGCTAAAATTTCTAATTCAGAGCTTAATAATGTGATGAATACAGTGGTGCGAATTGTGAATTTCCTTGTTGCTGATCTGCTTTGACTCACAGACAATTTCAAGCACTGCTAGAAGAGATGGACAGTGCTTATAACGACATCCCACTTCACAGCAACATTCGGTGGCTAAGTTGTGGCAAGGTTTTGGTGCGCTTTGTAAACTGTTTTGATGCAATCAAGGCCTTTTTGTCAGAAAAAGAACAAAACTACTCCGAACTGGATGATGACAAATGGCTGTGTAAGCTCATGTTTCTAACTGATATCACTGCTCTCCTAAACGAACTCCACCTCTGTCTCCAGGGTGCAGGGCAAACAGTTCTGGATCTTTATGAAGCCTGGAAAGCATTTATTGTGAAACTAGCAGTTTTTTCCAGGGATATTCAAACTTCTACTTTCCGCTACTTCCAACTCATAAAAGAGCTATTGACACGTTGCACTATCAATGTCGATGAGATTGGAAAGTACATGCAAGAACTGGAATCAGAATTTTCTGACAGATTTCAAGATTTCCAGCGATTTGGCCCAATGCTTTCTTTTCTAAATAAACCTCAAAAGTTCAACAAAAGTGACTTGGATTTGTCTGTATTTCAGTGGATGGGTGTTGAAGATTTCGAAATGCAACTCATTCAGTTAAAAAGCTCAGAATTATGGACATCAAAGTTTGTGGATCTGCAGAGCGCACTTGAAGCTACCAAGAGAGATCATGGGGCCTCTATTCTGACCTGCTGGATGTCCCTGCCAGTGAAATTTAACTGTTTGAAGAAAATTGCATTTGCAAAGCTTTCAGCATTTGGATCCACATACCTGTGTGAACAGGTATTTTCACACATGAAATCTGTCTTCTGTCCCTCTGGGAGCCGCTTAACAACTAATCACTCAGAAGCCTGTGTGCAGCTTAAAGTATCCAAATACATGCCAGACATTGGAAAACTCAGCAAGGAAAAGCAAGGGCAAGGATCACACTAAACTGATAAGATCTGCCTTTTAATTTAATTTTAAATAAAGCTTCTGAAACATTTTGAAAACCTTGTTTACTTTACATATAACAGTAGTTTGGTTATATAATATATAGACTTATAGAGAGACCTTCTAAAAAACATTAAAATGTATTACTGGCACGCGAAGCCTTAAATTAGAGTGCATAAATGAAGACTCGGCACACTTCTGAAAGGTTGCCGACCCCCGATTTAGATGATAGGCAGTGATCTCAGCATACTGTTGTCAAGTTTTTTGTAAACATCATGGCAGAAGTTTCAAGGAAGCATATGAAGGAGGACAATGAGGTAGCTTTGTGGATGTTTATGGGAAGCTTCTCTCAAGCATGAGGGACAGAATGAGGGAAAGCACGAAGGTGCTTATTTGAAAATTTTATCAAGTGGATGATGAAGCCTTGTATTATTGGCTGACTGGAGGTGGGAGTCAACATCCCCATAGTGCAGGGGTCGGCAACGTTTGGCACGCGGCTCGCCAGGGTAAGCACCCTAGCGGGCCGGGCCAGTTTATTTACCTGCTGACGCGGCAGGTTCGGCCGATCGCGGCCCCCACTGGCCGCGGTTCGCTGTCCCGGGCCAATGGGGGCGGCGGGAAGCCGCGGCCAGCTCATCCCTCGCCCGCGCTGCTTCTCGCCGCCCCCATTGGCCCGGGACGGCAAACCAAGGCCAGTGGGGGCCGCGATTGGCCGAACCTGCCGCGTCAGCAGGTAAATAAACTGGCCCGGCCTGCTAGGGTGCTTACCCTGGCGAGCCGCGTGCCGAACGTTGCTGACCCCTGCCATAGTGAATAAGAGATTATCAGTAAGGTGGGGATAGGCCATGAAAGGTTTTGAAAGTGAAGATGAGTAGCTCACATTTGATGTAATGGAGAAAGGGAGGATGGAGGGGATGCAAAGAGAAGGGTGACATGGTCAAAGTGACAGGCTAGGAAAATTATCTTTGTAGGATAGTGGTGTGTGTGAAATGATTCACCAGGATACACAATAACAAGTCTATTGAGGATACAGTGGTCATACGTCAAGTCTTACCATGAAGGTTATGAACTAGATTTTGTTTGCTTTTAAGATGGCATATGAATGTGAGCCACTTTTGAACTGAAATAACAGAAGAGGACAAATTCTGGAGAATCCCTTGACAATTCTTGCAGATGCAGACAGATTTCATATTTGAACATATCTGACCTAACATCCAGTGACGACCCATTGAAACATTTTAAAAGGAGCTAAAATTCCAAACTGAAGACCTCTGCATGCAATTCAAAATATTTTACAAAGTTAGATCTGAATCTATAAATTTGGTGATAATTAATTGTTGAATATAGTTTTCTAAGAATGTTAAAGAAACATAAATATGAAAAAATAGTGCTAGATCAATGTAGCATTTATTTAAGGAAAATCTGTAGATCAAAGTGAATGCTACAGATTGGCTGGGTCCATTCTGATCCCTCCAATGAGAGCAAGATTGAGCCTTACATGTAAATACCTAGTTCATATGCAGAAGGTGTACAGTTTAATGCATTGCTGTTAATCTTTTTAATTGGGCCCTGTTTAAAAACTGCAATTTGTTTAATAATTACTGAACTTTTCATTTCTTAAAGTTTGATTTCTTTACTGTGGTTCAAGGGAAATAATTCTTTACGCATTAACTGTACTGTAATAAAATAGTATTTATTAACTGTTGTAACTATTACTTAGGCATCTCTCCATCACATAGTCCATCCTTTTAGCTACATCAGGACACTAGCCAGTGATTTGAAGAAAATTAAAGGTCCCCAGAACTGTTAGCTACACAAGTATCTACATTCATGATCATGTGCAAAAGCTTACAGTCTCAGGGTTCAGGGACACTGCTGAGTGGGAAAGCTAGCTGATGTGCAAAGTGAGGGAATGGTTTTGTCTCCTTGATAGTCTTTGTACTTTGTTTGCTTTATTGCTGCTTCCCGTTCTTTTTGCCTTTAAGTAAACATCACCCCATAGTACTTTGCATACATGTTGTATATATTGTGACTGGTTCATATGACTCCTCTGATACATACTGAATGTATTCTCCTACGTTAGGTCATGTCCATGAGAGTGGGAAGGACTGTACTAAAAACACCACTAATTGATGATATCAGAACCTGTTACCCTGAACAAATGTTACCACTACGTCAATACCATACCATCTAAAATACCCATGTTCCTCATACAAGCACCACTGAGTGGGATAAAGGTTACAACTATGACAGAGGTCTCTTGGGTATGTAAGTAGTTGCACTCACTTTTGTAGCACCCTGTGGCATTAGAGGATGGCTTTGCAGGAGACTTAATCTCTAATGTCCCCTATTGATCACTTCTTTGTCCCTGTCATGGCTTATCTCCATCTGGGTCTTTTGTGGCCCAGCCCTCTAGCCAGGTCCCCTAAATTCAGTCCCCTTCTGTGGTACCAAAAGTCCAATTGTAAATCCAAATAAATAGTCAAACCAATAATTCTTCTGGCCCTCTTGGGCTATGCTGAAGTTCTCTGTTCTTTCTCCTTACTTCTGGACCCTGCAGTTTTCCTATGCTGCTGCTTCTCAGCAAGTTTCTCTTCTATCTCTCCTCTCCTCCCCTCCCCCAGACAAAAGCAGCTTCCCTTAGGGCCTGTGAGAAAGTAGGGAGATCCCAATCTCCGGGCCCCCCACAGGAGCCTAATCTGCGCCCTGTGGTTCTTTCCAGCCTGTCTTTATCAGGCCCCCTTGCCAGAGGGCAGGAACTCCCTTTGCTTCCCTCTCCCAGGTCTCCTCCTGCTCCTGAGTGAGTTCTTGCTCCTCTCTATGTAGCTTATCCTGACCCCGCCACAGCTGGGATCACTAATTGTAATTGAGTCCATATCAGGATCTACTGGGTTATAACTGCTAGGTCACAGGCAAAGCTGAGTCTGACTCCCCTTAAAGGACCAGCCAGCCTGTGACAGGTACGAACATGTTTATAAATAATATGTCAGCACCCAAAAGACATTTTGTTTATTTTTATATCTACAAAATCAGAAGTAAACAAAGCAGTGCCAAAAACTGACTGAGGTGCTGCACAGTTCTGCTTGGGGCTGATAATTATTTGATGGCATAAAACAAGGCTGATCTGAGGATTTTGGAAGAAAAAAGAAGTGATCCCACCAACATTCACAGAGTCAGTAACCTTCACATTTCCTTGCAGTTAGATATATTCAGCCAGGGAAGTGATAGGCATGCCATGTTATTTACAAAGATTGTAAATTGGACAGAGCGCGAGCGTATATTTGTATACTATATATGCTGTGAAATGTCAAGCATCTTTAGGGGCACTACGAAATAAACTATAATTATTTTTATAATGAAAATGCTGTGCTCTGCATGGCACGGGCTTTGAAGTATGGACTAGGACAGTGCAGTTGGCAGGACAAAACAGACTTTAAAAATTACATCAAACAGCTACGCAACAGGGAGTAGTTTTAAAAGGCATCGGCCATGAAAGAATTGGGCAGCTGAGCAGCCTGCTTCAAGATTACACTGCTAGAGAACATTGTTTTAGAAAGCTTTCAGTTTGTCTTTCAGATTTGCTTGCAAAGAGCAGATGTTTTAAATTACTGGATGCTGTTTATTCAGTTAATGTTTTGCAGGTGGTAGTAGTTCAGCAGATTTTGAAGGAAGTGGGTCTACAAAGAGTAAAAGAACCTTCTTTTCTCTGGTATACTATTCTCTACAGTAGATATTGTCCTCTCAGAAATATTATTAAAAGATTCTAGATCAATGTAAAAAGCAACAGAGGGTCCTGTGGCACCTTTAAGACTAACAGAAGTATTGGGAGCATAAGCTTTCGTGGGTAAGAACCTCACTTCTTCAGATGCAAGGGATCAATGTAGAAATTGTATCAGACACTTCTATATTATATAGAGTTATATATTGATAAAGTGTCATGCAATGTAAGAAAGTAAGGTGACTTCCCAAAGGGACTTACACTCTAATTTAGACAGACAAATCAATGGCTAATAACAGATCAGGGTGGGAATTGAGTAATGATGTGGGGGAGGCTGCAATGACCGGGCTGTGGACAGTCAGGTCTACTGGTTAGATCCAAGGATCAAAACCAAAAATAGTGCAGTGCCAAGCCAGAGGTCAGAGCCAGAGAGATGGGTAAGGTGGAGGAGCAGGGATCTGGAGCAGGGTAGGACAGCAGGAAGTAGGAGTAGATTGGAGTCTGGAATAGGAGGACAGGAACCAGGAGCAGGCAGGAATGCCAGGCTTAGGAGTCAGGTAAGCAGAGGGGGACCATAGTAGCAGCCAGCCAGGGATTCCTCTTGCTCAGGCAACTTCCTGTTTCTTCCTGGTTTATATAGAGTCCCTCAGCCGATTGGGGGGCTGGATGTTTCCCTCAATGTGGAGCTTTGGGGGCTGGGTCCTCTGCAAGCTAACCCTTCTCCAGATCCTTCCTTGATTACTCAGGTGAGCTGCTGGGTTGTGTAAGCACTGCCTTGGGTTCAAGGCCTGTGATCCCTCACATCAGTAAATCATGCCATACCACCTCTAGTCACAAAAAGGTGACACTAAACACCATCTGTAGGGTTTTTCATATACAGGGTTAATGGGAATCAGAAACAGGAATATGATGCAATTACTACCCATCCTCCCCATAAGACTTGGAGAATCATCTTAGTGGTATGTGAGAGCCAGATTTTTTTAAAGTATGTAGTCACTTAGCAGTATTGCCAACCCCAGATGTTCAAAATCATGAGTCAGGCCCCCCAGAAATCATGAGATTGGCTTTAAAATTATGAAATTATGTAAAATTAATAGATGTGGTGTTCTTTTTATTTGCCTTCTGCTTTTTGAGCCTTTAGGGTGCACTGGGGTCACATTTTGAAGCTTTCTCCACAGCCACGAGCAGGGCCGGCTCCAGGCACCAGCTGAGCAAGCAGGTGCTTGGGGCGGCCAAGGGGAAGGGGCGGCACTTTGGGCTCTTTGGCGGAGGGTCCCTGTCCCTCTCGGAGGGAAGGACCTGCCGCCGAAGAAGAAAGCGGCACGGTGGAGCTGCCGCCGATCGCGATTGCGACTTTTTTTTTTTCCCGCCGCTTGGGGCGGCAAAAACCCTCTAGCCGGCCCTGGCCACGAGGACTAGAAACTGACTTTTTCTTTAAGAATGAAGGCTGAAATCATCGCATATCCACTTGACTGACTCCAGGATCTGGGGCTTTAGGGAAAAGGATAATTATCATGAGACTCATGACAAAATCATAAGAGTTGGCAACACTGACGTAGAGATGCAGATAGGTGCCTATCTGGATTTACAAAAGTGCCAAAACAGCTTAGGTGCTAAGTTTCATTGGGCAGCACAATAGTCCACTGCAGATTTAACATGAGAGCTAAAATGTATGTTAAAAACAATGTATATAATGGTTTTAGATTCCAGGGGCTAGTGGAAAACTTAGAAAGCTGTTGTTCCTTTTCAGTCTCCAATAATAGTAACATAGATGTTTCAGCTGTCATGTGAACTGAAATTTATTATATCAACAATATTGCTTCTAATGATCAGTTCCAATCTTTTCCCACAGTATCAACAATGTGGTATGAAAACTTATGTTGCAGCGCCTCAGTAACCAGAAGGTGTCACACTTGCATTTCTTACTATCTAGAGCTAATTAAAACAGTAAAGTAAATTGCCCACTTACTTCGAAATTATCAGCCTGCCTATTTTGTTTAAAAAAATAAGATTCAGGAAACAGTGAATCAGAAAATACTGTTCAGAAAGAGACCATGATATCTTAAAGGGAATAGCAAAAACATAACCTATGGGAATAGCATATTATTTATGGATGCTTCTACAATTTAAATGCCTAAGCTGTTCTCTATGTTTTAAAGCTTCTTTTCATACTGAAGTCGATACTGCTGCTGTTTTAAAATATCCAGGTCTTTCCATGGGAGACTGTTTGTGCTAAGGATATTTCACAGTTTAGATTACTGCAGAGGATGTTTCTATATCTTCATCAGTTTGTATAAGTTCCTACTGTGATTTAGTAATAGCATGCAAAATTAATACAGATGTGTTATCTCATGCAAAAATGTTACCTTATCTTTGGGGATTTATTCATATGCTTTTAATTATATTGAAAATGAAATCTAAGTGGTTTGAAGAATGCAGAACTACATGGGTTGACATTTTGCCATAGTAAATTTCTATTAAAATCTTGTGAGTCAGGGCAATGTAACTTTTACTAAAAAGAAAATGGTGGTCTTATGCAGTTTTGTAGCTGTATTTGGTCCCAGGATATTAGAAAGACAAGGTGGGTGAGGTAATATGTTTTATTAAACCAGCTTCAATTGGTGACTGCTGTCAAGAAGTTGATCCAATAAAAGATATTACCTCACCCACCTTGTCTGTATAATTGTGGTCTTGTCACTTCTCAACACAATCCTTGAGCTAGATGGTGCGATTTGCTCCAAGTCCATCATGAAGGGCAGTATGAAGCAGCACTCCCCAGGGGGAGCATTAGAATGCCGCCTCTGCTGCTTATATCTGCTGCTACACCTCTTTATGGGTGCAACTTACTCCTTACCATGTGGCCTTTCAATGTGTTGGGAGAAGGACGTGTAAAGGACAAGTCCCTGCCTCCTCCTCTACCCCACTTTTAGGCTGCCAGAGCAGCATGATGGAATGAGGACGAGGATCTAGCCTCTGGTTTTAGATCTGGTGTATGTTTGAGTCGATTAGTAATGTTTCTTATGCCATGCATTTAGAAGTCCTGATTTGTTCTGCAAGGTGTCCTTTATATTTCTTACTCCTTATTTACCCTGGGCTAAAACCCATCTTCAGTTGCAACTACACAACCCTATTAATGTCAGTAGAGCTATGAGGCTGTAACAAAGAACAGAACATGGCTCATAGCCCCCGTGAGTTGTTCCATTGCATCAATTCTGTCCTTGAAAGTGAGTGTCAAGAAAATATGTCCTTTCAGTTGGTTTCGAGGCAGATGTGTATTTTGTGGCTTTTCTGGGTAAAAATATTATTTTTCTTTTTAAATCTGTAATTTTGCTAATAAAGTTCTTGGGTTGAGATTTCCCTTTAGGCATTTTCAAAGGAGGTAGCAAAGAATCAGATAATCAAGAAAGTCTATGTGTAAGTCTGTAAATAAAAATGCTATCTTAAGGAGTTTTATCCAGGATAATTAGGTAGGCGCTTCCCTGAGACCTACTCTCTTTTCCCCATGCTAGAAAGGCCTCTTTCCCATCTTCCTCCCCACAAAGTCTATTTTTGAGCTCAAGAGATGCAAAGCAGCACCTTAAACACTAGTCCTCTCTTACCCATTACAAACAGCTAAACAGATGGCTTTTGAGTTTTGAAAAAACACTTACTCTTGGGCTAAGACCATATATATTAACTGAAGTTGTCATGGCCTAAGAGAGTGCAAGTATAGTATAGTATTAACTTCACTTTTTAAGCATCCTACCTAGACTATATTGCTTTTTCATCAATATATGGCCAATAGGAGCAGATTTTTAATATTCATAAATAAGCAGTCAAAGATAATACCAACCTAAAAGCATGTTCTGAGACTGAGCTCCCAGGCATAGCTGTTCTGAAGACTTTAAACTATGGACTTGATTTTTGAGGGTGCTGTGCACTTGCAGCCTCAATTAACTTTAGTGGAAAGTTGGGGGTGCTCAGCACCTCTGTAAATCAGGATCAATACCATTTGGGATCCCACCATATTAAACAACTTAATTAGAAGCTGTATCAGGGGGTTTGAATCTGAGGCTGGAAAGCTCAAAAAAGCAGCAAAACAAATTAAAATGCCAAACAGACCTGGCTTCACTCAATGTCTGTTCTCCTAAAAAAATACCTGAGCCAGGCAGGCTACTAACCCACTCGACCAGCACATGGGGGGAAAGTCATTCAAATGCTGTTTACTGATGTCTGCAATAGTACCAGTAACTCTATATAGCAATTCTCTCAAGAGCTACAAAATTTAAATACATATTTCTGATCTCCCTGCATGAGTTTGAACACTGACAATTGAATTGATGCAATGGAGATTAATCACCACTCTTCTTTTCTGAACAAAATGCATGATGACACATTGACTTTTTGATGGAAAACAGGCTCAGAAAATTGAATATATAGATAATTGGGATCCCTGATCATTCTGAGGGAAAGTATGTGGTTCACTTAAACACCTCTTCAGCACAGAAGACCACAGCAGATTTATTAAAATAACACAGAATGCTAATAAGCCTATCTAGTAACAGGGCCTCTCTTCCACATTCCAAAGACTTCCTTAAGAAGACTTGAAATGTGGGAGAAATGGCATTTGATGATGATGATGGGATCCATTTGTTTCATAATTTCAATCCTGAACCAAGACCAGGCACTCATTCTGGAATATGAAGAAAGTATCTGAGTACACACAGTGATTCCTGTGAAGCAATAATGCATCTTGCTAAGCTTTGTTTCACTAGGAAAAAAGAAATACATTTTTCCCTGCAGCATGTATAATATTCCTATTTCTAAAGGATAATAAAATAATGGGTAACTCCTCTCAAAAAGATACTCAGCTCCATTCCCCACTGAAGCAAACCTACCCTTCCTCTCGTACTAAAAATCTGATTAGGATAATATTAAGTACTATGGTACAATTTAGTTAACGTTTTCTACTCTTTGGTATTATAAATTGTACTTCTTTATGCTATAATTCTTCAGTGACAATAGTACCATGCTGCCTGGATATCTCTCCATGCAGCGATTGACATAGCTGAAATGACTTCATGTTCAGTGGTGACAGCCAGCTCGATGAGACATTCTTCAAGGATAGCCACTGGCATCCCAAGGGAACTACAAAATACAATGGAAGACTTGCCATTTGAGGGAGCTACGCTTATTTCAAGAAGATTTAATGTGTGCATGGCATTATCAAAGATTCCCATGTAACACTTCGCTTGCTCTCCACCACAGTGACAGAGGAAACTGTTCTAACCACAGGTGCAATACAGGCCTTTCTAACACTTGAGATCTTAGCATGTCTAGAACAGTGGTTCCCAAACTTGTTCTGCCGCTTGTGCAGGCAAAGCCCCTGGCAGGCCGGGCCGGTTTGTTTACCTGCCGTGTCCGCAGGTTCGGCCGATCGCGGCTCCCAGTGACCGTGTTCGCTGCTCCAGGCCAATGGGAGCTGCTGGAAGCGGCGCGGGCTGAGGGACATACTGGCCACAGAAAGTAACTGTAATTCATGATAGGCAATGTGCACCACCAGTATGCTGTATTGCCTTTTGTCCTATCCTCTGCCCTCAGTGTGGTTACTAAATGTATGCTGGGAGTAGCTCACATATGCCATTCAGGGATTTAAATATTTCCTTACCTAGACAATTGGCTGGTTCGGGGAAGATCAAAGTCCCACATCCTAAACATCCCAATCATCAGACATCTCTTTCCTCATCTGTCTAAAATTAAATATAGACAGATTGATATTACAAACATGACAAAGAATAAATGTCATGCAGCGGATATAGACTCTACAACTGCCCTGGCTTATCTTCTGACAGACAGATTCCAGTCCATAGTCTCTCTGTCCAAAACCCACCAGTCTAATCCAAGGACAACTGTGCACTTTTGTCTGCAGCTGTTAAGGCACATGCCCTTGTGCACATATGTAACTCAGAATGCCAGATTTCACCTCAGGTGTCTTCAGGCCTGGTTCCACATGGTATATTGTCCAAACAGTCATCCTATGGACGTGCTCATTTGTGCGCCTGCCCCAGTGCTTCAGTCTCTGAACTGGTGGATGGCCCCTCAAAATGTATGCAAGGAGGTTCCCTTCTTGCCACCACAATCAGTTATGACCCTGGTAACAGATGCCTCTATCACAGTTGGGGAACCCACCTGGGTCAACCTCAGGCACTTTGGAAGCCCCAGGAGGTTTCATTCCATCTAAACATACTGCAGTTTTGAGCCATTCAAAGAGCTTGTAAGACATTCATTTCCACCATCAGGAACCAGATGGTACACACACACACACACACTCACTCTCTCTCTCTCTCTCTCTCTCCACCAGATCTTTCATCAGTGGGATTACCCTGCAATAGACCTCTTTGCAACCCACCTGACCAACAAATGCAGGAAATGCAGAGCAGGTCACAGACTGGATTCTTTGACAGATGCTTTCCTCCTCTGTTGATCAGGTCTTCTGATGTATGCCTTTCTGCCTGTCCCTCTAATTTTGAGGTAGTTAAGGAAGCTAAAAAGAGACAAAGCAACTTTAATTCTCAGATCCCCAGCCTGTCCGAGGCAGTACTGGTACCCTAACCTACATCAACTGTAAGGGTGCAGTCAGCCTAAATCTCTACCAAAACATCTGCCAGCAGATGGGTTTTCTATCTTTTTTGCATCCCTTGGCACTAATTTTTGAAGGGCCTCATTCATATGTACCCTCCTGCCTCCAATCCAGTACCCTCTTGGTACCTGAATATAGTTTTGTCCTGTTTAATAGGTTCCTCCTTCAAATCTTTAGCAGTAACTTCCTTATCACTCCTACCAATTAAAACAGCATTTCTGGTAGCAGTTAATTCTGTGTGAATGATGTCCACTCTCCAGGCACTGTTAGCTGACCCATATTCCATGACATTTCAGAAAGACAATTTCTTCCTGAGCCACACCCTAAGTTTATGCCTAAGATTGTGTCTGCATTTCACCTCAATCAGACCATTCATTTTCTGGCGTTTTTCCCCAAAACCTCATTCTAAAAAAGCTGAAAAGAAGCTTCACATTTTAGCAGTGGTGGATTTAGAGTTAGTGGGGCCCTGTGCGCAGCTTCATTTTCAGCCCCCACTCCCTCGGGACCCAGCCAAGAAAAAGAACATTCTCTCTTATCCCCCCCCTTGTTTTTCATTCTTTTTTTTTCTTCATCTGCCTCCTATATTATAAGTAATGGGAAGTAAATGAAAATAAAGTGAGGTACCTTGATTGGGGCAGGGGGTTGGGGTGCAGGAGGAGGTATAGGGGGCAGGCTCTGGGAGGAATTTTGGTGCTGGGTGTGGGCTGGGGAAGGGGGTTGGGGTGTGGGAGGAGGGGTGAGGAGTGCGGGCTCTGGGAGGAAGTTTTGCTGCAAGGTGCAGGCTCTGGGCTGGGGCAGGGGGTTGGGGTGTTGTAGGTGGGAAGGGGGCAGCGCTTACCTCAGGCGACACGGCTCCCAAAGCGACTGGCACACACACACACCCCGGCAGCAGCTCCTACGTGGGGGACGGCAGGGGTCTCCGCATGCCGCTGCCCACAGGCACCGTCCCTGCAGCTTCTATTGGCCGCAGTTCCCAGCCAATGGGAGCTGTGGAGTCGGCGCTCAGGACAGGGGCAGCACATGGAGACACGCACCCCCACCCCAGGCCTCAGGGACATGCTGGCCACTTCCATGAATGAAGCGGCGCAGGGGGAGGGAGGCAGAGTGGGCAGGGAGCTGCCTTAGTCCTGCTGCTGGCACATCTCTGTGCGCCCCTTGCGGGGAGGGGGGCAGCAGGTCTCTGTGCGCTGCCTGGGGCAGGGGCAGCACGGGGAGCCGCCTCCCCACCCAGCCAGGGGCATGCAGAGACATGGCACCAGCCAGCCACTTCCGGGAGCAGCATGGGGCCACCGGCCACGGCATGCAGGCAGCCTGCCTGCCTGAGCCCTGCTGCGCCACAGGCCAGGACTCGGGGGCAGGTTCTCCTGCATTTTGGAGCCCCCCGTAATTGAGGGCCCCGTGCCAGTGCATGGTTTGTTTCATGGTAAATCCACTCCTGCATAGGTGCCTACTTCCCCTCTTTCCCCTGGGTGCTCGACACCCCCCTCTGCCCCCGGCCCTGCCCCCACTCCACCCCTTCCATGAGGCCCCACGCCTACCCCGCCTCTTCCCAACCCTTCTCTACCCCCCATTCCAACTCCTTCCCCAAATCCCCGCCCTGGCCCCACCTCTTCCCCGCCATCTCCCCTGATCGTGCCACGTTCCTGCTCCTCCCCCCCACCCTGCCCCGGAGTGTGCTAACGCTGCCAAACAGCTGTCTGGTGGCGGCCAGGCAGGAAATGCTGGGAGGTAGGTGGAGGAGCAGAGATGCGGTGCGCTTGGGGGGAGGAAGGGAGGGAGATGCTTGGCTGCCGGTGGATGCAGAGCACCTACTAATTTTTCCCCATGGGTGCTCCAGCCCTGAAGCACCCACAAAGTCAGTGCCTATCCACTCTTGCACTTTAGATATGCGGAGAGCTCAGTTCTTTTACCAGGACTGCACAAAGTCTTTCAGGTCATCTCCTAGACTTTTTGTAGCCTTCTGTGAAAGGATTAAAGAGCAACTGGTTACAGCCCAGGGTATATCATACTGGATTTCTGACTATATCAAGCTCTGCTATTCTCTAGCAAAGATTTCTCCTCCTCTGGGAATAACAGCCCATTCCATTACAGCTCATTCCACTTCCTCAGCCTACTTGAGTAACATACCTGAAGCAAATACTCATCAGCAACCACACAACAAAAACACTAACCCAGGAACCTATCCTTGCAACAAAGCCCGATGCCAACTCTGTCCACATATCTATTCAAGTGACACCATCATAGGACCTAATCACATCAGCCACGCCATGAGGGGCTCGTTCACCTGCACATCTACCAATGTGATATATGCCATCATGTGCCAGCAATGCCCCTCTGCCATGTACATTGGCCAAACCGGACAGTCTCTACGCAAAAGAATAAATGGACACAAATCTGACATCAGGAATCATAACATTCAAAAACCAGTAGGAGAACACTTCAACCTCTCTGGTCACTCAGTAACAGACTTAAAGATGGCAATTTTGCAACAGAAAAGCTTCAAAAACAGACTCCAACGAGAAACTGCTGAACTAGAATTAATTTGCAAACTAGATACAATTAACTTGGGCTTGAATAGAGACTGGGAGTGGCTGGGTCATTACACAAATTGAATCTATTTCCCCATGTTAAGTATCCTCACACCTTCTTGTCAACTGTCTGAAATGGGCCATCTTGATTATTACTACAAAAGTTTTTTTTCCTCCTGCTGATAATAGCTCATCTTAATTAATTAGCCTCTTAGAGTTGGTATGGCAACTTCCACCTTTTCATGTTCTCTGTATGTGTATATATATCTTCTTACTATATGTTCCATTCTATGCATCTGATGAAGTGGGCTGTAGCCCATGAAAGCTTATGCTCAAATAAATTTGTTAGTCTCTAAGGTGCCACAAGTACTCCTGTTCTTTTTGCGGATACAGACTAACACGGCTGCTACTCTGATACCAATAGTAAACATCTGTAAAGCAGCAACGTGGTTGTCTGTATGTACCTTTTCCTGATGCAACACTGTCACTCAAGCCCCCGGGATGATGCCAACTTCAATGTGTCAGAGCTGCAGTCTGAAGTCCTACTATCTGTAAGAAAATTGCTGGTGAATCTCCTACAGTGGAATGTGTATGTACACAATCATTCAAAGGAGAAAAAACTGTACAGGAGAAACTTGTACTGTAACTATTGTTCTTTGACATGTTATGCACATATACATTCCATGACCCTCCCACCTTCCCCACTATTTCGGGCATTAATTAGTTGGCAGTCATGCCCCATTTATGCCCTTGAGTCAGTGCATGAGGATGGCAGGGGTGCATGCACCACCTAATGATACTCCTGGCAAAAAGTCTTCAACTCCAGTGTATTGAGTGCACACACACACACCCCTTCAATGGAATGTATACATGCACATCGTAAAGGACAACACTTATTGTACAGATAAGTAATCTTTTTTTTGCTCTCCTTTTTGTTTTTAAAATCAATGTACTCCTACCTCTGAATTCTTTGCTTCAGATGTAGCATATCCAGGTGAAAATCTCAAAGCAGCATTTTAGTATTATTGTGTATCAACAGGTGGCACAAAAGAAAAATACTATCCATAAAGCACAGGTCTTGTTTTAGGCCCTCTCACCTTTTGCTACCTAGACTCTCAAACTGTGCGGGTGCAGGAGTCCATTTGCACAGAGCTTTTTGAAAGATCAGCACCTAAGAAGGAATCTACGACTAAACTGTCTTGTAATACAGTGGGAACAGCTTCCTAAAATTCCACTTTGGTTTAAACTATTTCTTCCATCGACTAGTTATAGTAAACCAAAGCCTATAGCTGTTATATAAAATTAAACCCTGACCAAACACAGATTAAACTCTTAAATACACACATTTTCTTTCCCCTTTGAATCATTGGTATCATTCCATTATTTCTCCTGGATGAAGATCATCGTCAATAGACATATCAAAGTGAATAAGGGTTTGCCATTCGACCTTCTCCTGGACAAAAATGATGAATTTAAAACAGTACAAAAATAAGAAAAAGCAACACTCACCTAAATAGAAATGTATTATATTTAATTTGTGTTTAGTATGAGCCTCCACACTTTATATTATATTTATTTTATTTTTTATTCACATTTCTCTTAAAAATAAACAAAACCATTATTCCACCACTACACTGATGTAGACCTGGTTACACACACAAACCCAGAGAAGAATAACCATTAAAACTCTGACCTGGAGGGGATATGGGTAGTTAAATGGGATTTTCAAAAGCACCCAACATGGGCTTACCTGCACTCTCCATGAAGTCAATGGTAAAACTCCCACTGACTTCAACAGGAGTACACTTAGCTCAAGACTCAGGACTTCTGAAAATCCCACCCTGCATATTTAACACCACTAACACCGCCTTATAAACTCTAAACTGCCTCTGACAGATATGTCTTGGCTTTACATTTTTTGGCCTTATTTTTGGGATGATTATTATAATATTTAGTGAAAATACTATGCTTGGTGCTTATACAGACATAATACTTGCCCCAAATAACATCTATACTGTATGGAATTTGACATGTGCAAACTGTGACACTCGGTACAAAAACAAGAGCCCGAAAATAATCCATGAATGACTGAATGACAAAGAGCTGCAGGACAGTGGAACCAGAAGTATAAGAAAAAAATCAGAGCAGGCTGAAGTGTGAACCTGCAGCCCTCATTCAAGCACAGCTTCCACTGACTTCAGGGTGGCTATGTACTCTGTGACCCATAAAACTCTGAAAGACCGAAAACAAAAGCTGGTCAGAAAGCTGAAAGGAAAAATAATGTGACACAGCATTCCGATGTGTTTATGAAGAGACCACACACGTGCACACCTTCAGATGGGTCTGGCTCATTCCACTGCCAATAAAGCATTCAGTGGAAATTTCCACTGCAAGTTATAGCCCATTTCCAGCCTTTAACCCTACACATACTGAAGTTTCACAATTGTTTATGGTAGCTGAAATGTATAACCTTTACTTTAGTAAAGATAAGTATTGTAATCTGTTTTTTTAATCTAATCTAATCTTTCTAGTTTAATCTAAAAAAATTACAGTTCTAATGAGAAATCTTTAGCTTTAATAATGTGAGGTAAGTGGCTCCTTTTCACTGAAATTATAAATTTATATTTTAAATTACAATTACTGTAAGCAGTGCAGATAAAATTGGCAATTCCATCTGTATCAAACATGAATATTTCTGAAAGAGTTTATTAATACGTGTGATTATAGTATTTATTTATTTATAAAACCATCTACATGCCACAAGCCCTGTATGTTTACATGGCACTTTACAAACATAGGCCCAGTTCCACGGTTGGAAGTATGTGGGGATGCAGCTCTGCTTGGGCACAAGGATCTGCCCATGTGGATCAGATTGCGGGATTGCAGCCATTGAGTAAAACACAGTCCCTGCCCCAAAGAACTTATGATCTAAAATAGATAGGACTAGACAAGTCATGGGAAAATGGTTCAGGTAGGGGAAGGTAAAGAGACCAAGGCAGGAAGGATTCCTGGGGAAAGTGCCTTTTAAGGAGAAATTTGGAGGAGGAACAGAATAAAAGCACTGTTCTAAAATATAATAGTCAAGCCATAAACCCCTCCTTCACCACCTTC